>NC_140581.1:1066100134-1066788467 GCF_964204655.1 Triturus cristatus
TATATATATATCGGAAACCTGCTCTCGCTTCCAAAAACCAAAGCAGAATTTCTTTTGCACAAGGGGAGCTGCATGTCAGCAGCTCCCCTTGTGCAAAAGCAATGCCGGCTCCAACAGGAGGCGGGGAGCCGACGGGACCATGGGGGCATTGGGGCTCCCCCCAAGGTCCCCAACGCAAAGAGCCAGCCCCGGGGGATTGTGTCCCCGTGGCCAGAAGTGGCCCGGGAGGGGGGCCACGTGGCCCCACTCCCCTGTAATAATTTTTTTTTTTATTTTTAAACGGAAAATCTGGCCCCGGGGGATGGGGTCCCCGGGGCCATAATTGATCCGAGGAGGGGGGCCACGTGGCCCCCTTCCCAAAACAAAATAATAAAAGAAAGCTGGCCATGCCCCAGGGGATGGGGTCCCCAAGGCCATAATTGGCCTCTGGAGGGGGGCCACGCGCCCCCCCTCCCCAAAATTTAAATACAAAAAAAAGGGAACCAGGCCCGGGGAATGGGGACCCCGGGGCCAAAAGTAGCCCAGGGAAGGGGGGCTACGCAGCCTCCCCCCCATAAAATAAGAAATATTTTTTTTTTTAAAAGCCGGCATCTCGCCGGAGGCCCTGCTCCCTCCCTGCACCACTGTGTAAGCGCACCCCCTGGCGCGTTGTTAATTGGGGGATTAAGTCCCCTTCAATCCTGAGGGTCCCTGGGGGCCAACTAACCCATCAGGTACCTCCAGTAAGCACCACAGAGCTGCATTGCAGAGAGGTGGTCCGATGCCATGCCCCTCTTTACACCTCTCTGCAAAGCAGCACAGTGGTGCTTATTGGAATTACCTGGTGGGCTAGTTGGCCCCCAGGGACCCTCAGGATTCAAGGGGACTTAATACCCCAACTTAAAACACGCCAGGGGGCACGTTTGCACAGTGGTGCAGGGAGGGGGCGGGGCTTAATATAACAAGTGTGCAAACAGCCCCCTGGCGCGTTGTAAATTGGGGGATTAAGTTCCCTTCAATCCTGAGGGTCCCTGGGGGCCAACTAGCCCACCCGGTACGTCCAGTAAGATCCACAGAGCTGCGTTGCAGAGAGGTGGTCCGAAGCCATTCCACTTTTTACACCACTCTGCAAACGCAACTTCTGGTGCACTGCTGGTGGGGGGATGAGGTCCTCTTGTGTCCTGAGGACCTCAGGACGCAAGTGGACTTCATCTTCCGAGCAGCAGTGCGCCAGAAGCCGCGTTTGCAGCATGGTGTAAAGAGTTTTATAGTTATAGCTTTATATAGCGCAAACTAAACCCGAGAAATCGGGTATCAGAGCGCCAGTTTCGTTACAGAAGGACACATTCATTTTTGTTATGCACGGGGAGATTAAGTGATTTGCCCAGAATCACAAGATGTTTTAGCGTTGTTGTCAAGACTCAAACCCGGTTAACCCAGCTTAGAGGTCGACCGCTCTAGCCGTTATCTGGAAAAGCCTTTTTGTTAGAGAGTGTTGCACAAATAAAACCCAAGCCTTATTCGGGGAACAATCTTTTGTTTCATTTTATGAGTGTAATCCCTTTTCTGGTGGTGTTTTGTTTTTATTGCTTCGTCTTATTTGAGCCTCTGTGTGGGAGGGCGATATTTTCTATTACTTGGGAGTGCGAAGCAATACAGCTAGTGCTCTGTTGTCTATCTCCACTCAATATTTAGATCACCTTGCACCTTAATCCCAGCTTCTTAACTCCTTCATTAGTTTATTTCTTCCAGCCAAACGTTTGCAAACATTTCTCTGACCCTCTGCAAAGGGACACCATCCTTCTCTGTATCTTGATATTCATTCATATTCAATTCTCCCTCACAAATGTTGACTAGAACAAATCAAACATACACTCCTTTAACAGCACATGATGGCCTTCTCCAACAACCTGGGCAACAGGGAACCTCAAAAAGTAAACTCTTGAATTAATAGGGGTGCAGAGATAAAACATGTGTTGAAGCTGAATTCTTGGAGAAGGCACGATAATCTCATCAATTTTGAATTTGCATTACCCATGCCCTTAAAAGGTTGGTGGTGGGTGTAAAGTTTGCATCTTTTGCCCCACAAAATCATCTTAAAATTCTACAAAGCCCTGACACGTATAAGGGTTTCATTCCCAATCGTGCTATTGTGACTTTCTGCTTCTCTTAAGCATCAAGGAGTAAACCCAATATTATTCTCTTTGAGCTCCATCATTTGAGGTAACACTGCACCAATCCCCACATTTCTCTCACCAACTGTTGCTATACATTCCACATTTTTCACTTTCCAAAAATAGCATTTTCCTGCACATGCCACTCAAATAACATATTTTATCTCAGTAATCTTTTGAAAGGTTCAGTAAACAATGTGAAGCTAGGTGCAAATCCAACTCATTTAGGTGTGTTACTGATAGCACACAACACATCTTTCCTTGGCTAGATGTCTTCTGGTGATATATTGTGACCTAAATATTCTATGGAGTCTTGATTGAAACAACATGTTTTCACTCACCATCGTGCTATGTTGACGATGTTTCTTTAATACGCTTTCCAAAACCACGTAATGGTACTCTTTTGACTTAGTAAATACCAGTATGTCGATATTGACGTTCAAGAGTTGTTTTTCTTGGCCAAACAATCTGTACATTCATTTTTGAAAAACTGAACTTGCTGATGCGTTCCCAAAAGGCATACGGAGCAATTGAAGCACCCCAAATGAGGTCACAAATGTTGTCCAGGGCTTACATCTTCATCTAACACAATTTAATGATATGCAGAAAGTACATCGATCATAGTAAACACTCCTGCCTCATTCAAACATGCCAAGGGTCCCTGAATCTTTGAGAGCAGGTGGCCACCGAATGCCAAATGTAAATCCATACAAATTTATGTAGCCAGCTTTACATTGGCCTACAACTATAGGAGATGCCTATTCTGCAGAAGCAGCGTTTTCATTCACCTCATTGGTTACCAGCTCATTCAAATTGTTCTTCAACTTGCCCCTGACACCTAGTGGCACATCTCTTATTTTGTGTATTAACATGCATGTTTTGTCTTTTAATATAATCTTGTATTCTTATCGATGAAAACAACCCAAATTATTTTGAAACACCTCAGATTATTTTTCTAAAAGGGCCTCAACATTCCCAATTCTAATTTGAAATACTTTAATAGAACTTTCAGTGCCAAGTCCTATAATCATCCCCAGAATTTCCAGATCATGCCTGCTAATATAATTCAAACAATCAAAATATTCTTCATTTATTCACTTAAAATCATAAAAGTTACGGCAAAACATTGTGATTAAGAAATGTAATAAGTAGATTTTCAGTCTATTAAACATTAAAAATAGAGACGTCATGCTAAAATCCTTAAAAGTCATACTGGGTAAAAATACACTAACATTAGAGGAAAAAAACATCTTCTTAAGACCAAATGCATTCATCTCATAAAAGTGGTATTGACCTCTTCTTTTCCTGGTGCTAATTGCACCTATTATTAAGTTGGCTACATTCAGACACACATATTCATTATCCAACATTTGTAAAATAATTAAAGCAGGTCTAACTTGAGTGAGGTGTCTTCCTCTTAATAAGGGTAAAATACAGTGGGTACGAACACTGTTATAATATTCAATGAAAAAAACAAAATGCATTGTATCTTGATGGGAAAAGAAATCACATGATTGTAAATTTTCAAATTTGTTCCAGCCCTTTGGTTTAGCCAAAATCCAGTGCAATATGTTCATCTTAAATCTTGTAAACAAAAAACACGATGAGGGATTGTAACTAGAGTGAGATACGGCTCTATGTAGCCACAAGGTTTTGATATAAAATGTGCATGGACAGAGGACTTGCATGGTTCTCTGCTCTCCCTAGATGCTTGCACAACAGTGAGATATTGTTTTTTTACCCACATAAGATCTGTGAGAAGCTGGCCTGGTATATGATGTCCAATAATGTAAGTGGGCACCTTGCACCAGTCCACACAACCCTTATGGTGATTTAAGAGGTATCAGACAACCTTAAAAGCTATCCAAGTGGTAGATGAGGAGAGCAGTCTTCAGGCTTAGTCTTGAAGGAGTGTAAAGCAGCTTCTTTCACCAGAATGCAATCTTATAGTATAGATTAATTGAAAGGAGAACCACACATAGTATTTATAAAAATATGTATTTCTTATATATAACACTCTCTAGAACGTTACAGTATCTCCTACACAGAGATAGACACAAAGCACACAATACCTTAGCAAAGAAATCACAGTAAATATCACTGATACACATTGGGCCACAGGGGGGGACCAAACCATATACTAAGAAAGTGGTATAAGAAGAACCACGACTTGAGTCAGCACAATGTCGAGAGGACATAGAATTGATGGGGACCCACAGAACCACCCAAGGTAAGTAGATAGGGACCCCACAGAGAGCGTGTTCAGTGTGTGAACACCACCTCATGCTTCGTACAAGTCTATGTGCAAGTCGCGGTTGGATTTTTAAAGATTAGGGACCCTTCCCAGTGAACCCTGAAGAAACCCTGTGGAAGACAGACGGTTGAAGAGCCACCCCACCTGTAGATACTGAGGTACCCAAGTTACCTATCCCAGGGAAGCCGGGTGCATAGGTGTGAAGTGGCATCAGAAGCCGCAGTCGAACCCAATAGAGGACTTCCGGAAAGTGCCGCTGCTGGAAGAGGCGAAGCTGTCCGGAGGAATTCAAACATCGATTTTTGAAGAGGAGTACCTGAAAGCAGAGGGGACAGAGTCTATGTCACTCAGGGGTGACCAGGTGACTTGGAAAACAAATGCCCTCCGATGTCGGGTGCTTCAGGAAAGGTGATGGTGACATTGACTCTGCAGCTGCGAGGACCAGGTGATGCTGAGGACAACCAGGACCTGGATACGAGCTGTACCACGAAAGATGTTGAGTGCTGAGGGGTCGGTGTCCGACGGGAGCACGGTGTCTGACGGAAGCACCAACAACCCGTCAAGAAGGTGCACGGTTGGGATCAGCAAGGTCCAGGAGACTCACCACAAGCAGGGGATTCAGTGCAGGCCCTGAGCAATCAGGGGAGCACAAGGAAAACAAAGGTGACCCTCAAATTGACCCACAGGCCGAACGCAAATGAGTCGCTAGAGGACCTCAAGCAGCTCACCAAAAGATGCAGGCCATGATGCACACAATGTGGTGTAGCCAACGATTCTGGTCACTGGAGGTGCTTGAGGTTGAGGTTACCTGGAGCCCAAAGATCTTCTTGCAAAGATGTCATCAAGCCTCTGCAACTGTAAAGGGGACAAGGTCCCCACGGGTTCAGGTATTGCAACCCCCACAAAGACTACTGGCCTCAAATTTGGTAATATGGTAGAGAAGGCCTTGGGAGCTGGGAAAAACCATCACCTGTGTTGCAGAGCCCACAGAGTCCAGAGGAGCTTGGGATCTGCAGACCGATCAACTTAATTGCGGTGCCTGCGAATGCAGGCGAGTGACTCCTTCACTCCAAGGGACATAACTTCAGTTGTCCTTGATGCTTCACAGGCCTGGAAGGTTCATGTATGATGAACAGGCACAGACGATGCAGCAGACTGGAAGGGAGATGAAGTCAGACCCAAACGAAGTCCAGCGAAGTCCAGAGTGACCAGACGGTAGAAGTACAGTCGTTTCAGTTCTGAAGCTTATCCCACAATGAATCTAGAGACCTAAACCCAGGTAAGTACCCTAAGGTGTGGGTTGGGAAGATTCAGGGGACCCTCCCTGGGGAGGGTCTGGACAGGGGGGAGGTTACTCCCATGTCCTTTGTCCAGTCTCACACCAGAGCGGGAGGTAACGGCTCCCAGGACTGGTTGGAACTGGACTATGCCCAGGGACACCAAATGTGCCGCTCATGTAGACATTCAGGCGCTCGCATGCACACCCACCCAGATCTAATACATTAAATCCTGTCTGGGAGGTGGTCACACCTCCCTGTGACAGAATGCCCATTGTTCTACCTTTCCCTGCTTGAGCAGCAGGAGGGCAGAAATGTGTCTCTGGTCGGCAGCAACCATTATGTGCTGTCCAGGACTAGAAGGCTGGTACCGGAAACACTGAGAGCCAAACGGAGGGCTCTTCCAGTGCTTGGAATCATACCTCCCATACCGTTTACGGTGTGGAGGTATGATTCCAACATGTTTGATACCAAACGTGATATGATTCTTTGTACTTGTTTTCCAGATGGTCATCGCGCGATTACGTGGTGCCTCTCTATATAATATATGGCTGCTTCAATGACAACCTGGGAGAATGGACTCTGTAGGCTGCAGGTGTGTCCTGCTCATGCACCCTGCCCTCAGGATTGTAAAGGCCTGCTATAGTGGTGACTTATAGGTTTTAAGTGCAGTGACCCTCAGATATAGTAAACCTATATCTTTAGTAAGTAGTGCATGCACCGACTTACACAGGCTACAATGGCAGCCCTGTAGTTTCATTTTGAATGGTCTCTCATGAGTGGCATAATGCATGCTTCAGCTCATGGGAGACCTCTGGGGTACCTATCCCTGGAGTATATGGGTACCATATACCAGGGACTGACAAGGGTACCCCAGTATTCAATCTGGGATGTACCTAAGTACTGAAAACAACAGTTTAGGGAGAAAGCAGATAGACTGGGGTCCTGATTAGCAGGATCCCAGTAAGACTAGTCAAAAACAGCATCACATCAAGCAAAAAGTGGGGGTAACCATAAGAAGGAGATCCTACTTTCCTACAAGATCTCTTCTAGCAATCCTTTCAAGGTGATCATATAAACTGAATTGTCCCAAATTCCCAAAGGCTGATCTAATATAATAAAACCATGGGATTTGGTAAGCCTTGTCAAGCAATGTACTGTCCTTCAGTATTGCCTTGCAGTGGCGACTGCCTCTGAAAGGAGGTGGTGGGCGGGCGATAAAAAATAATAAATGTATCTTCTCTGCAGCCGCACGCCTATCCCGCAGCCACACGCCTCTCCTCCAGCCGCATGCCTCTCCTTCATCTGCTGGCAGCATCGGAAGCACACAGGCTTCCGAACTCTTTCAGCCACTGACAATGTTGCCTGAGCAGTGTCTTGATTGGTGTGAGCGGCTTGTTTAGCCGCTCAGGCAGTGCCAGGGAATGCTGAGCATGTTCTCAATGGAGCTGTGCAACACAGCCCAATGGAGAACATGGAAAGTGCACATGACGGTTCTCCCGGCCCTAGAGGGCTTGTCAAGCTGTCACGCGCAAATAGGAAGGGAGTGCAAACCACTCCTACTCACTCTGCGGTGAGCCAGCCCAGCCCAACCCGGCTGGAGCAAAGAAAAATAAAATGATAATAAGTTCTTGTTATTTTCATTTTATTTTTTATTTCGCAATGTTCAAGTAACAGTGGGTTCGATGCTCCTCTGCCTTAGCAGAGCAGCCTCCACTGGTGCCTTGTTCAGATCTAATTCTGGGTTTAACCATATACAAACGTATTTGAGTAGAGGTCGTAAGGTTAACAGATCAGAGATGTCTCCCACTCATAACTCCTCATGCGCCCCAAAAGAAGCCACGGATTGTGGCACCAAGAGTAGATGTCTTGAAAACTTGTTTTCGATTACCTGTAGATCTGGGGCCACTTTATAGCACCAGATATCACTGCCATATGATACCAGGGACATGCATTTAGAATGATAGATTTTAATCAGAGCCTTAATGGGCTTGACCCCCAACCTGCTAGCAAAATCATACACCTTGGCCACTGCCCTAGCCATAGAATTCCTTTTAGTCTTCAGTAAATGGCTCCATGAACCCTTTTCATTAAATAAGACCCCATGGTAGGGAAAGAATTTTACCATAGAGATCTCATCCCCGCCAAGGTATATTTCCTTCGTCCCTTACCTCCCAGCCCTATCACCATGAAATGAGATTTACTATAATTTGTACACAGGTCCAATTTATTCATAAAGTCTACAAATAAATTAAGCAGGTGTAGTAGATCTACCGCAGTGCTTGCTAGTAGCACCGCATCATCGGTGTACAAAAGGGCAGGGATAAAATATTAACCCGCTTGGAGGATATCTTCACAGGATGCATTTAGAGTCTTCCACAGATCATTTATATAGATTGCAAATGAGAGCAAGACCAGGATGCATCCCTGTCTGACTCCTCGAGAAACCTGAAACTGTGCAGTGATGTCCCCCGCTTGGTTGTACCTAACTACTGCAGGGAGATCTTTGTGCAGTGTGTGCGAAAAGTACACTATGGGGATTATTTACAATGCCCTTGCACCACTTTTGTGTCATTTTTAACATGGGAAAAGTGACGCAAAAGTGGCTCAAGGGGCTTGTAAATCTGCCCCTATATCTTTATCATGGCCCATTTTTAGGAGAATTACCTGCAACATCGCTTTTCTTAAGGCAAGCCGTAATGACTTGCTTGGCAAAGGAACGCATTGTAAAGGTTCAGACGACGTTGTTAAGGCAAGGTGTGGTTCGAGCCGCGATGTAGATACTGTTTTCCGTTTGCAGCACCTATAAAATGAAGATAATTTACTATTTCCCAAACTCTTGCACTATTTTTAAGGAAGTTAACCTGAAGGAGTTGATCCTATGCTTCTTGGCTAATGGACTTTTTCTGCGATTGTATGCCTCTTTCTACATAGTGCAACTTTCTTGGTATTTCTGGGTGTTTTTTTGAGCACTTATATACTGGAACAATTTCCTTTTCCACATAAATTCTCAGGGAAATCTGTTTCCCTAAAAAGTGTATGGAGCTCTGAAAATATCCAAGCCGTTTGATTCTCTTCCTGTCATATGCCAGTGCATAAATATCAAATGGATAGAGCTCCATCTTGCCACATTTCTCTCAACACATCATGTCTGAAATTAAAGTCATAGATGAACCAATGTCTTTCTTAACCTTAACCTCCTTTTCATCCATTTTGACTATGCAATTTGGGTCTTTTGCATTATTTTTCACAGCAGCATGAATAGACAATGAATTTGCATTTGATCTAAACCAAATTTCCTGAGCAGCACTTACTTGAAACTGTCTCTATTTCAATATTCTGGTAAAAAGTTTCCACCTTTTCTACACTTGCTTCTCTACTGCTGGACATATCTTTGAGTTTTTCAGATGATAATTGGAACTACATTTATATCACACAGTATCATTCTTATCCACACTTGTGTTGACTATTTTAAAACATCACCCCCTCTTGTTCAGTATCACCACAACAATTCATTTATTTTTGTTTTCTATTGCGGAGCATTTAGTTCCCTTAGCAATAGATAAAGTCTGAGAAAATGTCAGAATCTTGCTGCATAATTTGTTTTCCTGGATTTGTTTAGGAAAACAAAAACGAATATACTGGTTAACTAATAAGCCAAAATCACGTGCAGCAGACAACATTTTTAAGGTCGCCATGTATTGAGGTAAAGTTTAATTTGGTACTGGCTTGCACATGAAGAATTAATTTCTTGATAAAAACACACTCAACTCTTCAGTGATTTGTTTTTCTCAACCTTGAATGGCTTCCACATATTCTTTTCATCTCCGAAAGTCACATAGTTCATGTAAAATCCTAGGGAAATGAACAAATACCGTTGCCACTCTTTTCCCGAACAGCTAAATAGTAAAGCAACATTTCTCCTTGAATAATAATTTTCAGCAGCTAAATAGTTATTGAATGATCAATGTCACGGTTTCAAGACACAGTTGTCTCTCTAGGATTAGGCAAACAGTCACAAGGTAAATTTCCATTTTGTATTTTCACTTTCTGTATGTGTAACCCTAATGGAACAAAAGCAATAACATCTGTTGAAAAATATGAAGTGTAAGCCTGTTTGCCATTCTCTGACTGGCTCCTTGTATTATGTGCTTGCTTTCTGGGAGTTCTTTTTTTTGTGAGGCACTCCACGCAAGTACATGTGTGTAAAACCTGCCATCTTTAGCACATTCTTCCCCTGTCTTTTTAGCTTCTGACCTCCTGTCTTTGACTGTGTTCTGCATTTCGTTTGGCTGGTTTTAGGCCTCTGGGCACTGCTGTCCAGTGCTAAAGGTCAAGTGCTCCCTGTGTAAATGGTATCTGTAATTGGTTATCTATGAGTAGCATATCTTATTTACTGGTAAGCCCCTAGTAAAGTGTTCTGTATGTGCCCAGGGCCTGTAAGTCAAATGCTACTAGGTGACCTGCAGCACTAATTGTGCCAACCACATGAGTAGCCCTGCAAACATGTTTCAGACATGCCACTGCAGTATCAGTGTGGGCAGCTGCAACCACTTTGCCAGGCCCAAACATTCCCTTTTACTACATGTACGGCACCCCAAAGGAGGCCCAAGGTAGCCCCATGGGCAGGGTACAGTGTATTTGAAAGGTAAGACACGTAATGGTTTGTTTTACATGTCCTGATAGTAAAATATTACACATTTTGTTTTTCACTACTGCAAGGACTCTCAATCCCATAGGTTATTATTAGAGCTGTCTTGTAACCTCTCACAAGTGTAACTTCCAATTGGAGTTTGAGGTCCCTCAACTCGCAATTTAGAAGTACATCCTTTAGTGAAGTTGGTTTTTAAATTGCATGTTTAAAAATGCCACTTTTTGAAAGTGGGCAGTTTTGTTGCTTTACCATTCTGTGCCTCTGCCTGCCTGGGGAATCCATGTCGGGGGGGAGGTGAAGAACCAGAACCTTTTGGGTCTGGTTGCGCAGGGTACGCCTTAATCTCCTGGGTTTTCCTGCTTCAGCTAACAGAGACACGGGGACACTCTGTCGGCGTAATAGCTCAGATTTTATTAGCTGCAGCTAGTACAGTTGTCCTAGAAGTACACACGGTATGTTCTCAGGAGACTGCCACTTCACTCCGTGGCGTACAATTTTTTATAGTGTATAGGAGACATATACATTAACCAGAAAACACACCCAGCGCACACATCGAGAACCAATGAGGGAAGTTTAAGATAGGATAGAGCCAATAGAGAAGATTGAAAAACAAAGTATCGAGTAACCCGAAGAAGCCTCTCCTTCAACTGTGTTTGTCGCTCCTCCTTACGGGTTAATCTATTAACGTGTCCGTAGCTGACTCGCAGATGGCGAGATAGTATGTATGTTTTGGAGGACAGTTGTGAAACGAGAGAATACGAGCAGAAGACAGCGAAGGCCAGAAGATAAGATAAAGTCAGAATAGAATAGTGTGAACCAACAGCTAGTTAAGACAGGGATCAGGGAAACCAGACAGGGATTAGTGTACTCGCCCAGTCCCTAACACCAGCTTTGTAAACAGAGGCAGAAGGCTATTTTGACACAATATTGCAGGAAAAGCAGAAAAGACTTCGTTCGCCGTGCTGCCTGAGTGAGGGCAACACAAAATGGCGGCGGTTTACAAAATGGCGGGTCAATACGATCGAGATCAAAAATCGAATTTCCTCAGAGGATGACAGTTGGTCTGTTTGTGCATTCACTCTAGACAGCCACACAAAGGGAGCTGAGGTGTGCCCTGCATATCCTGATGGCCCATCACCAGGCTGATGGGTCTTCTTGAGCTAGAGTGGTGGGAGGAGTTGTCACTGACCCCTGAATAGGCTTGTGCCTGTCCTCACGCAAAGCTGTGTCCACACCCCTGATGTGTGTCTGGAGCCAGATCAGGGAAATGCAGAATCTTGTGCACTAGAGACTTTCTTTTGAAGTTTGCCTACCTCAAAGGCAGAAAATGGTATAGGTACTGGAGCTGTGATACCATAACTTCAAAACACTTCTGGACTAAGAGGACATTCTGCCAGGAAGAAGAGCTGGATGCTGTAGGAGGGACTGACACTTTGCTTGCAGCTTTATGGTGCTGGCCCGCTGTTCGCTGCCTCTATCCTGGGAGTGAAAGGACTGGACTTTGCTTTCTACATCCTGCTTTCCAAGGTTCTCCAAGGGCTTGTGTGTACTTGCCTCCAATTAGGAAGTCTCAGGACCATCAAATAATTCATCTGCAGCCCCTGAACTCCTCTGCTGGGAGTTCTGACCTGCCAAGTGGTGCCTACATCAATTCTGGGTCATTGGAGGTGGTTTTACTAAGAACCAAGAAAATCCATGCTTAGACTCTCAGCACCCAGTTTTCCAACGCAGCATAGTCGTGCGGGTGAAAAACGCTGTGCGGCCGAAGAATTGATGCAGCACCTGCCATGCGTCTGAAAGTTCACTGCAACCTGACTCCTGAGCACTGCATCCGGGACGTCTGTGGCGCACGCTCTGACTCCGTCCATGCTGTGGGACTGAAGAAATCGATGATTCACCTGCTTTGCGACTGGGAAATGTATGCAGCCCATGTTCCGTTGCATTGACCCAGCGAGTCTGGATTTTTGACGCATCATCCCTGTGCTCCAAGTTCTTCATTGACGTGACCCAGCATCATCTCCCCTCGCAGTAAGGAACCAACACATCACCTCCCTTGGCAGTAAGGAAACAACGCGTCACCTCCCCTGACAGTAAGAAACCAATGCATTGCTTTTCTTTTCTGGGACCTCACCTCCTGTGCACCTGTTTTCGTGTTCGATTTTGATGCATCCCAGGTACATTGTGCTAAAAATGATGCATTCATAGCTTCATATGGACTGAACTATTTTGAACATTATTAAAGTGATGTCTTGATTTGTGTATGTTGGATTTTTGTCATTTTGGTCTTGTTTTATTGAGATAAATATTGGTTCTTTTTCCAAACTGGTGCGGTGTCCATTTGTAGTGTTTTTGTTGTGTTACTGTGTGTGTTTGTACAAATGCTTTGCACATTGCCTCTGAGATAAGCCTGACTGCTCGTAACAAGCTATCAAGGGGGTGAGCAGGGGTTATCTTAGCTGTTTGACTCCCTTACCCTGACTAGAATAAGGGTCCCTACTTTGACAGGGTGCAAACCTCTGCCAACTCGAGACCTCCATTTTTATCAAATGTGTTTTCAGTTATCTCCTTTGTATGCTAGTTCAGGAAGCACTACCATTTAATAAGTCTTGAATGCATGTGAGGAAAAATGTTCTGCTAGCTTGTTTTTTGGTCTGTGCTCTTTACCAATAGCATAACATAAACAATACTCTTCCGTGCCATGGGTACTGGAAGTAGGGTTGTGGGGGATGCTGAAGACCCCCCAAAATAACCATGTTGGAGTTCAGAAGTAAAATGAACAATAAAGAGGCCTTTAAATTCTGTTTTTATCTTGTCACATTTGCTGTGCATTCAAAGACAAAGGTCAAATGCTAGGCTCAATCTTCAACAAATTTCTATGTATTCTTTTCAAAGGGATTGTGGTGCTTACTTTTCTTTTTCTGACTGTGAATTGAGAGGATTTATTCAATGATCTTGCTAGGTATAGGGATTTTGATTGGAAAAACTGCAGGGTGTAATTATTTCTAGCAAACAACATTTCCATGCCCATAAATGAAGTGTGCAAATATTTCAGAATATATCAGAATAAGGAATGCACAAATGACACACATTTTTTGTAATTCTGAAGTGTGGTGGAAACAAAGATTTTAATACAATTAAAGCAAATCAAACACTGGGTGATGCAGATATAAACACATTATCACTGCATGCTATATTGTTTTATCAGTAAAACTGTATGCCTATGCAAATATAATGGTTATTTCAATGGAAAATGTGTTGTCTGTATTAGCAGTGTGCTATCACACCATGCATGAGTAATATATTTGCAGCAGTTTGCTCCAAAGTGTATCACTAGCTACATACTACATTCTTACCACTATCCTGCTGAATACATTGGCTTCACTTGTTTATTTGTGTGACACATGGATTTTTCACAATCTCTATAACTTTGATAATGTTACATTAATGGCAGCACCCCACTCTGAAAATTGTTCCAGCAACACTTGCACATTGCAATTGTAAAAGGTCAATTCATGCATGAGCCCTTGTTGGTACACATCTTTTCAACTATCCTGGTTATACACAGGTCTTGAAGGAAGCAACATACTGTAATTTAAATAGCATTTGCTCAAATATCTGGCGCGCCCTTCTCAGCTTTTACTTCAGTACTGAGTGTTAACACACAAGTGCAAGAAGAAACCAGTAGTCTTCATAAATAAAGCATATATCATGTTTTATGTGACATTCACAGCTCAACAAAACATTATAACAGATTTTAATAGGATCCACTCAAAACAGTGCAGGGACAAATTCAGAGAACTTTTCACAAGTATCTAAAAGTAAAAGTGATATAATCAAAAGCAATAAAGGAAGTATGTGCATGAACATTACAAGCAACAGTTAAAAGAACCACCCAATATGCTCCTTTCATCAGCAGGACGTATGGTGCAAGTCTATGACAAAGTGAGGGTTCTTTGTCAAAAAGTGTTTATAGCACTTGCTTTCTTAACGGAGCTTGTTTCTAAGCTTTCCTAATGTTTACAGATGTGAGACCACAGAAATAAAATATTGTGAGGCCTAGGATTCTATTTCATTCCAACTTGCCAAAAGTAGTAATAGCAAGCAGAGCAGATTTCCCCATGGATTTTGTAGAGGGACAGTATCTTCTAGAATTTCTAAAGATTAAGGCCATAATTTAGAGGGCAGTATGAAATGAAACCCTCAAAATAACTCTAAAACTCACAGTCCTCACAATGTACATTCTTCACTCAACCTACCCACATTTTACATCCAATTGTGCCTTGACCACCATCATTCTGGCAGGTATGCAGCCCTGGGACACACTTTTTGGCCCCCAGGAAAATGTTTGCAAGTACCCATGGTGTACAGCATCACTAAAATCCGCTGGCAAAGTCAATACGTCCCAAAGATGAGGCCTATTGGCTTTGCCAATGCTTGTTTTAAGAGCATCCATGAGAGCTCCACCCTTTCATTAAAATTATTTATGATGTCGAGTAGAAATCTAGTAACCCTAAAAAGCACTTCAGCTCATCCTTGGTGGTTGAACCTGGTGATTCCTTTTCTACTTCTGCTAGATTACATTTAGGCCTGGGATATGGTGTGTTCAAGGTAGTTCACAGACCAACGTCAATGCCTGATTTCCCTCAGTGGCTATTACATTGGATTTGGACCATTCTGAATTCTCTGTTGGCTCAGTGATTCCTTGCTTCAGTGATCTGTTCATTTCAGCTCTATGAGGTGCCTGCATGATAAGTGGAATGTGCAAAGGTTTAAGTGCCACTGATCTAACATTGAACTATAACTTAATGTGATGTTGATAATTATTGAGTAACCCTGATTTATATGTGTACAAGTCAAGAAACTCTATATACAGTCAGTCAAGAAAAACTTTTTTGGTTTTCACAACCATAAAGCATGTTACTAAAATGTGTTTAAAACAAGATGTCATAAAAAGATCATTCTTTTTTTTTTTTTAATACAGTTTGTGCAAAGTTTCTAACTCGTTTATAACCTAATTCATTTTTTATTGTCCACTATTCGTAAAAGTTTATCAATCAAGGTAAGAAACTTCGCCCCTCAACAGATTAAGATGGTTGATGTTCCCCCCATCCAACAAGTTACGGTTTGTCTACAGGTACGTGTGTTAAGTTCTTTTAAAATAGGTTTTAAAAGTCTCCTTCTTACTTCTTTCACTGTAGAACAGACGCACATCAAATGACATAAAGATTCATTGTGATATCCACATAAATGGCAATTTGCATTTAGGTGTTTTCATTTCCAAGTTTCTCGCAAATCCTTGGTTTCATATTCTCCAAACCAGTACAGCATGACCTCTTTTTTAGAACCAATTGAAAACGTGCCGTAAATAATCTTGCGGTTTTAGTTTAACGTAAGAATTTATGAACGTCCAAGAATGGTTGCGTTTTACCACCATTTTTTTGGCTTCAAAAAAGGACAGATTTTTTGCGGCTCTATTACACACTCTATTAAATGCCGCCCTTTCCATCTTACTGTCCCATACCTCTTGTATGTCTAGTGCCGCCAATGCTGATCGTAAGTATTTGCCCCATGAGTATGATGTATTCAAATCAAACTGAGCCTTTATTTCAGTCCAGCATAGGTAATTCAGAGAACCAGGATCTGAGGAACAGAGTTTCCAGCACAGTTTCACAAAAACAGATTGTCGCTGGAACTCCTGATTTTGTAAGCCGAATTCCAGGCAGATCTGTGCTGGTGAAGCACTTTTCGGAAGATTAAAAACGGCTTTATACACCTTTATCTGTAGTTCGTTTAAGACTTCAAATAGCCGTCCATGCCATATTTTCAAACCGTATGCCAGTGTAGGAAGTAATTGAGAGGCCATTGCTTTCAGAAGGTGACTATATGATGGACAACTCAGTTTTTGTTTCAATTGTTTATAGGCAAAGATTAATGTTTGGGCCTTTGCTCTTATTGCTCTTTTTTGTTCAGTGAAGTCCATACCTCGACCCAAGTTGATCCACAGATACTTATAGGTACAAACTTCCTCTATTTGTTCGTTTTTGGCGAACCACCTGAATTTTCCTGGACTAGGGTCTGCTAATCTCACGACTTTTGTTTTTATCTTATTTATCTCTAGCCCTTGCTGTTCGAAATAATTTATCAGGTGGTTAATGACTCTTTGCAAGCCAATTGGAGTTTGGCTCAAGACCACTATATCTTCTGCATATTGCAGGTACTGTATATGGTCTTCAGCCAACTTTGGGGGAAGACCGTTTATTTTTAACAAATAAGATTGCAGGTCTGCGATGTACAAGGCTTGGGGTTAAAACACCACCCTGTTTCAGGCTGTTGTGAATGTTTATTTTAGACGATATAATACTACCGTCTCCCAGCTTCACCCTTGCCCAAGTTTCACTATGGAGAGCTACTATGGCATTACTTAGTTGTTGCGGTAATCCCTATTCTTTTAGTTTCATCCAGAGTCGTTCTCGAGGGACTCTGTCAAAGGCGGATTTTAGATCAATAAAACAAGCAAAAAGTCCTGTGTTGTTAAATGTGGCTTTTCCCGTAGGATTGCTAACGCCGCCAGGTTTGTAGTTGTACCTATTCCTTGTCTGAAACCAGTTTGGTTTTTGGGGATTCTACCGTTTGACTCACTCCATGCTTCAAGGTCTAACAAGATGCATGATGCATAAAGATTTGCCTCCACATCTATCAAGGCTATAAGCCTATAATTCCCGGGCTCGTTGCGACTTCCGTTCTTATAAATGGGGTGAAATAGACTCCCTTTCCAAGAATATAAAGACTTATTTTGGGAGTACAGATGATTGAATAGTGGCGTGAGGTAATTAGCCCAAAAATCTGGTTCTTGTTTAAAAAGTGCGTTTGGAAGGCCATTTTGGCCCTGCTGCTCCCTCCGTTTTCAGTTTTTTTATTACTTCTTTTAGTTGTGTACTGTTGGTTAAAGGGTTTGAGCCATTACGGCATAGTTCCTTAAGGTCTTTTTCAAGTTGCACGTTTTCTAGAGTTGGTGCACAGTTTGCGATTGCACTCTGCTTTACCTCCTGCAGGGCTTCCAGATCACTTTCCAGACTCGGTTGATTTTCATTCTTTGTGAAGTTATATGTTTTGAATATGTTGCTCCCATTTTCCTTCCTTATTCCTGCCATTTGATACGTTCTTGTTCCCTTTAATAACTTGTTTATTATGCCCAAAATTCGCAGCTATTTGGCAATTTGCTGGCCCACAGTAATTGCTCCCAGAGTTCCATATGTTCTTTTTTTGCCTCCCTGCACTTCTCCTTGTACTTCTTCCTCATATCTTTGATGTGTTGTTTGTTTACTATTTTTCCAGCTCTTGCTGCGACTATTCTTTTTCTCACCTCCCTTGCTATTTTCCTTTTCTGATCACGGAGCTGAATATTATACCATGGTTCGTATATTCTTCCCTGTGGGCCTGGGCATTCTGGGAGTGCTTGAAATTTATTGACTAAAGTTTTCCCTAGGGTTTCCCAAGCCTCTTCTAGTGATTGAACACTCTGCGGCACACTATTGTTTATTTATTAATGCGCGACGTCCATAATTAATTTGATGTTTTTGCTGCGCCATTTTAATTTCCTTATGTTGTATATTACAGGCATTTCTGATCTTTTTCTGAAACAGATTTGCATGCAGAGCTAGAACTTGCGGAAGGTGGTCGCTTTCAGGACGGGATTGGATATGGAACGATTCAACTAAATGGAGTAATTCATTACTAACCATTTTGTTAATCAATAGTGGATTATTTTTTACCACTTAAGAAAGTAATGCCAGCTGGTCGGTCTCCTTTTATTTTTCCCTTCAGAAAGTGTAAACCAAGGGTTTCCAATTCATGTTTTTGGTTATTGACCTCAAGCTCCTTTTGACATACTCTTTTTTTCCAATTGGTTCCTATTATTTTGGTATTGAAATCGCCTGAAATTATCAACTCACTACCTTGGTGGCTGGTTTGCAAGACCATTATCAAGTTTGTCAGGCGGGACAATTTGTCCTTCTTCTGTTTTTTGTTGGCATGAATATATATGTTTAAAATCAACAGTTGCCAAGGTTTTGTAATTACAGATGTTTTGCTCTCCAATTTTACTACTTGAAGCCAATTTTCACCCATATCGAGTTCTTCCATTTGCCAGTCTAATTTTTCTGTGGCATATATTGACAATCCCCTCCTTGGATGCCCATAATTGCTAATTTTTTCCACCAGGACGTGGCATTCCTCATAGCCCACGATATTTTTTGGAATCAGATTCCACGTTTCTTGCAGTAGAATGATATCAAAACTTTGAAAAAAAGCTAAGGTCTCTGGGTCTCGACCCATTTCTCTAAAGCCATGGATATTCCATGAGCAAAAAGTTATTTGGGTTTCCTTAGGCGGGCTTGAAGGTGCCTCAAAATGCTGTTTCCTTTGTAGGCCATTAATTATATCAGGATCATTGTTGGCTCAGAAAATGAGAAACCCACGACCGGTCTTGAACTTCTTCTGTCTGTTGTTTTATTTGTAGTGGACATTGATCCAGATTTTCCGGCTTTTTGCCTGATAAAACTGTATTTTTAGGAGTTGTACTTCTTGCCCCCCTTAAACCTGAAGTAGGCCATAACTCTTGTCCTGATAATTGTGGGGCCACTGTATCTGATAGTAATGGATACGGATATTTTGGGCATTTTGGATATCATAATAAAATGCCCCAGGATTCAAAATCCTCTCTTGTTGAGTATATCAGAGCAGTTATTTCATTTGAAGACCAGGTTGTCTGGGTCACCTCTATTTCTGCCTATTTTCCATTTGCAGAAATTCTACTGCCAGCAGATCTGCAGATACAATATTGTGTAATTTTGGTATCTCTTTGAACAGTCTCATTAAAAGTCCCCTGTTTAGGGTGTCCGATCTGCCCTTTGTTTCATATTTGGGCTAGAAAATCAGTTTATGAGATATTTCCACTGGATCTCTAAGTTGTGTTTCCATCAAGTTTATACAGATTTGTGCATTTGGGGGTTCATAAACCATATTTCTGTTCTGGGCTATATTGTTGAATATAGTCCTTTCTTGTTTGTATAGGTTCGGTTTACCCTCGCTGGTTTTTTCTCCTTCTGGTTTTACTACATTTTGGCATATTACTATCCTTGCGGGTTCTTGAGTGGTAGATGTTTCAATTGGTGATTTACAGACTCATCCGTTATTTCCAAGATACATTTTTATTTGACTTCTAGTCTCCGTTTTCGTTATATCCATTTGGTTTCCCAGCACTTTTGCCGATGTTATTAATGACCTATTATCCTGAGTTGTTTTGTGGTCTTCTTGTGTTTTTATATTTGATCTTACCACTCGGTATTCATTTGAGTTTCCTTCAGTAATTGGATGTATAATTTGTAAGTTCATACAAGTGCTATTTTCGCCCTCTTGATTTTTTATTGCAGTTGTAGCATTAAGTATCGGTTTCGTGATTACAGTAAGCTCCTTTTCGTGTTTTTTATGTCCTTCACTTTTGAGGATTTTGTTGATTTCTTGTTCACAACCAGATGTATTTACAATGTGCTTCTTGTCATATTTTATTTGCTTAAATCCTTCGTTTTGAGGAATTTTGTTATTTACTGCTCCACAACCTAATGTGATACGATGAGAAGATGTGTCAAGAATGGCAGCTGGCTCTAGTAAATTAACTGGGTGCTCTTTATCATGTTTAGTTTTTTTAATGCCTTCACTTTGAAATGCTTTGTTATTTTCTGATCGCATGAAGATGAAACACTTTGGAGGGATTTACTAAGACTGTGAATAGAGTCTTGCCGATGTAACCTAGGGCTACTTTGTTGCTCGTTTTCGATTTTTTAGCTTTGTTGACTTTGTTTAAGACTTGGCCTTCACTACATAAGAAGTGTCTACCATAAGGAGATGTTTACTCAAAGACTAGCTCTAGCTCATTGGCATCTAGCTTGATGCCTAGTTCTTTCTGGTGTCTCACACCAGCAAATTAGACCCTCTTGTCTCAAAATATACCTTCCCAGCCGTGGATATGCCTTTAAAATAAGTCCTCTTCTTAATTATCCCTTTAAGTGGTATGGGTTCACTAATGTACCCTTCTGGCTTTATGTCAGGTTTCTTCGAGGTTATAGTTTTCCTTACTAAACACTTGATGGAGTATTTATCTATCTAGAAGTGTAAAAGGACAACAAACATCAGTAAACACAGTGGTGACCTTATCGTCCAAGGTAATATCACAACTTGAAAGCTTCAATGTGTCACTCTCTCCAACAAAATTGAAGACACGTTTCTTCTCCTCCTCTTCCAAAGTTAAATTATATTAGCCTTTTTATTTGCTAACTCATTGCAGAATCTGACGAGGTGTCCATTTCCCCCACATTTGTGACATGTAGCATTTCTGGGTTGGCAATTAAAGCTGTTGGCCAGGTGACGATTATTACCACAGTTAAACCTGTCCCTATTTTGTATCAATTGTGTCACTACCGTTTGTCGCTTCTGCAAGGTGCCTCAGTCTTCTTTATCTCCTTAATTTCGCCCACAGTTTCTGCTAGTGCTTTCATTTTCTTTTCACAATCAGTCGTATGTTCTATTCATTCTCCAAAACCCATCACTTCTTTAAGGCTGTGCATTTCGGTTAAAAGTTTTTCCTGGATAAGTGGATTGATTTTACATGTCACATGCTGATCGCAAGTAAGAGACTCACACAATGGCATTCAAGTAGAAGTATTTGAGTGCCCCTTAGTACAGCAATATATATAGATACTTTCTCATTAGTCCCCTGAATGCTTCCAAAGAATGGATGTCTTTCTAAAATGACATTAATCTTTGCCTCAAACTGTTGTTCTAGTTTCTTGAATGTCACTTGGAACACATCGAACTGGGATTCAGGTCCCTCGCCATCCTCATAGGAAGATCTGGTAAATTTTCATTAAAATGTCTTTCTTCAATGCTAACACTGTGTTCTAGGTTGTGCTGCTTCCTTAAGGGGGAAGATTTCTCACTTTCAAGCACTAATAGTTAGGATTCCCATCACACCCATGGTAGAGTAGGTTCTGCAATATTGGGAAGTGATTGAGACATGCTTGTGGCAAGCGGTAATGACAGGTAATAAAACTTGAAAGGAAAAACAGCCTATAAGGAGAAAAATGTAACAAGCTTACTTTCCAATGGTCATCACTGGGCTTGTGAGCATAATCACTGACCAAAAGAGCTACCAATAGTAGGAAGAAGGAAGGAGAAAAGGGTGCTAAAAAACAAGGAAGAAACCCAGGTAAAAAAGGCTTTAAGTAAATTAATATTCCAGGATACAAAATAGAAGTTATTGGAAAAATATGGTCAAATGACAAGATAATCGCATGTGGAATTTTAATTATGTGACATCATACTAAGGCAAAGTTAGTAATGGTGATATGTGACCAGAGTGGAGTAGCTCTAATAGGTAGTTCTTCGATGGCATCTACCTTTGCTGGTAGATACACCAAGAACAGAGTAGTGAAAAAACTGCTTACTCCATGGATTTTGTTTTGAAAATGATTTTCTTTAGATTGGAACTCACCTATATTTAATGCTTTCCTGAATTGGCAGGACAGCTCCGAGCAGTGTGACTGTTCACCTTCTCGTTTGTGTTTGGCCCTGAGCATTACGTTGCTTTTACTTAACTGCATTTATCTGCCAAAACAGCTTATTTACAAGCCCTGTGCGCCGCCGGTAGGTCGCTTCTTTCTAAATTAAAAGTGACGCACGGGCGGCGCAAGGGGCTTGTAAATAAACCCCTTAGTGTATTTCAAGCCTTTGCACCTCCACTTGAGGGACTGAATATTAAAATGCATTCGCCATTCGTCGAGTTATATTTGCATAAATTCTGTGAAACAAATAATCGACTGAAAATCAGCGATTTAGAGGCCTGGATATCTCAGAAAACGAGACAATGATTTGCTGCTTTTAAATAAAAGTATAATTGAGGGGCTGTGACAAACAACATCATTTCCAGTTGGGTTGTGTGTTTTAGTGCCCTTTGTTATGATAATTGAAGTGTGGCTTTAATCTACGAACTCAAAGGCGTCTCTGATATGTAACGTGCAATAAGGATTATCTCCCAAGAAACAGGTACAGAAAGAAAACAAGTAACGTTAGCAGTGGAAGGATACGAGTTAACCAATCAGAAGACTGTGAGACTGAAAGCAGAGACGTTTTAAGGCATGGGCAAAGTGGGCTCTGGTCCCAGGGCCCCAGCCTTTGGGGGGACCCCCTGAGAGAGTCTTGCCCTGGTGACCTTGAATAATTCTTAAACAGATTGCTGTCAATAGCATTTTCCTTCAATTTATTTCGTAAGTGGGTAATGTGTGAGAGTCTATTACAGATTTTTTCAGACAAATGTTGTGTTTATATTTCATGCAGGCCATAAAAAAAAGTTTTTTTAGATCAAAACTGTACCTCACATATGATAAATGGGAGAGGGTGTCACAGAGAATATTTGCAGTAATGTTAGTGAGTTGCTGCTGTGTTACAATATTGAAAACACACATCACTATCCCTGGATATTTGATTATGTACATTTAGAATTTGGACCAGTGTGCCCGTGCACTGGCAGTGACCTGGCCAAAGAGAGCATGAAAGAGCTGAAACTGGATCATAAACATAAAGCTGTTCTGAGAAGGGCCCCCATGATACATTTTGCCCAGGGCCCCCAAAATCCTTAAGACATCCCTGACTGAAAGGCTCTGGCGTGAGACAAACATAATAGTAGTGGGGAAAGCCATCAAATTGAGCCACAAGAACTCTCATAGGCAACTAAGCAGTCTCATCACGAGGACAGGCAGAGCTGCGGCAGTCAATACTGGAGTAGGAGATGTCGGGAAATAAAATATGTTGCAAATATTCACCAACGAGGGAGAAGGTAAATCAAATTAAATATAAAACAGGAAAAGTGTGCAGGAATAGGCTTACTCAACAAAAGTAGTAAGAACTATGGGGGATATGTACAAGGAAGTAGCGGAGTGAGGCATTAGCCTTCCTGGCTTAACGTCTCTCTCGCCACTTAAGAAACACAAGGCTGCACTATATTTAAAACAATATGGTGCAGCCCTGCGTTTCCCCTGTGATGGCGCTACAATTAGCAGTATAGCGCCTACGCAGGCACCCTTGCACCATAGTGCAAGGGTGTCTGCGTGCAGGGGAGGATGGTTTATGTGTAGGAAGGTGTCTCTTCCTGCACATAAACAATCCTGAAATGCCATTTTGTCACTTTCAATTGTACTGCTTCATGCATCACGCATGAAAGTCACCAAATGGCATTTTGTTTTAGATTGTTTATGTACAGGAAGGGGGGCCTTCCAGTACATAAACCATCAGTGGCATTTTGCTTTTTCAACGCGTGCTGCACAAGCCAGCACACATAGAAAAAGCAAAAACAAGGAGAAAGAATGCATATCTCCTCGTTTTGCCAACTTAAGACCAGGTTTTTCCTGGTCTTAATTTTGGTGCTGCCTCAAATGCACGTCACCCTTGTACATTGAGGGCAGCGTCAAAAACAATGGGTGTTGCGGTGGAACGCCCACCGCAACATCCACTACCCACCCCTTTTTACGCTAAGCATAGTGTGAAATGTACCTTATTTAAAAGGCAGCGTTAAGCCAAGTTAAGTGGCTTAACGCTGCCTTGTAAATAAGGTGCAGCCCCTGTCGCCACCACAACGTTGATAAAAGTGACGTTGTGGTGGCAATAGGGGCTTTTACATATGTCCCTATATACGTTGGCATTGGGTGATGAAACCGACATGTTAACATTGTGAAATGTGAATCACAGCTGATATGAGTGACTGGAGATATCAAATGTATACAAAAAAAGTATAAATTAAGGGGTTTATTTAAAAGCACATTGCACTGTTCATGTGCCATTTTTAATATTGGAAAAAGTAACATATCGGCGGTGGAAAAGGCTTGTAAATAAGCTCCTAAGTGTGTAACGTGGGCAGAGATAAATCAGCCTACACCGTCAATATCCAATCTTCTGCAGAGCGGACACCCGCTGACCTTAATTATTTAAGGTTTTTATTTATGATGCAGCGGGGACTCGATGCTCAGACTAATTGATTGGAAATGTTTATAGAACACCAATGAACTGGAGGAAGTGTCATGAGGGATCGTGAAAGCTGTAAGTATTGGGTGAAGCACAAAACATGCTTACCGGTGTTTAATTTGTGAAAAAAAACATATGTGCCAGAGCCAAAAGCTTTTCTATTAGGATCCTACTGCCGAAATCCAAAGTTGCAGCGTGTTTGCAGATCATGCCGCTTTCTTCCACCCCCTACTTTTCATGTCTCTTTATATCACTCATGCAGGTACTTTATATCCATGCTTTCTTACTTTGTCTCTGTTTTCCTATCTTTCATCCTCCTCCCTCCCTGTTCTACTGTTATGTATCTATTTCTTAGTCAAGTCTGGTGATGAAAAATACATTTGGGTCCCAAACTGAGTGCAGGAGCCTGCAAACCCCAGGCACATTTAACATTCATGCTTACACATTTGTAGGTCTTGCGTGGCGTTGGAGCGCGCAAGCGCTCCTCGCCTGCGAAAGCTATAGTCATCAAGGCAGTTTCAAGAAGGGGACTCGAAGCCCCGCCCTCCTTTTCATTGGGTAGCGTCAGTGTTTATGTTAAACGCTAGCTTCCCATTGAAAAGGAGGGTTTTAGGTTGCCGCCCTTTCGCCTTTTTGGACGGCCCCCAAGGACTAGGTCGCCTGCATTACGGCTGTCGTGACGAAGTTTCTCATCAGAAGCTTCGTCACGCTGCCTTGAACACACCAGTCCGGCTCTCTCATTGGGCGCTCCTTTGGTACTGGACACCATTTGTTCAGTTGAACATGCTTGTTTTCACCTCCTGCCCTCGTGTCTGACTTCCTTTTTTTTGGTGCTTAGTCATGATTTTATAATTAACGAAACATAACTGAAAGTTCCCACAGTGCAAAGTAAAATAAACTGGACCTTGTGAGCTACTCGCTTATAAAATATGGAAACTTGAGAGCTCTGACGTGAGTCGTAAAATCAAATCTCTGGACTTCCTTCCACGTTATTCATGTTTGGAGCCGAGGCTATGAGGCGACGCAGCACTTAGGGTGAAGGAAGGGCACAAGTGAAGTTGGAGCGCTGAGGCCGTGAGACGGAAGATCACTGAAGCCGGTGGGGCAGGCACCCAGGAGGCGCTGCTCAAGTTCTCAGATGATTCAGGGAGGGCCGTGCTCCGGTCCCGCCCCAGGACAAACTCCCAATTTCCCAACAAGCCGAGATCGGAACGGCACATACTGAGGAAAGGACAGAGGAAATGATACATGTTCTGGAGCCGGAAGAATCATGCAGGGAAAACTCTAAGTAACCCCCTCTCTCTCCTCCAACCCCCTTTGAATCTGTGCCTCCTAACAGATGAGCAGCCCGCGGCAAAGGGACTCTCTCCATTTCCTCCGGCAAACTTATTGTTTTTGCTGTGCATGCAACTTAACGACCTCCGCCTCTCAGTCTCTGGGGGTATTTAGGAATCCGAGCTTTCCACAGAGTTGCAGACCACCGCCCTCTGTCCCCTCTCTGAGAGGCCCTGCACCACTTCCCTTTCCAGGTCGTCCTCCTGCGGAAAGGCTCTGCATTGCTTCCTGATCAGCTGAGAGGCCGTGCACACTTCCATTCCAGGTTTATCCCCAGCTGAGAGGCCCTGCTTCACTTCCCATTCGAGCTCTATGGTCTGCCATGACATGAGGCCCTGAAATACTTGGACTCCAGCTGTACCTCACTGACAAGCCATGGAGCGTCAGTAGCCCAGCTCTGCCCCTATAGCCTTGCCCCTCAGGCGTTCTCTCGGTTTCTTCTGCCCCTCCTGGACTGCAGCCTGAGTTTCCCCCTTCTACCTGTAATACAGCCTGCTCTTTATTTCTGCCACTCCCTCCCATTCTGCTGCCGTCCAGTTCCGAGACTGTTATCTACTCACTCTCAGCATGCTGACTGTCCCACCTGCCTGCACCCCCCTCTGCTCCCCTCCCAGCAGCGCTCGCTTACTCCTTCCCTACGCCCAGCCCTCCACCGGAAGACTTTTTGCTCTCACAATAAAGAGGCTTCACTTTTACACACACAGCACAACGAAGCTCGCTTCCCTCCACCCCGTTCTGCTTCTCCTTCACTTTCTGCCTTCCGCCTGCCATACCCACCGCACACCTCTACACACCACAACCTTCCTGGAGCGGACAGGCCTTGCACACATCCCTCAGTCAGGCTAGAAATGTCATTTTACCCACGATATAGACGAATTGCAGTGTGTGTGTTTGTGCGCCTGTGTCTGTGTGTCACTTTGTCATGGTGCGGATGTCTGTGCGCCCTTGTGCACATCTTTATCCATGTGTCATTGTGTGTATGTCTCTTTACCCGTCTATCGTTGTGTGATGTGTGCCCATCCATATGTTTCTCTGTCATTGTGTGCATCTTTGTGTGAGTTTGTATTTGTATTTGTGTGCCTGTTATTGTGTATGTGTGCCTGTCTGTCTGTGCGTCTTTATCTATGTCTCTGCCATGGTTTTGATTTGACTAAATTGGTCTGGGAGCTTTACTGAGCTGTTTCTGGATGTACGTGTTGTGCTGGTTTTTTGAGCCTTAACACACATTCTTTGAAGTTGTCTTCCCTCTACGTCCTGCGCCATTAAGGGGTAGACGAGGCTGTCTCAGTGAGGCAATCTTTGCCTTCTAGGAGCTGGCTGTGCACGGCGGTGGAAGGATTTACCCCACTGGACTCCCAGCTTCCTACAGTGTGCATCTCTGAGTACCCATCTGCCTTATATGTATGTGTGTGTGTGTCTGCCTCTCATTGTATGTCTGTGTGCCCTTCTCTCTGTGTGTCCCTCTATAAGTGTGTCGGTCTTCGTTCTGTCTGCCTGTGTGTCCATCTATATGTGTGTCTCGATCAGTGTCCAATGCAAAAACAACAATTGATGGACAGAATGCTGAACAATGTGATACATTCATCCCCAGTCACAAGGATCTGGGCCTAAATCCATCGTTTTTTTGCTCACCATGCCATTCCAGTTTACACCCAGCCATATGCAAATCAGTCTTGATTGTGTCTGTCTGTGTGCCATCTGTGTGCGTCTCTATCAGTGTGTCCACCTTCATTGTGTCTGCCTGTGTGCCTGCGTGTGTGTCTGCGTGTGTGTCTCTCTCCACCAGTGGGTCTGCCTTCATTGTGTTTGGCTGTGTGTCCATCTGTGTTTGCCTCTATCAGTGTGTCTGCCTTCACTGTGTCTGCCTTCATTGTGTTTGCCTGTGTGACTCTGTGTGTGTCTATCAGTGTGTCCGCCTTCATTGTGTTTGCCTGTGTGTCTCTCTGTGTTTGCCTCTATCAGTGTGTCCGTATACATTGTGTCTGTCTGTGTGCCCATCCGTGTGCGTCTCTATCAGTGTGTCCGCCTTCATTGTGTCTGCCTATGTGTCTGCGTGTGTGTCTCTCTCCACCAGTGGGTCTGCCTTCATTGTGTTTGTCTGTGTGTCCATCTGTGTTTGCCTCTATCAGTGTGTCTGCCTTCATTGTGTTTGCCTGTGTGACTCTGTGTGTGTCTCTCTATCAGTGTGTCCGCCTTCATTGTGTTTGCCTGTGTGTTTCTCTGTGTTTGCCTCTATCAGTGTGTCCGTATACATTGTGTCTGTCTGTGTGCCCATCCGTGTGTGTCTCTATCAGTGTGTCCGCCTTCATTGTTTATGCCTGTGTGTCTTTGTGTGTGTCTGCCTGTGTGTCTGTGTGTGTGTGTCTCCATCAGTGTGTCTGCCTTCATTGTGCATGCCTGTCTGTCTCCATCAGTGTGTCTGCCTTCATTGTGTCTGCCTGTGTGTCTTTATGTATGTCTGTGTGTGTGTCTCTATCAGTGTGTCCTCCTTCATTGTGTCTGTCTGTGTGCCCATCCATGTGTGTCTCTACCAGTATGCTCGCCTTGATTGTGTCTGCCTGTGTTCCCATATGTGTGTGCATTTGTTTTTGTGTATGTGTCTTCCTGTATGGTTGTTTATATATGTTCGTGTTTGCGCGCAACTGGGCCACTGTGTGTCTGTCAGAGTGCGTATGTCTGTGTGCCAGTGTGTGTGTCTGTCTGTATGCCTGAGTGTGTTTATGCCACGTGCGCCAGTGCTGTCTCTGTATTTGTTTTTCAAGAGGTTGTGGAGGGCGATGCCATGTCCACCTGTACTGCCTCTGTGTTTGGGGGGTGTGGGGGCGTCTATGCCACGTGCGCCAGTGCTGTCTCTGTATTTGTGAGGTGTCTGGGCACTGCCTCTGTATTTGTTTTTCGGGGGGGCAGTGGGGGGCTGCTTCATGCTGCCTAACAGTGGGTTCCTGTGTCTTGAACTGCCCCTCAGCACTTGTTTATGTCGGACTAGTGTCAGTACTTAAATGTGTTCTGGACCTAAGTGAATCAATTACTGAAAATTGAAGTACAAATGCAATGCAATCGATTTCGCAATTAGAACAAAGTGAGCTATTGCCATTTTGCATTCCACCATTTGATTAATGCTTCACGTAGGGGGGGGAAAAAACAATAACATTTACAATACTAATAGCTCAAAACAATGTCATTGCGAGACCTATTGCATTGTAAATGCTTGTTTTGTTTGTTGCTGATTTTTATAGGAAGACTTGACTCGAAGGTATTCGAGGCTTTACACGAGCACCAGTTACATTACACAAGGACACATTCATTATTTGGTAGGCGCAGGGAGATTAAGTGGTTTGCCAAGAATCACAGGATGGTGAGTCGACGCCAAGGCTCGAACCCGGTTCCCCAGCACCAAAGTCGGCAGGGCTCGAACCCGGTTCCCCAGCACCAAAGTCGGCAGCTCTAGCCGTAAGGCTACATCCTTTACCCTGTTGTCTTGCTGACTAACAAAACAATTCCATCACTCAGATTGTAAGCACAGAATAGGCAAGAGGCCACTTTTCAAGATAGCAAATGAAATGGGAGGAGAGGAGAAGCCGTGATTGGTTGGGCTGCGGTCACCTACATGAGTACTGTCAGATCAGAGGTGCAGCTGAGCCAGCAGGGGAGGAGTCTCCAGCACTGTAATGTAAGCATGGAGCTGACAAGAGCCAGACCTACAGACTGACACAGCAATTAGGCTTATAGGGAATTGTGAATGAATAATCCGCAGTCACGTGCCATAAAGATCATAATGAAGGGAAATGCCAGGCATAGGGCTAGGGGGGAGCGCAGGGTTGGCATTATACCCGAGCACCACATTTGCCATGGGCCTGCTCTCCACCAGCAACATTTATTTATAGGGTACAATTTGGAAGCAATCTGCAGTCTTCATTAACACCAGGGCTCGAGTCGGGGTACCACGCGGGTGGACGGCGTCCCCCCACTTATTTTACCGGGAGCTCGATAACTGGAGCAAATGGAGCCACACATTCACTCTTTGGCCTCTCTGGGGCGAGATCGGAGCTCATTCAGAACGCTGCTCACGCGCTGGCTTCTCTGATGCAATCGCATCCAAGGGGCGAGCGAGGGGAGGCAATGAGTCTGACGGTGCAAGCCACCTTTCGTGACGTCACGTGATGTCAGCGTCCCCCCACTTCTTTTTTTAGGACTTGTGCCCTGATTAACACTGAAAGAGCTTACTTGGACAGACACTTGGCCTGATGCCATGATTTTTGCTTTTCCTAAACGGTGGTTTTTAAAATACTTAGAAACAGGTGCTTGTGGCACCTGGCAAAAATGGAAGAATCAACCACAGGGCCCTGGGTTAATTTTGATCCAAGTCCTCTCACAACCTTCTGACAAGCCTGATGCCACGCCCCCTAGTAGCTGAAGCGAGGCTAATGGATTAATCTAAAATGTAATACTTAGAAGGGAAGCACAAAAGTCATGTCGCTGCGTATTTAAACAATCCAGTGGTTAATTTGTAAAACAAACTAAGTGCCAGGGCTCTTGTCAGGTGGCCACTGCAGCTTGCACCACACATTGCCCCTGCCATGTCTGCCAAAGATCGGAACAACACACCTACTAACCATCACACCCCTACAAGTGTGACAATTCGGACTATTTCAGACCCCCAAAGCTATATAAATAACTTGGGCGGCAGGGAATAGTCATTTTTAATGTGTATTGAATTAAAAGTTAACTGTTGTTGTGGTCATCTCTAAATTAGCCAGACATCGCCACCTTATGGCAGACTGTCACGTGTGCCAGTGCTGACAATTAAGCGCCATGTGCTGAGCACCGGAAACCACCAGCTTAAATTAAGCACCAACACTACCTATGTAATCTGAAGTGACATGGTAAACCACATTACAAATGCAATAATACCACATCAAAGAATGCAAATGTCATGTCCATTAGCACCAGAAAAAGCTGGCGCTAAAAGCTTTAAATGCTGAAAAACATGAATGTAATTTAACATGTAAAGCTAAATTGTGGTAATAATCTGATGGCTGGGTATGGTAACGGTATCACAGATTTGTGGTATTGCTGCAGATCTCCCCCAACAACCAAGAATGAGGATCTAGGCACGTGCATACCATTTATATGCAGGTCCTTCTGGATGAAGCCGTGTTAGGATGACATGCCTCAAGACATACAACAGGAGGAGTCTACCAGGAGAAACCGCAGATCAACAAAGAACGTATATCAATTTTGAATCCGCAGTCATGAGTTAAATAGAATTACCCTGTGGATAGAAGCTCAAAAATAAATCTTTATACACCTATAGGATAAGGGCAAACAGTCTGTCTCAGGAAGACTTTCTTTTTCCGTTGCTGCAGCATAAATTCATAAGGCCTGATTCACAAAGTGAATGCACAATTTTGTGTCCATTTATGCGTTTTTGCAATTCACGAATGAATTTTATGAGTAGTATCGTCACAACTGTAGAATCTTCGCACTCGTGGCAGAAAGTCCGCACATAAAAAGATAGGCAGTTGTAAAGATACTACTGGTGAAAGTCCTTTGTGAATTGCAAAAAATCATAAACTTACAGAAAAGTGTAAGTTTACCTTTGTAAATTGGGCTCTGAATCCCTGAATCTCTATTGGTTGCCATCTCATATGTAAATTTCTCCCTTGGTAAATGGCAATTGTGCAAAAGTTTCCCTCATTTTGAAGTGTGTAAACCCGTTTTTTGTTCTGTGGGCCTACACAATTTGTATTCGGGTTTAACGTGCAATAATCATGCGGACAAACACCCATAGTGTGCACTTTGCACCCAAGTTGTAATCTTGCTCCCAGAGCAAATGGGAGTTTGTGCCCAAATTGAGAGTGCCATTGGACTCGGACTGAGAGCCACAGGGTCTCTTATAGCAGAGGACAGAAAAGGGATGTCTGTCAAAAAGAAGATGGTCTGACATTTGCTGAGGTTTGGTTAACAAGACTGTGTGAGTACTTGATGGAATTAGAGAAAAGTGCCCTTCAATTGCAGAAGGGCTCTCTAAATGGCATTATGAATCTAGAAAAGGGCAGATATGTACAAAAATATCCCTATTTTAGAAAATTAAAGCGAAATATGATGGTTACTTCAAACATCTTGTACGTCTACATTAATTCCTGTAAAAGCTTACATTTACTTTGAAAATAATTTTTTACAGTATAGAAGGCAGAACACTATTCACCATACAACCATCATAAGTGCTATCAATCTCTCTTATGTTCATGTGGATGTGTTAATCGCAAGCCGGCATCAAAATTGCACACCATCGGGATTTGAATAAGAAACAAAAACTCTATTAACTCAAACAGATAACAATTAAACAGTAATATGAAATGTGATGAGGAAGCAAATGGAGTATTTCACCCACAAACAGGAGTAGGTATTTTGCATGATTAAAACAATGATTTTATGGTTCAAATCTATTTATTCAAGTTTAGTCGAACCCATATGCTCACCGACAACCATCAGTTAGTATTGGGGAGAAAGAACTGGGGATCTTGGGAGGAAGGGAGGTAGACTGAAGGGGGTAGGTGAAAGGAGGGTAGAGCCCAAGGGTGTGGGTGTGAGGGGATGGGCTAGGTTGACCAAGAGGAGAGGACAATGACTTTCAAGGATTCTAAGAGCTCATATCAAACAGGTTTCCAATTAGCACAAACAATGAGCTTACGATTTTGATGTAGTGCATTACCTATTTATGTCACTGTCATTTAGGTATGGTCATACACAGTAGATAGTTGTATTTCAACTCCTAATTAGAATACAATGGTATTCATAGCTTTAATTCAATTATGTTAAATTCCCTGGGGCACTTGAGGTTTATCAATTTTTTGGAAGGTAGATCCACTAGTTTAGACATTATGTTTGGGTGAAGTATGTCATGGGGGATGTATGTAAAGTCAGATTATAGCTACAGGTTTTAAAAAACAAAATAGGTTCATTGTTGCATTCGATGCTCAAGCTAAAGTTTTTGTGCAAGTCTAACTGGAGTGGGAACACATGCTGCCAAACCAGAAGTATATTATATCTATGGACCAGAGAGCATTTTGCCAAATCGTTTAAACAAACAATAACATTTGTGTTTTACTTGCTTTGGCTAAAAAAGAAAGGTGTCTGTTATTCTTTTCTGTCGTTTTGTCAGTTACTGAGTAGTACTTAACAGAATTAATCTCAATCAAGTATTGATTAAGACATTCCCTTGCAGAACCTTCATACCAACTTGTGACAACCAATTAGGCTTGAGCCAAGTGGAATATTAACCCCTTCGCTGCTGCGGACATTCCGCTGCAGCGCTGGGGGGAGCAGCGCGGTGGGCCTGTGCTCATGACGGAGCCGCTCCGTCATGAGCCACAGTTGAGCTGTGCTCATGACGGAACGGTTCCGTCATGACTCCGCCCATTTGCGTTGTCCCCCCGCACAGGCGGGGAAACAGCGCCGCGTAGGCGGAGCGGCCGCCAACGGGCGTGTCATGACGGAACCGTTCCGTCATGAGCACACGGCAACCGTGGCTCATGACGGAACGGTTCCGTCATGAGCGGGGAAGGGGTTAAGGCAAACATTTAAACTGAGAATGCACTAAATTAAGCAAGGTTGTTAATTCCCCACAATTGTACTCAATCTTATTAAGCGTAATTTAGTACATTTGGAAAAGTCCCTTAAACTTTCCCATACACGGCTATTTGCCATTTTGAGTGAACATTATATTGCTATTTCTGATAGAAGTATAAGAGACAACCTTCTTGAAGGGTAACACCTTCAGATCCATGTCTTTTATAGAAGTGCCACTATAAATTAACAAGGCAAATTGGTGACATACCTTTCAAAAATGATAAATGTCTTAGACTGACTAAATTATTACTGTACACTTCAAACTCATATTTTTCTAGAACAAAAACCTATTTTATATTTTAGCGGGGACTCCGGATTCTGCGATGATATTGGTGATCATGATCACCGCGGATACGTCCTGAAAGAGGAAAGCAAAAGCAGGACTTCAATAGCCACCACCACATAAAAAAATGATAACTATATAATTGATTCTAACCAGCACATTAGATAACCAACTATATAAATAACTCTATAAAAACCTTTATCAGAACCTCAGTACCTCTATAACAATGTGTATTAATGATTTACTGCTCTATTTTTTTATATTTCCACCACGACTGTACACGGAGAAGTCTCACTAGCGTTCGTGGCATTGTTGCGAATATTGTGCCCATTAAAAAAATACATTTTGGTGTCAGGGTTCCGCCAACAATACTGTTTGTTGCTCAACCATCATTCCCAGTAGTATGAGCTATTTATGCTTACCTGCCCGTAAGAGGTTCAGTTTTTGCAACCGGCTGCAGGGTGTACGGAAGAGCCCGCAGGAAGTGGGCAAATGCAACCAGGGTTGCCGGTCTAGTCTCTCGCGGCTGGTTGAAAGCGCGAGGACAGACTTGGCTGTGAAGTGCGTCAACAGAGTACTGAGTACTGAACCGTGCACTTCCCCATCGTTCATGTTAGAGTGTGCATCTCCCGCGCAATCGCTCAGCTAGTCAGGTGATAGAGTAGATATGTCTCAAGCATGCCTAGTATCTAGAATAAGGTAGTGTTCGTGTTCGTAGCTTCAGTGAGTTAGTTGGGGTATTAAGTCACAGAATTACTTGAAAACTGAAGGAGGAAAAAGATAAAGAGCTGAACGGAGAAATGAAGCTTACCTGGGAATTCTTGGTATTCAGTTGGCTCCTGTTTTCCAGAGTCTGTTAACCACAAGAATACTCTGTAAAAGAAAAGGTTAAAGATCAATTAAAAAGAGTTAAATGCAAGGCAATTGACTTCGTAATACTAATGAGCTCCACACACCAGGGAGTCAAAAGAAAACTTAAGACGTAAGTATATATTGGAAATACATCCTTTGAAAAGGAATAAGAAGAGAAGATAAGGCCTTTTGCTTAGAGCGTAAGAGAATGTACATTGAGAGCGTAAAAGAAAAGAAATCTAGTGGAGTGTAGAAAGAAGTTTAATGGTATCCTGATAATAATATACAGTTCATGAGAAAAGGATACCAGAAAAGAGAGACACCCAGAAGAGCGTAGAAGAAAGACAGTAAGGTGACCCGAGGAAAAGTGAGGCAGTCTCTTCTCTGTCCCCCTTCTCCTTTCCCCCGGTGGGGTTCATGTGAACGTCTGTAGCTCAGGGGTTTGCAGGAAGGCCTGCTTCGGGAATTTTGAAAAAGTCTACATTCTGCTCCTGGGAGTTATCCGAAGAAAATCGTGAGTACTTCGTTGGGTTTCTGACATTTGGACACATAACTTGTGTCACTAACTCCTCCATTTCTCAACCATGGGGTTAAGGTATCTCCACCCTGTCCCCTTATGTGGGCTTTCAGACAGATTTTCAGCCCCGGGGACACTTTCCTGATAGATAAAATTGCGGGCGCAACTTTCTATTCAGGTTGAGTCCAGCCAATCATAGCATTCCCATTGGTGCGTGCATCCACAATTCATCGCGAAACCTTTGCAAAGTATCCACGGCCAGAGGTATCACTACAATTTTCAGCTTACATTTCTCAAAAAGTACTGAACAAATTTACATCAAATAAGCAAAAGGCACTTTCTTGGACCTACATCTACCTCCCTGTCACATTAAATCAACAAATTAGTGGTGTATTATATAAATATAATACACAATATCCAATTATAGAAGAATATATAAGAAAGTATGAAAATCTTACAGGTTCACTTACAAAAAAATGAACATTACAATTAAGAAATAGAATTAAAAAAAAAAACTCAGAAATTTAAAAAATCAAATGATACAGGAACGTTATAGTGACAATTAGCATTTAAAAAACATTCGAAATTAACTGAAAAAACCAAAGGTTACAGGGACGTTATAGTTAGGCTCAAGTTTCACTCGTACAAACCAGAGTAATTCAGCTGTTATAGTTAGCTGGGCTAACTATAACTGCAATTCACTGCTTATGACCTCACATATCACATCACTCATGACATGGTGAGTGACATCACTGATGACATCACTGATGTACTGAATGTAGATTTATTTTAATATGCTAGTATGAATGAATGTGTTTGAAATTAGAGGTGGGTGTTTGCTTATAGTACGTAATTTAATAGTATGCAATTTGCACATGCTCTCACGTTCAGGGATCGATATAGGAAACTATGGTCCCAGACCTATTTAAGTTACAGTTTAGTTATAACAACATTCATTGTTCAAATGCTTTATGATTAGCATATGTGTAACGAGGTGGGATTAATATCAGAGGAGGACAATATCTGTGAGGACTGGTGGTCTGCAACGTCCCCATTTTTCCCTCTTCTCTCCCCCCAACAGAAAGAGTGGAATTACGCTTCAGCACCGCATTGGAAAACAGTAGAGGAAGCGGAGGAAGATCCCTTTAATTGGGGAAGCACGTCCGCTGAAGCCCCGCTCGTTACGTTTCACCTAACGTCCAATAAGATTGACCCAAGAGAAGAAAGAAGTGTGTACGTACACTGACAGAGAAGAAGACGCTGAGAGGCAGAGCACGATTCTCTACGGGCTTGCGGAAAGAAGAACACCAGGAACGCCAAAGCTACAGGAGGAGCTAAGTCTGCTGCGAAACCCTCTACCACGCAAACAGCCCCACGTGGCTTTCCAAGGTACGGGAATGGGTAACGGGTTGGATTGGGAGGCGGGAAGGGCGCCCGGAAGACTAACCGCCTTATTCCTCCTTCTACCTAACGAACCCCTGCCGCGAGCACGGACCCGGTTCCCCTTCACCTCACCATTTTTTTCGTAAGAATGTGTGAAGCACATTGGGAGGTGGTCCTTCACTCCCCCTACCCTTATTTAGTTTGAAATTATCAAACTACCATCTCACACCACTTTCTTTCTTTTTAATACCCCACCACGGAGTCTCCCTGGAAATGGCGGAACAGAAGGCACGACGAGGAGTCTACCACTTCCAGGAAAGGAAAAGCATCTGCTCCAAAAGAACTCCTTTCCCCACCCCATATCTGTTAACTGCACGAAGAAGAATTTTCTTGAACTTAATAAATCCCAGATTAGTACAGTCCACTGGTTCTCGTGTCTCTTCCTCCCCTACCCCATTACAGTATGGTCATTAATGCACAACCAATTTCTTCAATGTGCAAGTATGTACCTTTCTGTTGAAACTTTTAATATAGTGATCCTTTATAATAATAATTGAGAAATAATAAACAGTCCCTATTGAGACAATATTGGGTGCCGCTGTGTCATTTGAGGATGTACATACTTGCACATTGAAGAAATTGGTTGTGCATTAAGGACCATATGCTAATCATATACGCATTTGGACAAGGAATGTTGTCATAACTAAACTGTACCTTAAATAAGTCTGGGACCATTGTTTTCTATATCGATCGCTACCCAGGTCCGTGGACAATGGTGGGTTACCCCATTATATCATAATGGCTCACATTCAGGGAGGCACTTAAAGGCCCAGTTACACTCTCACAAAAGCAGTTATGTACCTATCAGTCTATAGCCAGACAATGACTGTCACACTCACTCATGCACCCATAAGCCCATTCACACACCCATTTACTCATGTGCACATCCAAGTTTGAATACTAGTTTGCCCTTACAGCCTGGGGGAACATCTGCAGAATTCAATCTGCACCACAAGAAGAGTTTAAAGAGTACTACTTCAGAACTCTTGAAAAGAGAGAATCCTGATTGTTGTTGACCTCAGAATCAGTACCCCAAAGTGTAGTGGGTTTCATAAGGAGGGAGAGGAGTGGAGAAATGAGTGGGCAAGGTCTCCACACTAGAGAGGGGATCCCCCAGTGAGAGACTTCTCTAATGGAAACGGTGCAGGAAGTACTGTCTCCTCCCAAACTGAGTCATCTCAGGACCTCAAGAACAGACAGGCTGAGGGGAACCTGAGGCCACACGGTGAAGTACAATTTTTTTTACTGAGGGGGACCTGAGGCCACAGCTGACCCAGCTGGATGCAGAGGAGAGAAAAGGTGAGGCTAAGAGAGCCTTAGAGGAAAAAACTGGTTTGCTGGCTGGAGTGTTAAGGAGGTGCACTTGAAGGCCAAACAGCTGTTAGAGTCTAGCAAAAAGGTTGTGAGAACCACAACTGTGCCCTGTGCAAAAGAAAGAGATCATATATTCAGAGACTTGGTGCCTGACTTTAAGGAGGGGTTTGATATAGCCAGGTTATTTCTGGAATAAGAAGTAGCTGTGGAGGTACCGACAATCTCTTAGAAAGATTGTAGAGGTGCCTTTGGAGTTATATTCATGGTGATGGGAGGGACAACATACTGGCTTTAGAGAAGGGGAAATGTTGAGGTATCCCACTGTAAAGAAGGATCTTGTCAGTAAGTATGAATTAACCCCAAAGGAATGCAGGGTAAAATTTGGGGTTTGTCAGAAACTGTGTCACTACTGCTGGAAGGATTTTGTGGGGTAGTTTTTAAATGTTTGTGAAAAGTACTGTTGTTTTTTTAGAAGGTTTTTTAAACAGTTTGATACTTTTTCTTTTTTTTCATAGAGAACTGAAAAGGCGCAACTTAAAGAAACATTTCTCCAGATACTCATTGGAGCTCTTTTAGCTTGTTTAATCCGATACAGTTGAATGGCATTCCCCATAGCTCTTTTGAACGTAGTGGATGGATACTGTAATGCTCATATATTTCAACAGATCTACTTCTATCCACTTTTTTAAACTGTCTACCTGAAGGCAACATTTCTTTCTCCATGCAACTTCCATGTTAGAGAACTTCTACAGCTTTACAATATCTTTATAGGAATATTCTTCACCTTATTTACATCCACTTGTTCCTGACAGATTTTCTTTTTCCAGTGAGCACACCATTCACTAGAATAACAAGGTGTTCTTCCAAAACTCTCTCTACACCTACAGTTTCAATATTGTGTTTGACATTTAAAGCAACCTTTCTGAAGCTGAGTGGATGATACCTTAAATGTTAGAGTGATCCCATGGATATTCTGGGCAACTCAGGTTATAAACCAAGTTAGTGTTACTAAATTTCACAACATGCACTCAAGCTCAACATCTCAACGATACCAGTACTCATTCTACCCATTATTTGCAGAGGTAAAGTAAATAGACAGAAGTACTGCAAGAACATGGGTGTGGCCCTACGGTTTCAATTTATTGCTGGAAAATAATACAAATACTACTGCACTCTCATTTATACACAGGAGCATGTCTATGGCTTTCTTGTACCTCTTCACCTATCTCTTGATCTACATTTCTAGGAATCATCTCTTATTTTCCAATCGTACTACTTTTTGTTGTAAAAGTTCCAGTTTTAGTGTGTTTCTGTATTCGTAAATAGTTAAATAAGTTATGTTATGTTTGATTGTTAATTGTTTGGTTTAAATTGTATTCTAATATGTTAACAAAATATACTTGTAAAGTTATAAATACATTTATTATTAAGTTAAGTTAAGGGTCACAAACATACCCATACAGGTACTCATACATGTACTCACACACCTACACAGTCATTCACAAAGGTACAGTAGAGGGGAAAACGGACCCACATAACACATTTTTACAGCAGCAAACATGTGTCATTTTGCACAGCGAGTAACCTTCTCACTCAAATCTTCACAGGCGGCTGGTATTGTGATGGCTGCAGCCGATAAACGTTCTTCCAAGGGTGCTCTAAAGGTGGATTATTATGCTGCACATAGTTTCTCATGCACCATCTAGTTGTACACACTTTCATAAATTGTTTTTAAGTGCTTCCTATTGAAACTTGTCCCATGTGAATACCTCTTGGCGGTGCTGCTGGATAGCTATATGCTGCATATATTATACTGGACATATTTAGCTGTAATCTTTCCTCTGAAGTTATTCTAAAATGTTTCCATGCATGACTTTCTTTTGTACTGGTGCAAAGATATACAAGCATGTGTTTTAAGTGGTTGTGCACATAACTGTATTTGTAAATAGTAAATTGAGTTTTGCTCTGTTTATTTGTTTATTTGATGTGCGTGCAATGCACAGTGGTCTTTAATTGCAATGAAATAGTATGCCGTTTACGGTGTATGAGTAAAGTAGCTGAGAACAGTAAAAGAAAGAGGAAATTAAATGCTTATTTATATTAATGCATACTTTTAAAGTATGAGAAATGTCTGGTTATTTCTTAGAATCATGTGTTTATGCATTGCTGAAATTGTGAGTTACTTTTGTAATTCTATTCATTGTAAAGCTAATAAATCTTTCAAATTTGTTCTTTTTATGCAGATCAATGGCAATATCTGTTGAGGTAATGTAGTTCACAAATTAGTTCTCGCAGTGTTGTTGCACAGCTTTAAATTTTGAGGATGCATACCCAAAGGGAGATTTCTACAGTTACTAACACACCTACATACACATCAGCACAGTAACTCATACTTCTGGAGGTTTTTCCTGCTGTTGGGAGAGGGGTTAAAATTAAAGAAAGCGAGAAAAACGACTCCAATGCCATTGGCGATGCCGCCAGTGATGCCGTGATCTGCACCAGGGGCACTGCTCGTGAGATGCACAAAGCACTGCCCCACCTGCACCGTAGCTCCAACGCCCTTCGACACCTGCCGACACCTGCAGTTATCGGCATTCCCGACGCCAGCGCTAGCATCGATGCCGTCACCGCCAGCACCTGCATTCCGTTATAACGGACCGATAACCGACAAGGGTGACTACATGAACTCATACACCCAGCTACACACAGATAGAACTACTCATATTGATACAGTCACTGATACAGCGAAACACACATTGATCCAGTCACTGGCACACCCAACTACACACCGATACAGACACTGACACACCCAGCCAAACACTAATTTTTGTAAATATTTTTTTTTCATCTATTTATTAGGTTTTTTGCATACAATATATAAATGGAAGGCATATACATTTCCAAACAGAACCAAATAGGCAATCTCCAAAACAGAGTATTTAACATAGTAAAGCGACAACATGAGCACATATATACTATTGATTCATCTCTCTGACGTAAGTTATCTTACCCTTGGTCTAACATGTAAATGAAAACAATCCAATGTGGCAACCTTTTCATATTGCATCACAGAACAAACGTACTATGTGTGTACATATTAGTTACATATATACAACTCATAAGGCTCCACTCCACCATGTCACTACGACCAGCTAATCGATCAGATGACCATATAGATAACATTGAAACAATAACACAACCAAAAAGAGGGACAAGGAAAGAACTCAGGAACCTTATAAGGGTGGGGGGAGGGCACGGTCCTTGACCATTGTAAAACTGCTGCTTATGCAATCGTATATATGCATATAGTACCTTCAAAATATGAATGTAAGGTGGCTTGAGGTATATGAAACATACTGCACATTCCAGATCACATTTTGAGTCACATTACAACACATGTATTGAACAGCTTTAGTCAATGTTAGGAGTGTCTGGCAATTATCCGAGGTTAACAACCCTTGAAGCGCACACAACATTGTGTTCCATGCCATGGAAATGGGGTATTTACGAAGCCCCAACGTCTCCTCTCTTACCAGTGAAACTGCTTCGGCCTTTGCCCAGTTTATCATAGAGTGGAACCATGCTTTCAGCGGTGGTGAATCATCTGCCTTCATTCGGCCTGTGATAAGCCTTTTGGCCACGATCAAACCCAAATCTAAAAATCTAGAAGATGCTTTATGCTCTTTACTTCCAGGGAATATCCCCGTTATACACGCCTCCTATGTCAACGGCAACTCCCTCTCCGTGCTGGTATCCAGAGCACGAACCACCTCCTCCCAGTACGGTTGCAATTTGGGGCAGGACCAGAACATATGTAATAGATCAGCATCTATCAATTTGCAGTGTGGGCAACATGCATCTACCCTGTTAAAATATCTGTTAATCTTATCCGGGGATAGGTACGCTCTGTGTACAACATAAAATGTTATCAACCTGAATTGCGCATTTCTGGGGATCTGTCTGGGGCTTTCCAACAATATGGACCATTCTTCAGCTGTGTATAATCGCGCCATGTCTATTTCCCATTTATTTCGCAGTTGTGTTAAATTCAACAAGATGTGGTCCCGAATCGATTCTACAAACCATTTTACAAGATGGCGCCTCGTACCCATCACATGCACTTACTGCATTAGGAGATTGTTGTTGGGGGTTCTTACGAAATGTTTCCTCAGTATTGCCTCAAAATGGCAATCCAGGAGACATGGTTCACAAATTGTCCTGAAGGGACATCCTCCTCCCCAGAGAGAGAGAGAGGAATGGTCGCAGCGGACCCTCCATCTACAGGTCTCCCAGTGTAGATATATCTGCCCCCTGCAAATCTGTAAGGTCCGTTACCCTGCCTCGACCTTCAGCTGTCGGCATACCCAACAATGAAATGGATGGAACATATGGCGTGACATGCCAGGTAAGATGCAGTGCCCTCCGAAAGCATATTTGGGCTATCTATTACAGGGCTGAAAGTGAAAGAGAATCCTATCCAGGGAGTACGGGGGCTCGCATTCTGCTGTTTCTGCCAGATGTAGATCCTCCACCCATTTTGCCACCCAGAGAATCTGGGACGCCAGATAGTAATGCTCCATGTTGGGTAGAGCCAGCCTGCCTTGTGACCAAGGTAAATACAACTTTGCTAATGCTACCCTGCACCACGTGTTGTTCCAGATAAAATCCTTAATACCCTCCAGTGATCGGAAGAAGGACGCTGGTAAGTAAATCGTAAGGTTAGCAAAGTAATAAAGAAGGTGAGGCAGTATTACCATCTTTATCAATTTAATTAAGCTCAGCATGTATGGCCCAAAACCAAAGCGACGGAGTACTTCAAACATGAATGGCCACACAACCATTTTGAATGCTTTCTCTAAGTCTAATATGACACAGCCAGCTGTAGGCCAATTCAGTGCAGCACAGTGCATCACCCGGAACAACTTGCGAATATTAAGCGAGGTGTTTTGAGCTGGCACTAATCCGTTCTGGTCCTGGTGGACCAATTGCGGGATAACGGGCACCAGTCTGCCCGCCAGAACACCTGCTAGAATGTTATAGTCCCCGTTCAGTAATGCCAGGGGGCGATAAACACCAGTATGCGTAGGATCTCTGTCCCCGGCTTGGGAAGCATAATCAAGATGGCTTCTGTCATGGAGGACGGGAGGGAAAGGCCTTCCAGTGCCTCCGTATATACCTTAAGTAGTTGCGGGCTTGAAAGATCAGCGTACGTTTTATAAAATTCTTGGGGGAAACCATCAGGTCTCGGCACCTTGCCAGATGGCAAAGCTCGCATTGTACTTCTAATCTCCTCTAGCGTGAGCAGGGCGTCCAATTTCAACTGCTGCTCCAACGTTAGGACTGGAAAAGAAAGGCCATCCAGGAACTCCTGCATCTCTACCTCAGGAACACCCAGGGTGGATCTATACAACTGTGTGAAATGTGTGGTCAGTTCACCATGTATTTCATGTTGTGTAAATTTAGGCCCCCCGTCCAGAGACCGGAGAGTGATGATGGGTCCGACTGACTGTTCCTGTTTGACCAACCAGGCCAAAAGAGGGCCTGCTCGATCCGCTTTAGCGTGTGCAGATGCTGAATGTGCCGCAAAGTTTAGACAGTGCTGATGTTCTAGGAGTTCAGCATGTTTCCTACGTGCCTCTGACAAGGGGGCAGTTTCCGCAACATCCACAATTGCTCGAGATTCTAGTGCCAACAGCTCCCTTTTACTGTGAGTAGGTCCGACTCTATCTGCTTACGCATTCTACATCCCAATCCCAGACACTTCCCTCGCAACGTGATCTTCATGGCCGCCAATTCCACCAGACAGGACGAAGCAGACCCGGAGTTGAGTGCAAAGTATTCACCTATAGCCTCCTCTATCGATTCCCAAAAGAGTGAGTCTTCGAGCATCGCCGGTTGTAGCCTCCACGTTAGGTCACCAGGAATCCCGCCCTGCCAGGCCAGTGTGACACAATGTGGATTGTGATCAGAGTGTACGTCCTCAATACTCTGAACCTGTTATGTAAGGAAGTAGGGATGGAGATCCAAAAAACCTATCTAAGCGAACATGCTAATTATGAGGCACTGAGAAGAAAGAGTATTCCCTCACACCAGGGTTGCGATGTCTCCAGACATCATTTAAGTCCCATTCATCTGCCCATCCATTCAGCACCATAGAATTGGCCATGGCAATCGTACTTCTAAGTGGGGGGAAGGATCTATCCTCACCGTGTCCAGTACACTATTAAAGTCCCCACCAATTAACCATGGGACCTCACACCATTCCTTCATCTCTTGGGACAACAGGCTAAAGAACTGACCTTGATCTATATTAGGGGCATACACATTTCCTATCAAAATATGACGGCCATCTAATCTGCCCTTCAGTAGCACATATCTGCCCTCTTTGTCGGTAAGGACCTCATCCATTGCAAAAGGCGTACCTGGGCAAATCCAGATTAGGGCTCCTCATGCAAATAAAGAGTAATCCATGGCATATACATTACCCCTCCACCTGCGTTGTAATCGCCCGTTTCCACCACATTTAAATGTGTCTCTTGTAAGAGCGCTATACTCACATTGTGCCTCTTAATATATACGTATACCACATATCTACGGAATGGTGTTTGGAGACCCCGTACATTCAATGTGATTATCGTGTGATCCATTCTTGCATTATTTTATCTAAGCAGCTAAGTGTACCTCGGACCACGCATACACCCTTGGGTATAAATCGGATATGCACTGCGCCATCTCCTATACCCCCCAAAGAAGCTTCTGCAATTAAAAGGAAAAGGGATAAACCAACAGGGTAAAGGAAAAACATTATAGGAGCAACCCTCATACCCCTGAGGTGTTGCCCAAACCTGACAATCAGCAGCACAACCGGGTGTCCTACTGGTTCCCAATAGACAGAGCAATAGGGGGATGTGTAACCACACAGGGCATACCATTATGGATCCACAGGTGTCTCGAGCCAATCCCAAGCATCCTGAAGTGTGTCATAGAATTCACACTTCCTATCAAAAGCCACTTGGAGCCTTGTAGGAAATAGTAGTGAGTAAGAAATGTTCAATTGACGAAGCTTTTGCTTAACCTCTTCAGTGCCCCGCCCTTTCCACGCCCTGTGCCGGGCATTTCATTAGCGGGCGGGGTTCATGACGAGATAGTCTTGTCATGGGCACAGCGCAACCGCGCTCCATGACGAGACTATCTCGTCATGGGCACTGAAGGGGTTAACTGGCAGGAAACACCCTCATTGTGCTGGACCCTCATCGTGTAATTGGGGAAGAAAAGGACCTTGGTGTTCTCAAACTTAACCTCATCTAGTTTCCTGGTCTCCCATAGGATCACATCGCGATCCTTGAAATGTAGCAGTTTAAAGATGAGCGGTCGTGTTCTGTCGCCCAGAGCTGGCTTCCTGCCCGGGACGCGGTGCGCCCTTTCAATGGTAAAGAACAGGGGGAACTCAGTATGTGGTACTATGGTTCTGAGCCATTGCTCTATGAAGGTTACCGCATCCTGACCTTTCGCTCCTTCTGGCAGCCCAATCAGCCGTATATTATTCCTCTTGGAGCGGCCCTCCGCGTCCTCCACCTGCTCCTCAAGGTATCGTATTCTGACCTCATGAACATTTTGTTGCTTCTCCTGAAACTCTGTGGCAGGTTTCATTGCTGCTACGTCTTGCTCCCCAACAGTGACATGGTCCTTTAGTTTCTGATGGTTAGCATGCAACAGTGGAAGGTCTAAAGCAACGTTATCCAATTTGGCTTCCATCGACTCTCTAGAGCGCTCTATTGCATTCAGGATAGCGTCAAATCGATCATCTGGGGACTTCGGCCTCTCCGCTGATTGCGTTTGATCTGCTATGTTCATGCCAGCGACCTGCGAGGAGGCCCTCGATCTAGTTCCTTTGGTGCACTCCATAAGTTCAGCGGACCCTACTGATCCACTACCAGAATTCCGATGCGCTGGGCAGGGCAGGTCGACGTGCCACCGTTGGTGCTATGTCCAGGGGCACAGTCCACGGCAATACGAGGTGCAGTCCGGGTACATAAATACAATAGTGCAAGCATCTTTCGACCTGTGACACGGTTTCCCCGCCAACCCGACTGGCTATATGCATGGGTCCAACACCTATAATCTGCCCCAGTTCCAACAATCTTTTGCCGCAATTCAGTGCCTTCCAGCTGCTCCGCAGCAAGCCAATCGCACAACGCTGCTTCCCAGGGCACCCCTACCATCTATCCAATGAGCGCTGGCACCCCCACGGGCCAGAGGCCATCACGCATCTTCCGGGGCCCACCGGTTGCCATCGCCTTCACTCATCAACTGCTTCCCCTTGCATAATATGTTCTGCCATCTACCTTTTGTCTTCGCTCCAGCTCCATTGCTAGTCCGAACCAGTACCAAGCCTCTTGTCAGGCGTATTGATCGAGGTCCCAGCACAAGCGGACCCGGGTGCACCGGGGTCGCCACACAGTACACCTTTTTTAGGCCCTCACCTGCTCCGGCAGGGCAGGCCAGCACAAAAATCCTCCACTCTCGGAGGCCCTATCCACCAGTCGGTGACCCCCGCCACTGCTCCAGCAAAGCGTTGTTGTGCTCAGCGCTGCATATGCTCCGGTCGGGTGCCAGGTAGACCCGTCTCTGCTCTCAACCTGCTCCGCACTCCGGTCACACTCACCGTCCAGCCTCCGCAGAAGGACGTACCCAGGCTTTGTCCGCTCTTCCCAGTTCTATCACTGGCCACCGTTGGTCTCTCCTTCTAAAAGCCCTCGTCTTCCGCCTGCTGTCTCACCGCCTGTGCAGCCATTTCTTGCACCGCGGGGTCCGATGTTTCCCAACCGCCTGGGCCATGCCTGATCCCCCCGCCGGCCGCACCTCCTGCCTCTTCTGCTTTCCCAAGAGTGTTGATCTGTACCTCTGACATGCTTCTCACCGGTCTCCGGCAGTGAGGTGTCTGCATCAATCCTGCTCCTACAATCTCCTGCAAACAGAACCATGTGTCCGGTGCCTCGCAGGCCCGGCCCGATCCGTGCCTTTCCGGCCTCCCTGCGTCACTCGACTTGGGCGCCCACACGAGTGCTTTCACAGTGCGATCTGCACTTCTACATTCCTCCCGGGGTTACGCGGACCTGTGGACTCGGCGCCGTGACTGGAAACTCTGATTATAACAGATAAATATGCCGAAATATGGGAATGAATGGTGGAACGAGATCAATACGAGTCCGCCATGCTGCCCCTGCAGGCCATGCCCCCATCCAGCCAAAAATGTATGCATCAGATAACACATTGGGGTAACAAGTGACAAACCCAGGAACTTAATAATGCAGACACTCACATACACAGGCATACAGCAATGCAAACACTGAGAAAGCCAGCCAAAGATTAATGCATCTAATAACACACCTAGGCACACTAATGCATACACTAACATACCCAGACACACACTGACGTATAGACTGGCACACCCAGGCACACACTAATGCATACACTGACACACCCGGTGACAGACCAATACAGACACTGACACACCCAGGCATACATCAATGTAGACACAGACACACCCATGACAAACAGTAATCATACAATAACACACCCAGGTACATACACATACATACACTAACATAGCAAGGCTCACACTGATGCATATGCTAACATACCTAGTCACATACTGATGCATACACTAACACACCCAGGTACACACTGATGGATACACTAACACACCCAGAGACTTACAATGCAGACACTGACACATCCAGGCATATAGGAATGCAGACACTGACATATCCAACCAAACACTAATGCATTCAATAACACACCCAGGCACATACTGATACACACACTTACACACCCAGAGACTTACCAAAGCAGACACTGCACACCCAGGCATACAGAATTTCAGGCACTGAGACACCCAGCCAGACACTAATACATCCAATAACAAAGCCAGGCAAACACTGTTGCACACACTGGATCACCCAGGGACTTACCAATGCAGGCACAGACACACCCAGGCATACACAAATGCAGACTTTGACACAACCTTCCAAACACTAATGCATCCAATAAGACACCAAGGGACACAGTGACAAACACACTGACACACTGAGAGACTTTCCAATGCGGACACTGACACACCAAGGCATACAGCAATGCAGACACTGACACAGCCTTCAAAACTTCAAAACACCAATTCATCCAATAACACACCCAGGCACACTCTGATGCATATACTAACATACCCAGGCACACACTAATGCATACACTAATACAACCAGACATACACTGATATATAGACTGACCCACCCAGGCACACACTGATGCATACACTGACACACTCATCGACATACCAGTGCAGACACTGATACACTCTGGCATACAGCAATGCAGACACAGACACACCGAGCCAAACATTAATGCATCCAATATAGGCAGGGTGCAGTGTATATAAAAGGTAGGACATATGCTGGTGTGTTTTCCATGTCCTGATAGTGAAATACGGCCAATTTAGTTTTTCACAATTGAAAGGCTATCTGTCCCATAGACTAACATGGGAGTTGCTTTGTAAAATCTTACAAGTATAACTTTCCATTGGGATAAGATAGAGAAGTAGAGTTTAGGCTCTCTGAACTCAGAATTTTATAACACATCTTTTTAGGGAAATAGTTTTTAAATTGTGTGTTTGAAAATGCCATTTTTAGAGTGACAGGGGCTGGGGATGTGCATTCACTGTAGACAACCACTGGGGGGGGGGAGGGGTGTTGAGGTCTGTCCTGCTTTTCCTGGGAGACTCACAGCTGAGTGGAATAGACCTAGGCTGCATTTAGAGTGGTAGGAGGAGTTTCACCTGCACCTAAATAGGCTGTGTTTCTTTTTCACAATGCTGTCTCCACCTCCTGTGGCCATGCTGCACCAGAAAGGACAGAACTGGTTTGGAATGGGCTCAGAGACGCTTGCCACATAGAGAGCAAAGACAAAATAGAGTATGAATAATGGACCTCAAAACCCAAAGAATTAGATTTCTGGACTCAAGAGGAACCTTTTGGAAAGGAGAAGTGCTGGAGAGCTGTAAGGAGGAGTACTGGCCCTTTGATGTGTGCTTTGCTGGGTTGTCCAGCAGTTGTTGCTTCTGCCAAGGAAGAGGACAAAGACCGGAACTTTGCTGTGAACCTGCTTGGAAGAAGAATCTCCAAGGGCTTGGGTGTTGCTGGCCTCCTTTTCTGAAGTCTCAAGGACACAAAGACTTCACCACCATCTCCACTGAACTCCACAGCTGTGAGTTCTGACCTGCCAGAAGATACCTTTTCAAGTTCTGGGGTCTGGAGGTTGTTCTTGCTGTTGGGAGCCAGATGAAACTTAAAGAAAGCAAGAAAAACCACTCCGACGCAATCAGTGATGCTGCCAGTGATGCTGCGACCTGCACCTAGGCAGGGGCACTGCTTGTGAAGTGCACAACGCACCGCCTGCCTGCACCGCAGTTCCGATGCCTTTTGACACCTGCAGTTATCGGCTTTCCCTTTGCCAGTGCTCCCACCAACACCTCCAGAGCCTGCATCCCATTATCGCTGAGCCGATAACCAACGAGGGTGACTTCTCGAACTCTTTGACTTCGCATCACCTCACTGAAACCGATGCATCATTGCTGCCGCCACCGTCTTTCCCTGTCCTGGACTCGACACGTCACCTCCTTGCGGATATGACACCTCGCCTCCCCTTTTGTAACGAGGAAACCGGCCTCGACCTTGGCACCGATGCCTCCCCTCCACAACGCTGTGAATTATCCATCAACTTCATTTTCCAAGGTACCGTTGTTTGGGAGTCCGTGTGACTCCGGTCGGCGCTGTACTTTGGATTTATGCCTATCATGACATTGTAATAGCCCCAGGTGGAGTTATTTGTTTCTACAATAGCTAGTTCTGCAAGTAACTGTTTTTAAGTGCTATTCTGATATATATATATATCTATGTTGGATTTTTGTTGTTTTGATCTTGTTTGGTTTAGATGAAGATCCTTTATTTTTCAAAACTTGTGTGGTGTCCATTTATGGGGTTTTCATTGTGTTACTGTGTGTCTGGAGTACAAATACTTTACACATTGTCTTTGGGATAAGCCTGTCTGCTCTTGCCAAGCTACCAAGGGGGTAAGCAGGGGTTATCTAAAGTGTATCCCCCTTACCCTGACTAGAATCAATGGTCCCTACTTGGACAAAGGTAGTACATACCTTTGCCAATTAGAGACCCCTATTTCTAACACTAACACACCCAGGCACTCACTAATGCATACACTAACACACCCACGCATACACTCATGCACACAGATTTTGCTCTTTGTTTAAGTAGATGGTGGTCCTAGAAAGTACCTTTTCTTATCAAGAAGGGTTATTTAACAGATTTTAAATATTTTTCTCCTTTTTTTTTAACAAATGGTGAACAGGGTAGTAAAAAAGGGTAAGGATGGGGAAATGCAAAGAAGCACATAGATTTACTCGTCAACAAACATTATGTAGTCACTGGAAACAAAAGAAAAACTAACAGCGGTGCTTCTTCACTGTATCCAAGAATGCACCCGCAGAAGACATTTTTACAGCAACAAGTTTGTGGTGTTTCACACAGTGAATGACCATGTCACTCAATTCCTCACATGCAGCTGGTATTGTAATGACTGCAGGTAAATATAGTTCTCCCAAGGCTGCTGTAGAGGTCGACCTCCCTGTTGCACCTGCTTTCTCTCATAATCTGGTTGTAGACCCTCTCATGAATTGTTTTTAGGTGCTTCCACTTGGAAATTGTCCCATGCGAATACTTCTTTGCAGTGCCGCTGGATAACTGCTTGCCACAAATTGCGCATTTGACATATTTTGCTGTTACCTTCTTTTCCCCAGAAGGTATAGTAACGTGCGTCCACACATAAGTTTCTTGTGGTGTGTCTTCCTCCTTACCCTGTACAGGTTGTGGTTGCTCATCTTGGACAGACGATGTAGCTTCAGCCATTGTGTAAAAGCACAGCACTGCTGGTTCTCAATCCTCTTTTTAGGGATTTCACTGGAGAATTAACTGCTTTTGGGGGTGGTTTTCCATTTGCAAGGGTGGTGTCTTAATGTAGCCAATCATAAGGCAAGGCTTGGGTGTGTTTTTGAGTAAATTTGTGAATCCGTTTCGTGAATTTGCAGTTCCGTAAAACTGGTAAAATGGGTACGTTTTTGTTTTGAAAAACAGATAAATGGTGGGTTATATATATATTTGTAAATATGTTCACACTGATGTTATTGAGAATGGAGGGATGTTCATATGCGCAGTAATTAAAAAAAAAAATCTGTGAATTCACCGATTTGGACTTGCGGATTTGTTCCGATAGCGTGATCGGGAGTAAAAACCATAGTTAGCAGTCCGTCTATGTTTCCGGAAATGGAAAGCTACTGCGGCACCCTCATTTTTTAAAAACAAAATAAAAGAGGTTTAGTTAATTAAAAATACTTTATTTAGTTTACAATAATTACATATGTGATTTTTATAATTTAAAATGTATAAAAAGTTTATTTGTAAAAAAAAGAATATCTACAGTATAAAAAAAATGTAATCAATAATAAAAATAAATTGTAATACACTTAGCTTTAAAATAAACCCTACAAATTAACTAAAAAAACTAAACATTAGAGGGACATAATATTATAGAAATGGAATTTGAAAAACCTTTGAATCACTGAAAAAAACAAAGGTTACAGGGATGTTTTATTTAGGAAATAGAATTTTTTTTTAAGTAGAAATTCCCTGAATTCTTTTTTTTTAGAAATGAAGTTTGAAAAACCTTAGAATCACTGAAAAAAACAGGTTACAAGTACGTTATAGTTAGGCCCACATTTCACTCTTCCAAACCATTGAAATTCAAGTTAAATGAAGTGATAAGCCTTCTTTCTTGATTCTTGTGTATGGTTGGGTATGGTGGGAAAAATCAGTTCCTCTCTTAGTTTGTAATCTGTCTTGTTGAAAGGCTTTTCTCAATACCTTCATTGAATAGCCTTTCTTTCACAGTCTCTGTATAATGTTGGTCTTTTCCATTTCATACAGATCCTTGGTATTGCAGTTATGGTTAGCATGCAAGAGCGCCCCAAAGGATGCTCCATTTCAGATTTGTTGAATGTTGACTATTCACATGGATTATATTACCAGCAGTTTCCTCGCAAACTAATTAAGTTGCCAACTGATCATAGGTAATTTGTAGCTTTACATCAAGGTATTCTACCTTTGTGTAATGTATAGTACGAGAAGGACACTTTCAAGTAATGTTTTCCTAAACGGTTAATAAATGACATAACCTTGTCATCTTTCCCAGCACAAAGTATAAAAAGATGATCAATATATCTTATCCACAAAAAGACATGTTCAGTATGCATTGCATTCAGCCAAGCCACATCCTCTTCCCACCAGCCAATGAACAAACATGCATATCTGTGATGAAGCAGGTACCCATTGCCGTTCCTGTGCATTGTGTGAAAAAGGAATTGTCAACAAAAAAGATATTCTCTTTGACACAAATTCATCATTTGTGAAAGCTTGTTGATATGTGTGTGTTAATCACTCGGTCTTGCCCAGAAGTACTGAATGCATCCTTTTATTCCATTCTCAAGACATATACACTTGTAGTTAGAACTCAGAACCAGAGAAATGATCTGATATGCAATTTCCTATTTAATGTTACCAGACTTGGGGAAAGAATCTGGTATTTACCAGTTGACTAAGGCGTATCTGTTGGCTGTGAAAATTGATAAAGCCACCTGACTGATAGGATCTGTTTCATCTGCATGGCCAAGGCATGTCACTTAGTTCTCTCATTTCCTCACCCTATGTATCTATTATCCTTTATTTCGTTCTTTATTTCGTTCTTTCTTTCTTTCATTCTTTCTTTCTTTCTTTCTTTCTTTCTTTCTTTCTTTCTTTCTTTCTTTCTTTCTGGGTAATTTTAGGGGAAGGTGCCACAGGACCAGGTTTCTCTGAAATGTCCAAATTCATATTACTTCAAGTTTGGGTTGGTTTGTAGATTCATACCAAATGTGTACATGGGGCCATCTTCTTCACAGTTTAAGGTCGCAAAATTGCTGAAATCGTAACAATGGTATGGAGACAAGAAATCAATAAAAAATTGGCAGATTTAGAAAGTACATTTGTCAAACGTTTTATTTTTCTATGTTTTCCGAATTCTTGCACATATTTTCGTTTTTTATTGTAGGACAGGCGACATGTTTTTAGCCCCTTTGTGGCACATAGACCTGGGGATTTTTCAAGGCTGAGAGATGAAAGTATTTGACATCAGTATGTGGTACTGTTCAATAATTCCTTATGGCCCAAGGAGAGGAGAGTGCCCCAGTCAAATAGAGTAACAGAGGTGGCGATTAGAGGAATGTCACTAGGTTGAGCAAAGAAGTTATCACCTCAGTTATGCAGGTGATTCTGAAGTAGACGATGTCCATGTCAGGAGAGTCTTCACCCAGGTGGGAGTGGCTGAGCACACTATGGGGCTAAATAGTGGCGGCCTAGGTGTTTTGTGCAGTGATGTCCTAAGTGATGTCAGCTGTGATATCAGTGGCAATGTATTAAGCGATATCATCATTGATCAATCAATCAATCAATCATTTAATTTGTAAAGCGCACTAAGGGTTTCAAGGCACTGGGGGGGGGGGGGTGCTGCTGCTACTGGTCGAAGAGCCAGGTCTTGAGTTGTCTCCTGAATGTCAGCAGGACTTGTAACGTCATCAAGGATGTCAAACACAGCACAAGGGGGTGGCGGTGAGTTATGGTTTTCACTGTGAAACATAACTAGTGGATTTCAGTGGTCCTACACAAGTGAATCCGAACCAACAGATTCAACTTGCTGCTGTGAGATAGGCGCCCCTAAAAGAGGCCTGTCTCCGCTCGTCAAATATGCAGGGACTTCGGAACAGGGCTCTGCTTGAAGCACTGGAGAGGAGGGAGAGCCATACGTTTCAATGGAGGATTGTTAAAAGGTGAACTAAAACAAACTCACTACAAGCTGCAAGTTTAAAGAACTTTTTATCGAGTTGCTTGTTTCTGCATAAAGGCCAAATAATATTGCAAATACTAATCGCACAGACTGGGATATTTTATCTATATTTACGTTTACTATGACGGGCCAGTTTGATAAAAAGAAATACGAGGAGCATGTCCTTCATGTTTGATGGAGTGCAAGGACACTTTTGAACCTGAAGTGGAAAGTGGTAATATATAAACTACGAGAAATCTAAAAAACTGACTGCTTCTTTAAAAATGCGATTATTGGACACCAGTTCTTTTTCAATGTTTAGGAGTCACATTATTTAAATGCTAACAAACCCACCAAACATACAGTGGCATATGATTAAGACTCGCATGAGTTGAAACGCGTAATGCCTACCTGCCTTTTGCCTCAAATAAAGAAACTTCAAAGCACGATTGGAGTGGCCTGTTTTCATGCTGTGGAAGGAGTGCGTGATTCCGTGTGGAATATATATATATATATGGGTGTTTGTTACAGGCACGTTAGTGGTTATATTCTGATTATGCGCCTTACAATTTCCCAGCTTATTTTATCACATAGGAATTGTGCCATTAATATATTGTTGTGTTTCGATTTAGATGCACGTACATAGGTTCCCCTGAATCATGTCCTTATATAGGCACAATTCTCATTGCCCTTATTTAGGCATAGAATCCCAGTCCTTATTTAGGCATTAGCCATGCTATCCAATTACAGGCATGGTCACCTACATCTGTCCATCCCACGTCACAACGAGTTCATAGAAACCAGACCCTTAAGCCATCTGGACTTTCCCTAGCTAGGATTATTGATTTCTCCAAGAACTCATCTATTATGCATGAACTACTATTTCTTAGGGGTTCATCCATGACGTATTCCTCTGCCCGACTTTACGTCAATGCTAGCATTCCTAAGCACCCTCCAGGTATAAATATACCTTCCCTTACCATGGCAAACCACAGCACGGCTCGGCACAACTTGACTGCACGGTTCACCACGGCAAGTTCGGAAGAGACCATATCCCGGCCTGATGCACTGACCAGACGCTGTCATCCCTGCTCGCAGAGAATCCATCTTCCAGTGTTCTGACTCCCTTTGCGGGTTGTTAAAGTTTGAGACCAGGAAAGAGATTCCCACCTCTCTCATTCTAAAGGTATGGAGCAGACTAGAACCTAGAGGGATTCTTGGCATACAAACTTAGTATATACCATACTATAGAAAACAGCACCTACTCTTACCTCGTACTACACTTAGGTTAGGTACACCGGGGTAGAACTATTTAGAAGCACCAGATGAATATTCACTTTTTAGCCTGTGTTATTTATGTATGTATATATGAATACATATCATAGCTAAAAAACAATGCTATTGCAGTATTATTTGTTCTTACTGCTTACGCTGTACGTATTATATCTTGCTTTCTGTCTAATGATTATGACAGCTCATATCTCTTACAAGAGAAACAAGACTGTTCAATAAACCCCTTTTATTGAAACGCCCGTCTATCTATTTCTGTGTAACTCTGAAGAAACTAAGCATGCACGATTGACTGAGTGAAACTCTTATCTACTGTTTCCACGATTCTAAGACACGTTCCGATTCTAAGGGAAAAAAAGTTGTCATGTTTATGCGGTTGTCAGAAACTAATCCCTTCTTGTTTATTCGAGAAGTTTCTAGTGACCTCTGAGTTAGCTGGCACACACAAATAATTAAGTTCAATGTACTCGATAGGAGCATACTGACCTTAGTCCTATGCAAAACTATAGTGTATATTATTCCAATGCGCAGAGCCTATAAGGGAAATAGGAACTACGCTACAATATTTGCACCTATATTGCACTTGTTCACTTTGTACTTTAAATATGTATGACCAAGTAGACTATAGAGCTTACTGGGGGTTATGCACTCTAATTTTAAGCTTTGTGCCATGCTTTTTTGTAAAGATTGTTGTTCTTGAACTATCGAGGATGCTGCTTTGCATTTTTTATTTGCTGTCGGGCGATATTTAAAAAAAATGAGATAATAGTGGTCTTTAGGACTGTTGTCTTTTTATCCCTAGCTAACCTGTTATTTGGGCGAAAAGATATTACTTGTTTTGTGCCATTCCTTGTGATAAATGTGTTATTATATTGATAATCTGCCACTGAATAAAAATAAAAAAAACTTTTAATAAACTACGGAACATTACATTATGCTACCTGAAGAGTCTGGGGAATACAATGGTATAATATTGTAGTAGATCAGTCAACAATACAAAAAGTTGCAGATGTAAACTTGCCCCCTCCTTATCTCTTTTGTCCCCATTTGCATTCACTGTTGTGTGAATGGAACTATGTATTAGGGAAAACCTTCATCAGTCTTTACAGACGAGTCCTTGTTGAGCATTTTGATTCGTTTTCAGAATGTTATAGCTTTACACCACTAAGTGCCACCAGGAAAAAGGAAACAAAAATAAGATATTTTCAACACCACATTAAAAAGGAAAACAGTTGAGGTGAAAATATAATTTGTTTTCCTCTATACGTGTTTCAGGGGAATGCAAAGAGGTAGTTTTAGTACAACAAACCATCTGCTGAAGATATTTTTTGAGAAAAAAAATTCTTGCACAACATCTTTTCATTTTTGAAACACAAATTTTGTCTGTTTACTCACACTTTTCCAGAGTAATTTACAAACGCCGGGTATCTTTAAAGTCCCCAGCACGTGGGGAAACAGGATGCAAATTTAACCTCTGTATCATTTGTGGGAAAAAAGGTATGAAGACTGAAGCGTGAGCTTTCCCAAACCTCAAAAAAGGCCTAGAATGGGACTAGAGGAGGTGAACCTCAGCGCTTAGTGAGTTAATGAACTGTTAATTTTTTTCTCTTTCTCCTTTTCACCATGACAGCCTAAGAACATGGACTCTTGGTGCTTATCTTTGTTAATGTTACATTTTTTCAGTTGAATTTAAATCTTTAATTTTTCTTGGAAATCTTGCCCATTTCTTTCTCTCTCTGGAAATGTAACTAAACTAAAGCCACTTTCCTCACATCTGGGGGTGGAATCCGTGCTGGAGTTCTCTCCTCAGAATAGTCTCATGCCAGCCCTTCCGCTCTGGTGTCTCATTAGAGCCGCAGAGCTCAGAGTCTAATGTGCGGCCTGCTAACCTAGAACAATGAAAATGTCCAGATCACAGCAAAGTATTCCTCAGCCTGAAGAAAGTCATGGTCTCAAGCTGTAAAGTGAGGGACAGAATTAACTAATTGTCTTATGGACAAGGAAAAGCAGCTTCTCTTTCCAGTGCAATGACCTTTGTTTTTTGAGGCTCAAATTGTGTCAGAATCAAGGCCAAGATCAAGTGGGCCCTATTCTCACAACAACATCAGAAATCTTCTCCCACAGAGTTACACCCTTGCATGGGTGACGATTGAAGACACATTCGCCTTTTCCACGTAGAACATATTTTACCTGTGTAGAAACCTCTTCCTGTACATCTCAACCAACATTCCCTTTGCTCTGTGGAAGAGGGTTTGTGACTCCACAGGAAGAATTAGACTTCTGACCATTCACAGAGTGGAAAGTGGTAAGCAATAAGTATAAAAGTAACCACAAACTTGGGTGTTCTGAAACTTACCATAGAAACCCCTTCCTAGAACGTACAATTTGTATCACTTAAGTGGGATTTACTTGAATCCAACATTGCACAATTGTGGGATAATATTAAAGAGAGTAAAAAGGTTTTAAAATGCAGCATATTCTTTTGGAAATACCCTGCATTCACACATCCAGCTGTTTGTGTGTATAAACCATATTTACATACTCAAATAGCTTTGTGAATTGAGCTCACAGTCCAAGTACTCTAACGCACAAACCACTCCATGTGATGAAGAGATAAAAACACACCACACTGAGTCAAACAAAACAGGTACAAACTCCCCAGCCACATTCATGTATCCATTCACCAAATATCAATTTATTATTATAACAGAGAAAACTCATGCAGACACGTTAGTAACACATTATACCCATTAAATTCACACACAAAAAGGTTATGCTTGGAACTGGAACTAGGGGTGCAGCAGGTGCTGCAACACCCCCACTTAGCAATGTATGAATTAAAAATAAGTCCCTAAACACAGTAAATATTGTACAACAAATACAACAACAAACCAGAAAAGTGCCTCTGATCAACTCCTGAAATACTTTAAAAATTGTGTTTACTTTTCCTTTCTCTCAATTTGTTTGCATTTTACAGTTTGTAGCTTGACCCCAGAGACAGTCTTGGTTTACAAACTGAGCTTGATGTGTTTCAAAATTTGATGTAGCATGTGAAGTACCAATGAAACACATTGTCTCCATATCTGTAAGTGTGAAGGAGCAGGCATGTAATTGTCAAAACAAACCATAAGTCAATCGTTTTACAAGATTAATGCTGATTCAATGTATTATTTATCCACTTAAAATTTACCAGTCCTGGTTTCATTAACATATTTTTTTTAAATGACACTCTAGAAAACCCCCAGATCGCTGTATTTCGTGAAATAATAACTAATCCCAATATTACAGGCATATGATGCGATTTATCTTCCATATGAGCGCACATGAACACAATTTTACAATTTGCAAGGTTTATGAGGTTAACATCAAAGTGCATACATCATCAGTCACCAGGTAACATCACATGATGATACACAAAAAGTGTGCCCATTACCATCAGCAGAATGCTGGCGGTAAATGTGCAAACCAAAATGTTCAAACAGATGCACACCTGCATTAGAATGTAGATAATGCCAATAATCCTGACCCCCTGATTTACCTCTATAAAAAAATTGTTGTCCAGAGATTTTCATTTTTGATTTGTGTTTTTGGATCATTAGAGCAGTAATTTAGCTTGAGTGGACATTGCTGATCTGGGCCTAATTGTTGGGGACAACATTTTTAAAAATGGCAGATGTGTTGCTGTGATGATGTGATTTTTCCGGAGCCACAAGACCTATAGACTTCATTTTAGTGTCAAAACATAGATTTTGGTTTTTTTTTTGGTTTTTTTAAACATTTTTTTTTTATTGAACATGATCTGTAGTGTTCATTCAGACAATTTCTTTAGAAACATAATACATTCTTAATAAAACAAAAAGATATATCAAAGAAAAGAACAGAATCCTTACAACCCAGTACATATGAACAGCTAAATTAAGAAATAATAGATATAAGATGATTTTTTACACTATTTACATCATCATATAGTGTCGGTCCTTTCCTTATCAGGGGGGAGATCTTACTTTCGAGTACCAGTTGGAGATTGGGGCCCAGATCTGAGTACCCCGGGCTCTAGCTTTCCTACCTCTTGTGCTATATATAGCTATCTCCTGCTTGTATGTGGCAAGAAATCGACTGAGCCACATCTGAAAGGTGGGTGCATTGGGATCTTTCCAAGAAGCCGCCAGAATAATACGAAAGACGGCAGTGCCCAAGAAAACAATCCTCTGTTCCTCCAAACTGTACCCTAAGGATTCATCATGACCTAGAAGAAATAAGGTAGCGGAAGATCTAAAGTTCCGCCCAAATACTTGAGTCCAGAATCCTCCTATCAATGTTTGTATATTGTCTAATTTTGGACATTCAGCAAACATGTGGATTAAATTTGCCTGTCCCTGTCTACATCTAGGGCAACAATCATCTACTCGTAATCCCCAGGTAAAGAGTTTAGCCGGAGTAAAATAAAGGTTGTAGATAGTTTTAAGGTATTGTGCTTTAAGGTTAGGTGCTAAAAATAGAGTTGTGTAGAGAGTTAGGGAATAGTCGATATCTACATCTGGATTTCCAAGTTTTTGTGCCCAGGTTCTCTCGACACGATCTAGGTCGTCTTTAGAGGATTGTAAAAAAATATCATATAGAGTACCTATCCTAGTAGCTCGTTTCTCAATAATAGAGAAGAAATTGAAACTATCTAAATTAATATTAAATTTAGAATTACGGATACTAGTAAAGACTTGGAAATATTTTAGATAGTCTGTAGATGGGATATCAAATCTCTGTTGTAATCCCTCGAAAGATGGAGTAATATTCTGTCCAAAAAAATGACCAAGTGTACATATACCCTTATTCTCCCATCTCTTAGAAACATTATCTATCAAAAGTGATGAAATGATCTTACTGTGCCAAAGAGAGGTATATCTTGTTATATTAGGTATTCCTAGTTGTTTGGAGGCTAGTTTCCAGATTTTCCATGCGTCTCCCATCACCTTAAACTTGGTCTTTTTATAATAGGACGCTTCGAGTTGTTTCAGAAATAACCCTTGACATTTATCACCTAATCCAAGTTCAAAAATAGAAGGAATATAGGAGTCTGTATTCGATAGATTGGACGGTTTTACTTTAAAGAGCAGGCCCATTTGTTGAAGTAATGTCGCCCAGAGATAGAATGTCAAGTTCGGGATACCAAGGCCGCCTCTGTGTAGGGGGAGGGTTAATAGTGGTAATGCTCTCCTTATTTTACCATAGTTCCATATGAATTTGGATATTGTGGAGTCAAAGATTTTAACAATACTGCCATCGGCCATCAATGGGATAGCCAGAAATAGATAGAGTATTCTAGGAAATATACTCATTTTGATATAATTCGCTCTCCCTATTATTGATAGATGTAGGTTATCTACCCTCTTAAGGTCTATTTTTACTGCTTTAATCAAGGGATCATAATTAAGCCGGTTAATCTCTTTTACCTCAGGAGAAATAATCACACCAAGATATGTAGCATTTTTTACTTTAAAGGGACTGTCATATATAGTGTTATTTGTACATAAGACCATGGTTTTGTCTCTGTTAAGTGAGTAGCTTGAATAAAATCCAAAAACCTGGGTTATTTGTTCTATTTCTGCCAATGCGTCAGCCGGTTTGATTGTGAGCACAGCAATGTCGTCGGCATATGCCAATATTTTAGTAGAGTATGAACCCACCTTAACTGGTTGTATTTGGGGGGAGTTAAGGAGCTTTAAAATTAAAGGATTGATTACTAGGGCAAAAAATATCGGGGAACAGGGACAGCCCTGCCTAGTGCCCCTCTGTACCTCTACAAACTCTGACTCAAAGCCTTCAATAGATAATTTAGCCCTAGGGCTGATATAGAGGGCTTTTAAGGCTTTGATGAAGCCTGGACCAAAGTTGTTAAATTCCATAATTTCCCATAAGAACCGCCAAGACACTCGATCAAATGCCTTTTCGGCATCGAGTAGGACCATCGACATCTCTCCCCCCCTAGCGCCCATGATGTCAAATAATGCAATGGCTCTACGGGTATGATCGGTTGTTCCTCTCCCAGGGATAAAGCCATGCTGCCAGGGGGATACCAGGTGTTCGATGACCCCCCTCATTCGGTTTGCAAGTATCTTGGAGTATAGCTTTGAGTCAGAGTTTATGAGTGAGATAGGTCTATATGAGGATGGAAGCTGGGGGGGTTTCCCCTTTTTTGGGAATATCGCTATATTGGTGTGTTTCCAGGACTCTGGTGTAGCTGAGTGATGTTGTATTCCTAGAAACAGAGCTAATAGATAGGGTAGTATCTGTTTGCCCAATACCTTGTATAGCTCTAGGGGGATCCTGTCAGGACCAGCCGCCTTCCCATTAGCTAGGTCTGATAATGCAATCTCTAGTTCTGCCGTTGTAATTTCTTTCTCCAGTTCTTCTCTACCTTCTTGATCAAGTATTCCAGAAACCTCTGGTTCCGGTAGCCACTCACTGAGGAAGGTTTTTATGTCTCTTGCAGATAGGTGTTCGTTATCGTTTTGGTATAGTTTTTGGTAGTATTTGCGAAAGACTTCTACAATATCTTGGGGGAAGGTGTACTGTTGAGCCTCAAATTCAATATTCTTTATTTTTTTGTATGTTTCTTTTTGTCTAGTTTTAAGAGCTAGTTGCCTCCCTGCTTTTTCCCCTGCTTCATAAATTCTGTCTCTATTGGCTTGATATATTTCCGCTGCTTTTTGTGTTAGCGAGCTATTAATTTCTGTTTTTAAGATCAATAATTTTTGCAGTGTGTCAGAGGTTGATATTCCTTGTTGAATTTGTTTAGCATGCGTTATTTCCAGGTTAATAAGTTCCGCATTGAGTTGTTTATTAATACTATCCTGAGTTTTCTTACAATTGGCTACAAAGGCTATAGTCTCTCCTCTTATTACTGCCTTAAAACAGTCCCATACGCTGAATCTGGGTGCACTATATTGATTACAATAAAAAAAAAGGAAGACCAGATCCAGCCAGAAGGGTGTTCAGCAGCCTAGTAAGTGACAATAGAAGAACAATATAGAAAATAATCATCAATGAATCGTTCAGCCAAGTCCCATTTCCACTATGAAACAACACTGACATTGCTGACGTACGTTATAAGCAGGGCCATTGCACAGAGACCACATGACACATGCTTGACACTCGCAAGGGTTAGGCTGGAACACCTCATGAGACCGTGCCCTCTTCCGGAACACCTCTGTGAACCTACACCCTCAAACCTACACCAACTTGTTCGGACCCCAAACATCTCACAAGATGAATTACAACTATAGCCCAATGTCTGCACATTCTCAGATTGGCAGACATTTCACTGCAAGGCAAAAACTGACACACTACTGATGCTAGTGTTTGCTCTGCGGTGATTGCTGTTTCCCCACCCCAAACACAAGCATTTCTCCACCTCCAACTGCAGTGCTGTTTAGTTAGGCACTGCAGGCGGCGAAATGTCAGTCTATAAAATATATGCAGCACAAAGTCTGTATAACAAGATGTCCAGCTGAAGTTCATAACCTGCCCAGGCATTATCCTCTAACCATGCTGCCAGTTTTCCTCCATGCCCAAAGAAAAAGCCTTTCTGGGCACTACCCACACTAGTTATCGTTATCTCTGACCATCATGCAGTTTGACCCACCCAGCAAGTTTTTGCAAAACAAAGGGGAACCACCTATCCCTTGGACTAGATAGAAAGAAGAGTTTATCATGTATTTGAAGGCAATTGATGGAGAAAGAATGTCGGCTGAAATCAATTTTTTTTTTTTGCATTGCTTAGGGTCAGAAGGTCAAGTAGTATATTGAACTTTGCCTAATGTTAGATCTGGGGGTGATTACAATGCATATGATGAGGCCTTACTGCAAATAGAAAACCGTTTTAAGTCCATTACTAGTGTCGCACTTAATAGGTTCAAATTTTATACCAGAGCTCAAGAAGGAGAGAGCTTCGACGAGTTTCTGGCAGCTTTGCGCGCACTGTCCATAAATTGCAATTTTGGTATGCACACAGATGAGATGACCAGGGAACAAATTATAGTCCATGTCAAAAGTAAAAAAGTGCAAGAACAGTAGTGGATAATGGGGGACCCTAATTTAAAGGCTGCAATTAGTACAGCAAAAGCCTTAGAGCAGTTGGAAAAATGGATGAAGTCTCTGAACAAAGACTCGAAAACCCCTGTATCAGGGGATGTAAATAGTATTACTCCTGGAACTTCTAAAAATGTTTCTGTTTATAAGGGTAACACCAAGAGTTTTCATTGTTTCAGATGTGGCAATCCAGGACATATTGCATCTTTTCCACGTTGTCCTGCCATTGGGAAAGAGTGCAGTAAGTGTGGGCAGTTGGGACTTTTCTCTAAGATGTGTAAGGGTGTAAAGAAAAGCACTTTTGTAAATTCCTTCAAAGGAAAGGTTTCGTGTGTTTCTGGGGATCCACATGATTTTACGCAGTCAAGTCTGGAAACAGGTATAGTTGTTTCCATTTTGTGGTTTTCCTGATGACTCTGTGGCACAAAATGTAGTGGGCCCCCCGAAATGTCTGGTGCACATATTGGATAGAGAGTACGAGTTGATAGCGGATTCTGGTTCGCCTTGGACCATCATTACTAGAGAATATTTTATTCAATGTTTTGGTGATTTAGTAAACTTCATAGAATCTGACATTATTGATGAGAGTTTCGATGGATTCACAATTGACAATATAGGCTTTAAAGAACTAATAATTGAGTTAAAAACAGAACGGCCCTCATTAAGTTGTATGTAGCTATTAAAGGCGTGAATGTGTTGGGTTGGCAGGATCAGGCAAAACTCGGCATAATTTTGAATCCCAGAAGTAAGGAACCAGTGTCTAATATTGCTGAATGTTCCATTAGTACTGATTTTCCCAAACTTTATCCCACTGTTTTTTTGGAGAAGCTTGGAAAATTAGTTGGTTTCAGTCATAAGATTAAAGTCAAAGAAGGATCTGTCTCTGTCAAGAAAACACTTAGAGGAGTCCCTATTATCGTGAGAGAAGAGTTAAAAAATAAGTTGGAAGAAATGATTCAAATAGGCATTATTGAGGAGATCAAGTCATCAGAGTGGTTTTCTCCCATTGTTTTAGCCCGTAAACCGGATAAAAGTCTGAGACTTTGTGTGGACTTGAGGGCATTAAATGAGAATTTAGTAGTTGATTGCCATCTTCTGCCCAACATCAACATCAACGAAATGGAGTGTATATTCTAAGGCGCACATGTTTTCTCCACTTTGGATCTCCGTTCAGCATACCATAAAAACAAATGGACAAAAGATTCTAGAAAATTCACTGCATTTATAACACCACATGGGTTGTTTCAATTTTTTTAGAAAAAAACAAAAAAAATAAAAATAAAAAAAAACATAGATTTTGGGGGTCAAGTAGTCCTATAAAGACAGAAAATAACTCCTTAGAGCAACCCTTCTGCCATTTTCTAAAATGCCAGCTATAATAGAGGAAGAAGAGACATATATCTATAAATGAAACAAATAGTAATGGTTTTAAATCCTTTCATGCATTCATCAAATAATGTTTATGGTCTGAATATGAAAAATGTTTATCACTCTTGTTTTAGACACATTTTCATTGTTTAGTTTATCTATTTGTTTTGGCAATCACTCGTGGTAGATTTGCAGAATGTTGAACATTTAAGAAGAGCAAATCGCCAGTGGCTGTTCCGCCGCTGAGGCGGAGGAGCGTTTCCCCGCTGCGCAAAAAGGAAAAACAAAATGACAATGACGTATCGTTATTGTCATTTTATTTTTCCTATTGCCTGTGTGCAGTGTGGGGTGGGGCTGGCCAGAGCAGGGGAGGGGTGCTGTGCACTCCCTAGGTGCGCATGAACTGTTTGGCTGGCCCTTCTTGGGCCGACCAAACAGTTCATGCACACTTTGCGTGTTCCTACCAGGCTGCATTACACAGCCTGGTCAGGAACATGCACAGGTTCCCTGTTCGAGTCTGAGCGACGATCCACAGCACTCAGACCTATCACAACGTTGCATTGCAGCATTGTGATTGGCTCAAGGGCGCCTTTTTGCCCGGGTGCTTCCTGCTGCCGCCAGCGGGCCAGAAGAGGACGAGGATGGAGGACGAAGGATGGAGAAGAGATGCCGGCCGGTCATTGAAGGTAAGTCTTTTTTTTATAACATTCCTTCCCCTTTACCTCCGCCTCACCACCCCCGTACAGTAGCAGCCACTACTGCATTTTACACAGGTTTCGCAGGGGCATGTAATTGGAAGTTCTGTGGATAGAGGCTTTAGAAATTTAAAGGTGTTAGCACCCCATCAGTATTTTCCTAACCAAATTCACATGGATCTTTCTCTACATATGCTTGATCCAAAACATATATACATCTTCTGATCGAGTACAGCATTTTCTAATCTGTCCATGCTCCGAATATGACGTTGGTGGAAGGTCACTTAGCAGGACTCATCTCTTCAACTCACTGTACTGAAGATCGTCAAATGTGTGACAGTCAGAACTTGTTTTCCAAACACTCAAAAGGTATTTTTTTATGTCTTTAAAGTAACATTCTTCTGTCTCAGTAACTCCTTTTAGAAACTTCACAAGTTCAGTAGTTAAAGCTGCAAGCTTTGTTCCAATTTTGCTCATAGTGTCCTCACCTGTAAGAATATGTGCCTTGATAATAAAACTGGGCATCTCTGGGTCAAGGTTCTTATCCAGAATATGAATCGGGACTAAGTGCCTTTTCTCGCCTGTTCCATAACATATCCATAACTCTGACAATCCTGGACTTACGAACATTGCAACAAATCTAAGTAGCACAATTATAACATCTGTGTAATTTGACAGTACAATGACTCAATTGAAAACATTTTGAACAGCCCACTCTACATCTGGCACAACACGAGGGTCAGCTTCCTCCAATTTGATGTAAAGTTCTTCGACAATATGGCCCATACCTTTTGAATAGATCTCTGCAGGCACCAACTCCTCTTTAACAATCATTCCACTTGCAATCATCGGTGTTCACTGAAGTACCAGCAATGTTTTGGCGAGTTAAGCTCTCCAAGTTCATCTCGTTCGATGTTGATGACTAGAATTTAACAAGTTGCACAGGTATAGATGTAGAATATTTGATGCAGGCAAGGTCAATTGTTCCATTTTGTAGACATTCATTTGATTGTTTGACAGATAGATCAAGATAATTGTCAAAGACAATGTGCAGTTCTTGCAAGGTGTTTACTGACTTTGATATCTGTAGAACAGTCTGAACAACCTCTCTGAAGTTTTGCATGGCTGAAATCTTGGCCATTCACATTTGTGACATATAGTCCACAACAACAGCAGTTTTCAATGAGGACACCGTTTCCAATTGAAATCCTTCAGGTGAAAGTTTATTTTCAATCTCTTGTACGAGTTTGTGCTTCACTGGCTTTATTGCAGCATCTCAATCAAATAATGCATTTGTTGGAAGAAGATCATGCAACAGAATGCCCTTGATAAATTCACAATACAATGTAGAAGGGGGGACCGGGAGTTGATTGGAAAAGGGAGGTCCAGTACCGATCCTCCCAACATATAACGTGGTAATCACTAGGGGGATACTGTTCCTAATCGAGAAAAGAAAGTGAGCAGCCTAGTTGCTGAGAAAGGATTTGTGAGTGAAAGTAACTCACAGTGAGAGTTGGATACCGATGAAGGTGGGGGAATTCCTCCTTTTGGAAAAAGTGCCCTCACGCACCCATGCGGGTGTCATGCTTTACCATCGGGCGTGTGCTCCTCGTGGGGGTGGCGCTGCTGTCCCCCACGGGCCCCGCAAGAGGGCTCTTTGTCGGAGATCTTTTCAGGAGTGACACCGCAGTTGTGCGTGTGGGTATGTGGGTCTAAAAGCTGTGTAAGTGAGTTAAAATTACCCCCTCGGTACCCAGAAATGGAACTTAATTCATGGGTCCGGGTGGTAAGATTGAAAGCAAGGGCTATGGAGGCCCTCTATCAAACAGTTAATGTAGAAGAGTGAGTATTATCTTGCTGCTCTCTTATCCGTGAGTGTAAGTGCAGGTGGTGGTGAGGTTAGGTCGACATGTTTCGCGCTAAAACTTGGTCCCTATTGGATCCCGTTGCGCCTCTTCAGGACCGTGGTGTGATATAAGATAATAAAACTAGGAATCAGAGACGGCGACACTCTATATTCCTATTGTACCAAGAGTCAGGTTTTTAGGCGCCAATGTGCTTATTTGAATGTCCGAAAAGCGTTCCAGGTTCCAACCTATTGAGAAAAAAAGAAATAATGATACAATAGTGACAGGGTAGCTTAGCTCATTCGCTCGGAATGGAATGCAGGCTGAGTTACTGACATTTCCATTTTTGGATGCTACAAAGAGGCATGCTGAATCAAACATACCCCTTTCATCATTGACCAACACACTAGTGCGTGACATCGTTGCTGCACTAGTGCGGTCTGTGCATGTTCGTTTTTCGTAAGATAGTGTGGTACCTCAACATGATGGAAAGGTGTTGAAGGTGACACATTACAAGCATTCACAACATGTTCATGGACCCCATGGCGTAAAGGGGACGTCTCTAACGTGTAGTTAATCAAGGCGTCTCAGCCAAGGTGATTGTGGCAGGAAAATTGTAAAAATTACACTTGCCTGGGTGTGATACGAATGCACTCGATCGCAGTGAAAAACAAGTGAAAAGAAGAACGAGGATACACACGGAACGTATAAATTAATGAATTAATTCATACCCCTTAATTAGTACAGATTGGCCTCCTCGGCTGAACTATGCGGTAATAGTGAAGTACACCTGTGGATGATATAGTCATGATCAGCTCGAGAGCCAGCTGAATTTGCTGCCAAGTACCTGTGTCCAAAAGCGAGTCAGCCGAGAAATACATACTGTGCTCTTCCTGAGATGCAGCCCATTACCTTCCCCGCCGCTGTATGGTCGCCGGTAAGAGTGAGTGTAGCAGCTCGCTCTAGATGCACCCTGGGCCAGTGACTGATCGGAAGTGACGTTGCAGCGAAAGGAAATGCCTGTATTTGGCGTGACGTGGGCGTAGGCGTCTAACGTGGTGTTATGTCTGCAGAGTTGCGGAGCACTGCGGGGGCCATCTTAGGGGGGGAAGAATGATAGAAATGCTGGTGTAGGTGAGGTCAAAGTGCCTCGTACTGATTGTTGTATTCCACATTTTTTACAACGCCCAATTGGATGATAATACCGGAAATAGGAAGGCTATAGGAGCGTAAGGCTAGATACCCTCAAGTGTTTTGAGACCCAGAGTGGTTGATTACTCGTGTGTGATGTGATTACCCATGTTCTCTGATCAGTGTGGAGAGCATATTGGTGACAGTTAGGGGACCATAAATATCATCGGAAAAGGTGTCTGTGTCGTCTGACCTCATAGGGTGCTGGTCATGTTTGGGAGGCATGAGATGTTGATCACACTACACTCGGATTTGTTTTTATGGATGTTGCTAGTTAAAATATTTGCATCCAAAAACTCTGCGGTAACATAGAAGTGACCCATGTCCAGGGGATGCTTATGAAAGATCTTACAGAATCCCCTAGTTCCTGCTTATCTTGCTGGGAACGCTATGTCACTAAGATGTCTAGTGATGTAATTGTCATGGCCCATGTATATTGTTAAGCAGTGTTCGCGAGGGTAAAGTGGTCATAGGCTCTTATGTTGTGTTGAGTCGAGTCTCTCCCTAGTCATTTCCCTTATCTAGTTGAGATAAACCATATGGTGGGATACACAATAGGTGTGGCAGTGTGATGTTAGGTCATTAATTCTGCCCACAAAATCTCATCATTAAGGCCCCTCGAGTGACTCTTAAGAGAAAACACCCAACGCTGTTCTTGTTCGAACAGCATACTTGTCGTCCAGTTGGGGTTAGAATTCAATTATGGTCCATTTGAGACTGTCAGGGGTGTGTGTTTTTTTTCAAGAAAGTAGCTCAGCAGTTTTTGATTGTTCTTAGCTCGTTTTTGTGCCTGCCGTATCACTCTCTTTGGGTAATGTCCTTTGGTTAGGTTATCTGACAAGATTTTTGCTTAGTTGTCAAACTCTTTCAAGGTGTTACAATTACGGCGTAGGCCTAGGAATTGTCCTAGTGGTAGGTCGTTCCTCAGTGCTTTGGGAGGATGGCTGTCGTACATGAGGAGGCTATTCCTGTCTGTAGGCTTTTTATAGTTGGCGGTGAATAGAGCCCCATCTTGTAGGGAGATCAACAAATCGAGGAAAGGGATGCTTTCCGGAGATCTGCTGCCAGATAATTCCAGGTATGGGTCTAGGGTATTGACCCATTCACAGAAAGACACACATTGTGCTTCATTTCCCTTCCAGAAGTGGAGAATATCAATATAGCGCCGCCATATTAAGATGTTCTCCCGGTAGGGATTGTTGTTGCGGGTAGGGATTGTTGTCTCGTTGTCACTGATCTTCAAATGTGGCCATGTATAGGCAGGCCAGAATTATTTCCCTGAATTTGGTGATAGAGCTGTGTCTGGAAAGCAAAGAAGTTTTCTTTTAGAGCTAGTGAGGCACATTCCAGAAGGTGGCAGAACAGATGACACTACGGAGCAAGACCTCCGGACAGAAACATTAGTAGTCGACCTGTCCTCCAGACCCCTTGCAGAGGGCGAAGCCAGGTTCTTGGAGAAGGGCTAGGGTTTTGCCCCGACACCCTGTGAGGACTCATTTAGACTACACCAAGAACATCATCAGTTCCTTCGGAAGTTAAGGCTCAAAGCCTTTTTCCAAGACAAACCAGAGACCCCCATGACAGGTACCAGTCTCAAGAAGAAGTCACATTTTCCGCCCACTATGGCCATGACACCTAACGAGGTCCTGACTTTTGAACCAGTTATTTTGAAAGATGTTGCATGCCTCACCTGCAAGCGCCCATTCAACAACATGTCCAATGAAGAAAGGAACCAACTTAAAGCCCTAAGTGAAGACAACACCGTTACAATGAAGCCAGCCAAGAAAGGCGGTGCCATTGTCAGCCAGGATGTGGGCGCATACGATGCGGAATGTCGACGCCAGCATACCAACACCCGGTATTACCTCCCCATAGAGGAAGATCTCACTGCCTGACTTACCATCAGGATCAGAAGCCTGGTCACCGAAGCACAAACTGAAGGTTGGATCTCATCCCAGGAGGCAGCTTTTCTCATCAATGATCAACCATGGACCCCCTACTTTTACACCTTACCTAAAATTCATAAAGGTGTCACCCCACCACCAGGACGACCCATAGTTTCTGGGATCGATTCCTTGCTAGAACCATTAAGCACATTTTGTGACTTCTACCTCCGTCCGATAGTTATGGAGACCCCCACCTATCTCAGAGATATGATCGAAGTCCTGAATCTGATTGAGAATTTCCCTGAGCCAGAGACAATCAACCTTCTAGTGACCCTGGATGTGGAGGCCCTTTACACCAATGTCCCCCAGGATGCCACCCTGGAGGTCCTAGGTACCATCCTATAGAATATCGATCCTTGGTCCCACGAAACTCCAGTCTCGTTCATTCTGGAATGTGCCTCACTAGCTCTAAAAGAAAACTTCTTTGCTTTCCAGACAGAGCTCTATCACCAAATTCAGGGGACCAGCACGGGGAGCACCTTTGCTCCAAGTCTGGCCTGCTTATACATGGCCAGATTTGAAGATAAGTACATCTTACGTGACAACAATCCCTACCGGAAGAACATCTTAATATGGGGGTGCTATATTGATGATATTCTCCTCTTCTGGAAGGAAGATGAAGCACAATGTGTGTCTTTCTGTGAATGGGTCAATACCCTAGACCCATACCTAAAATTCTCTGCCACCAGATCTCCAGAAAGCATCCCTTTCCTCGATCTGTTGATCTCCCTACAAGATGGGGCTCTATTCACCACCAAATATAAAAAGCCCACAGACAGGAAAAGCCTCCTCAAGTACGACAGCCATCACCCCAAAGCACTGAGGAACAATCTCCCAGCAGGACAGTTCCTACACCTACGCTGTAATTGTAACACCTTGAAAGAGTTCACCAACCAAGCAAAAATCTTGTCAGATAACCTAACCGAACAACATTACCCAAAGAGAGTGAAACGGCAGGCACAGAAATGGGCTAAGAACAATCACAAAGGGGCTCTTCTGGAGAGCAGAGAAAAAACCAGCACTGAGGCTCTGACATGTGTCACTATATTCACACCTGACTCAAACGAAATCTAGAAAGTGATTAAGAGGCATTGGGGGATTTTAGAAACAGGTGCCCTCAACCCAGGCCCAGTCCTCCTTTTTGCTTTCAAATTTTGCCCAGAACCTGAAAGACCTACTGGTCCACACCCGTCCAAAATCCATAACCACTAGACAACCCACCTTATGGGCACTTCCCCCGCTAGAGTGCCATTTTCCTTGTGGGTCATGCTCTTTTTGCCCCTTTACAGTAGCTACGAAGCACATTGAACTAGGTCTGACTAGTGCTTGGCACCAAAAGAGACACACTAATTGCAACACCAAGAACTTCATATACCTCATAACATGTCCCTGCGACCTACGTTATGTAGGGATGACAACCAGACCCGTTAAGACCCGAATAGGAGAACATAGGAGCAACATACGCTGTTAAAAACACAAGTACAAAACTGCTGAGCCACTTCCTTGAAAAGAACCACACCCCTGACAGTCTCAAATGGACTATAATTGAATCTAACCCCAACTGGACGACAATTACGCTGTTCAAACAAGAACAGCATTGGGTGTCCGTATTAAGAGTAACTCGAGGGGCCTTAGTGATGAGATTCCATGGGTAGAATTAATGACCTAACATCACACTGCCACTCCTATTGTGTATCCCACCAGATGGTTTATCTCAACTAGATAAGGGGAATGACTAGGGAGAGACTCGACTCAACACAACATAAGAGCCTTTAACCTCTTTACCCTCAACAAACACTGCTTATCAATATACATGGGCCATGACGATAACATCACTAGACATCTTAGAGACATAGCGTTCCCAGCAAGATAAGCAGGAACTAGGGGATTCTGTAAGGTCTATCATAAGCATTCCCAGGTTGAGTTTTTGGATGCAAATATTTTAACCAACAACATCCATAAAAACAACTCAGGGAGTAGTGTGATCAATGTCTCATACCTCCCAAACATGACCAGCACCCTATGAGGTCAGACGACAGAGGCACCTTTTCCCATGTTATTTATGGTCCCCTAACAGTCACCAATATGCTTTCCACAATGGACAGATTACAGGGGTTAATCACATACATGAGTAATCAAACATTCTTGGTCTCAAAACACTCGAGGGTATCTAGCCTTATGCTCCAATAGCTTTCCCATTTCTGGTATTATTATCCAATTGGGCGTCATAACAAATGTGGAATACAACAATCAGTACTAGGTACTTTGACCTCACCTACACCAGCATTTCTATCATTCTCCCCCCTAAGATGGCCACCGCAGTGCTCCGCCACTCTGCAGGCATAACACTACGTTAGACGCCTACGCCCACGTGACGCCAACTACGGGCGTTTCCTTTCCCCACAACGTCACTTCCGATCAGTCACTGGCCCAGGGTACATCTAGAGCGTGCTGCTATGCTCACTCTTACCAGCGACCATACAGTGGCGGGACAGGTAATGGGCTGCATCTCAGGAGGAGCACAGTGAGTATTTCTTGGCTGACTCGCTTATGGACACAGGTACTTGGCAGCGGATTCAGCTGGCTCTCGAGCTGATCATGACTATATCATCCACAGGTGTGCTTCTCTATTACCGTATGGTTCAGCCGAGGATGCCAATCTTTACTAATTAATGGGTATGAATTAATTCATTATTTATACGCTCCGTGTGTATCCTCGTTCTTCTTTTCACGTGTTTTTTGCCGCTATTTAGTGCATTCCTATCACATCCAGGGATGGGCAATGTTTACAATTTAAAGGTGATGGCCAGCCACAATCACCTTGGCTCTGACGCCTTGATTAACTACACGTTACAAACGTCCCATTTACGCCATGGGGTTCATAAAAATACTGTACATGCTTGTAATGTGTCACCCTCTGCACCTTTTCGTCATGTTGAGGTACCACACTATCTTGCGACAAACGAACCTGCACAGACCACACCAGTGCAGCAATGATGTCACACACTAGTGTGTTGGTCAATGATGAAAGGGGTATGTTTGATTCAGCGTGCCTCTTTGTAGCATCCACAAATGGAAAAGTCAGTAACTCAGCCTGCATTCCATTCCGAGAGAATGAGCTAAGCTACCCTGTCACTATTGTATCATTATTTCTTCTTTTCTCAATAGGTTGGAACCTGGAACGCTTTTCGGACCTTCAAATAAGCACTTTGGCGCCTAAAAACCTCACTCTGGGTACAATAGGAATATAGAGTGTCGCCGTCTCTGATTCCTAGTTATATTATCTTATATCTCACCAAAGTCCTGAAGAGGCGCAACGGGATCCAATAGGAACCAAGTTTTAGCACGAAACACGTCGACCTAACCTCACCACCTCCTGCACTTACACTCACGGATAAGAGAGCAGCAAGATAATACTCACTCCTCTACATTAACTGTTTGATAGAGGGCCTCCATATCCCTTGTTTTTAATCTTACCACCCGGACCCCTGAATTAAGTTCCATTTCTGGGTACCGAGGGGCTAATTTTAACTCACTTACACAGCTTTTAGACTCACACACCCGCACCCACAACTGCGGCGTCACTCCTGAAAAGATCTCCGACAAAGAGCCCCCTTGCGGGGCCCGTGGGGGACAACAGCGCCACCCCCATGAGGAGCACACGCCCGATGATAAAGTATGACACCCGCATGGATGTGTGAGGGCACTTTTTCCAAAAGGAGAAATTCCCCCCACTTTCATCGGTATACAACCCTCACTGTGAGTTACTTTCACTCACGAATCCTTTCTCAGCAACCATACTAGGCTTTTCACTTTCTTTTTTCGATTAGGAACAGTATCCCCCTAGTGATTGTCTTGATAATTTCACCCCTTTCGTTTGCTAAATCCATCTCTCTATGTGCTTGCAAAAGTTGTTTTATTGTAACCTGTTTTGTAGGGGCCGGTTGGATGAAACTCTTACTATGGAAATTTAAGCATGGAAGTTTAGGTTTAGTGTTTATGTCAAACATCTTTTTCTCTTTCAATACAGATCTCTCCTGGTTCAGTTCTGCGTATAGCTACGATCCATGTCCCAAGACAACTAGTAGGTGTGTCTTTCTATTGCTATCCAAATATTGTTTGGTTACAAAATTGTGTAGTTGCACAGTCATTATCATCATAAAAAATACTTTATTTGATTTACTCACAGTAAAACATAAAAGTACATGATCATAAAATTCAGTAGTCAAATAAAAACATTTAAAAACAGAAACTCATCCCACAAATCAGAATGAAACACCTCTGCCAAAAACCATGGTACATAAAAACACATATTAACATTGGCTAAAAATTGCAAATATTTCAAAGCTGGCTGTAAAATCCCTATATAGGAATAAGGGTATACTTATGTCGTAAATTTGTCAGTTTGGGACAAATAAAACCTATATGTAACGCATCCAATCCCACACCTATTGCACATGTGCATTTTGGAGGGACTGAGGGTCTGTGCCAACCTACTAGCAATTGTGGGAATAAATTAAATTGAAAGTTGGACATAATCGTCTGTGCAAAACTGGCATATCTGAAGTCAAATACAACTCTAGTTTACTCATAGGTTTTATCATAACAAAATGAGTACCCGATTTTTTGGACAACATGCATTCAGTTCTCATTTCATTTGCATTGGCTCATATGCTTCCTTTGCCCATACACCATCTGACCAATAATTAGCTCCGTGAGAGAAAAAAGATTTGGTTTCCCAGATTAGGTAAAACACTCTTTACATAATATAACCAGGGAATATGGTAACTATATTCAAGAGTTAAACAATCTTTGAATATCTTTCTGTTAAGGTTCAAGCCAGCTTTCAGCCAAACTGCAAACCAAAGTAATAATGGGCATATTTGTAAATAATCTGAAATAAAGTCTGACAAATTCAGCATGCACTATCTCCATTGGCACACTCTGAGGTAATCTCAGAATCCTTTAAAAAAAATGTTTTTTTAACTACTTGTATAGCATAGCAAGACTTGTACCCCCATATTTCTGACCCAAATGAGACTGTTGGGATACACTTTGCTCTATAGAACTCCAATATGGATTTTTTTATGAGTGTGGCCTAGGTGGGGCCCCAACACACCACTCCAAAATGGCCCCCAAAATGGGTATAGGAACCGGTTTAATCCGCCCTCGCACTCCATTACTTAAGACAACGCCTGAGTGGCCGGCTGCAGACTGCTGATTTGCACGGCAAACACGCCATGGCCGGTAAGGAGTGACAAAAACTGACTTATTATAGTCAAAATACGAGACAGACAAATAAGGGATAATAATATTAATAGTTTGGTAATTTCACTATAGTTCTTCTAAAAGAAACTCCCTTACACTTGGAAGCACATTAAGATATTTGGACACGAGACTAAATAATCTACCTCTCCAGGTGCAGAAATTATAGGAACCCCTTCCGGGTTGGAATTATCACCAGAACTAAGGTAGGGGGATCCTTCATGGTTACCAAGTACACCGTATTAGAATGTACAGATTGCTATTCTTTAACTTATGTGCCCTTTTCTCTGGTATTTCGAGACTACTTGAAACTGACCTCAGGTATCGTATTTCAACAAAATACGTTCCCATACACATGTTTAACTACACAATATAGTCAGCATGTATTTACCATTGAGTGACAGCATGAGGGAGCACTACTTCGCCACGAATATAATGAAATAGAATTAATGAATAAACTCAGGATTATAAAACCAAATGGGTTGATTGCATGCCTGCACCTTGCCAACCACAGAATTACTCATATAATGGAGTCTCGAATACCAACTGTACTTGTATGTGTTATAACGATAACATAAATGACAGGGGGCTTTTTTTGTTCTTTCTTTCCCCCATTGATAAATTGATAAACATAGGAGTTGTACGAAAAGCATATACAACACCAGTTTCACATAGATTTCCACACAGTAAAATTCACTATTTTACAATTCACACAAGTCACCGAAGTCACTTTGTCAATATTTTGAAAGATAAAGTTTTCTTACTACCATTGCATACATGAACAAGTACTTCTTTATATATTCCCCTAGACCTGAAGAAGTCGCGGGGTAATTCCCTGTGTTAGAAAAGGGATTTTTGGTAGGCTAGGGCATGTGCCAAAGCCAGGCAGAAACCACCACTCTAGTGAGGATAAGGGAGTTGCACTCCTAAAATAACCCCTGCTCACCCCCTTGGTGGCTTGGCACGAGCAGTCAGGCTTATTTTAGAGGCAGTGTGTAAAGCATTTGCACATAACCAACAGTAATGCAGTGTAAGCACTGCAAAAGGACACCACGCCAGTTCAGAAAAATATCCAATATTTTTATATACTAATGACAAGACCCAAAACGATAAAAATCCACAATACAGTATTTAAGAATCTTCAGTTATCAAAATATGCTTGAAAAACAGTTCCTTGATGTCAATAGCTCCGTCCGGGGCTATCACGGCGTCGTGAACAAACAAATCTAAACAGTTCTGGCTCACCGTGGCGTCGCGGGGCAGCTACGGTGTCGGGAAGACCCGCCAACAGTACCTTCTAGAAATGCAGGGCATCGGCGACCTCTTGTTGAGCTTCCGAAAGCACGGCATCTGCAGGTGTAGTTCCGAAGGTCAGTGCAGGAGTCGTCGGGGCCCTCGAAGTCACACGCGTTGCAGATCGAATTCCTCTCTGTTGAAGTCAAGAGCGCAGCCATCGGTAGGCAGCGGGTGCTGCGGTGCGAAGTGCAGCAGTACGGTATGTGGTGCCCTTAGGTCGCGGTGCGAGCAGCGGCTCGGTGGCACCGTCAGATGGCATCATCAGTGAGACCAGGGTCGCAGTGCGAAGTGAATGCGGTGCTCGTCGCGGTGCTGACAGGTCGCAGTGCAAGCAGTGGCGTTGTCGTTGCTGAAGCTCTGTTGTCGGCTGACGAACGGGAGTCGATGACGCCGGCATCGGTAGGCCAAGGCTGTGGTGCGGGATGGGGGCGGTGCATTGTGTAACTTTATGAGCAGTGCCCTCGAGCCATGGTGCAACCAGCAGCGTAGATTTCGGCGTGGAGCGGCCTCATCGGGGATACCAAGGCATCGTCGTGAAGCAAGGCGGTGCGGAGTGCAGTGCCCACAGGTCGCGGTGTGAGCCGCGGCTCGGTGGTGGCATCAGCAGGCATCGTCGGTGAGACCAGCGTCGCGGTGCAGCATTGCGGCAGTGCCCTCTACAGTGCCTTCAGGACACGGAGTCGGCAGTGGCGTCGTCGGCATCGTCGGGTTGCTTCTTCTTCTTTTGCAGCACAAAACACACAGTCCCCAGTGCTGAGGGCAGAAGAGCTTGAAGTCTTTGCTGTTCCTGAGACTTCTTGAACAGGGGGCAAGCTCTACCTCAAGCCCATGGATAAACTCACAAAAGTAGATTGCAGAAAGTTCAGTCCAGTCCTTTCACTGCCCAAGACAGAAGCAACCACTGCAGGCCAACACAGCAAAGCACACAGCAATGTGGTAGTTCCTGCTCACAGCTTCTCCAGCTCTTCTTCTTGGTCCAAAAGAGTTCTAAAGTTCAGGGGTCTGGGCCCCAATATTTATAGCCAAAAATCCTTTGATCTCTTAGGCAGAGAGTGTCTGTGCCCAGCCAGAACCAGTACTGCCTTCTCTGGTGTGACTTCCTGGCAGAAGGTGGCGACAGCATGGTCAGAGGCAGACCAGGCCCTTTGAGGTGCAAGGAAATCTCCTCTCCCTTCCCCAATTGCAGCCCAGGCCTATTCAGCCCTTTCCTGACCCACCTAGACTATCTGGAGCCACTCCTGCTCCCCTGCCTTCTGTCATCCAGAACACAGACAGGCAATCCACATTCCAGCAGAGGCACACAAGGTGACTGAGCAAGAAAATACCTACTTTCTAAAAGTGGTATTTTCAAACACAGAATGTAAAAATCACTTTCACTAAAAGATGCATCTTTAGATTCTGAGTTTAGGCATACTAAACTTTATTTTCCTACCTCATTCCCCGGGCCAGTTATGTTTATAAGATGTTATAAACAAACTCCCTATTCTGCCCTATGGGGAACAGGTAGCCTTGCAATAGCGAAAAACGAAATTGGCCGTAATTCGCTATCAGGACATGCCACACACACCAGGGTATGTCCTACCTTTCACATACACTGCACCCGGCCCACGGGGGTACCTTGGACCTACCTTAGGGGTGGCTGACATGTAAGAAAAGGGAAGGTGAGGGACTGGCAAGTGTTTGCACTGGCCAAGTTGACATGGCAGTTACAAACTGCGTGCAGCCTCCGCAATGGCGGGTCTGAGTTACCTTTTCAGGGCTACTCACGTGGGTGGCACAATCAGTGCTGCAAGCCCACTAGTAGCATTTGATTCCCAGGCCCTGGCACACTCAGTGCACTTTACTAGGGACTAAAAAGTAAATTCCAAATATCCAATCATGGAAACACCAATCCATAACACAATTTACCACAGGAGCACTTGCACTTTACCACTGATCAGCAGTGAAAAAAGTGCGCAGAAACACTATGCCAGCAAAAACAGAGTAAAAACCGGGAGGTCAGAAAGCAAAAACTCTAGGAAAACACGCCAAAAGATGCCAAATCTAACACCCTGTAACAGCGATGAAACACGTGTTGGCTAAGAAGGCTTAAGATCTTGAATTAAAGACATCTGAAAATACAAAGACATGCATCATTGTGATATTTTATGAAACTTTATGTATTTACTTTTAAACGTGTGCAGAGGATTTGTACATATAGTAGAGTGGTCTGCTGGCCACCCATGTGGGGATTTGGTGGTTTTTCCCTCCCTTATGCACCGTGCCAAATTACCTGCCATAACTGAATTGTACTTGTGATAGACCTTAGAGCGCCATTTTGCTATTGCTGACCACCGACTGTATACCTAATGCCTTGCAAAGGCATCAATACCGTAAGCCACTCTATTAAGGGATTGAACGTGTATTTTCAGCAACTGATCCCACTTCACTTTACTGTTCAGCCAAATACCAAGGTAGCAGAACTTATTAGTATTGCCAATGAGATGTTCAGCAATCCTAAATTTCTTGGTTTTAATATTTGATGGGCCTAACATTATAGTATAAGATTTTGCAAAATTTGTTTCAAGTTCCAAATTGCTCATAAATTCATAACAATTATCTAACAAAAGTTGCAAACATTGGTTGTGCGTGCAATAAGAATGGTGTCATTTGCATTCAATAAAGATGGGACCAGCCTATTATCAACCATTGGGACAGCCTTACACCTTTTCACTAAAAACGCTCCAGCTGATTGATATATAGAATAAAACGCATAGGGGCAAAAATACATCCCTGGCTTATGCCTCAGCCCAATTTAAAGTGAGTTGTGCATTCTCCTGAGGGACCATATCTTACTGAAGCCTCCAAACCATCATGTAATTTGACCAAAAATGACACATGGGAGTTCTTGACCACCATGTCCAGCAGCACAGCCCACACTTTAGATGTATCCACTGTATCAAAGGCTGTTTTGAGGTCCATGAAGGTCAAATGAATTGACTCCTTCCTATCTACTGTGTATTTGGAATCAGTTGATTAAGGTTCAAGTTCTGCTCAATCATCCCCCGCCAGGCCTAAAACCATATTGAATGTCTGATAAGATCACCCTCTCCTCTGCCTATTCGATAAGTCTGTTCAACAGCACCCATTCAAGTACCTTCACTTCAGCATCCACTAAAGAAATGGGCCGATAACAAGCTGGATCTGCTCAATCTCCATTGTTAAAAATGGGCACTATAACTGATTTTTGCCAGGACGGGGGACTATGGCCTCTCACTGCCGCATTACAATGCTAGTTAACTACAAGAGCCCATAGATCACTACAGCACTTGAGTCAGGGCCAGCTGCTTAGCCCCAGGATAAAGCCTCAATAACCTCTGCTACTTCCTGAATATTAAAATAAAACTCTTACCCTCCAGATTGAACAGTATGGGGACAGCTAAAGACTCAAAGCCATTTGAATTAATGGCTTCAAAATGTGTAATCCATGCCTGTGCAGGGATAGCCTGTACCATATCGGGAACTCTTGCCTCAATAAAAATCAGATGATTTACTACTTCCCTTAATCTGCTCTGTTTCTAGATTCTAGCGGCTACTAACTGTTCCCCTGCTTCCCCTTAAAGCTCCCTTTATCCGCTTCTTACATACCATATTATACTGGGATCTAGCCTTCTTTACGGCCTCTTTTGATCTCAATTTGCAACGGAGTGCTAACATAAGATCTTTATGGGTCTTTGTACAACTCTTAGCAAACCATTTAGGCCAATCTCTGTCAATCATTCTACCTCTTTTCATTGGGGCTGATTTTACTTCTTTACAGATATTTAAAAACAAAGCCAAAATATCTTGACGGGGTTGTCAAATTGTAGACAGATTTCAAAATCCCTTCTGCACACTTGCAACATGTTTCAGAGAAAACCTCTGGTATAATCTTTCCCTACCTTATTCTAAAATTATTTAAAAGTGATCAGAAACCAGTTGAAACAAAAATATAGTTGATAATTGAACTACAGCCTCTGCCCTTGAATGGGCAAAAGATTAATAAGATTACATTCTGAAAAAAGAATATTTAGAACCATACCTTGACAAGAATGTTTAAAATGTGCCTGCTCGGACTCTACGGAAGAATCTTTCCTTACTATAAAAGGTCCACTTTCCAAACAAGGATGCAGGCTCATTCATTTCCAAGTGGTTTACTTGCTGCTGCCTGACATGAAGAAGGCTGTCAATATGTTTATTAAAATGTTCCCCTCTCCTCTCACAAGTTTGTGGTGAGGAACAGTTTCACGATGGTCCATTAATTTAGAATTTGTCATCTTTTTGAAAACATGGTAAACTAGCTGCTATTAATTGACATATTCACTTTTCATGTCTGACCAACAATTTCATTGGAGCTTTTCCCTGATCTCTGAATTATCTGTTCCAGTTTCATATCTGGAGCCACAGAATTGAACCTTCCCTCTCTGTCTTTCACCACAAAATGTCTTTGGATTAATTTTCTGTAGAGATATGGCTTTTCTACCTCAAGCTTCTTCACTCTTTCCAAACACCAGGACCCAGTAATCAGTGACTCCACTGTCTTCACATGCAGCTCCCACTCACCTTTCTGAACAGCATGTACCAAGTATTTCACATCATGTATAAAACATTTCCCCAGTACTTGCAAAGTTCTGATTTTTCTTCTCATTCTTTGACAAACTCTACAAACTTGGTTTTCAGGTTTTCTGATTTTGAACTTGAGTGTATTGAACATTGCCTCGCTTTGCATTGTGCCTTTTGAATGAAGTGCACCCTGTGCCTTGTTCACTTCTGAGATAATATATGCAAAACCTAATTTGTCATTCTTGTTCCAGAAAGCATTCCAACACAATGTTTCCATAGCCTCAGATATTATGAGCATACCTTGTAATGAACAAACATAATGAGTTTTGCTCAATACTGACTGGACAGTTTTACTTCCAAAGATTTCAGCCTCAATAAGTGCATTGTCTATGCCACATCAACTGAAATAACTTCCTGCACACTGCAACACAATTTTTGTCACGTGTAAAATGTCCATCATTGGATAAAGATCATCAAACTCTATTGCGCACATAAATGTCAGCTACAATGCCGATAACACCTTCATCACAGAAAATTGACCGGATAGACTGGCCTTCAAGCTAAGCACGCACATTTTTTAATTTTTGGAGAGCTGTGTATACTGTTGCATATTTTCTGATTGGAGATAGCATTACTGGTAAAAACCCAACCTTCTTCAGTGGGACGGTATTCTGGAAGATCAGAGCATGAATTGCAGCCCACGGAGGAACTGGCTTTTCTTCATCTGTCAGTCTGCAAAGAATAAGAGATATGATAAATTCAGTTAAAACAGCTTTGCAGACTGCAGAATCAGGTAGAAGAAGATCCATGTCCTCAGCTACTTTGAAACTTTCTGGTAGACAGGGATGAGTTGATGACTTGTGATGATTTTGCACACATTTGCACGGCAGTTGGATTATAAATTTGCAGCTTTGTTTGATTATGCCTACAGCTCACACCGCTTCTTTTCCAGCAGCTACTTCATTGGTACAGTCTTGAAAAAGCACCCTGGCATTATCATGTGTGCTTGATGTCCCAGACAAAGAAGAGCTGTCTTAAAAATAAAAAAATATCAAGAGCAGCAATTGTGTAAATCCTTTCCTGGTAGAGTGACTTGGAAGTGGTGTGCTGCCAGATTCACAAGATTTTACAGCACGAGCTGCTAACAAGTTCCTGCTCCATACTAGGTCATTATAACTTGCTGATACACCAATCCTATTTATTGAAGTGATTAGCTCTCTACTCTTGCACTTATCACAGATTGTGTGGACAGCCATCATGTGTAGCAGAGTTTTCTTTTTGATGTGATGCAATTCATAAAACAGGATTTGGAAAGACAGTACATTTGTACAGCATAAGCCTGTTGGTTAATGGGATTGTCTTACACTTCTTCTCGTATATCTTCAAAGCCATCATCAATGTTGTTGGCTTCTATTCCGAACTCAAGAAATTTAGTTTTTAACAGTTTATCTTTGCTGATATTAAACTATGATGTAAAAATGCTAAGACAACATCAGGCATTCTTGTTGACTCCCATGAATTGCGGATCTCTGGGGCATCACAAATTTGTCATTAAGTCCAAAATCGAAATCTTTTGGGATATTTCTTAAAATTGGTTACTGCAAGGTTTACTGCATTCTGTGATTTTATTTTGGCAGCAAGAACTTCAGGAGTCAAATCACCTGAGAACACCATAAGTGGTTCATTTCTTTTGTTAGAGTGACAAAAACTAATTCTGTCATTGTACATTCTCACCAGGATTTCTTTTATTTCATTATTATGGATGGATCAATACAGTTTAATCAATGTTGACCATTATTTCTCTGATCTCACCGAGTGTGAACCAGTAGCCAGCACTCAAGAGTGGCTTTAAAACTTAATTTGGTTTTTCTAAGAGTGCAAACTTAACTGAATGCTGGAGTTTATGTTGCTGCTGGGAGCTCAGTGTACATTCATATTTTCGAATGTATGTACGTATGCAGTTTGGGTAGACATAAAAATCCACTGCAAATACATTCACCTCCCTGTTTAGATCAGTTACTTGGCTGAAAACTTCATCTTAGAAGAAGAAACTAGCTGCAGATAAAAACATGTTTACCCTTTGAGACTCACATACTCTGTACTTTGTTCTTTCATCAATCCTTTTGGCCCTTGTTCTGGCTAAACCACAGATAACACATTGAAGATCCTCTGCTTTTTGATCAGTTGTTGGAGGTGGACAAGGGGTAGCCATCCATCTTCTAAGTGGATGGGCACTGGGTTTGGTTTTTGTCGCTTTCTCAGAAGACTCAGATTCTTGTTGTGATTCACTGCTTTCTGCTATTTTTTGAAATTTCTTTCCAGGCTTTTTTCCATTGTATACAACTTGTAGCACTTGTTGTTACAATGATGAAGTATTTGATACTCTTCATCCATCAGTTTCAATGTTTTGTGAACTTCGTCTTGCCATATTTCTGCAGCATCTCAAACTGTCTTCTGTCCAGCCACAGTTGTTGTTAGCTTTTCTTCTGTTTTAGTTTGTCATATGATACATTTTTCTTTGTTGAAGGAGTGATCAGGTTTTATAGTTAGCAAAACTGTGTCAGGAGGTAACGATCCTCTGCTACCATCTGCTTCGCTCATGTTTATGAATTTGAATCAATAATAAATCTGATACAAAACAAATAATAAAATAAATTACCAATGTGATGTCAAAACACATCATTATAGGACTGCTCTGAGGAGATGTTTTCTGTCTCTATACTACTGGACCCCCAAAACCTATGTTTTGACACCAAAATGTAGTATATAGGTCTCATGGTTCCTGAAATATTACATCCTCACTACAACACATCCACCATTTTTAAAAATATCGTCCAGAAAAATGTGCCCGCATTGGCAATGTCTCCCAAGCTAAATTGTTTCTTTAATGATACATAAACATAAATCATGAACGAAAATCTACGGACAACAATTTTTTTATTGAAGTATATCAAAGGGCCAGAACTACAAGAAGAAACCGTATTTCCACTATTAGTCATTACCTCCCAATTTAGCACTGTGTTGTAAATAAGCATCATTGCGTGGGCTTTAATTTTGTGATACTGAACGTTTGATGAGGTTTCAGAGGATCATATGATATGCTATTTTAAATCTATGGTGCTCGTAAAGCAGAGCCATTACCCTACTGTACCATTTAGGCCCTCATCCTGAGTGCACAAGTGAAATGATTTGGCAATGCAGCATGGAGAATTATCATCACCACAGGGTTCAGTTTTTCCCAGTGCAACATGACTGCATCATTATGATTTTTGCAGGTCAGAATTTGAATTAACACAGAAATACTGCTTGTTTTTTAATTTCAAGCAACTAAATGCAGAATATGGAGGTTTTCCCTAGTACAGATTTTGACAAATTTTACCTGACAAAATGTACCTGGGGAATGTGTAAATGTACACACTAAGGCCCTCATTACGATGGTGGACTGACTGACAGGCCATTGGTGGCTGTCTGCCCGCCATCTAGGGCATTGGTCCGACCCCTGCATTGTTATGCAGCTGGTCGGACCACAAAGGTGGGGGGCGTAGGACCGCCGCCTCCGGCAGGATTAAAGATGGATGGAGTTCTTTGTGCTATGGAGGGTGTCATAAAAATAGTTATTTATCACAAACCACTTCAGAGATGTGAAGGCTCCATAGGATGGCAAGTGGCAAGCTCTCTCCAGCTCAACTTCCCAGTGCAGAAGTCTGCACCAACCAACCTACATACTTACCCTAACATTTCCAACTCCTTTTAATGTGCTATAGGGGTAAATAGCCAAGCATGTTCCTTAACTTTGACTTTATGTTGATGGACAATGCCAAGTGACAAACTTGCCACAATTTGGAAATGGTAGGCATTTGCTTACCAGATTGTTCCATATTGATAGGATCCATCTCTCCAAGTTATGCGATTTCAGTTACAAAAAGACTAAGGGGCATATTATCAAGGTCCTTTTCACCGCTTTTTTGGCTTTAAAAGCCAAAAAAGCAGAGATAATGTTTTCGCCCTATTAACAAGGCAGTGCTAACATGCATTAGAGCATGTTAGCAGCCTTGTTACCGACTCCTCGCTTTGTATCTCTAATGAGATGCAAAGTGGGCATCACTGGGCAGTACAACCCTGCAAATATCGCTGATGTGCACATCGCGATATTTACAAGGCTGCCCCAGCATTTAAGCAGACGTTAGTTTTTGGAGAAAACCGCTGTTTTCGCCAAATACTAACGTCTGCTAAAAGGCAGATTTACCAGTCCCTAACATTGGGGTGGATTATGCTGATACGACCAATCAATCAATCAATCAGTGACACTTATAAAGCGCGCTACATACCCGTAGGGTCTCAAGGCGCTGGGGGGGGGGAGGGGTGCCGCTACTGCTCGAACAGCCAGGTCTTCAGCTTCTTCCTGAAGGAGAGGTGGTCTTGGGTCAGGCGCAGGTCGGTCGGGAGGGAGTTCCAGGACCACAGGGAAAACCAGCGATGTTCCCTGCAAAACGGCGATTTTCCCGCTATCGCTGGAATTTTTATCGCCCTGGAGAAACACGTTGTTAATAACGCACTACCAGGGCGATAAATTCCAGCGATGGACGGCGATAAAAAGCGCTAAGCGCGCTTTGCGTTATTTATCGCCGTCCCTAGATAATATGCTCCTAAATTCATTCTGTGAATTGTATTCTTTTTTGGCCTTTGGTGGAATCAATTGGACAGCCCGGAAAATGAGAGATAGCATGGTATCTTCCCCGCATGAAGCAAACTGACATCCCTAAATTAGGAACAAATTGTGGTATACACCACAAAACTGTGCTTAGCTGGCCTCTGCAAAAATATTTTGTATGCTTGTTCGTGGCCCAATATTTACCAAAACACAAGAAGTCATGTAATTTTATTGAGGGGGTGATATTCTATTGCAGAGCAATCCTGTGTGATGTTATTGATACTGGGGATGCAGCTTTTTAAATGGCAGTATTTGTCTGGCACAATTGAGCGTCATCAATTCTTTCTTTACACAATCAACCTTTTTTTTGATCACTGTTGGTTCTTGAGGAACAGCATGATGGGCATTTCTTATGAATCTGCTCCGTTTTACAAAAACCTCACTCACACTTAGCCCCATCCATCCAGTCTTCAATCAATCACTCAGGTGACTTGGAAAGCGTGACTACTCACCTGTAAGGGTCCAGGCGCTGGATCCATCCACGACTCACTGCATCCATCTGCTCACTTAGACTAACTATCCATTGACTCAGACTAATTACTCACGCCATTCAGACATCCATAAAATCACTCACCCACCCAGTCAGGCATCCATTCACTCATCCATCCACATATTTGCTCTTGCTACACGCATTGATACATTTACTCGTGCACTAACCTACACATAAATCTATCCTCCTCCTCGTCTACTCACCCACCTTTCCACCCACTCATTCCCTTATACATCTGTCTATTCATTTACTTGCCCACCCATTCATCCATTTATCCATTCATCCACCACTCATCTATTCATGTACTTTCACAAGCAGACCAATCAATAAAGGAGCAATTTCGTGTGTAAAAGGCCAGACCTGTTGCAGTGCTTGTTTGTGTGCTGTTTTCAGTCTTCAGTCCTAATCTGTTTTGCTTTAAATGTATCATCCGTCAGAACATTCGGATTTTCAAAAAGAACAAGGAATGCAGTGGCGCAGACAGTCTGTACTTTCTGAAATGAGTGATACAATGAGAGACGAAAAGCTATTTACCCTGCACTGCCAGGAACTGAAAATATCACTACTGTTCACTCACTGAGTCAACACGAACAAAGAAACAAATGTATCTCTTCTGACAAATAAAAGAAACTGCCACCTAATAATCAGAGGATCAGGTATTTGCAGAGATAATAATAAGAAAAATAGTAACATGTTAAATAGTAATATTTAATATCCAGTTTATTCATGTCAAGCATGTTTTTCCCATTGAAAGAAACTTCAAGTAAGCAACATGGACTCCTTATAGGGAGTGCTTCGCTGTGTGCACGCGCAGGAAGGCAAAACCATGCTGGCACCATCCACTTCCGGTGGCGAAGGAACGGCAAAGAACAATAACGAGCACATTTCATATTTATTGGCGAAGGTCAAACATTGGAGACGTTTGATTTGCCAGCACCGAACCCATGTAGTCATTTAAAGTGGTCATGAAAGTGTCACTATGTTTAAAAATAAAGCTGGCTACCCATTATGAGCACTTCTACGATGATCAGTGGTGGATCCAGGAGGCTGTATTGGACCTTACGTGGCCAACTACACTGCATTGTGATTGGCTGTATGGAGTGTGGGAGCCCTGGTGCTTCCTGCTTCCTGTTTCTCACAAGAAGCCAGGAAGAGGATGCAGGAGAGGCGGCGGTGGCCAGCCAGTCGGACAGACGGGAGGTAAGTGATTTTTTTTCAAGCAATCCCGCCCCCCCCCCCCCCCGCCCCATAACGCCTACCCACCCACTGCTGCTTCCAGGCAGCATCCGCGACTGAAAAACGAAATCCAGGATACCATCAAAAATACAGGGGGTAGAGGCAAAAAGTCAGTGGCAACCACGTCAAAGATGTCAAGTCTAACACAAAGGAACTAAAGTATAAAAAAGTGTATTAAAGTTGTGCCCGTTGTGGGGAACATAAATATAAAGTAAAAGCAAAGTGAATGCACAATCACTCCCATAAACACTGTACTGTTCCTACAGCAATTGAGCATAATTGTACTGAGGTTCTAAGGTAAACCAACTTCAGTGCTTCTGCAAAGGGCAAGAATGGCAATGAAGGAAGTGAATATTGACCTCTTCAGCTTGTCGTCCAGTGACTTAAATAATGGTATGGCACATATTTATGCAGAGGCAAAAAAGGCAAAATGATGAGCCTCCACTGCAAAAAATTATGAGGGTTCCCTCAGTCTCACGTACTTCACATATATTCCTTAGCCTTGTGTTGAATGGCGTCCCCTGAAGGGCTTGGGACCGCCTTGCACCACAGGTGCTGCAGGGACTTGCGTTACAACCGTGCATCTGTGGGTATTGGTATGCTAACGATGAAACACTGTGTCCTAGCAGGATTTTCAACTGCCTTGGGTGTAAAAGATTCCAATACTGCCCTCACACACTTTTCAGTGTCATGCATCATCATAGGGCCGCATCTGACGCCCAGGTGCTGACCAACACACTGGATGGAGCGCAAAAAGGAATTTTTTTGAATATATAGTGGTGAGGAAGAAAAAATGTATAGAATAATAAAAAAGAGATAGAGGAAAATTGTTCCTTCAAGAAGGGATCATAAAATGCAAAACAAGAAAAGTTGTGTTAAATCTATCTGAGGGGAAACCAGAGGTTACCTTTATTCTTGGTCACCCTCGACAGGGTTAAAAACCAATTTGTAGGATACACAGGGGAGATAAGTACCCCTATATCCTATTTGCAAGAACCAACATGTTTGGACCTTTGTCAAATGCCCCCACGGGTCAAGGCGGCCTTCATCAGGGTATGATCCCTTAAGGAATCATGGTCTTAGCCCTCAAAAAGACCAGCGGGAGTCTTCTTCCCAGTCAGAGTCCATCGTTGGTGGACTCTGACTGGGAAGAGGACTCCCGCTGGTCTTGGATTAAGTGTGACGAACAGATCGTGGTCGCACTAAGGCTCCCGGGTTCAGCAACTTGCTGTGAAACTCGGTAATTGGCTTCCTCTATGCAAATGTGTAGAAGGTGAAATGGAGAGTATCCTGCGATTATGATTTTGAGCCCCAATTGAGGGCTAAGACCATGACTCTTTAAGGGATCAAAACCCTGATGAAGGTCACCTTGACCCGTGGGGGCATTTGACAAAGGCCGAAATATGTTGGTTCCTGCAAATAGGATATAGGGGTACTTATCTCCCCTGTGTATCCTACAAATAGATTTTTAACCCTGTCGAGGGTGACCAAGAATAAAGGTAACCTCTGGTTTCCCCTCAGATAGTTTTAACACAACATTTCTTGTTTTGCACTTTATGATCCCTTCTTGAGGGAACAATTTTCCGCTATCTCTTTTTTGTTATTCTATACACTTTTTCTTCCTCACCACTGTATGTTAAAAAATCCTTTTTGCGCTCCGTCCAGTGTATTGGTCTGCACTTGGGTGTCAGATGCGGCCCTATGATGAAGCATGACACTGAAAAGTGTGAGAGGGCAGTATTAAGAAAATAAAGTCTCCCCCCTTTCTTTGCCCTACCTCTAACTGTATGAACCAGATTAGTTCACAGTGGGAATATGGAGTAGTATTATATTGGATACACTTACTCTGAAGTCCATGAACTCTTTAAAAATTTTTAGTCTTTCTCTTTATAGTGAGTTAAAAGCTTTGGAGGGGGAGTTTGAGAAGGTTTATTCCTTTGTCTCTCCTTATTGTGATTTCTTCTGTAATAGATTCCACACACATATCTTAACCCCTATCGAAAGCCAATAACCATTTTTTATTTAGAAATACTACAACACAGTAGTCCTTCAACATGCTCGTATCCAATGTATGCATAATACTCAAATATTGAAATGCTCACTGGCATGGACAGTACGCGTCCAGGGTCCCGAAGAAGGACAATGGTAGGTCATTAGAGCTGAAGAAATAGGAAGAGCCTTGCAATAGCACCACTGGAAGCAGAGCTAAAAGATAATTTGAACCATTTAAAGCAGTTCCACAAGACAAGGCGCTACATCATACTTGTCCAAATCTGTGAATGGTCATACTGCATCACACTAGCGTAACAAAACTTCAGGGGCCCCCTTGCAAACTATATAGAGGGGCCCCTCTCCAGTCTCAGGAGCTCTCAGGTCAGGGTACTGTGGTGAGGAGCCCCCCTGGAACTCTGGCCCCCGCACCACAGGGGCTGAGAGGGCTCCAGGGGCCTATGTTACGCCACTAGTGCATGACTTATGATAAGTCTAATGGTACTCTGTCAGAATGACACTCCTGCGGTTCTGATGGAATTACTTATCACATTAAGAGATAACCGCCATCCCAGTGTCATCTCTTTCAGTCATGGTGGTCCCTTTCAATGTACATAAAGTTTGGTGGACAGACACCATCGGTTTTGATGGCCATTCATTAACATTTTCAAAAGGTTTTTTTTAAACAAACTATCAAAGCAGGAGTTTTCTCCAAGGAGGTGAGGAGTAATTTCTTTCCTGGTGGTGACAATAAAAAAAACAGATAACCCAATCTGCCCTACATAGGGCTGGTGGTGTAATTCTTTTCTCCAATTGCCCCCACTCAGTTTGACCCCTGGAGGATATTTTCCATTGACAGAGACAATGAGGGCCCTATCAATGGAAAACATAAGGTTTGTTTGTCTTTAAATAATGCGTCCGGAACTATGGTTTGATGAAAGGGTTCTGCATTGCATTGGTAATGGGGTACAGTGTCCACAAAACTCTATATTGTACCCCAGTCTTCTGTGCATGTTTCATAACAAACAATTTGTATGAACGAATAAATCAAAACCCTTGTATAGTGCCGCTTTGGAAACAGTATAACTTCATGTCGCTTCATGGTGGGAGAACTGCAAGTGAAGGATATATTGCAAAAGATGAGTTTGAACTTTTTTAAAGATTTGATTTTTTTATTCATTCTGGGTGGTCACAGGAAGTGTGGTCTGAAGAATTGGATTCCAAGGCTTCTTCCCAGTAGCTAATATTTTTGCAGTATTCTGGTTCACTTGACATTAGGGGACTTGCTGTTTGGGCGTGCCAATATTATATCAGTGAGAGTAAGGATTTTGTAAACACTTGTTCCTCACACAGAGGGAGAAAAAGAATACACAATCCCTTGATATGGCTTCCATTCTCCAATATGTGCCTCTCTCAACTACCTCTCGTATGGAACCATACCTATCTTGGATAGAAAAACCTGAATTAAGATTTTATCTCACACGCTTAAGAGTAAGCATGATTCACTATTTAATTGTCTTCCCCCAGACAGGTACCTGGTTTGCTTCCATGCCCTGTGCCCATGTGACGGAGTCTTCAATCAATCTACAAAACACTTAATTTTTTTTGCACATTGTATCGCACTTTAAGATCCTTCTTTTTATGTCATCTTTTACGTGAAATGAACTTTGATACTATTAAAGAAGGGCTGCACTATTTACAACACCTAAACTCATCTTTGTTATGTTTTTCAGTTCTGAATTATATTTCATTTGCCTTAAAAGTGAGAAAGAAATATGCAAGATGAGTATGATAACCAATTAACTTGTAGCCAGGTGTTATGTTCACACATTTCATATTTACATATTTATTTAAAGTTTGGTCCTGAATCGCCTATCTGAAAAGAAGTATTCTTGCATTTGACATATCCAGTTTTAAAGTTTTTAAACTGATCGCCCTCTTTCTATGGCTATTACGGACATGGTTCTTCCAAAATGCGTTGTCTGTGTACTCAACGACAGTGTTTACGTACAGATTCAATTTCCGACTGGAGCACGGTGATTCCTTCTTTTGCTCCCCTCAGGGATCCAACCAGATGCTGTATCTGGCTCCCTTATACTCCGCTAAGGACAATTGGTACTTGATACTACCCCTATGGCTGTCCTTTCTGTGTCCTGAAGAAGACCCGCTGTGACTTCATCGCAATCACCTACCATCTTGGGTCGAAACGTCAACGTACCCCACAATCCATATCCTATGTTCTCCATTCCAAGCCAAACAACAAAATCTATAGGAGGCTCATTGAAGATGTATATGTCTATGAATGGATGTGAATTGATGTCAACATTTTAGATACTGTTTTGTAAAGCACTGTATATATTATTGTCACTTATAACACCTTGTCACCTTCAGATCACTTACTGACCTAAAAAAGTCACTCATCTTGCTTTGATTATGATTATTGGTCTTGACAGCTTTTCAATTTTGTAATTGTAGAAGAAAACTAATATACCAATCAAGAGCTTACAATATATCTACTATGATTGACCTCATTTATGTGTATTTCCAATTTTCTGCATAGTTAATGTTGTAACCGTAAAGAAATTGATCTCACCCAACAGAACCATTTGTAGAATAATTAATAAATTTAGTGACCACAACCCATTAAGTTTTGATATATGTATGACATCTCCTTTTAAAGTGAATACCAGCATCATACCTCATAAAGAATAATTTAAAGATGGTGATTTACGGCTACAATGGGAATTGCTTGATAATTTTTTATTTTAAAATCAGGTAACCCAAGGATTTGGCCAATACGACCTTAGTCTTAGATGTTATTTCTTTTTTTTGCATTTTTGGATACAGTGCAAACTCGACCCTAAGGTATTAATACATTGTACATGAGCACCAGTTACGTTATACAAGGACACATTCCTTTTTAGGTCTCGCCTATGCAGCGCGCATGCGCTGCTTAGGAAAGAGACCTTTAGTCATCGGCACAGCTTTCCCTGCAAAAACGTGCACGCGTTGCATTGCTTCCAATGGCAAAGCGTGCACGTCTGGAGATTCACTTGCGGGAGCGGGCAGCTGGAGCCATATGGTAGCAATTATCGCGCCTTGCTGCTCGCTCCCGCAAGGGAATTGCCCAGGCCCCCTCCTCTCTCCCCTCCCCCTGCTGCCGCGCGAGGCGCGTGTGCTTGTACTTGTTTATGAGACTGCTGATGCAGACCTGCTAACTAGACCCCTTCAAACAGAAGAATGAGGGCCACAAACATATGTTTATAAATGGTTTCCAATGCTGATTTGCTGTTTAACAATTAAGCTTCACTGCTGTTTGATGATAGCGTTCTTAGTTGTTAACTGGCCCCTGCCTGTAATTATGTCTACAAGCTGACGTTGAAGGTACATAATGAGAGGCAATTAATTACCAGATGTTCATGTCCAGCAGCAGGTGGGTAATTACCCGAGACCCGTGCATGTACACGCATGCGCATCAGTGTGTTTCACTACACGGGTCTGCACTTTCACTGAACTCTGGCTGGCGTGGGCGATTAATAATTTCCTTGCGGTTTAGGCACTCTGATTGGCTGAGTGGATTTCAGTATTCCATACAGGGTGCTAATTAGGACAGGTAACTGAAGACACAAGGACCCTGAGTTCGCCCTGATTTTAATGACCAGAACTCCACAGACATTTGAGCAGCTGGTGCGGATCTAACCTTTGCACGACTTCCTGCTCGGAAAAATTGCTTAGTTAATGAAATGCTTCCTTCTGATGTCTTTTGTGACCTATAGGTTACCAGGTTGAATCCTGTCTTTCATCATCGAAGGTCTATTTATATTAGGTAATAATGACAGCCGTGGATTACAGAGCTTACAAACCACTGGAATATGAAGAGTTACACCTTTTGTCCTCGCAGGTCCCTTGACTGAATACTTACCATTCCTTAGTTAACAAGCATTTGCAATGCAATAGGTGTGGCATTTGCGAGAGTTTGAGCTATTGGCAATTCACTAGGTTAAACTCTCGCAAATGTGAGATCTATTGCATTGGAATTTTTTTTGGTTTACTAGCGCCCATGCGCGCTTTTACATTTATGGAGGCCGTGCCTCTTAAACAAGCTGCGTCTAAAGAAAGGTGCGTGGCCGACATTAAAGTTAAACCGCGGCATGGGGAGCTTTGACAAAAAAAAGGGTCTGTTTGTCAAGTTGACAAACAGATGTTTTATTTTTGTAAAAGCACCCATGGCTCGCTTTCACTTTATTAGCGGCCGTGCACCCTTCTTTAGACATGGCTTGTCTAAAGAAAGGGGCGCAGCCTCCATGAATGTGAAAGCGCCACATGGGCGCTAGTAACCTAAAACAAACATTGGCATAGCCAATAGGTCTCGCTTTTGGGACCTTATAAGTGTTTAGTTATACAGCACAATATCCTTGGTGCAACAACATCAACTGTTGCATGGCTAAACACTTAGAAGGTCCCAAAGGCGAGACCTATTGGCTATGCCAATGCTTGTTTAGTTAGGCACAGGGACGTTAAGTGATTCGCCCAGAATCACCGGGTGTTTGGCTTACGCCGAGACTCAAACCTGGTTCTCCAGCTCCAAAGTTGGCAGCTCAAGGGGTCCAGCTCAATTGTAGCCTGTTTTTTAAATCCTTTAGACCAGGAGAAAGCAAACAGTTAAATGTGCTAATAAGACGATGGTGAACATGACATTGCACAGAAGTAAGTAACTAAAAGAAGAGTTCCTGGGCAGTTTTGAGTTAGATAGCATAGTTGGAATGGGCAGGACAGAAGCATTGCTTTTAATTGACGTGCTAAGGAGAAGAAGCTATGCTCACTCTTGACATTACAATAAATACGTAGAAAAGACAATTTGCGGTGTGTGATGTGCACTATAATGAAGGCCCAGAAATATTCGTATGTAAAGGGCAATATTATACTATATGCTAGCATATTCTCTGTATTGGGGTTATTGTAGTACTACAAAACGTACTGCCAATGCAGGTTGTGAATCGTTCCTATGCGTTTTTTTTATATAAAGCCAAGTATAAACTCAGTCACATTCAGGTGACCTCAAGTTTGGTTAATGAGTAAGCTAAAGTGCTGTGAAATTAAGGGATTTGCCCACGATAACACACTTTGCACAAGTTGGCAACCCCAGATTTGAGCACAATGAAGCCACTATACCATAGATGCTCTCGCCAGGTTTACACAGCATGGTCCTGCTTTTCTCCACTGCTGTTCTTTAAACGGCTTTCTTCATGATGTCGTTAAGGTCGTTGTGTGCAAATTGTACACTTTCACATGCGTCTTAAAGGGCACGGAAAGTGGCGAGGAAAAAGAACATGTTGACTGATTAAGGCACTGAGGCTTTTTAAGAGAGTGCTTTTTACCTTTTCTTTGTAGCTAATAAAAATGTCAAACACTTTTTTTTTTGCGTGAGAAAAGTTTATTTTTTATCTTGGGAAATAAACATTGCTAATTTGCAGAGCGAAATAAGTTGTGTGGTTGTTTTCAGCTTTCACTGATAATGTCACTAATCATCTGGAACTGTGTCCCCATTCATCTCAGACTTGAAAAATATTTTGGGGAAAGCAGGAAAGACTTGTAAACCTCTCAATTATTGAAGGCCATTGCTCAATCATACCCTGGTGCGTCCGTGTCCATGGACGTCCTTTAGAGGTTCGCCAGGGGTCACAGCTGTGACCCTGGTGTGCCCTTTTTAACCCCTTGCACTGCCTTTGTGACCACTGGCCTCAGAGGTGGCTAAATTAGAGCCAGGAACACAGTGGCAGCTCTTCCTTCTGGACATCTGTTGGGTTTTCTGTCAATTTTCTTTATCATACTAATAGTGAATAATGGAACATTATTCACTATTAGTGCAATATCAAATGGAGTACAATTAGCTGGAATATGATCTTCCCTGGCAGCTGAGGTAGGTTAAAACATGCTTTTAAATTTGTATGTTGTGTGTGCTTGCGAATGAGAGTGTGTTTACGAGAGAGAGTGTGTGTGAATATGTGTGTATGTGAAAGTATGTGTGTTGGTGAAAGTGAAGGTCAAACAGTGTGAAATGTCATTCCGCTTTCCCTGACATTTTGGTGAATTGACGTTTATGTCGGGGGATATGCGTATAGCAGCATCGTTTTCACCAGGGCCGGACTGGAAACACAACCCAGCCTTGGAATTTCTTTTTAAACCAGCCTCACACTGTGACTAGAATGGGACAAAGGACTATCATGGTTGGGCCACAGCTGTCCATCCAGCTCCTAGCCTGCAGCCCACCGGGAAATTCCCAATCTGGCACCATGACCTGTCCGCCCCTCATCTTCACTGTGAGTCTGGTCGAAATTTCACTCTTGTTGTTTCTTTCCCCAACTTATTGTGGGGTTTTGAATTTCGATCTACAAGTATCAACTCCCGAATATCAACTACCACTATATCAGCCAAGTTTTTAACTTTGTTCAACACCTTGTGTAACTGATGTGCTTGCTCTGTAAGAATGCGCGATTCATCTGTCTATGTGAGTATTTACACAAATATTGATTTTTTAAATTTAATTCTTTACAGTGCTACTCATTCCAGTGTAGGATGGCAGAGCACTTTATGTCACACACAGAGGCACAATAAAACATTAAAGTGTGTAAATAAAAAAATACAGGAAATATCACATACGATAATGAAGGTTATAACGAGGGATGTCTACGGAGAGCCACGCCTCCGTGTAGCCACAGGTGATCGCTGCTCCACTGACCCGCCCATCGTAATGGCGAAACTGGCGTTCTGCCGCTCGGGCTGGTGAATTCCTCCTGGATGTGTTATCGGCAGGGTTAGCTTCGACCGCGCAAAGTGAATACCTGCTTCGACTTCCTCTGAGGATCTCCAGAAGGCGAGGAGGACGGAAATCTTGCTGCATATGCTGAGCGCTAAGAAGGTAACGAGACCGGAGTCCGGAGTCCGGAGTCCGGAGAGAGAAGAAAACGGCTCGATGTGGAGGAGTCCGGCGTGCCAGTAAGCGGATGAACTGAGTTGGGAGACACAGTGCCAGCTTATCCGTTCAAGGGGAAGGACATAGAGTTACTCCTGTGCCTTAACTCCCGTATTTACTCTCTCCCCCTTTCACAACTTTAAAGCTCTAACGCGATGGTGTGCCCTGCTTGAGGGTATGAAGGAGTACAGGGGGGTGACACTTCTAAAAATAATCTTTGCGTAAAGACACCTTTTTTTTTCTTCAAAAAAAAAAAAAAGTAGCAGAAAAGTTTTTTCCCGAGCTGAAAGGGAAAGGGAAAGAAAGGTAAAGAAGAACAGAGGGAAGAGAAGATCTGAGAAAAATCAATAATAAAGATAAAAGAGGGGAGCTTAAGACATGGGAAAACCATTGAAACAAGGAGGCACGGCTGCAAAATTCGATACGGCAGCACGGTCAAAAACTAACACTCGCCGAGCCTTGGCAAAAGAAAGTTCATGACTAGCCACTAAAGGAATCAGAGAAATTAATATCAACCCTCAAGGGCTTGACAGCACTTTGGAAAGCTCAGAAGAAGAACAATCTTCTATCGTATCTCCGGAAACCGAGGTGATAGGGACTGATCCAGACAATATGGTTTCAGACTGCCCAAGGGCCAACTCCAGTGGGGCTAAACAGTTTCCATTATTTTTCAAAAAAGCTATTCCCCCATCGCCCTTGATAGAGTCAATCCTAGATCTATCTAAAACTGGGCCAGTCGAATCAGCACCTCTCTCAGCAGTCCAAGTCTCCCCAAATGCAGAAAGAACTCAAATTGATAAGGATATTGTCCATCAAGTCATCCCAGAAGCCGCAGGGGATCAAGATCAAAGCCAGGCAAGTTACCAAAATCATGAACCTAGTACACCACCGGCAGCAGTAAATTCCCCAGAGCCAGTCAGTCAATTATCTTTATTCGATTATTAAAAATCATAAAAGAACGAGCAAAAATACATGTCACCATTTCATCAGATCAAAAAATTTTTTACAAACAAACATAGTAAAAGACACTAAATTTTACAATAAGACATACATAAATATTTAAAAAGATAAAAAGAAGGGTTTAATAAAAACACAACTCATTCAACTAAATGAGAAAAGAGGAAATTCATTTTTCAGAGATAAAGTGCCTATACCTTGTGCGATGCTTATTTAAACGTGCTCCTGCAACTAGAAAACTAGCGACAGAAAAAGCTACTTTCATGTTAGGAAGATGTTGCAAAAACAGCAGGGCTGGTTTTACCTGAATAAATCCCTGAGTACGTAAAATAGGGAACAAATATCTTTTTCTGATCTCGATATAATGACCGCAAAACATAATGAAATGCATCGTATCCTGTGTTGAGAAATGATCGCAGTCACAAGGTTCAGCATCATCAGGTCTAGTCCAGGTTCTAAAATTGCCCAATATAAAATGAATTAAATCAAAACGAAATCTCGTTAGGAGAAAGCGATGGTAAGGATTTGTTACCAAAAAGAGGTATGATTCCATTCCTGGAACAGAGGTAAGCATACAGTGTTTCCTTACCATGGGTTTTTTTAGCTCTATTGCTTCCCTCTCCAGGGCATATAGATTTGTCAAGATATTTTGACTAATTTTAGATCTTCATAGACTATTCCATCTGGAGATGAGAAGAGCTCCGGGCGACCTGCTAAAATAAGCTGAGTTTTCACGTATCTTACCCATGGGATGTTAAGGGCTCTGTCCAGGGCTAAACAATCTTTAAAATAATATGATTTAGAGTAAGCTCCTGGTTGAGCCAGGTTTTTAGCCAGCCAATCACTGGGGCCAGTTTTAGAGTGTCAGATAAATAGCCCAAACCAAGCTCTGTGTGCAATGCAAAAGTCGGAGTTGATTGGGGAACAGAAAGCAGAGATCTCAAAAATTTATTTTCTACGTTCTGTATTTTGGCAGAATTAGTGTATCCCCAAATGACAGAGCCATACTGGGCAACTGACAAACATTTTGCTTTATAAACTTTGATGATACTTTCCATAGGACGGGCACCCAGTTTTTTGGCAAAGCCAAGCAGCCCTGCGGCCGCTCTAGCAACAGCGCTGCTTTTGACCAAGAGCTGGGGGCCCCAAGTGCCCTTTTCATCGAAAGTCACACCTAGGTATGGAAAAGTAGGGACTCTCTTAACCTCCTTCCCCGCACAATAAAATGTTAGCGACTTTCTTTTCCTACCTGCTGGTCCAGCAATCATTACATGTGATTTTTCTGTATTAATTTTCATGTCCAGTGATGACATAAAAACTCCAAAAGATAAAAGAAGTCTTTTCAACGCAACTCCAGAGCGTGCTAAAAGAACAGCATCATCCGCGTACAGGAGGACAGGTATCTTTGTCTCACCTGCACGCGGAATGTCGCTATGGGATGTTGACATTACTGCCTCAAGGTTATTAATGTATAAGGTGAAGAGGAGGGGTGCGAGTATACACCCTTGCCTCACCCCCCTCTCTGACCTAAAATGACAAGTACATCTTCCTTCCCTAGTGACTCTAACTGAAGTCATAAGATCCTTATGTAACTCAGCTAGGTATTCAACCAAAGGGGGGTCAATGCCCATGGCCAAAAGGATCCCCCACAGCTTCGACCTGTTGACCAGGTCAAAAGCTGAGGAAAGGTCCATAAAGGCCATGTACAATGAGCCCCCCCTGGCGATCACGTATTTATTTAAGATTAATTCTAGGTTTAGGCACTGATCTAAGGTTCCTCTTTTGGCTCTAAAGCCATATTGTGCATTAGATAAAATACCCTTACTTTCTAAAATCAGGGTCAATCTACCTAAGAGGACTCTCCCCAAGATTTTAACACTCGAGTCAATAAGAGAGATTGGCCTATAACAGGCCGGGTCTGTCCTCTGTCCTTTCTTGAAGATTGGCACGATGATCGAATTTGCCCAGCTAGAGGGGAAAATAAATTCCCTTGTGGCGTTAAAAATATTAGTTAAAATTTTTGAGCTAAGTTCAGGAGCGCTCTTAAAAAAGTCTGCAGGGACCCCATCTGGCCCCGGTGCCTTTTTACAGAGTGTGTCTTTGATTGCTTGTTTCACCTCTTCCTGGGTAAAGGGAGAGATGTGAGTTGACGGTTTTAGGAGAGGTGTTTCGCATTCTGTAGTGGAATAAGTATGACTGTAAATGTTACTAAAATGTGTCACCCACTGTTCATCTGGGATAATGCAATCAGCTCTCTGATTATCTTATCCCACAAAATATGGGTGATTTATAACTGCCCAGAATTTAGCACTATCTCTCTGTATCTCGGGCAGTTGCAAATCATTCCAGGCCTCGTCTATTATCTCAGATTTCCTCTTCCTGATAGCTAGGTTATATTGTTTCCTCAAAAGCGCTATCAACACTCTGTCTCTAGGTTTAAGCTTTAGGGCCTTAAGAAGAGTTGAGTGGGCCTTAGAACAGTTTGTATCAAACCATTTGGGGCCCTTTGGTTTATTAAACTTTGCCTTTACAATCAAGTCTAAATTGACTTGATGGCAAATAACACTGAAAGCCTCAACCATAGTGACACTGGGGTTTTTGTTGTCTAAACAGATGGCTATTTCACCTGCGACTTTGGCCATAGTTTCCTGTAAAAAGGTTATTGGAGTAACTTGATCCCATTTGAGCCTCCGGTTTTGATCACTTAGCACAAGATCTGTCGCACACACTGTGTCCATCTTCCTATTTCCCAGGACTCCTTGAGCTAAAACCTCTAGAATCACAGGATTGTGATCACTAAAAACAGAAGTTTCTACCTTAAAAACAAGTATTTCATGTAGAAATTTTAAAGATACAAAAATATAATCAATAATTGTGCCGGAGACATTACCCACGTATGTCGGTAACCTCAGATCATTTGGGCAGGTGCATGTTTCATAAAGGTTGAGGGTAGCCAAGAGCAATTCCAAAACCTCTCCGCTAGGTGTGTGTTCAAAATGCGGCGAGGAAAAATAAGAAAAAAAATTCTCAGCTTCCCTCTGACAACCCGCCTGACATGGGTGAATGTTAAAATCTCCCATAAGGATCACCTCGTACCCATAGCAACTGTTCTCGATATGAGTAGATAAGAGATCCTCTAGCGATAGCAAATGCTCGTTAGGAAATTGACTGGTCGAAGAATTATAAAAATTAACAAGTAAAATAGAATTACAATTTGGTGAAGTCAGTTCAACCACTTAGCAATTTTTAGATTTAGACTTAATATGTCTAGGTTTGCCTTTGACGTCAAGTGAAATATATACAACCAACCCACCCCTTGCTCTTCCTGCTTTGCTGGGATCTGCAGGTACAGAAAAATGAGAATAGCCATCTAAGGCCAAGCAATCTGACGTTTCCCAAGTTTCCTGAAAAGCAAGAATATCATAATTCCTGATTTTGTCCAACCAGTTCTTATCATTAAATTTGGATCTAAGCCCAGCAATATTCCAGCTCATAATTCTGCAGGCCCTAGCGCCTGCAGAGGGCTGAGCTGATGGATCAAGAACAGAGTGTGGTCCCTCCCCATCATTATCTTGATTTGGCAAAAGTCAATCATTTTGGTCCATAAAAGATAGTGGCGCAAAGCGGTTAAACAGTTCTAAGGGCTGTGTAACAGGGTTAAGCATAAAGGGTTGATGTCGATGAACTGGTGCGCTGTTCCTTGAGTCTTGTCCCCATCTGAGGTGGGAATCCCAATTGGTATTCCAGCCTGGGGCGGGAGTCCTTGGGATAGATACGTTCTGCTGTTCCCCATAAAAAAATTTCAAGGTGAGGGGGACCACGGTACCTTGTCTTCGTTGAGGGGGAAAGATGTTCGCAAGAATATTGGGGAGAACGTATTGATTCGAAAAGCTCACAGTCACACAGTCACCTTTAAATTTTTTAGGCCGATTTCCCAGCCAGGGAACCCTAGTTACTGATTTAATTACACTTACTAGATGGTGCTGTCCCCCTGGAGCTAGCCGCATGTTACTAGTTAGCCAGTGTAAGGCTTTGCTGCGCAATGAATTAGAACTTTCCGCCGTGCCTCTTTCCAGCGGAGGGACATTTGCGAGGACTAGAACCACAGGTGTGGCTTCAACAATAAATTGCAGAGGGTCCGTAGTAAAAGTTTGAGCTTGTGCTAGTGTTTGCACTGGGGGAATATTAGCCGGAGGGGTTGGGTTTGTTGGAGGGCATGGTATCGTAGAGCCCTCGGTGATAGCAGTCAAGGTTGATGGCAATGGATTCTCCCCAAGCAGTTCTATTCCTTCCCCAACACCCAAGTCACTACCGGCAACAACTCCCCTAAAATTATTGCCCAAAAGAGAAACTAACGTAGTTATATTTTCAATGCCACTTGCGAGTGTATTTTGGAGGCCACCCAGCTTCTTAACCTCTGCTTGCAGTTTATCAATCTTGGATATAAGAGGTTTAACAATGGTGTTGATTTTAATCTCAATAAGATCTGCTATTTTCTCAAGAAGAACTTCTTCAATAGAACAGATAGGGTGATCCTCATCGTGAAGCGCTTGTAAGCATTTTGAGGTGATAGCCTTCTTCCGTTTTGACCCTGATCGTAAACCACCCCGCTTTAGAGGAATCTTTGTGCATTGACGCTTAGGTCTGACTGCATGACCTATGGGGGATTGGTCGAAAACAGAGACCTGAGACTGTATATCTTGGTCAGAGTCATTATCATTGTAGTTATCTGCGATATCCTCAACGGGCGAGCCCTCAGAAGCCGGGGTTACATTATCCGGAGTACCAGGTATGACTTGGGAAGCAATGTCAACAATCGTAGTGGCACAATGAACATCTTGCGTGATAGTTTCATCAGTCAGAGTAGTAACAAGTGTGGGTGGTGACGGACAGAGTAAATCAGGAGATTGGCTCAGCCCCAGTGACTCCCTCCTTTGCATATTAATCTTTTGTACAGTCTGAACAAGATAATTATTAATCTTGTTTTGTTGAGCTCCAGCAAGTTTTTTAGGCATGGCTTGTAATGTTACAAATATTAGAAAGGAGCGCAAATACAACTATAAGTGAAATATTGTATAGGCTTGGCTTACTTGCACAATGATAAGGGGAATGAATCCTGCAGCGTTTCTGGCCCTGCCCCTGCCTCCTCCTGCCGATGAGGGCCGTAGAGGGCCCGCCCTTTGCCCGGGCTTAGCCTGGCGCGTCCCGCACGTGTCCCGCGCTGCGGGGCACCAGCGACGCTGAAGTAGGGCCAGGCGCTGCCAGATGACGACAGCGGCAAGCGCCCGGCGCGAAGACTTCTGGGAAGTGTGGTTCCCGCTGCGCTGGCCGTTCCCCTCACGGCGATGTCGGTAAGGTGGTAGGCTCGTTGATTTGCCTCCCTCGTGCAGGCCGTTCCCCTCACGGCGTCCTCCAATGTACCTTGCTGGTGTACACAGACACTGGCTCCCTCTACAAGTGCGTCCCGCGCTGCGGGGCACCAGCGACGCTGAAGTAGGGCCAGGCGCTGCCAGATGACGACAGCGGCAAGCGCCCGGCGCGAAGACTTCTGGGGAGTGTGGTTCCCGCTGCGCTGGCCGTTCCCCTCACGGCGATGTCGGTAAGGTGGTAGGCTCGTTGATTTGCCTCCCTCGTGCAGGCCGTTCCCCTCACGGCGTCCTCCAATGTACCTTGCTGGTGTACACAGACACTGGCTCCCTCTACAAGTGCGTCCCGCGCTGCGGGGCACCAGCGACGCTGAAGTAGGGCCAGGCGCTGCCAGATGACGACAGCGGCAAGCGCCCGGCGCGAAGACTTCTGGGGAGTGTGGTTCCCGCTGCGCTGGCCATTTCCCTCACGGCGATGTCGGTAAGGTGGTAGGCTCGTTGATTTGCCTCGCTCGTGCAGGCCGTTCCCCTCACGGCATCCTCCAATGTACCTTGCTGGTGTACACAGACACTGGCTCCCTCTACAGAGCCAGAGCCAGTGTTACAGAATGCAACCTTGCCTAACCCCCGGGAGAAGCCATAATTGGGGGGACAATTATTGTTACAGCCGAAAGGCAGAGTCATCTTGATCAGACTGATCAGACTATTGATACTGCTAGTACACATCAATTGGATGTCAGGGACATGTTGAATTTAATACTAGATGAAGTTCGCGAAATTAAAAGGACCCAGAAACTGGAAATCGCGGCTTTACATGCATGTCTGGGGAAGATCGAGGAGGTAATGTCTGGATTCCCTGTCAAACTTCAGGAGGCAGAAGCCCGGATTTCAGTGTTGGAGGACCAAGTCAACATGGTTATGTGTGAAGTGAAGGAAGCGACAAAAAAGAGGAAATATCTGGAAAATAGACTCGAGGACATTGAGGGTTATTCACGGAGATCAAATCTAAGAATAGTGGGGGTTCCGGAAGGCATTGAAGATTCGCAGACGCTACAATGGGTAAATACATTCATTAAAAAGACCGTGCTTCCAGAATTTGAAGGGGAACTCACAATTACCAGGGCGCATCGGGTCCCTGCACATCCCTTTCTGAACTCTACAATACCGCGAACTATCCTGTTGAATTTTGCTGATTTTCGAATCAAGGAGAGAATATTAATGAAAGCTATGCAGCAGAGACAGTTTTTTGTTAACGCAACTTCAAAGTGTCGTATATTTGCAGACATGACTGCCTCGGCAGCACGAAGAAGGAAGGAATTTGTAAAACTCCTCCAGTTATTTAAATCTCATGGTGCCCAAGCCTCAATAGCACAGCAATCAAAATTAAGAGTGCTAGTTAAGGGCAAGTTCTTTATTTTCTCAGATCTGGAGGAGGCTCAGGCGCTATTAAAGGAGATTTCACAGGGTTAATAATTTGAAGAAGAACCTCCCGTTATAAAGGAAAGGAGAGAAGTAGGGAAGGGGTTGAAATAGGCAGGGGGAGGTGAGAAAAGAGGGTAAAAAGAATGGCACAATGGCATTGTATAAATCTGTTTTCTTTGTTTTTTTCTTTATGATTTTGAGGCTTTTTTGGGGGTCATAGGGGTAATAGGGTCACTAGGGTGTAGCACCATGACACCCATGAACAAAGAAGGGAAGGGGGAAATGTGGTTGGCGTGGTTGGGGTATCCACATTTCAAGGGGTGGAAGGGAGGGTGGGGAGGGAGGGGGGAAATCGGAGCAAAAAAGAAAAGGAGCAGGAGTAAACGACATAGAAATTACATTATTAGAAACTTAAGGTTATCTGTAATTAGAAATCTAAATGAATTTTAGCAATTGCAAAATCTTATCAGTCAATGCTAATGGTATGTTAAATAAGCAAAAGTATGGCGCTCTCATAAAATGGTTAATATCATCCGACCCCCAAATGGTATATTTTCAAGAGACTCACCTAAAATCAAATTCTCCCAAACTTTTTTTACCCAGATTTTTCTCCCACGCCTTTTTTGCATCAGCAGGTTTGGCTCAGAGGGGAGTCGCAATTTATCTTTCTAGAAAAATACCTTGGGAAATCCTACAAGTTCAGAGAGACATACAGGGGAGATGGATATGGGTAATGGTTAAGCTGCAGGGAATTTTTTTTAACCTGGTCAATTATTATGGTCCGGTTACGGGTGAGATTGAAAGCCTGATCAAAATGCATGAGCTTTTGAGGGGAGCACCAGGGCAGATTATAGTAGGAGGGGATTTTAATTTTATACAAGATTTGAAGAAAGATACATCAAATAAAAATAAAAAACAACTAAAACCAAATATTTTAAGAGTTGTGGAGGCCCTCAAAAAAGAATATCAATTGGTAGATCCTTGGAGACTTAGGAATCCTGAACAAAGTTTACTTGTTATTCATATCGCTTTGCAACTGCATCTCGAATCGATTTTTATCTTATATCAAGATCCCTTCAAATTCTAAAAATTGATAGTGGGTGTAATCCTTTTTCTGATCACGCCAGAATTGAACTTACGATTGTAATAGACGGTGGGAAAGGGGAGCGGCCGAGGTGGCAGCTCGACCGCACTCTCCTCCAAAATCAGGACTGGGTAAAGGATTTTAGAGAATGGATCTTGGATTTTCTTAAGTTAAATGTAAACACCGCTGATGTGTTTTTGGTTTGGGGTGGGTTTAAAGCTGCTGCCCGTGGTCAGATTATCGCCTATACAGCGGCCCAGGCAAGAGTAAGATCGTTCAAAATAGCTCAACTTCATGTTGCTGTTGAAAAAGAATATATTCTTCGGGACCGGAAATGTCCCAATGAATTTGAACAGGCAAAAATCGTCTTGCGGGATTTTTTCGTCTTAGAAGAGATTTGTAGTTCTAAAATGTACCAGCTTGGCTGTTTATGAAGAAAAGCAGCTAATAGGCAAATTGTTAGCAAATACAACAAGGAAAAAACAGGAGTCAGCATTCATTTTAAAGATACAAGACCCTCAGACCGGTCGAGATGAAGTTGATAGGGAAAGGATTTCACAGATTTTTGTTGAACATTATCACAGTATTTACTCAACGGAGTATTTAACAGGCGACGATACGATTTTTAACTATTTTTCCAACGTGGCAATTCCTAAACTTTCTGAGAGTCGGTTTTCCCAACTCGAACTAGAGATTGAAACAGCAGAAATATCAACCTCTGTAAAAGAAACAGCCGGGGGAAAAGCATGTGGGCAAGATGGATTTCCCATCGAATTTTATAAACTATTCTTAAAAAAACTGCTGACTCCTCTGAAACAATTATTTAATAACATCAAAGAGGGAGGTCATATACCGGCAACGTTTAAAGAGGCGATAATCGTGTCATTCGTAAAGAAAGACAAAAATCCCGATGATATTAATTCCTACCGGCCCATAAGTCTTTTAAACTCCGGTTATAAAATTTTAATGAAAATATGGGCCAAACGTTTTACATTCGCGGCTCACGAGGTGATTAATAGTGACCAGACCGGATTCCTAGCCGGTAGATCCATGGCAGCAAACACCGAGTTCCTAATACAAGCTTTAGATTATTTTAATACTAACTCGACTCCGGCATGTATTGTTATGGTAGATACTGAAAAAGCTTTTGACTTAGTTAATTGGAGTACCCTGTTTTTTACCCCAGGACAATTTGGATTCCCTGCCCAGATTGTTGATATGTTACGTAACATTTATCAAGGTGCCTCGACCCAGGTTTTTATTAATATGAAAACAGCCGGCTCGATAAAAATTAATAGAGGGACTAGGCAGGGATGTCCTCTTTCACCGTTGCTTTTTACTTTTTTTATTGAACCTTTAGTAATTAAGATCAGAAACAATGCTGCTATTCGATCCCCGGTTCCCCGAATGTCCAAAATAAAATTGTTTGCCGATGACATTATTTTATATTTGATGCAGAATAAAAAATATATAGAGAGTGTGTTGAGAGAATTTAGAGAATTTGAGCAAATTGGTGGCTACAAAATAAATTCTAATAAAACAGAAATACTCGCATTAAACACCGATCTAAATTGTCTTCCATCTGGCTTAAGGACACAAGCAGCCAATAAAGATCCGATTAGGTATTTAGGAATTTACATCAACTCTCAATATCATCAGTTGTATGAATTAAATTACATCAGGATGAAAGATAAAATCAAGAAACTTTTTGATCAATGGCTTTTATTACCACTTTCAATTGTGGGCAGGGTATCCCTAATCAAAATGTCAATACTACCGTTGCTCATATTTTTATTTAGTAAAATCCCTTTAAAAATCAAGTTCTCCTTTTTTAAAGCAATAGAGACGATGTTTAGAAGTTTTGTATGGGGGAGAAAATTTTCCAGGGTTAAATTGCCAATAGTACAACTATGTACTGCACAGGGCGGCTTGGCCCTACCAGATGTGAAAATATATTATGACGCCGCCTTTTTAGACATAGTGGCGGGACTGATGGGTTCAACATATAAGCGAGATAGTTTCTTTTTGGATAAAATGCTACAGGAAAACGGCTCTAACTTACAAGTGTTCCTAAAAACTTCCAAATATCCCCAAAAAACCCGATATAAGACTTTAAGGGAATATTCTTTTAGACTTCAGTTTTTTTTTTAAAAAAACAGACTCCTCCGGCATGCAATTTCTGAGTTTGAGGGAATGTTTCGATCTCGGTCTCCAATTGAATAAAAATCATCTAATTAAGTGGGAAAAGTGTGGGCTAAAAGAATTAAGACACTTTATTATTCTGAATAGAATGATTTCGTTGGCAAGAGGTGATGACTAGAGCAAATAGCCCGAATAGGCCTACTTTTTTTGAATATTTACAAATCGTATATTTTATAAGGAAAATACATGGCATTTTTAATTCTCCATCTGAACTAGCGGTAGCCCTATATGGGGTCAAAACAATGGGCATAGGGAATTGGTATAGGCTGCTACATTGACAGAAACAAATGCCATTGGTTGAAAGCCACCTAAGAAAAATAGACCACGTGACACAATGCAAAACAAAAAAACAAAAAAACAAAAAAAAAAGATGATGAAGGTTATAAGGTGTAGGAATCACATATCAATCATACTTCTAGGCATTATATTTAAGAGTGAATGGTCAGAAGAAACTTAAAATAAGGGTATAATACATAACACAGTGATTGTAGTTGTTTGTCCTAACAAGACTGTATCACTTCCTGAAGGAACCCTTCTTTGCAATCTTAGAATAACAACAGATTGACAGAAAACAATAAGGATCCAAACCAATGACTTACAGTTTGCATGCAGCTGCTTGATGCAGATAAATAAATAGCTATGCTGTATTAGAACATTGGAAGGTTGGGAGCTCCATTGAAAACAATAGAGTGCTCTGGGCTTCTAATGGGTGGTAGAAGCCCGGAGCTCCAACATTCCAATGTTATCCTTCACAGGTGTTGCTCTGAACAATGGCCTCACAGAGCCGCGGGGCCTTTGTTTTATTTGTTATAACATTCTGCCCTCTAGTGGTATTCTAATAGCTTTATAGCCCTCCGTAGCTGGGCTATATCGGCATTAAAGTCCCGCTCTCTTGTTAAAGGGCCACGCCTTCGGCTCGGGACTTTAATACTGGAGTGGGCTTTTAATGGCTAGTATAGCCTGCTACGGCGGGCTATAAAGCTATATTAGAAGACTTGCAACATTTAAACTGAAAGTAACAAATTATCTCAGCGTCAAAACCAGTAACCTACTCACCTCTCTAAATAAACTACCAATCTGTAACCCACATGTTACAAGATGTGCAGGCACCTTAATGTACTCAGCCACTGCAGCCCCTGCGATGTGGGGGTGGCCCCGAGCTCCAGGGGGCCCTCTATGGCATTGTGCATGATCTGCAGCCCCCTGGCTTCAGAGCTCCTGACTGGATCCTCAATTCACAGTTTGTAAGGTTTTTGGGTGTGATCAGCCTTCAAAGAAGCTCGTACGACTAAAAAAGTGAATGTTTTTATCTTTGGGGCATTATTAAAGAAACTTTGCCCTGCTGCAAAAATAGGATACTTCATGGGTACGATTTTTGCTGCTTGCGATTGAACTAATTTGCACTGTGCAGCACATTTACGTCAAACCATTGTTGATGTTTACATATTTTAAAGTGGAATGCGAAACACAGGCTTTTGAAGTTAAATCCTTTTATTATTTCAAAAATAGGAAATATTTTGAAAGTTATTTGTGGAATAGGATTTCACTGTTGAAATATCGATGACTTAAATAATTTACAATCAATATGCGTGCAGCATTCACAAATTGTTTTCTACATTTTTGGCCTGGTGCAAAAAGGTTTCTGTAATACGGACTGGATAAAATCTGTTTGTACTAATTTGTATCGCCAAGCAAAAGATGATAGGAAAGTATTAATGCTCCCTTTGCATCAGTGCAACGTTTCTGTGGTTTAGCCCTGGGTAGTCTGGTAAGCTAGCTCGGTGCACTGCTAACGAGGCCGGCTTTAGCACTGTTGGCGCCCAATGCGACAATGTTTTTTGGCGCCCCCAATGACCACCTCTGCCACGGATTACCTCCCTACCACCCTTTAACAGTCTCCATAACCACTCTCTCTTGGATACTTTTAATTAATTTTATAGCGTCACTCATAAAAGTGAAGGGTGTCAGAGCACTTTACATAACACACACATTACACAGAGACTATCAATCATAGGTGTGTCGATCAGTGTATAGGAAATGTTACATAAGACAGAGGACAACAAGTGGTGGATTCACATGTCATCCATACAGGTAGGCAGTATAGTTGAAGAGTACTTGGTCTGCAGAAGCACAAACTCTGAATTTAAAATGTAACACAATAGATTGGGGCTCTCTTTAATAACAAGAACTGATTTGCAGCCAAATGAACCCTTTTTGCACCATTAGAATATTGAAAGTCTGGGGAAAATATCAATACGATCTAATCTATACCTTGAAGTCTACACTCATTTTTTTTATGAAGGTTAACAAATCACTGTAAAATGTAACTAACAAAAGGAAGTCTCTGACAAAAGCAGTATACCACTGACTTGTTTACATTGCATTCACTTTGTGATCTGCATGGAACATGTTCTTCGCAGCAGGCATTTTAACCCTCTGCGCTACCTTACCATGAATCAAAACTTCCAGGACTCAAAACTTCTACTAGACACAACTCTGATCTCGCCTTTGAAGAACATTAATCACTAGAGTTCTCTTGACATATTAATTGTTGCCTGGAAATTGCTGGAGGCCAGGAACTGGGCATCAGGTGCTTTTAAGCACAATATAAACTAGCAAACAGGCACCCCCATGCGATGTCAGCACCCGGTGCAGTGGCACCGGTCGCACCGCCCTTGAGCCGGCCCTGATTGCTAAGCTGAGCTATGGTGATATCGGTGGCAATAGCTTAAGCTTTTACATGGATATCCATGTGCGTTCTGCAAGTCACAGACTGGATTCTGTCATAATTGGCTCTGCCTTTTATCATTATGAGGAAAAACAGGCGTATACCACTGATTTGTGGACTGTTACTTAAGTGTGTGTGTGCCACATACATTTAAATATTGCTACAGACATTTTTATGCTTACCCTCTTGATTTTCTCTTCTTACCCTGGCAAAGGGGTTAATTTTAAGAAGGGATCAGTCTAATTCTAATGAAAACATTTATTAACATCAGTACTGTAGAACCTAGCTTCCATCGCTGTCTTTAATCTTCACTCTTACACAAGGGTGTTTATGTTTAGGGTCCACCCCGTTACACCAGCATGAAGCGTGGCAACCAGTTAACATAATTGTTCCACTATTATCACATCACGTTGTCAAAACATTAGACTCTGGTTTTACTGCAAGGATTGACACTCCCCTCCTCCAGCCCTGCAACAGCAACATTGAACCACATGAACAAAGAACAGTATGTGCCACTTCAATATGTGGAATAAAATACCCTAATTGAATGAAGTTCAAGTTTGTTTGTGAAAAATTCATAAAACGTCATATATTCATAATAAATTGAAATCCAGGATCTTTAGCAAACATTACTCTTTACGGTGTAACATTAATAATTAAGCTACGTGTGGCTATATACAAAAACATTTATGAGTAAGGGAAGTAGTACTGCAGGGGGTACTCTTTAACGTTCTTTTGCAAGCTTTTGTGGATTAGCACTGAAACGTCCAACTCCCTATTTAAAAATACAAAGAGCGCATTGTTTTTTCTATGTGTTCTCATTTTAATACCTTTTTCTTGTATGTCCTGGGGCCAATTGACAAAGGCATGTAAAAGTATGTAAAAGAGTACTACAGAGTGATTCTTTATGTATTCCAAAATGCCTTAGAAAATTGGCTCCATAAACTCTTGCAACTGTTCCCAAAGCTAAGAATGTGGTACCAGTGCTGTACCTCGGGGACCGAACACCAATGTTCCTTCTCACACCACTACACTCATAGTCCTCCTTCGTCACTCCCTCATCATGGTCACCGGCTTATTCGATCACACCAGTGCCAACCTCATCACCCCACCCAGAATGAACAAGCCACAGGCACTCACAGAGAGGGCCCAGTCAGTCTTTTTCTCAACAAGTACCTCACCCCGATCCCTGTCCTTCTCCTGGACTCCAGGCCTTCCAGTCGGGGACACAACAGTTGTCCCATACCTTAAGTTGCAGGTTACCCCAATGTAAGGTCCTCCAGCAGTAAGGAGATCATTCTTGGAACTGCACAGCACCACCCCTCAACGTCCTGTTAACTCTAACATTAGCCTGAAGAAAGACGAGCCCAGCTATTCTCAGACCACTGTCTTTCCAACACTCACTGTAGCCCATGCACCTCAATGGCAGACATTTAGTCCTCGTTCCCACATCGACTTCAATGACACATTTCTTGCTCACTATTGAACCCTCACCACAAGACTGTGCCCTAGTCCACATGACTAGCTAGACTGTATTGAATTGTATTGAAATTGCATTTATGTAGCACTTACTACCCTAGACTAGGTATTGAAGCACTTAACCTGCGATTGCTCCATTCAATAAGACACAAGTACCTGAATGCAAACAGTCAAGAGACTCAAACTCTTCTGTCTTGAAGAGGTCAGTCAACATCTCCTCCGCACCCAAGCTTTAGATTTCTCCTGCTAAGGGCTCCCTTAAAACACACTTGTACACTCACCTGTGCAAAAGGTGGAATGTCCTGTACCCCATGGCACCTACAAATATACAGGCATACCTTATTACCTTTAGGAGTGACCATGACTCTGTCAGTGATGTAATATTAGCTCCTGCAGCCCCTGCGGGGATGGGGGGCCTGAGCCCCAGGGGGGCCCCCTCTGGCACTGTCTACGGGCCTACAAACTCCGAACAGTGTCCGGATCGTGGGGGGCCCCCACCAGGTACTTTGCAGGGGGGCCCCCAAGTTTCATTATGCCACTGAATCCTCTATGCTACTTTATGAGTCAAAACTGTGAGTGGACAAAACACAGAAGCTCCCAGAACTGTGTTACCCACTACAGTTATCTTCCTGCTATTATATTCCCTTCAAAATTATTCCTAGGCACACAATGATCTCTTCAGCAGGTTCCTTAACCCTGTAAGATATTTCAAAATGCCACTTCTTTGTGACCAATTAAGTAAGGTGCAAAGAGACCTGCTGTCACATATGTCCTTCTTGCCAATGTCTTTGAGGTAGACTTAAAAAATAAATAAATGTATAAGTCGACTGTCAGACTCTGTTTATCAAGCTTAACCACTCATACCTTCACCCCCTTTCCTTTGCCACACCTTGACTCACAATTTATGGTTTCCAGGAGTAAATATTTTATAATTCCAGGCCTGACTGTAACTGATATATGTTCAGTGGTGTAGCAAGACCGCCTTGAGCCCGAAGGCAAGCAGCAAAACACAGCTATACTTAGGGTGTATCAATGTGTTGGGTCCTTCACACCCCCTGAGACACATTGAAATACCTCTGCTACACCAATGATTGCCTAATGCAAGTCTTTGCAGCTAGTGACGCCCGCGATAACCTTTTCACTATATAAACACTACAATAACACACTTTGCCAATGCTTGTCTTGTTACTACATGTCAAATAGGGTCCTCCTCAGTACTTAATTTGTAAAAAAATAAGTACCAGGGCTGTCATCAGGAGGCAGCTTGCACCAGCCCATTTCTCGTTTTAGCGCACCCTAAAATAGAAACAACTACTAACCATGAAGTGGGAAGAGGATGCGGCTTAAAGCTAGAACTGCCCACATTGGAGCTGGGGAACCAGGTTTAAGTCTCGGCGTCCGCTCAACATCCCCAATCAGTTTATGTTCCATAGCTTTAAAAAATGAGTGTGTTCTTAACTGGTGCTCATTAAACTATAGCACCAATGTTGATGATTGAGTGCTGGTGCTGAGCACTGGAAACCACCAGCTCAAATTAAGTACTGGTCCTCCTAGCTTCGAAGAGCAGCAGAGATTTAAAGAGAACCTTTTTGCTGTAGCAAAGCACCTTGAATGTCAGAGATATCAGAATGTTATCGGAGCAGACGGACATTTAACTGTGACAGTACGCACATTCTTATATATTCAGGGCCTGATTCACAAAGGGTCTCCGCGCTCGTGGCGGAGGCCGCGCAGTTGTGGGTGAGTCTCCGCACTTGGGGCAGTATCTCCGCAATGAGTATTCTCATTGAGGAGATTCCACCCCGATTCCGGAGACTTCCCCACAACGGTGGGGCCTCCACCACTAGTGCGGAGACCCTTTTAGAATCCTGCCCTATCAGTGTATTCTTAAGGAATGGCCAAAGTGGGTAATTACATAGGGCCCCCATCTTCCAAGAGAACCCCTAGAAAAGTGACCTTTCTCTCCAGCTCACTTCTGTGCATTTCTGTATCTTAACCTTTAACATACAATTCAATATTGTTTGGTAATATAGGGCTTGAATTAGCAAAGAAAGGGTAATACAATTCAAAGTTGTCCCAAGCAGGGACACCAACATATTTCTTGCCTGGAGCCCCCAAAATCCTTAAGATGACACTGCCCTCAAGTGTTTCTATCCTCAATTCTGCCTCTTAAAACTTACCCTCACATTTCTGCTGCAGCATGCCTACCAAAACCTATGATGATAGACAGAAGGCGGGCTTGGTTTGCAGGTTGGCGTGGAATGCTGCCCTTTCCATACCGAAGGGAGGCTTTGGGTCTTGCCGGTGACCTAGAAACTATTTGTTGTACTAGTTTCAGTCATGGGCGCTGGTTTTGGCTGCTGCACTTTATCCCTTTCTGCCCTCAGGGTACTCTAATTGAAAACAAACTATGGAAATTATTTTGACAATCTGAAGATGAAGAATGGGAAACGTGTAAAACTTGAAAGAGAAAGGGCTGGATAAAAGACGGTGATATCAGCAGGCAGAGGCCTCCCTTTGAGCTGAAAGCGAGCCCTCTGTGCCTGCAGCTCTCCACTCTAATGAAAGGCAAGATGGAAGCAGCTGCTGCAAGGAGATTAGACACCAGCAATTGCAAGGGCGGCAATCTCTGCTTACCATCAGGCCGGCTCAGAGAGTTTACTGTAGGCGAACTCTTTCGTGAAGTGGGTAAAAGTTAAAAGTCTTAAAATATTATATTGATCAAACAGGGTGGCTTGTTCTTTTTTACAAGTACCACAAAATATAGTTCATGAAAAATAAATCTACAAGCGGAAGTAACATTCTTCCCAATGATCCCTTGCGCTTGAATTGAGAGAGGCATGTTCCACTTGTAAAAATGTTTTTTTTTTCGTGAAATATATTCTGCGGTTTCCATGCTTTAGTCAGAATTTATTCTCCAACCTGGTGTTTGGTTCGCAGTGGAGATGCTTGCATTAGGGAAACGGTCCTAAAAATGATAGAGGGGTCTTCTATTAAGAGCACACAGGGGCATATCAACAACAACCGGCGATAATTATCGCTAAGCGCACTTAGGGCTAGGATAATTATGGCCGGCTAGCGTGGATTTTTATCACTGAGATAGCGTGCTATTAGCAACGCCTATCTCAGAAGCGATAAAAATCCTAGCATTAACTGCCTAACGTGAGATTATCGCTGGAAACCCAGCGATAATCTCACAAAATGTGGCGTTAGCTTGTTGATAGGGACTCACAAACTTAGCCATGATATCCACCTTCCATAGGATATCATGGCTAAGTCAGTCGTGAAGCAGGCGTAAGGAAAGTAGCGATAACAGAGGTTATCGCTACTTTTCCTGTCGCTATGCTTTATAGCGTGGGGCTTGATGATAGAAGTAATGTCGCTTAGCGACATTTCTCCTGTCATGTCAGGTCAGGAACGCCCAGTTTGCATCTCATTAGAGATGCAAAGCTGGGTGTTAAGAATAGGTGCGCTAATGCAAGGTTTCACATGTTAGCGTGACCTTGCTAATTAGGCGATGAAATTATCGCCGCTTTTCGGCCGAAAACGGCCGCAAAAGCGGCGATAATTTTCTATCGCCGCCTTGTAAATATGCCCCACAGTTCTTAGTGATGTCACAGGGAAGTATGTCACATGAAATGACGTCTCCAACTTATGGTGGTACTGACTTTCACTAGAATGGGTCTAATGATAGGCTAATAGTCATTAGGAACGTTACACATTTCAGATACTGTTTTTAGGTCGAGCCTAAAGACCTATTGTGGGCTTGCCAAGAGATTACAGTGGGCTCACATCCCATCTATTGCTTACCATTGGTTGCTTTAGTTTCACTCATTTGCTTGCTTCTCATTCAATCTCTTTCCTTGTCCCAGATACTCCATCTTGTGATTGTTCCTCCGCTGGGCAATGGCCTCTTTGCCCTCCCTCTGATTAGCTGGCTTCCATCTTTCCTCTTCTCACTTTGAGGGAGCTTCTGTTTTTCTTTGTGCTTGAGTACTCCATGAGACTGTTTGCATCTTCCAGCTTTCTCCCTCACGTGTTTCTACTTCCTGCTCCATGTTGGTGCCTTCCTCATGTTTTAAGCTTTCTCTAGTACGCTTCTGGCTAGCGAAAGGCCCTGCCTCTCTGCAACTCCATATTAGTTTCTTGATTTTGTGCTTCTCCACTGCCCTGTATTGCTCTCTCCCATGTCCTGCCTTTCCGCTACACCCCCACTCCATGTTCTTTCCCACAACCCATGCTCCTACGTTGCCCCAATGCACACCATCTTTTGGTTAACTTTGATTCTTTGTGTTTTATTATGCAATAATGATGGAAACCAGCTTAAAACTGGAGCCCATAACCCCATCCTTTTTTCAAAAAGATCAATCATGTTGTCATCTTTGACTGTATAAAACGCAGAGGAGAGAATGATAAGTGTAAGCGGACATGGTTCATTCTGGTCAAGTAGTCTCAGGGTATCATCAACAATGTAAGTAAGAGCCGTTTCAGTGCTGTGACCTGATCTGAAACCCGATTGGAATTGGTCAAGGAGCTGAAATTGTTCGATGTGGTTACTTAGTTGTATGTATGTGCATTTCTCAAGTAGTTTGGTTAGAGTCATGATGTTAATAATTGGAAGTTGTTGGGATCAGATAAGTCTGTATTTATTTTTGTTGGATAGGGGTAACTTGTTCTATCTTAAGGCAATCAGGAGTTATGCCCTGCACAAAAGATTCATGGGCTATCTTAGACTAGAGCGGGAGAATGGAAAAGCTTGGGCCATATGTACGACCCTTCCATTTTGCGAGTCGCAGCTTGCGTCGTTTTGCGACTCGCAATTTACGACTCACAAAATGGAATGTACAACAGTGTCTCAGACACTGTTTGTGATTTCCAATGGGGTCGCAAATGACCTGACTCATTAATATTAATGAGGCAGGCGCAATTTGCGACTCCAGTGGGAATGGCCATCACTCAGAGGGATGGTGGCCTGCTTGGGTCAGCAAACCACCATGTCTGTGACTGCTTTTTAAATAAAGCTGTTTTTTAAATGCAACCCGTTTTCCTTAAAGAAAAATGGGCTGCATTTAAAAAAGAAAAAGGAAACTTCTCTGTTTCATTTTTGAAGAGTAGGCAGTGGTCGTGGGACCACTGCCTGCTCTTGCTCTAAAAAAAAATTATTTTCGTTGCCAGTCACAATGGGAAAGGGATCCTTTAGAGACCACTTCCCGTATGCAAGTGGCTTACCACCTTTTTGAAATAGGTGGTAAACTGAGAGTGTTTTACGACCGCAATTACAGTCGCAGAACAATCTTACATAGAAGTGCGACTCGCTATTAGGAAAGGACGCCCTTGACGCGCCCCTTCCTAATAGCGAGTTGCAAACCCTATTTTGCAAGTCGGTGATAGGTTACAGACTCACAAAATAGGTTTTGTACGTTGCACCGACCTATTTTGCAGTCGCAAATAAGCCGATTGCCCGTTTGCAAACCCAAAAAATGGACATACATCTGCCCTAAGCTCTTTGAAGAGCATGGCGGGCAATGGATCACTGAAGTGGTTTGACGGTCTTATTGAAGTAATTATTTTTGAGCAGTTTGGCATCATCTGGCAGAATAAAGGGATTCCACGACACATTATTTTTTTAAGTATAATCCAAGGATCCAAGAGGAGGGGAAATTGGCAAGGGATAATGAGGAATTGGTGACATCAGTTGCAATTCTAGTTCAATTTTTCTTGTCTTTTTAATGAAGTGTGCAGAGAACTCCTCGGCAGTAGGAAGTGAGTCCTTGAATGCAGAGTGTTGGTTAGTTGAGTGGTAAGCTTGTTTGATGATTTCAAAAAGTTTTTTCGGTCTGTTTTTGGTATTGTCAAGTTGTGACCTAAAGTGTTCTGCTTAAGCACTACCAATATGTTTGTTATACGCATTTCTTGTCATCCTCAGTCGCTTAAGTGTTATGGAAGGAGAGTTTATCCATGTTCTCTCTCAGCAAGCCTTATTTTGCGTTGTTCCTCATTAAGGGAGCAATTTGACCAGGGTTTGGAATACTTGCTGGGCAATCTTTTCAGATGCTTCAGAGCAATTGAATAAAAAATATCAGTCATGGAGTGGATGTAATGCTCGGTAAGATCATCTAGATTTGTCATGTTAGAGGGTGGAGGAAGGATGTTGTTATTAATGGAGGTTAGATCATTTATTTTGATGTTTCTAAGATCTCTCGACCATTGTTTAGTCGTACGAGATTGTCCTAGTCTAATCAGAACCCGTTTCAAGATGAGAAAAGAGATTAGATAGTGATCTGAACAGTCACAGGGTAATATGGCATCCAGTCGTATAATGTTATCTGTAGCTATGATTAGATCTAAGGGGAAGCCCATGTTGTTGTTAGGTCCATTGCAAGATTGAGTAAAGTTAAGGTCGGAGAGGAAGTCCTTGAAGATGTTCAGCAGAGGATCATTTGCGTCGTTCCAGTGTAAGATTAAATCACCAAGGAAGATATGGTTAGGATGTTGGTCACAGTCAGAAGATATAGTCTCCATTATTTATTCGATGAAAAGAAGATTATCACCTGGGGGGTGATAGATCTTGTGGAGTATATACACCATCTTGTCCTTATTCCAAATATGGATACCCAGGTGTTCACAAGAGGACTTTAGAGCAGTTTTTGCAAATCTCAGAGAAAGAAAGTTCTAAGATTGAGACTCGTTTGTCCAAACTGATTGGAAGAAATGGATTAGATATTGGAAGGTGTAGGTGATGAGTCCTTACGAGTAGAGTTGTATGATAGCAGAAGGGAATGTATGTCAGCATCCGATAGATGGTCAGTTATTCTTTGGGGCCCGAAGTAGAGATTACTATGGGGTCGCGATTTCCAGTGCAGACTCCATGGGTTTTCCACAGACAAAGTTTCTCTCCATTAGTGTCTAACCCTATAGAGAAGGTTGAGTTGTTTGGTCTCCGAGGTCATTTTGAGATTCCAAAGCTTCTCCATCTTCACAGAGAAGTGTAATCGGTTCTGAAGGCCATTTGTAGCTAGTTGAAGATCATGCTTAAGGTCCACAACCTTATCCTCAATGGATAGAGGGCTTAAAGTATGGATGGATGGACTAGGGGTAGGGGTAGATCGCAAATGAGACCTCTCAAAGGAGGGAGTAGTGGTAGGCATGAAGGATTCCTCATAGGTAAGGAGGGGTTAGTAGGGGAGGAGTTGGGGAGTTGCTGGCTAGTGGATGGTGAAGTGGTGGAGAATGGAAGGGGGATTTGAAGAGGTTTCGAGTTAGTTTCATTGGTGGGCCTCTTGTGATGTAAGACAGTAGAAACTTGTGGGTAGGGGAACATGGTGGATGAGTGAGGCACCCATTGAGGTGAGGGTGTTGGAGAGGAAGGGCAGTTAGTAGGCCTACGATTTACCAACATTTTGTTATTGATAAGTTTAAGGCAGTGAGCACTTTGTTCTAATCTAATATGAGTAGAGGGGGAAGGCAAGTCCCATAAGCTGGTTCTCAGACAGTCCTTATTGTGATACAAGGCCTAGGTTCGTCATTGATGATTTCATTGTTTATGTAAGAGGACTGGTCATGAAGAGTCAGAGTAGGTGAGGTAGAGGAGGTAGATGCAGGTGAGATTCCATCGCGAAGGAGAGACTTTGATTTGGTAGAGCACAAGGGAAAGTGTTAGCCAGTGTATTTTTGATCCTCAAAACGATGTTGTCAGACCGTTCTAAATTACGGGCTGATGCTTGTACAAGGATGTTCCCATTGTTGTATAGGGATATGACATTGAGGTCTAGTCAGGGTATTATGGATATTCGGAAACCGTGGGGTGTTTTTCTCATTGATTTGGAAAGGAACATGGATGTTAAGAATCTTCTCCATTGGGCTCTTCTGTTAGTGAAGAATATAAGGTCATTAACCACAGCTCATTTTGAAGTGCAAAAGTAGCCATCAGAGACGAGCATTTCAGGGTACCATCTGAGAAGTTTATGTTTGAAATTCTTAGCAGCGTTTTTAGATATCTTAGGAGGTAGACAATCTTGATCTAATTATGGCCCACCTGGGGCAGCAGGCTATCGTTAGGACGAGTGATATTTGGATCCATGATGAAGATGCAAACAACAATGTGAGGTGCGTAGAATTTTAAGGTGGATAACGGATTAACAGAGGACTGTTATACGGTGTCCGGACTTATTTGTGTTGATATATAGTTGATATTCATCTAGTCCTATTTCCTTTCAGTACCTCGAAGTGACCCATCCACACCATGGGTTTCTTATCCAACAAACCCTTAGTTCCAGCTCTCAATCACCATTCAGCATTTTTGAATATAGGGGTAAACTATAACTGCAGAACGTAACATGAGCGCATGCGCTCACCACCCACCCCTTGTTGGAACTGTAAAGAACATTGTTATTCTCTCACCTACAGAACTTGTGTTTCTCAACATGAACAAATGATTCAGAATCTGGAACTGATTTGCAGTCCTTATTATCTAATACTTTTGAAGACATGTCTTCTTACTTCAGTGTTCCCCACAAGATTTACAAAAGACACAAATGATGGACGGAATGCAGAACAAATCAAAACATTCACCCCCAGTCTAGAGATCTGGGTTAAAGCCATTGTTCTTTTGCTCAGTTGTGGTGCAGCGGCCAGGGCAGTTGACTTCAGAGCACAGGGTTCATGGTTCGATCCCCGGCTCCGGTGGCAGCTCAGCTCAGCACCATGTGACTCTGGGCAATAGCTCACTTAAAAGACCCGTAAGGGTGAGTAGTTCGCGCTTTACAAATACGGATTTACATTTTTACATTTACTCATCATGCCACCCCAGTTTAAACCCAGCCATATGCAAATCAGTCTTGACTCTGCTCCTCATGGAAATAGTCCAGCCCGAACTGCCAAGCTAGGCCCACCCTGGACCAGAAACAAGCATCCTGGGACCATTTTCAGGGTATCCCCCCTCATCAGCCAGGCTAGCTTGAATCCAGTGGCACAGTGAGTCCGGGAGCCGTGTCCGGGCATACCTGCCACACTTAGGGCGTGAAAGCAAACAGAACAAAAATGATGTATGTAATGTGGAACAAATCAAACATCCCCCCCCAGTCAAGAGATCTGGGTTAAATACATTGCTATTTTGCTCTTCATGCCACCCCAGTTTAAACCCAGCCATTTGCAAATCAGTCTTGATCCTGCTCCTCATGTGAAAAGTCCAGCACGAACTGCCAAGCCAGGTCCACCTTGGACCAGAAACAAGCATCCTGGGATCGGTTTCAGGGTATCACCTCTCATCAGCCAGACTAACTTGAATCAAGTGCCACAGTGAGCCCGGGACCCACGTGTGGACATACCCAGTGCATTTAGGGCAAGAAAGCATAAGACACAAAAATGATGGACAGAATGTGGAACAAATCAAACATTCACCCCCAGTCAAGAGATCTGGGTTAAATCCATTATTCTTTTGCTCACCCTGCCACCCCATTTTAAACCCAGCCATATGCAAATAAATCGTGATCCTGCTCCTCATGCCCAGACGGGGGTCCCATTCTCTCCATGCCACTGGAGTCAAGCTAGCCTGGCTGATGAGGGGTGATACCCCAAAACTAGTCCCAGAATGCTTGTTTCCAGTCCAGGGAGGACCTGACCTGGCAGTTCGGGCTGGACCGTTACCATGGGGAGCAGGGTCAAGACTGATCTGCATGTGTCTGGGGTTAAACTGTAATGGCATGTGGAGCAAACAAACAATGGATTTAGGTCCAGACCTCTGTACTGGTGTGAATGTTTGACATTGTTCAGCATTCTGTTCATAAATTGCATTCTGTTCTTTTTGCATTTGTAACACTGAGTGGGGCGGTTATGACCGGACATGGGTCCTGTGCTTTCCATGCCACTGGAGCCAAGCTATCCTGGCTGATGAGGGGCTGATACCCTGAGACCGGTCCTAGGATACTTGTTTCCGGTCCAGGAAGGCCCTGGCCTGGCAGTTCAGGCAGGACTGTTCCCATGTGGAGCAAGGTCAAGACTGATCTGCATATGTCTGGGGTTAAACTATAATAGCACGGGAGCAAATAAATGAAAGATTTTGGCCCGTATCTCTGTACTGGGGTAAATATTTGACATTGTTCAGCATTCTTTCCATCAATTGTTCTTTTTGCATTTGTCCTTCCAAGATATGGGCATCGATAAATTTTACCTATAATCTATGGGTTTAGTTTGTAGAATACGATATATTCCCTGTCACGAGTTGCAAATATCATGCATCCTGACTGTATTCACAATAATTCTTCTACATTCTTTATTCTTAACCTTCAAGCCTGGCCTTAATTCTGTGTACCTGCCTGCAAGGGGATCTCTAATCTCCTTCAAAAGTGCAGGCAGGTTTCTGCCTGCACTGTGGAAACAAGGAGATGCTTCAAAGCAGCCCCTGCGTTTTTCACCTGAATGCACATCCTTTTGTTCTCTCACTCGTACAAGTCTACAATAAGAACTCACAGAGACTCAAATAAAGTTTAAAATGTTTATTTTCAACTATCATGCTCTAGTATGCAGTATACGTGCCACAATAAGTAAGAAGATGCCTAACACAAATACGGTCAGCATAGAAAGTAATCCATAGGTCATCAAAAAAGGTGTCATGTCAGACAGGGTAGTCTAACCCCCCCTCCCCTTCTACGGAAGCACCGTGATTATATATTAGAATATCTCTGGGTGTTTGCAGCGGACGCCATACCTTAGCATGTACGGATGAAGATTCTACATCTCAGGTGTAATCACAATCTCTTCCCTGGAAAGATCCCTCTCCAAGTGTGTTGTTGCCTGTCTGTGCATACCTATATGATAAAAGTACGTGTTTCCAAACAACAGCTGCATTTGCGTGTTTTGTCTAGGTGCTAGGGAACAGAATAACAAGGGACATTTTTGTTTGACCTTGTCTACAGTGTTCTGACTAGATCCCAGGAAAGACCAGAATGCGAAAACAAACGCAGGTCCTGTATAATAGTACAGTGTATCACAAAGCAAAATACGTTTATGTAGTAACAAGCCCAAAGCAGAGGGCAGTCTGCAATGCACTCATGCTAATCTAGGGAAAACAAAAATGAGCCTGTGCAGGACACATGACACTCCGGTGGAGGGCAACAACCTCCCCATTCAGTGCAGCTGGGGAGACTGGGGCAGGGGGCGTGGTGCCGGCAGCAAAGGAGATAACAGGTCTTTTAGCAGAGCTGGGTGGGCCAACTGGGGGGCACCAAGAGGGAGTCTGGAGATGTTACTCTGGGTGGTGGACAAGGATGCAGGTGTAACATAAGCAGTAGGGTTCATCACCACTAGGGAGTGTTCGCTGGTAGAAGCCTCCGAAGAAGATGTAGTGTTCGGGCAACTGTGTCCCTCGTTGTTGATACCGAAAATGATGTGGTCAGATGCTTTCACGCCTACATCGGCACCTTCTACTTCACCTGCCCCAGTTAATGCTGAAATGGCATATACAATGGTGTTATTGTATCTGTGTAAACAGAACAGATCATTAACATTCACCACGAAACAGTTACCAAGTTGTCACATTTCACCTGATTCGAACCTCTAAAACATTGGTTCTGCATAAGCATATGCAAGTACGCAACATTTTAAGAAGTCACTTGGTCACAGTGATGCCATTTCCCGCGATAGCTCCTATATCATGTCTGATCTTGTCTCATATTCATCATTATGTCTCTTCAAGCACTGTTGCACACCTCAGAAAGATTGACCTTTATTGTACAGGTTAGTGAACTGATGTCACCAAAAACCATATACACCAACAATGCTTTTACTGGGCCCTAAAATTTGCATACGTATCTTCATCAATAAGTCAAATATGACTCAATGTTTGTCAACATATACTGCAATGTTGTACCAATATTGGCATAAACTGAAAACAGGTTACCATTGTTTGGACACTTCATGATGGTAACACTCACGTCAAGTCAGTAAAGTATATTAGTCAGCTAGGTCTTTTATTGCCAGTTTTTGTTCTTTCATTGTGTTGTTATTACTTTGATTCGACATGGGCCAATCTCATCTATGTCTTTAAGTAAAGCTTTCTCAAAGGCCAATAGTTCCAATGGAATAGATGTATTAGGAGGGTTGAAGGTGGATTTAACCCTCAGTCCAGTGTCATCTTGGGTGTCCATTTCAATCGGTTTGTTAGAGAAGAATGCCTTTAGTTTAAGTTTTCTGATGAAATTCTTGATCTCACAGCTTAGTTTAAATTTGTCCAGTTTTTCAATAGGGACAAAACCTAGCCCTTTTTCCAATATTTCTATCTGAGGGGCCATAAGGTTTACTAGTAGACTGGGCGCCTGCTTGTGCCTGGCTGGTTGTTGTGTGCGTTGTTGTGCGAGCTCGCTATGCTCCTTATGGTTACTTCGCTCTGCTCCTGATCTGAAGCCCAGTGCGCATGGGTTCTTTTCCGCATTCTACCCCTTTGTGGACCTTGGCGTGTCCCTAAAAAAGGACCGAATTGGTTGCTTGGCCATCTGAGCTCATGAAGTCAAAGTTTGACTTACTAATGTATGCTCTAAATTCACCTTTTATCTCCTTCCAGTCACAATTCAGACCTTGTAAAGAATATTGATACTGGCAATCAATTAGATACAATATGTGTGTGTATGTGTCATTCTCTGTCTGTGTCAACGTTGTTAATTATCAAGTATTTCAGCAAATAAGTCATTTTTGGTAGCACCTAAACAATATTTTTCACCACCAAGATTAAAAGAAAAATATCTCACGTGTTCCACAATGGTGATGTGTTCCACAATGCATAACAGTCATATGTATGAAGGACTAATCTTTTCTCTCGCATCTTTTCAGATCTAAAAAGAAACATTACGAATTGAGGATTGTATATGTTTTTATTCATTGACAAAAACTAAAGAACACTCACATCAGAGTCGATTCACGATAGGAGTGACAAAAGGGATCATCACGTGGTCCTGACAAAAAGATTTGGGGTAGGGCTTGAAACATGTAGACTTATGAAATACATGCACATAACTGCATGTTTTTAATCTTTTCCCCATTTTTAACCATATCAGCTAGAGGTAAGAATAAATCATTTTCCCTACTAATCCAGGTATTTTAACTCCTTTTTTCTCACTAGATTAGACCCTCCCACTCTTATATCTCTCCATACTTCATAGTATATGATCAAAGTGCTCCCACATATTCGTCGGTCGTAGCACACCCCGTTCCACAGCTGGACTGGAAGAACCTTATGATGAAACATGCCACCAAGAGGAAACTCTGGTGGGTGTGGGTTATTTTAAGAAAACTAACTTTCTTCTATTGAATATAAAGAGTGGAAAGATACTCGAATCAAACGGACGGACTCTCTTAGGTTACTGGAAGATGTCACATGAACACAGTGTTTCCTCAACTTTTACATTACAAGGGTCAGCTTGTGCTCATCCAATAAGTCAAATCAAGGCAGTGTGCTACTCTGAAGGGGTCTGGGAGCTACTGGGAGCTCCCAAGCTACATTTTGTAGAGCCCTGTTCAAGGCTGAATGATTTGTTGAACTATACACATAGGTAACATCATTTTCAATTTGGTTGGACACAGTGCATACACATCTCAAGGTGTAAATAAATAAATAAATAAATAAATAAATAAATAAATAAATAAAATAAAGACTCTGGGTATCTAGACCCTTCCATAGGCACAGGGAGAGGTGTTAAGAACTTATGATGTCTTTACCATTTGCCATGATGTTATTTGGCAAGTTATCACAAGTACTTCAAACATATACGTGCATAGATCTCTACATACACACCAATGTGAATCTTTGGCTTGTAAAACACAACACTTATTGATGGTGTTGTATATTTGACATTGGAGAGAGCCTACAATTTCCTAACATCATTGTCCTATGTAAGGACCACATTATATGACACTTAACATTAATCCCTACACTTCGCTCTGGAACACAAAGGGATATTGTAGCCTGTGGAAATGGAAAAGAGCCAGTTAGAAAGATTCACATATGTATGCAGGACATGTAACTGTTTCTCTGGTGAGCCATAGGGATGGTCATACAGGGAGAGAACCTCTTTTGCCAGCAACTCCAGCTCCTCTGGCATGAAGGCAGCAGCCCTCTCACTTGCCATGTTTGCTTCCAGAGTTCAGAAACAGTAGCAAAATTGGAGGATGTCTTGATAGCAGCAGTGCTAGGAGGCAAATGAGCTTTTTTCCAACCGCTGCGTACAGATACACAAAGAATGCTATCCTCAGCAGAGATGGACACAGTCATTGCCCTTCTCCCAGTGTGTTTACCAACATTAGCCTATGACTGTATCTGTTGTGTAGTTTACCGCCCATTGCGCGGTTGACTGCTGCCTGGTTCCAAATGTTCTATCAACGAGGTCAGGCATCTGCTATTTTAGGACTTCAAACTAGTGTGTTAGTGATTGTTAAGTGTGTCGCCACCACTCCAAATGGGGGCTACTTTGTTCAAATAATAATTATTTGATGGACACTTATATTTTGACAATAAACATTTATGTGTAGTGCGCTATTGTGCTGAAACCTCTGTTGATTTTTTTTTGGGAGAAAAAAAAGTGAAAATATAAAACATTGTGTAAATAAAACATTTTAAAAGGATTATGTACACATTTATTTCTAAGATTCATATCAAGGCCATAAATGTCATTTGTGATGGTTAAAGGACAAGAAGTAAATGTAGCTTCTAAATCTGTATTAACCCATATACATGTTTAAAAATTGGTGACATTTGTGTTACTCATCACATATGTAGCTGGAGCCAGATCTAGAGCCTCGCAACAGAAATACCACATCTATTACACCAATTGTCAAAATCATGGCTGTACTCATTTTATGGCCACAGGATCTTCCAACACACTGTGGCAGTATCTGGTTGTATGTCACAACCAACTTTGAGTGGTGTGCTACAAGAAGTTCTTTCTTCAATGATGAGACACATCTACATCTTCATCCAGTTTCCAAGCCGGCAGGATTTAGCCAATGCGAAGGGTGACTTCTACGGTTTGGGTTGCCGACCACAAGTGGTAGGAGCACTTGATGGCACACATATTGCCTTAGTGCCACCACACACCAGAAAAGAGGTGTACCTGAATTGAAAGAACTTTGATTCAATAAACATGCAAGTTGTCTGCTTACCAGATTTGTACATCAGAAGTGTCTGTAGCTGTTGATGTGTCTCATCATTGTGGAACATACTTCTTGTTGTACACCGCTGAAACTTGGTTGTGACATTCTACCAGATACTGGAACAGTGCTTTGTAGTGGCCCAGTGTCTACAAAAAGTAGTGCTGCCATACTTTTGTCTATTGGTGTTATTGATGTGGGATTCCTTATGTGAGCCAGAAGATCTGCCTCCAGTTGATGACATGAATCAATGTAAATTTGCCTATTCTTTCTTCTTGTTTTGGATATATCCCCTTCTTCCATGTTGGCAAGGTCTGAAACTGGATATGTGAAAACTGGCACTGATGCATGGATTGTTATGTTAGTGCAAATGTTGACAGACAAGTATTGGTCAAATGGGAAAAACATAGTAGATCATGATATGACATATTTTGGGATTCATGTTAGGGAATTTGAAATGAAAAAATACCTACTTGCAAATCAACTATGTTGACACAATCTTTTGATGTTATGTCATTGTCAAGTTATGATGGAATTAAACAAATGCATTGATAGTGTTATGCAACACCAGTCTATGATTTTTAGACTTGCAAGTGTATTGTACCAAATGTGATGAAAATATAGAGGATGAACATAACAAAAGCAAATCAAAAAGTCAGTCATGGTGAATGCAACCCTAGTTGTAGATCCAAAATTGTTTGAAGTCAATTTCCAAAATATAACTGGCATTGGAAAGGCAAATGTGTCCAGAAATAGTCCACAAAGTGAAGGCACACACTGGAGAAAATGAGCATTGAGCTTTTGCCATTGTCACCTCCTGATGATCTGTGTGGACATCCCCTGGCACTGGGGGGTGGGAATCCCCAGTGAAGGGGCTATGGGGGGTTACAGGTGGTTCTTTTGGTGGCAGGACCTCCCTTTCTGTGGCTGTGGCAGATGCAGACGGCTTTGATGTTGTAGGACCACAGGAAGGGGTAGATGGTGGTGGGAAATCCTATCCATGTGGGTGTTAATGTCCTGCTGCAGCCTAATCGGGGAGCCCATATTAGAATTATGGGCATCCATCTGGTGGTTATACTCTCTCTGTAGCTGCTTCATCTCCAGGAGCTCGTGAGTTTCTGCCTGATCATGTCTTGGGACAGATGGTAGGCTTCCAAGACTTGGCCGATGGTAGTCTGGGTGTCAGTGACCCCAGTGGACTCAGTACGTTGGCCCACAAAAACCCTCTCATGACCCCTAACCCCACCACCATGTGCCCTTGACCCAGTGTGCTCCATCTGACTGGGTGCTGGGTGAGCTGGAGGTGCTGATGTATCAACTTCACCTGGGACTGGGGGGCACACGATTGGTGTCACAGTGGGAGGGACACAGGAAGTGGAGTCCTAGTGTTGCTGAGATGTCACAGCTGGGGTGGGAGGTCTTGGTATGGGCACAGGGAGTGTCACTGGAGCCGTCTGCCCAGACTGACCAGATGTACCAGGCTCTTCAAGCTCCTCCATATCACCAGGAGTGTTGTCCTCACTGAAGGCTTAATCCTGGACTGGAGTGGAGCTTCCTTCAGTGGCTGGAACCTGCTCACACGCTCTGCAGTTTGACCTATTGAGAAATGTAGAATATATTCTCATTAGAAAAAGTGTGCCTTGTACATTCAAATCTTTTGAGGCAAAAAATATAGATACCTAGATGACAAAATAGGTGAGAGTAATGTGATGATAGCTTCCAGTGTTATTGAAAATATTACCCAAACATTTTTCAATTTCAAACAGTAGAACATCAAATCAGCAGGTAATAAGACATCCTGAAATGTTCATGAAGCGATTAGGGAGTATACCTGACATCCCTCAACCATTCAACCCAACACAGTGGAGAGATAAAATGTGCAACTGACAATTCCAAGGCCAGGCTGACTGCAAAACAGACATTTCCACTATTTGGATGGGTGTTTGTCATTAGTCATCATGTGAACGGTGCAATGTCAATATTTGCAAGTGCCACTTAAATTCAGGCTAGTCATTTGCATACATGACAGATTTTGTGTCAACACAGTTTCATTAGTGAAACTCATGACATCAATACAATTGGTTGAATGGAACAGGACAACGTTCAGAAAACAACACAGACCATTTTCATTTGAGAGCATTGAAAAAGGATTGATCACTACATAACACTTTGCCATGTGCTGAAATCTGTTAAGAAAGACAGAATGAGCAACATGACATAACAATATTCTTTAGAGGACCAGAAACAGGGCATCATGGTAGTTGTAGTAATTTCATAGACAACTTCCCAACACTTGCAAAATGGTTGCTGGAACATACCTGTGGAAATATACAGCGGAAAAAGGCCAGCCACTTACATTTTGACACACATATGGGAAATGGGTTATTTAGTGTTGTAACACTAAAAGGCACCATGCCACCATGTGACATGTGATAGTGATTGACACCTGTAATCTTATATGCAACACAATACATTCACACAAACATTAAAAGTTATTTGATACTGATATGTTGAGGTTTGTATGTTATGAAAATATGTGTAGGACACATTGGCAAAGGCTGATTTGAGAACAAACAGGACATTGAGGGTTAATGTGACTTTGCAAAGTGTCACTTACCAGACTCCACTCTACCAGGTATTCCTGTCAAGCCTTCAGTATGTAGGATCTGTAAGACCTTCTCTTCCCAGGGCACAAATGGTATTGGGGGCCTGGGAGAACCATCACAAGTCCTGTTGGCCTCCATGTGAAGCTTGGAGGCCAGGGAATGGACCCCCTGCCCTCACAGGTTGTTCCACCACTTCCTAATATCCTCCTTTGTGTGCAGGTTGTTGGTGACAGCATGCACTCTGTCAAATATTCTGGCCACATTTGCCTTTTCTGTGATAGGGGTGGATTTTGGACGTGGACTCCAAACAATTGTGACTTTACTCTTAGGATTTCATCCACCATGACTGACAATTCTCCCTCAGTGAAATGTGGATGTTTGGGACCTGAAAAATAAACAAATTATTAACTACAGGGTACTAAAAGAAAGGGGATGAAGGGACAGGAGACAGGGAGAATGAAAAAAACCTCAGTTCACCAGCAGAGCCTCTGAGATCAAGAGTTGTGGTGAAGCTGGAATGGCAAAGGATCATGGTTTGAAATAGGGTGTGTTTTATAGTGTGGTATGCAGGTATTTCCATTCGGCCAATTGATGTCAGGTGTGTCCTGCTATCATCCATCCAATGGCCACAGTGATGGTGCATTGTTGAGTGCGTCCCACAATGGACTTCCTCGGTCTGGGAATCGCTGCTAGTCAACGGCAAGCACAACTGTGAAAAACTTTGTAAAGAGGCTCAGTGGGAACCCGCTTCCCTGACTGGCTTTATTGAAACAAATGGACTCCTACATGATTCCCAGTCAGGCTTCAGAGCTGGTTACAGTGCAGAAACTGCTCTCTTGGAAGCCTCCGAATCTGTTCTAGAGTCTGTGGACCAAGGGGCTTTTGCCATGCTGGTGCTCCTAGACTTATCGGCAGCATTCGATAATGTACACATCCAATTCTGCTCAGGAGGCTGAATCAGGTGGGTGTGTGTGGAACAGTACTGGCCTGAATATGCTCATTCCTGGAGAATCGCTCTCAACAGGTGTTTCTTCGCCCTTTTAACATCTACCTTGCCCCATTGGCCACCCTTATTGAATCTTGGAGTGTAAAGGTTGTTTCTTATGCGGACAATACGCAGCTAGTGTTCCCCTTTTAAAGAACACTTGGTGGCAGCCTTTCACAATTTTAAGGAATGTTTAAAAAACATCTTGGAATGGATGAATGAGAGCTGCCTGATATTGAATGTTTATAAGACTGAAGTTATGTTCCTTAGTCAGTCTCATCCCCTCCGTCTAATCTCTGGTGGCCGCCAGAGATGAATCCACCGCCAATCCCATCAGAATCTGTCAAAAATTTGGGAATTAGGCTGGATGAGGACCTATCATTCAATGCTCAGGTACGACATATTTCCTCTTCTTGTTTCTGGAAAATGAGATCTATTCGTAAATTCATACGCTTCTTGCCGGAGGAACACCGGAAAAAAATGGTGCATGCTTTGGTGACCTCACAGTTGGACTACGCTAATAGCTTGTACCTGGGGTTGCCTGCATACTTGATCTGCAGGCTTCAAATCATCCAGAATTCCGCAGTAAGATTGAATAGGCAGGTACCTTTCCACCACCGTATCTCCCCTCACCTGAGACAGCTGCACTGGCTTCCAGTAATTAGAAGGATGTAGTTCAAGTCATTGATCCTAGAGTTTAGAGCCACTAGATATCTGGGCCCTATGTACCTTATGTCGAAAACAATGGGAGAGCAAGGGAAGGAAGGGGTGCGTCTGTATCCCCTGTGTAATATATGTTAAACAATGATGGACAAACCCAATCTATGTGTGGCACTATCACTGGTAGGCAGTGTTTGGAACCCACTGGGTTTGTTTAAAGACCCCTCACACACCAACCTAGTTGGTGTCATGCTTCATCATTGGGGTCCCAACTGGGTGGCCGAATGCCCCCCGGTTGTGCTACGACGCCTGATTACAGCAGAGCTGGTGTGGTGCAGAAATGTGATGTGGTGTGAATTAAAAATATCTCTGAGAATCCTTGCCTATATATGTTTATTACTGGCGGCTCAGGACATGGTTAAAAAGTATGTGTGATGCAACTAAAAAATAAATAATTATCTTGTAGTTGGCTATGTGATGGGTCTACATGTTTCAGCTCGCAGGAGAATGTAGGAGGGGCTTTCTTCAGGACCGTGGAAATAAGTGAGTGGCAAAAGATGTGGTGCCACGTGAAAAGTGAAAACAGTAAAACTAGTACCTACACACGCGCTAAGGTGTGTGGACTGCATTCTACGTACTTACGGACACGTATGAAAAAAAAAGAACACTATGGTTGAGTGTGAGTGGCTGCTCGGGGCTCGGGAGGAATGTGCTCCTCTAAATAACTTTGATATCAGAGCGGACCCGCTAAGTACCTGTTGTGGTCTCCCATCGTCCCTATGTACCTTAGGCAGAGGTTGCATCTATATCATCAAGATCGTGTTCTGACATCCAGTCACTTGCGGCTCTTACAGGTTCAAAGATTCTGCAAAGCCCGGAAAGGGGGCAGGTCTTTTGCGGTAACAACAGCAAAATTATGGAACTCTTTGCCGGTCTACCTTCGCTGGATGGAATCAGAATTAGAATTCAGGAAAGCACTAAAATCCTGTCTCTTCAATCACACATAATTGCCAAATGAACCCTCACTTGAGCCTCCCCCTAGCACCGGGACACCTCCGCAGAGGTAGCTGTACAGTTTAGAAATGGCCATTATATTACATACATTACATACTGACTAACCCTATTAAGATGCCGACCTGTAGAAGAGAATATAAAAGTGTCTAAAATGCTAGGACTGGAAGTATCAGGAAGGGGGCTTGGGCCTCCTTGCAAATGGTTCCTGTCATACATGACAACAACATTTTTAAGGCTGTGCACTTTCCCATTTTATCCATTGCACTGCCAGCACATAAATGGAAGAGCATTTTAGAAACATTTAATCATCTAAAAGCTCAAAAGGGAAGTCCTGTGGTCCCGATGGGCTACCCATAGACATGAGTAAAAATAATATTGATCCATCGGCCTCTCTTGATACCAATGTTTTAAGGGCTGCTACAGAGATTGACAGGGAAGTTTCACTGGGTTGTTGCCTGGCTCCATTTCTTATTGCTTTGCTTTTGTCTAATCTCTGTGCTCCTCTGTGCCAACAATGCCATTGTGATTGCCACAATAGCAAATGGGCTTCAAAGGCGCTTGGATTCTTTTGAATACTTTATGGAGGACCTAGAACTGCAAATGAACCAAGAAACGTCATTTATTATGATTAGTGGTCCTTGATCAGTAACAACTCACTCCCAGTAGTGGGTGCTGTACATTTACATATAGCAAGTACTTTCAGTATTTGGGGATTCCCCAGGATTCTGCAATGAAATGGGATCACCTTCAAACTATTCAATACAGCAATTCGAAAGGTCGATTTTAAGCGGTCTTCAGGTTTGCCACTAAAGGCCAGTTTTAAACTTTGGTGGACGGAGTATTCTTTGTTGGCCTGGCAGAGGACCTAACATCCTCCAGGTCGAGACTAATCTGCCCACCAAATTGAGAAATGACTGCCAAGCTTGCAGTCATTTTAAAAGCATTCTCAGGAGCAGCTGCCACGGTGGTTCCTGTCAAATTTTTTTTTTACTTTTGACGCATGGTTCCGCAAACATGATGGAGCCGTCTCTCGAACGTATTTATTTATTTTTTACACAAAGAAAATCCTGAAACAGGATTTTCTTTTCAAAATCAAAAAACATGCCCCATTCACCATGGGAGTTTTCTCCCAGGGCGAGGGGGGCATTACACCGTTTTCACTCCCCCTTCCTGCTAGGGTTTTCCTGGTAGTGATGGGCAGTGAAAGATTACCTATATTTTCGCCCATCTAGATAAGGTGGGCGAACATTGAGGTCAGTCTCTGACAGCTCTTACTCCAACGGGCTGTTGGATGGGTGTAACTATGGCAGAGATGGAGTAGTCTCCCCCATAGTTACACCAATGGGCCACCCACATATAAATCGGGCAGGCGTATCATTATTTTGGCTGTAAGGATACTCTGTGAAATTGGAGTATCATTACTTCCAAGATATAAATATTTCCCTAAATTAGGCTCCAATCCATTGAATTAAATGCTATCATTTTTTCAAAGCAAGTGTGTCTCCTCAGTGAATTATGCGGTGGGCCTATGAGGATCTATGTACTTTTTTAATCTTGAATTTATAAACGTCTCTACGAATTATATGACGAGATCTTTATTATATTTTTTTAAATCATGGAGGAGAGGATTTTAAACAAGCTGTATAAATCATCCATACGTGCTTATAGTGTGTCCTCTACGGATAGTAATATTGAGCCACATTTAACATTTATTGATGCTACTGAGCAGAGATTTTGAAGAAAGGTTTATGGAGGGATTACTTGACCCCCATGTCCGTATGATATTCATTCTGCTCAGTCAACAGTACATTTAATGATGTTCTGTCATTTTATATCACCCAGGAAACAGTCATTACTATAGTTATTGCAGTCATTAAAATTTAAAGTCTGCCATCCTAGTTTGCAAAAACGTTTATCTGAGTATATCTGTTTCATTGTGGTCAGTTTTGTTTTTACAGCAGTCTTTTAGAATAAAGAACTGAATGTAATTGATCCAGGTAAGAAACCTGTTAATTTTGTATATATGTTTTTTATCTTATTGTTGTTAAGATGCTGTTATGTGCATCTTTTATGGTTGTATTACCGAATAAAGGTTTCTTGACTTGAACTGACTTAGATGGCTTTGTTGTCTATCTCAGTTGTCAACTGTTGATTTGATAGAGTTCCTACCTATTAATGTGTTTGTCCTATCCAGGAGCCATTTGGTCTCACAGGTGTTCTGATTGTTGACATGCATTCTTCCCCTGTTTGCTTTGCATTACAGGGACTATTTTTTTCTCTTACTTTAAGGGCTCATGTGAGTGCAGGCCCCTCCATTCTGAATGAAGCCAGTGGCTCTGATGATCAGTTAGTTGTAGCACTGTAGGATTTTATCAGGGTGAAATGGAAGAGACTGATACAGACTATCACACTGGTTGGTAGAAGGCAACTAAGTTCAGGCGGATATGATACATTGTGTTTACCCAGCATCACAGTATGAATGGTCCCATATTATTGGATGTTTACAGTTCTGACTTTAATTAGTTTAAACGCAAATATCGTTCAATGTTAAATCAACATTTGACATCCTCAAATAGATCCCATATTAAACAATAAAGAAACTTACAAGAAAACTAATGCAGCTGTACAAAAAATGTTTATTTAGGGAAGCAGGTCCCTACTTCCTCTCCCTACCTCAGCTGACCGGCGTCTCCTGCCCATAGGGTTTATTGCAAGTGCACTAGGTGACTGGTGACTATGGCTCCAACAGCAGACAACGATGTTGTGGAAGATGGCAGTGGTTGAATTGGTTTTAAAAGAAACAGAAAGGAACAGGCGCAGCAGGTCACATGAATGAATAGTAGGGGGAGAAAAAAAATCACTTACCCGCCGGTCGGCTGGCTGTCCGGCCGCCGCCTCTCTTCCTTTCTCTTAGTGTAAATGCAATGATTGGCCTGTACGCCGTGGTTCGGTGCTCAGACGGGGATGGAAACCTGGGCATGTTCTCCAGCCCGGCTGTAATACAGCCTGGGTGGAGAACATGCTGAGTGCGCATGAATGTTTGGCCGGCCCTCTGGGGCCCACCAAACATTCATGTGCACTTAGAAGGGTGTCACCACTGCTCCCCTCTGTACAGCCCTGGCCCCCCCACAAAACTGCCCCAGCACAGAAAAATAAAATGATGATAACATTGCGTTTTTATCATTTTATTTTTCCTTTTTAGTTGTGCTGAAAGGCAGTGGGGCGACTCTGCTCCACTTTAAAGGAGAAGCCGCCCCTGGAAAGGAATATAAAAATAAATTGCTGGTAGCATGATTTTAATCAGATCTGCCCTGAGCAATTCCAGACCAGTGCAAAACCATGTTGGCCATCTCGAAAGGATATCAAAGAAACATAATCCGAAAGTAGAAAAGTCAATTTGTAAATAACAATAGTGCAAGCTGGAGACCTGAAAAAAAAGAGACGGATTGTGGGTGGCGGACATACACAAACCTACACAACCATTGGTTAAGCGGATATTCCTCAGCACATATTTCCTCACTTGCAACATCGCCTCTATAATACAGACTAACATGTTAGAAAAAGCTCAAACACAAGGATAGGATACAACAAAACTCAGACACCAGCGTAAGGAGACATGGACATTGGAGCAGGCAGTCATGGAATCTAGGCCAGAAAGACAGCGTTCCTTGGGGGTAGATACACTGAGAGATGGACAATTCCCTTTACTAGTACAGGGAGACTGACTGTGGCGACGGGAGATACTAACACTGCAAAAGGGAGACAGGTACCCTAGGGTAGAGCAAATATGGGCAGATGGACAGGGAAACAGACATTGGGCAAGGGAGACAGTTAGTGGGAGAGAGACACAGGCACACGTACAAGGAGATCCTAGGAGTGTGCAATATGCACCTGGACACGAATAGAGGGACACTGACAGAGCAATACCCAGACTTTTTGACTATGAAGTAGGAATATTAGGTTAAGGATTTAAGAACACCCGGGCAAGGAAACAGACATTGGGACAGGGTGACATGATGACAGAGTGGCAAAGAAACTGGGATGGTTGCTGGGAGACGCAAGGTCAGACAGATTGGGCCTTCAACACTGATGCTGGCAGGCAAGAAGTCAGACACTGGGTTAGGAAGACACAGACTCAGAAAGTGGAACAAGAAGATGAAGACAAAAACATGAGTCAGAGGGGACCCAGACACACATAGAGAGGGCAGATACAGGCGCTGGGCCAGGTAGATATAAACACAACGATTGGGACTTCGACCAATAGCAGCAGCACCCCCCCCCCCCAGCGCCTTGAAACCCTCACAGGTATGTAGTGCGCTTTACAAATTAATTGATTGATTGATTGATTGATTAACAGAGAGATGCTCACAGAATACAGCCCTCTGATTGATCATAACCTACATCAAACAGACAGCAGGTCAAGCGACAAATGGAGCTTAAAAAGCTATGTCCATGCAGGCACTTGAGTAAGAGAAGGTACTCAGACATATCCTGCTAAAGGGCTTCATTATAGAGAAATGTAGACTGATAGAGCACACTACCGCAAGGTACCACTAACGGCGGGAACGACACTGAAAATATGACAGAGTAACCTTTCTGTCAAACTCTCAGTCTGCCCATCTCATTTAGAGACAGGTGGACCGTAATCTTTTCGTCGATGGAGCTGCTGTTGGCAGCATTGACAGAAAGCTTCCTCTGAAAGCCTGGCAGAATAGGGACTGTGAGAGCAAGGGCATTACACCACCCGCAAAATGTAGGATGGACGGTGGGATGTACATTTTAAGGTCTCGCCTGACTCAGCGCATGCGCTGGTCTGGCGAGACATTTTGTGAGGGCTCCAAAAAGTGCTACCAGGCCAGCCTAGAGCTGCAGTGCATGTGCGCGGGCACGCGCGCCGCGCTTGACCGAGATTACTTTCACTTTCGCGGCCGCACGGCCGCTTTGATGTTTGATCGCGATCACTTTCGCGGCCTCGCGGCCGCTTGGCATACCCAATGGGTCTCGCTTTTGGGACCTTATAAGTATTTAGTTATGCAACTGTTGCATGGCTAAACACTTATAAGGTCCCAAAGGCGAGACCTATTGGCTATGCCAATGCTTGTTATATCTGTTACCATCAGTAAAAAAAAACTGATGGTAGGGGACAGAAATTAAATAATGAAATAGTGACCCCCACACCGTGGGAGGGAGCTCACAAACTGTTGAGATCAATAGTATTTTGTTTTTCAAAAACAAACTCCACTTTGGGAGTTTGTTTTTCAAACAACAAATAATGTTAAAAGTTCGGTGGGTGGTCGTCAAACCCTTCAGTGGCTTTCTACCGAACATTGAGTTCCTGGAAGAGAACTCCTGTGATGGCAGCTCCTTTCAATGTACAGAAATAACTGCGGGCCCTTCAGTCATTTCTAACTTAGACAGACAGCATTCCCTTAGGGTGGTGAAGGTAATGTCCTCAGCCACCTTGACGGATGAAAAACAGCCAGCCAAAGTCTAAATCAGGCCCTTAAACTGGTGTTGACAAAGGTCACATAATCCAGCTCTGTTACTGTCACAGTCACTCTAATATGCATGAGTACATGACCAACTAAGCACATCTACCGTGCTGACTGATAAGGTCATTGGGTCCAACCGTGCTCACTGATAATGTTGTTGGGTCTGACCAACTTATGTGGCACAGGCACCATGAGGTGGTGCGAAGGGTGATGTTGGGCTTTGTGAAAGTGGTGGGTATTCCTTCATTACTACTCATCATTTTTGAATTATGATATATCAGATGGGCTGGAATTGGTTTCTCTGCTTATGTTTTTTCATTAAATGCACTTTGATCGTGCCCTTTTGTATATGAGTATGTGGCAACAAAAACAGATCTATTTTAAATGCCTGTGATGAATTTGGGTCAAAATAATTCACGGGAAGGTTTGGGGCAGAATTGTGTGTCTGTTGGTAATAAAACGGGTTGTGTACATATTCAACTAATTCTTGCAATAAAATTGCAAGGGAGTGACTCCAATGTAAAATGGATATAATGCAGAGCAAATAACATTTTTACCTAATCCAGGACACCAAGACAGAGGCAGAGGTGAAGGTAAAGCAAAGGCAGTTATCAAAACATGAAGTGAACTGCCCATATCCAACAGACAGAGGAGTGGGGGCTCAAAACTCAGCGACAAATGTGCGAGAATTTGTTTATACAGCTCTTCATCGATCCTTTCTAAAGGCATATATGTTTCTGTTAATGGCAACCATCTCTTTTTTCATATGATGATCTATATACTAGGCCCATCCAGTGAATGGCCCTTCACCATCTCTTAAATCAACTGACCCCCCCCCCAAAAAAAAATGAATAAAAGGAGTCCAATTTCTCACCCCAGGCCAAGTATGAGTGTTCTACACACCACGTTTAATAGAAAACTCGAATACTTTTATTAATACCGATTGTAACAAATTGAAAATATATGAAGCAGTCATTAATCATTTCGTTACACATATTTTTCGTTCACAGTAAATACCCAATTTATTGATCATTTGTTTATTCCATCAAACAAAAGCAATATAAATTTGAAGTTACATAAAAATACTTGTCCTCTTCCACTCAAAAAAACCTCCTCATCCACACTCATATGCATGTCTCACTCGTTCTATTTTCCTAAAACCTTCCTCATGCTCTTCAGAATCTCTTTTAATTATAATGTACAGGCTCACAGGATGGTTAGTTTTATAGGAGTGTTGACACTGCACTTCAGTGTAGGAGAGTAGGATCTGCTTCTTATGGTTACCCCCACTTTTTGCTGATGTTTCACTGTTTTTCGACTAGTCTGGCTGGGGCCCTGCTATTCAGGGCCCCAGCCTACCTGCTTCCTCTCTAAATTGATTCCAAGTACCTTAGGTACACCACAGATTGGATTATGGGGTGCCCTTATAAGTCCCTAGTATATGGTATACTATGTACCTAGGGCATAGGTACCCCAGAGGCCTACCAGGGGCTGCAGCATGTTTATGCCACCCCAGGAAAGCCTTCCAAAATGACACAACAGGTATGCTACTGCAGCCTGAGTGAGGTGGTGCATGCACCCCTTACTGAGATAGAGGTTCACTATATCTCACCCTATCACTGCACATATAAACCTATCAGTCACCCCTATGGCAGGCCTTAACAATCCTGAAGGCAGGGTGCTTAGTTTTATGTGAGAGAGTGCCCATGCATGAGCAGAGCCCCTTTACAGCCTTCGGAATCTCTTCTCCGGGGTTGTCTGTGATGCAGCCTGACCATATACTCTTAAGTGCATTATAACCAAACGGTAAATGCTAACTTTGGACTGGCTGCACGGAAACATGTCGTGTTTGGTGTCAAACACCTTGGAATCATACCCCCACACCTGTAACTGGTGTGGGATATGATCCCACCCTTCTAGAGGGAGAGACATGACAGCACCGGTATACCCGGTACCAGCTAACAGAGCCCTGGCATCACAAAATGGATGCTGCCAGACACGGGTCTGGCCTCCTTCTGCTGACTGAAACTCCGGCAGGGGAGGCCTGGACAATAGGTTTCCTGTCACAGGGAGGTGTTACCACCTCCCAGACAGGCCTTAGTGGATTAGGGCTGGGTGGGAGCACTCCAGGAGTGCTTTGAAGTCTGCATTGGGGGCACATTTGGTGTCCCTGTGCATAGTCCAGCTCAAACCGGTTGTAGGGGCTACCAACCCCTGCTCTGGCACAAAACTGGACAAAGGAAATGGGTGTAGCCACCCCTCTTTCCAAACCATCCCATAGGTGGGTCCCCAGAGTTAGTCCAACACCTTCCTTGGGTATAAAGAAGGAACCCCTGACTACAGGATTTTAGATATTCCTGGACAAACCTCTGCAACTGAGCCTTTGACGATCTGTTCAACGCCAGATGACTGAAGAATCTCCCTTGGGGTAAAGGAGTTACTCCCCTGCTTGGCAGGCACCAAAGAAGCATCTGTCTGGTCTGCATCTCCGACGCCCCCGCCGGACATCGAAGACTTTGCAACACCAGAGGTGGATTATCAGACTTCCTTTAGGCTGACCCGAGTCCCCAGCAAAGCTGAGACCCGTAGCCCTCGTGGGTACCGTGGAACCGGAACCCCTGGACACTGTGCACATTTGCAAGTGCATCAGCTTCTCGACGTCTCTCGAGGCTGTGCATTGGGTTACTTGTAGCCCAGACCCAGAGCACCTTTTGCACCGAAGATTTCTGGCCTACACTCCATGAGTGTTCCGTGAGCCCGCTCTTTGCATTCCTGCTTGAGGTACCTTTGCGATCCCTGGTCCGTCGACTGGTGGGTCTCTGTGAAGGCAACATTTACTTTATTTGGGCTTCCTTGGTTGCTCCAGACGTGCCCTGACTCTCCATTGCTTGGGGAGTCCCCATGATGTTGCTGGTCTGCACCAAAGCATTTCTCCTCTTCCTGCGTGGGTTGCTGTTGCCAAGCTTTGTTGCGTTCAATCCAGGCACCGACGCTGCAGCACTCGACATCCTTCATGGGACAGCTCGTATCCAGCTCCTGATTGTCCTCGACACCTTCTGGTCTTCACGGCTGAAGAGTCAAGCTTCCACTCTTTGCACCTTAAGCACCCAACATTGGTGGGCATTCATCTATCGTGCCCCTGGTCACAGGCAAGTGACCCCGACTCTGTCCCCTCTGCTTTCAGGTTCTTCACATCTTTGATCCAGGCTTGAATCTCTTCGGACACTTCTCCTCTTCCCAGCATCGGCACTTTTCTGCAAGCTGCTATTGAAAACGACGACGCAACCTGGGTGAGGTAACACAAGTACTCCGGTGCTTCCGTGGGTGTTGGCCCTAGAACCATCTAAGTCCAAAAGGGTTTGTTCCTTGTCCACTCATAAGTGTCCTTAAACTTTAAAATTCTAACCGCGACTTTCCCCATAGAAGCTAATGGGAGCTCGCGGCTGTGTTCTCACACTGCACACGGCCACCGTGGGTCCCATGCGTCACTACTTTGGGTGGTTCCTTGGGGTCCTAGCGATTCTACAGGCTCTAGGCCTTGTGTCTAGTCAATTCATGGTTCTTATACCAATTTCTTAGTGTATGGTTTTGTCCGCACCTAGGGCCTAACGTGTATTGTGCTAATTTACTGCAATATTTGAAGTGTAGCTTATGTGCTTTTGCCTCTTGCCTCATAAAGAGACTAGTAGGGTGTGTTTAGGAATAAATACATATATTTTATATATATACCTGGTGTGGTCTCCTTTCATTAAGCCTCTCAAGAGATTATAGACTGGTAAAACAACCTGCTTTACATTCCTTCAAGACTTAGCCTAAAGGCTGCTCTCCATAGCTACCACTAGAATAGCTTTCAATAAAGGTTGACTTGAACCTATCATCAATAAAGGGTTGTTTCGACTGGTGCAAGGTGCCCACATTAACTAGTGGACAGCATATACCTGGCCAACTTCTCACATTCAGTGACAGCAATGTCTCTTATTGTACCTGCCTCAGGATGTATTACTGTGTTTATCTAGCTGGCATTAAAAACCTATTGCTCAGAATAAGACCCTAAATAGGCAAATAATCTTCCTAATACCGGGGCAGCTACAAGTGGGGGAGGGGGGGCACCAGGCAAAGAAGTCCAAGACACTCAAATTATACCAAACGCTTTTATTTCAGTTTTAATCCTTTCCATAGGTTAATAGCATAAACAGTTCAGGCTGAACTGTTTATACTATTAACCTATGGAAAGGATTAAAACTGAAATAAGGGGGTTTCATATAATTTGAGTGTCTTGGAATTCTTTGCCTGGTGCCCCCCCACTTGTAGCTGCCCCGTTCAGGATCTGGATCACAGAGGTGCCACGCAACGGCTGGTGCATCAGTGCAGAGGATCACTCACTGATTTTTAAATTTTTTTTTCTCCTGGTTTTATATAGCGCAAACGTTCTCGGTGTTTTATATTGCGTGAACTTGACCCGAAGACATCAGAGCGCTTTACAAGAGCACCAGTTGCGTTTACACAATGACACATTTATTTGTGTTAGGCACAGGGAGATTAAGTGATTTGCCTAGAATCATAGGATGTTGAGAGTCAATGCCGAGACTTAAACCCGGTACTCGGATTTGAAATTGGCAACCCTAGCCGTTAGGCCACATCCTCTTCCCATCCATTCTTAATCCATTTCAGGTGTTATGGAAAATCAACGTATAAATCACATACCCCAATCTGCAGCAGGAAAGGGGCCCTCATTCATAGTGCATTCAACATGGTCCAGTGCTCAACTCTCAGGATACAAATCATTAGGTTAAGTTAGGGGTTCCCTACTTTCCTCTTTATATGCGTCTTAACACACTATTGAAACAAATAAGTAAGAGAATATACATGTATACAATAGTGGTTTACTCTCTTTTACTATTATTTTTTGTTTCAAATGGCCTTTAAGATTATTCTATCCCTCAAGTACATGGACACTTTTTCCAGTGTCAAGGTCTCAAAATAAAGTTATATGTTTCATTCGCCCGCTTTTCTTACAGCCTAAGTGTGACGATCACACTGTTTATCTTAGGGCAAGTGAATTTAAGGGGGTTTTACAATATCCTGAGTGGCTAAGGGCTGTAATATGTCCAATTAGTTATACAGTGTATTTGTTTGACAACATGTAAACCGTGTACCTTTCATTATCATCCTCACTACCGAGTCTATGACAGATTTCCTGTAAAAGTGTATACACTCCACTTGCCGCATATTCAACCCTCAGTGACATAATTTATAGATTTCTATGTTTCTACTTCAAACAAATCAACTGACAGCAATAAAATGTGCAACAGTGGCAGACATTTTGCAAATGCTAATCTCCACGCTTTAGTTTTTAGGTCGAGCATTCAAGACCTCTTGTATATACTTTAGTATATACTTATATGTGTATGTATTTTGTGGGCTCTGGAGATCAGCCCTAGGACTTGTCTGCTTCCGCTTAGGGAATTTTTTTCTGTTCTACTGCCTCCATTTAACTGTCTTGATAGAAAACAACCAGTAGAAGTCAGTAAAATACCACAATTGCTTTCTGCTTGTTCAACTGCCTCAATTTGTATTGCCTTTATAGAAAACGACCAGTAGAGGTCAGTAAAATACAAGAATTGCTTTCTGCTGAGGGACTTTCTTGTTTTCATTTTTCTGTCAACTGCCTCTATTTAACTTTCTTGATAGAAAACAACCAAATATGGTCAGTAAAATACTAGAATCACTTTAGGATTCTCTAGATTCCAGTCCATAAAAATTGTCTTCCACAAGCACCCGTAGACATTAATATTTTTTTCCAAATCTTGTACTTTCAGTTATATGACCACCGAAGGCCCTGATTTCCTATTAAAAACAGAGCTTAGGCTATACCATTTCCCGCTGAAAGTCAATATTCCTCTCCATGTGTTCCCATACCTGGCATCTCACGCAGTTTAGTGCTTACTTTCCCTTCATGTTAACCCCTTCAGCGCGGTGCGGATTACCGCGCCGTGCTGAAGGTTCGTTGCACGGGCGGGGCCGTGACGGAGCGGTTCCGTCATCCGCACAGCGCGACCGATGCGCATGACGGAACCGCTCCGTCATGCACATCGAAAGGGTTAAAGAACAGTAGATGTTTCAGCAATCTTGGCTAATGTGCTGCATAGATAAATACATATAAGGTCCCAAAGGCGAGACCGATTGCATTGCAAATGCTTGTTGATTGCTATATTCAGGTTTTATGTAATACTAATGACATGAAAGCTTTGCACAGCCAGTAATAATGTCCGCAATTGATGGACTGTCGAGAGTGTGTCTGCAGCATAACAAATTCTGACATATTTATAGGTAATTCCACAGGGGAAATAATCATTGTCATGAGCGTTCATGAGTGTTCCTTTATCTGGGCAAATTCAAGTTACTTTAGAGATACTGCTCTCAAACCAGCATGTATTTCAAGATGGTACTGAGACTATAGAATAATCCAAAACACTTAACTTATGTTTTTAAGTTCTGATGCATTGAATCTTACCAAGATTCTTAACAAGACAGGTATATTGTATGCACTTAAAGTAAGATAATATTCTGCGAGATTGTTTATTAATGGAACATGGTGCTGCTATATCCCCATAGTGTCCAACAAAGAGTAACACCAAAATGGAAGACCTTGTTCTTAAACATACCTGTGATGCACAAAAGGAAAGAGGAACACCTTTAAAAAAAAATTAAAGGTCTTATTTATGAGGCCTTGCGTCACTTTTGCGCCGCCGGTGTGTCACTTTTTGTGACGCACCAGCATGGTAAAAAATGCGCCATGTTGCGTCACAGTTACAAAGTGACGCATCTAGGTAGATGTGTCACTTTGTAAACCCCTTCACCACATTATACCTGTGTCAGGTATAATGTATGCAGGGTGGGCGTTCTGACGCAAATAAGCCTCGTAGAAGTGATGCAGTGAAATCTATGAGATTTCACTGCGCCACTTCTAGAACGCAAATGCGTCAATATCTGATGCCGGCCTCACAGTAGGCATATGACTGACGCAGGCACATTTGAAATGGGACTTGCCCATGTGAAATCACCCATTGATAGGGTTGCAGCACTTTTGTGACACATTCCAGCAATGCGTCATTGTTGCGCCTACAGATAAATACTGACGTATCTGTGACTCTTGCAACATGATGCTTCATACTGTAAATATGATGCATCCAGCATGCCACAAGGAGGGTGCAATGAAACGTGACGCATCGCTGTTTTCACACGGTAATGTGTCACTTTTAATAAATGAGGCCCTAAGTGTGCATATATCCAAGCTTATTTCCTCTAGCTTCAAAATTGCATTTTACACAAACAAACTTTTCTGTTACTTAGAAGGTACAGTGCTTTTAAAATTGTGTCCTTATGCTTTCATACAAGAACAAATCATTATTTGTTGGTTAATACCATTTTCAATAGGGTCTGATGAATGGAAATATTTGCCTTTCTTAAAAGCATGGCATTTTGCAGAGCGTGGGGAAACTTCTTGTATCAATGTGCGTTTCAATGCCAAAACAATGGGATAATAATGTCAGAGAATATGCTCCATAATGGTACATTACCCAGGCATCTACCTTGTTCAAAATGGAGATTTATGCAACATGTGCACTAATTAAAACACATAAAAAATTCCCTTCTATGCATAATTTGAAATTCGTTCCAGGCACAATTATATTAAGACAGTCCATATATATGTAGAATCATGTGTAAAAATGCATATTGTATGTGATTATCAGTGCCCAAAAATATATAAACTTTAAAACAATTCCACAATAATCCCCCTCTGCTTATTTTATAATCACTAAGACAGTAATAGAACCTTATTAATCAGAAATTAATTCAGCATTTTTACTTGTTTGTAGACACGATGTTTGATATTTTCCATACCTCATCCTCTTTAGTGTCCCCTCTTTATTCCTGTACCCAAAATGTTTAAACATTTAATCAGAAACTCATAAAATGTTGATAAAAGAGACATAATAATTGCCAAAGTCATCATAATTATTATTATATAGAGGTTAATATAAAATGCAAGCTACCCCACCCAAATTATCAATCAATTCACCAACTTTACTGAAACTCTTACTTATCTCCTAAACCCAGTAGTCCAAAGCTTCCCATATGCCATGCTCTTCTAAAGATCAATGTTCACAAGAGATATTAGTCAAGTTTGTGCAAAAAGTAACTAACAGTACAGTTATCAGGAAGGAAAGTGCAACATCTCTTACCCTTTAATACTTTGCAAATACCACCTTCTTTCAAAAGGAAGATCTCTAATGCTAAGCGGTTCTGCTTCACCATAGCTCTAATAGCAATTACTTTAGAATTAATTTGAGTTTGTGCTCCAGCTGTACCTTAAGCAAGTCTCTCGAGCAATGTAGATAAACATCTAATTTTCACATCATTCATTGCCACACCCATTGGAGAAATATTCACATCTAATATATCTACAACTACCTGACCAAAGCTTTGCTTCACTGTCCTCAAACCAACTGTACCATTCATTTCACTCATTTGATGTACTTTAGGATGCAACATAGTAAAATAACAAGATCCAATCTAATTTTCCAGTTACCGCACACATAATAAACCCCTCGCAGCATAAGCTCTCCACCAACCAAATAAGCACCACTTACAACATAACTACTTTCGCACTCACTCTCTCCCACATATTTAGCCTTACCACCTTCATGTGGTTAACAATGCACAATACACATTTCACCTATTATTTCTTGTTTCATTCTCAAACTAGGATGTAGATTTGATAATCAAAATCCTTCCTTTTCCTTAAATTGATCTATAACAACCATTTCATCTCTCAAATCTCTCACAATTTTACTCTCCCCTCATTGTATTCCTCAATAAGTTAATGCTTTTCTTTACTCAAACCCTACACATACTCCCATTTAATAGGTTTAGTTTCATGCTAAATTTGTGCAATTTTATTTTTATAAAATGTACTATTCTTAATACTGTGATTAGATTCTTCATTTGCAGAGATAGGAAATTCATTATTATTAAATATACTAACAAACATTGTGCATGAGAACACGTAAGACATTGGAAGCTGGGGATACATAAACCCCTCAGCTGCAGAAGAAGGAAGGAAAGTGCAAATTAAGCAGTTCCAAACCTTCATATTATCAGAACACTCAAGAATCATTTTAGTATAAATGCTATCTTGAGGTACACTAACTAAATTTCTCTATGTTTCAATGTGTTATGTTTCACTTAATTGTGTACTGTGGTTGATTGCACTCTTGTAGAGATATTTTCCACCAGAGATAGTAAGCACAACACTAGGCTAAGATAGTTAATATTGTTAATACAGCAATTAAATCACTAGATTTACAGCCTTTGCTGTACTTCATTTTCTATTAAGACTAAAAATTAATTGTGAGGCTCAAAATTCAAAAGTTAAGAAAAATGTTCTTTAAAGAAATAATAGATCTCCTTTTCTTCTCATTTGTTTCAAAACTGAGACTTCTCCAAGTAAGCAATCTCCCTCTCTCCCTTCTCAGGCACCATCATTGTGAATCACTCTTTGTAGATAACTGAGAAGAATCATTATTCAGAATCAGTGGATTCTTTTGGTACCCTGGACTATATGACATTTTATTTTTGATGTGTTCCTGTATCACTGGGGCTGAAGGCGTCATGCGAAACAGTTTCTGATCATGCATAGTCTGCACAGTTGTTGGGACTATGGACAATGTATTTTCCTGCATCTGAGCAACAGACTCATTTTGGATTATTTCCGGATTTTGTCTTCATTCCTATTTTCAATGCCCAATTCTACCAAAAAAGGAACAAGCATTTCAACATTTTGAGATTTGTATTAATTCCAGAATTATTCATTATTCCTTTTCCATCACCTTGCATTTGCATTGCCCCATTTCCCATTCTCACAACTTGCATTTGAGTCATTCCATTCACTCCGGCATTTCCAGATTGAATATAACCATTATTTGAACCTACTCTCAAATAGTTTTTTCAAATAGTTTTTTCTGGAAAACCATCAGGTTCTCCTGGACTCTGAATTCTTTACTGTTTAGCATCAAATTTACCACTACTCTATATAACCAGCTTCACAATCTCTTCTATACTCTTTTCTGCCAACACTTTTCACTTTGTTGCATATGACTACTCATTTGGGGGCACAAGCCCATAACAAAAGAAGAAATGTAAACACTGACACCATCTTTCTCTGTATCATCAACTCCGCTGTTCCTCTTGAAAATCTGCATGAGTCTCTCAAATAAGCATGTACTGACTCTTTCGGTTGCTGTAAAGTTTTCAAAGTCTTTGTCCAATTAATATCCTTTTCAGGCACCTTCTTTTCAGATTTTCAGTCACTTGCCAATATTCATGAGCTACCTCCTCAGAAGGAGCATTATTAGGACTACCTCTATCTGGTTCTTCAGTTGGCCAAGAAACAGCAATTTTACATTCTGATCACATGTCACCAGGGATTACAATATCAAATAATGAATTTAAATCAGTCCAGAGCATCTGTCAAATCGCTGTTAACCTATAAACGTCCTTGTACCACCTTTGAGGCTCTTCTCACAGTTTTGGAAAATTTGTAGTAAAATCATAAAGATATGTTCTCGTCCACAGCAATTTCTCCCATGTCCTTCTCCTGATGGAAATCCCAAAATTGTTCCTGATCCATTTTTGAATCACTAGCTGAGCCTTTTGCCATATTCTCTGATTCTTTAACTTCCTGTTTTTTTGGCGTACCTCTATTCCATCTTTCTCTCTATTTCTTGAAATCACTCCTCTCCCTTTTCTTCTCGATCAAAACTACTATGAGCTCTTAAAGTCATACAACCCAATACCTTTATTTCGTCATGAGTCAAATTCATTTTGTATTTCTTTCTCACAGTCTTAATTTTACTAATGTCAACTTCACATCCATCGGCTAATTCTTCTAATTTATCATGTGCTTTATTTGGACATCTGGCTGTTTCTTTGATCAAGTACCTCTTTTCATCAACATTATATGACAATAGTCTATTTAAATCAATTGTTCTCCGTAGCATTTCTCCAAATTCAATTTTCAAAAGGCCAACATTCATAGTTTTGTCTTTTGGAGTCTATTCAACCACAACTGTAGTAACAGGTGGATCGATTTGAATTTGGGAAATAACTGATGTATCTCTGTTTGTACTTGGTAATGCTGCCATTGCAATTTCAGACAGGACACTTGCTATTGTGCTAACAACCACAGCTGTGGATGGACTCCGTATCTGTACTGCAGCTATCTGCTGCTGCACCCAAATTGTGTAATCTACCAGAACCAGTACTAGTTACTTGTGCCCTGACAGAATATGAAGGAGGTCTGGATTTCAAAAGATCATTAATAAAACTATCTTCCTTGTCTGTATCCTGATCGTGTTATTTTCACTCTTTAGTTTTCTATCTTCAGTTTCTTAAATGTTTTTGGGATATAGGAATTTTTATTGTATCATGGTAAACAGCAAAACAGGGCATAATCCCACACCGGAACAGTTGTACAATATCAGAGGGAGGCAGGACAGCCCAAACATCCACATACACAGGTTCAATTATTGGCATCAGGAACAGTGTCAAGGAAGGACAATATTTATGGATAACCTAAATGGCATTATGGTACATACATGGAGTGGTGTAACAGTGGAGAATCCACTGCATCCTCAGCAGGGTCCAGCTTGTAATATTTTAGCTAGCAACCCAAATCCTGAAATATTTACGTGGGCACCCCCTGCTCTATTCAGCCGACTTGTATTGATCCATCCCCGCCTTCCACTCCCCCAAGGTCGGGACCCCTGGCATCCCCCAGCGATGTGCTCCGTCTCATTTAGTTACCAATAGTCCCAGATCACAAATAAGGAGTTTAGCCCATTGGACATCCACATCGGTCGAGACATCAAGTAGAATGTACTTGGACTTGAGAGGAATATCTGCTCCCAGTATGTTCCGAAGTTCGCTCACCATCTATGACCAATCGCCTGAATAGCTGGGCAGCCCCATAGCATGTGTATAAATGTACCCCTTTTACCTTTACCTCTCGCACAATTCAGAGACAACATTCTCCCCATTTTGTGTAGTTGTTCACAATTATAGTAGACTCAATGTAATATCTTGAGCTGTATCAGGCGTAACCTGGGCTTAATGACCTCCTCCCCTGGGTGCATCAGGGTCGCCTCCCATTTCACATCCTCCATTTCTACCACATCCCTCACCCACTTGTCTCTCACCTTACTAAGTATATTTGGTATGTTGCTGTTGAGTGTTTTATAGATGAGGGAGATCGCCTTCGATTCAAGCTCTTCCGTTAGCAACTTACTCTTCAGTGGGATGTATTCAGGTATGACTAATTCTCCCATCCCCTTTGCTTGCCAAGCACGTCGTAGCTGTGCATATTTTAGGTATTGGTTTGGTTTCATTTGGTTTTCCCTCTGACAGGAGGAAAAGGTTAGCTGGTCTCCATCTTCCAAAAGATTGCCGATCTGGGTGATCCCAAGCACATCTCATACCCTGAAGCCCATGAGTTTCCCCAATTCCCACATCCATGCTCCTTCCCAAACGAGTGTTCTTCGGGTTATCTTACTCGCCCAGCCTATACAACTGGTGGCAGCTGTCAAATGCCCTTCTCTCCATACATATAGGGCAGAAGGATGCCGTTCACCCTCACCGCTGCTGTGGGGGCCTGGTATAGTAATGTAATCTCTTTTCCATAGCTTGGGCCAAAAGCAAACCTCCTCAGTGTCTGGTGACAGAAATCCAGAGGATTGGGTCAAAGGCCTTTTCTGCATCCAGTGAAAGAAATACATGAGGTTCCTCCCTGTGGCACACCTCCTACAACCAATTATGCAACTGATATAGGTTGAGTCTGGCAGACCTGCCGGGCATGAAGCCAGACTGATCTCTATGTATGAGCAGAACTACCACGGTAAGAAGCCTGGTGGCGAATATCATGGCCAGCAACTTCGTTTCAATGTTCAGCAAGGAAATTTGGTGATAGGAATCATAGGTAGTCATTGGCTTACCCTTCTTGTGGATCACATCATTGGTAGCGCATTGTAGATCAGGTGGCAGTTACCCTTTGTCCTGGGCTTCTCGGAAAAGCTCCAACAAAAACGGTCCAAGCAGCTTGGCATATCACTTAAAGAAATCAGCAAAGAGGCCCTTGTGACCCACGGCCTTCCCTGATTTTACTTTTACAATGGCCAACTGGACCTCTGTGAGCATGATCACCTCCTCAAAAGTGACATTCGGCGCGCATCGGACACCACTGGCATATGTAATGTGTCTCTGTAGGCCAGGAGACGCTCGGTGCCAGCCAGCGGACGTGCCCTATGGAACGATTCATAAGACCTTGCAAAGGCCTCCACTATTTACCTATCTGTTGAGTGTTCAGCCACGGACTCATCAATGATTCTCCGCAATCAAAGGGCCTCTATGCTTCTCTCTTGCTCAGCCATGAAAGCAACTTGCCAGCCTTGTCCCTTACATCATACAGGCACTGTGGTGAGGCTAACATCTGCTTATTTGCCTCCCTCTGTGCCAGATCTTGGTATTCCGTAAGGTTTGCCTCAATTTTGCTGAGTATTCGCAAGTCCATCCGGGCCCCGGAGGACTCCTTAAGGTATATCAGCTGGTGCTCAATTTCCTCTATCTCAGCTGTCTCTCTCCGCTTCCTGTGCACAAGAATGTTCTGTGCCCTATCTCTAAGGACTGCTTTATAGCCCTCCCAGAGCACTTCTGCTGAGTCCACTGACCCCTCATTTTCTTTGATGTAGAGTTCCCAATCGATCTGCAACCTCCGCATCCCACAAGTCCATACATTAAGTTTCCAGCTCACCCCCTGGAAGCAACGCCTCCCACCCACCATGATCCATAGAGGGAAAAGATCAGATAATCTTCATGCCAAGTAGTCCGCTCTGTCTTCCGTGGCTACCCACCTGCTGGGGCAAATATGTGGTCAATCCTGGAAAAGACCCAGTGAGTCCTGGAAAAATATGAATCGCGTCCGTCTCCCCGGATGATGGTGCCTCCATAGGTCATAAAGACCCAGAGTGGCCACAAATCGTCCAAAGGGCTCACCCCTAGAGGGAATCCCAATTGTCCCTAAGCGGTCCAGGTCTGGGGCCATTACATCATTGAAGTCCTATCCCATGATGTGTAAGGTGAGTTGGCCTCCAGGAGAATGGCTGCAACCTTCTCCAGTGTGGGCGCTTGCAGCCATGGGGGTGCATAGATACTTATCGGAGTGATTGATTTCCTCCGCCAAAGTCCCTGGACCCCCTCATAGCTCGCTTTCTGGTCTACCCATGTCCACACCACTGGATCCTCAGCAGATGGGTCTGCTGATGAAGAACTATGTCAGGCTTTAGGCGTCGTGTATGCCTTGTGACCAGACCCTGTTTTACCTTGCTACCCAGTCCATTAACATTCCAAGACAGTCTGGTGTACTGCATGTCATCCTGAGACCTAACCTGTGCCATGTGTAGATCATGTGGCAATGCCTAAGTGACCAACCACCCATGCTCTAGATGTGATGTGTCCTTGTATGCCCCTCTCTTCTATGAACTGAATGTAACCTTCCTAACACCCAACTGGGCACCCTCCAACCAGCCCTTCTGCCCCCCACTCAACCTTCCCCCACTCCCACGAGTGTGTAACCTCATGTCAACAGAATAACCATTCGCAAGCAAGGCAAAAGAGGTCTGTAGCCCACCCCTTCTCCGGCGCACCAACAGTTACTCAAACTTATATAGAAAGAAACTTATCAGAAAAATGAAATTTGTCTTTCTGTTACCCCAGTCCACACCAGCACTTCTTACCAAGCCTTCATCAACGCCCAACCGCCATTGGTGCATACAGATTATAGGGTGGTCATCCTCATTCTACCAGCACAAATGCCTCCCTCACATCCCCGCAAGTAACCCCTCCCTTTTTATGCCAGTTATATGACAGTGTCTTGAGATGGCGGTGTGAGGAAGACCCCCTCTGACGACCCAGGGACGTCATGGACATTGTCTCCTTCTATTTCCAGCTTCCCATCTGGTTCTACTTTGATGCACTGTGTCCCTCCATCTTGGGTCATTTCTGCCTTCCAGCTGACACCGCTAGGTCTACTCCGGGGTCTCGCCCTTCTGACACCATCTCCCGAAGTTCGGATAGACTGAACACCATCCCTGGGGTCCAACCAGTCCCATGTTTCCTCTGGGGAGCCAAAGAAGTGTCATCGTCTCTCTTCTAACACTTTCAGTTTGGTTGGGTATAGAAGCATTTAGCTCAGATGTTTCTGCTTAAAAGACAGGAATTGCTTTCTTTGGGCCTGGAGCTTGCGGATGTAGTCAAGGAAAATCTGTATCATAGTCCCTTCAAATTTTGGGTCCCTGTTCTTTCTGGCTCACTGCAGTATAGTGTCTTGGTTCTATAGTTGAGGATGTTAGCACTAATAGACCTCGGGGGTGGAGGGCTCCAGGTGGAGGATGTTGTATCAATGCTCTGTGTGCTTGTACATTTACAAAGAAACCAGATAGGGCTCATCCACCATCAGTCCAGCGAGCCATCTCTTGAGGAAGAGCTCCATGGCCTCCCCCTCGACCCATTCTGCGAACCGCAGGAAATGCAGATTGCATCTTCAAGGCGCACATCAAAGAGTGCAGCTTGCTCCAACAGGGTGTGCACTGTAGCTGTCAGTGTCTTAACCTCCCGCTTAAGCGCCTACACCTTTCCTTCATATCTCTTTGGAGTGCTCAGAGACTCCCTGGGGATCTGTGTGCAGCAGGTATACCTCACTGTAGATGGCATCCATTTTATACTCCAGGCCCTGCTTGGAGCTCTTAATGGCCACCAGGATTTGCACACCTGAGGGTTCTGCACCAGCCATTGGACCACCTACCACAACGATCTTTCTAGCCCTTGTGAAGCTGTCCAAACACATTTGCTGTGATTCTCTCACAGCCTTTTTCAACACCATGCTGAAATCCTCGTCAATCACAGAGCCTAACAGCACGGCAGGCCCTCTAATGTGCAGCAGGGCCCTCAGCCATCCGGACACTGTCGGTAATGGCCCCCCTGCGGTTCCCCAGTATGTCACAGTCAACTTTGCACTGCTTCAATCCAGGTGGGGTGGTGGTGGTGAGAGAAGGTCGGAGCCCCTTGTCTCAGTCAAGGCTCAGAGCGCCTCGTGTCTAGCAAGTACCTGTTGTGCGTTAGTTTAAGGCCTTCCTCACTACCTCACCTGGCCAGAACCCTATGTCCTAATTCCCATAGGGCGGAGCAAGTCCTAGCATCAATTCCTCGGGGCTGGCAACACACCCATCCCCAGGGAGGGGGTCTCTCAAAAAGCAGGCCCATGTACCTCTGGTCCCCATCTCTCCTGGAGCAAAATGCGGTTTGGCTACATCCTCTCCCGGTATTTTGCTTGAGAAGAACAGGGGGCACTCACAGGTATCACATGCTGGACTGGCACATCAGAAAAAGTGGGTGGTGAAGTGAAAAAACAATTCAGTTCCCTGGGCCACCTGCTCTCCTTCCTGGCCATTCAGGCTTCTATCCCCACACTTTCCAAGGCTCACCTCTCCCAGCTTCAAGGCTAGGCCACGCTGCATGGTACAATCTGGCTGCCCACCAGGAGGGGAACGCAACATCTTCAGCCGGCTCTCTCGCGGAACTCTGGTCCGCCCGATATTGGGCACAGTGGCCCATGGCTCCAGGCTGCACTGCTTTCACTTCTTTCTGGTTGCGGGCCCCATTTCTGTCAAGCCTGGGTGGCTACCCATGTGGCCGACCGCAGTCCCAGTGAATGTGGTGAGGCAGGGGGAGAGATGAGATGAAACGAGTGTTGCCTTGTTAAGCCACCAAAGGGAGCCCAGGCCCAGGTCTGTCGGTGACTGCCAATCGGGCCATGGAATTCCCAGACCTCATCTCTGGCCTGGGTGGCTGGTACAGCTGCGGCCGGTGGCATCGCGAAACCTCCGCAACCTCCGAGCATTGGTTTTGCTCCTCCGCACCCGCACCTCAGCAACCGAGCAAACTTCACCCAGCACTGGCCCTGCAGCACCTATCAGCTCTTCCAGGGGGCTCTCTAAGTCAGCTATCACTGTGAGAGTAAGGGTGCCTCAAAAGCGTGCTTGGGAATCGGATTTCATAGGATTGCAGTGGGGTGCTGGGGAACTCTCCCCTAACACGTCTTGTCGGCCATCTCGCTTGGCTATGTTTCTCCAGTTTCTTTAATTATTGCATGGAAACCTCTCACACCCTTCATTGTATCCTCCCTCCATTTCTCTTGTTGATCCCCCTTGTTCTCTAACCACTGTCTAAACTAACTCTTTATTTTGCTTTGTCCTTTTCTTTCTTTCCTTCTCTGTAGTCTGTGGATATCATTTGTTTAGATATGCAAAATGTCTGAGTCTAGGCAATAGCTTTCTTTCATTCATTGTTTGCATCAGGAAATCTAGCTTTCTAAAGCCACAGGCACCTTCAAAAGACAATTACAAGTTTTCAGCAGAAGCAGTATAGTTATGCCATTCAGACCACAGGTACACAGAGACCCCAATGTCTGTCATAATTTTATATACAGGCAGTCCCTCAGCAGGTAATTTCTGAGCCCCTGTGGAAGGTACAACAGAAACTTTAGTCTTTTTCCACACAGCATCCATTATTTCTGTTCAAATCAGTCGGACAAATCACACAACACAAACTATCGGACACCAACCAATACCAGTGCAGCCCAGTCAGAGGCCAATCAATCACTGCAAGGCTCTGACAGCAACCAACCAATGACAGTGCGACTTTGTGATGACATCTCTCCAGTTCAAGCATGGATCCACAGCTGACTGACGAATTGCAGTACGACTTCTCCGTGAACTGAAAGGTGACACAAAGTAAACCTTTTATGCTCAACTTAAGTAAGATGAAATTCAGCAAGTGAGGGTAAGACAAATGTCATAATCAATAGACACAAGAACAAAAAAATGCACCCTTAATTTCACCACCTTAAGTCACAATTCACACTTGTTGGACTCACAGACAGCAGCAATCCACCCTGGCTAATGCACCTACTCCTGTGCACTTATGAGCAAAGCACATCATCCCGGTTTAGAAATGCAACCCTGAAAAAGAAAACTGGATAATTCAGAAATCCCTATCTATGTGTATTCAGTGGCTCACACTACACACTACCTCATGAAGACAAGTAAGCCATAATGTCTCAAAATCTTGCATTTAAACAAATCTGATATCCAAACTATTAGAAATTCGGTTCCTGGTTGGCTAGGGTATGAATGTCAGCCAGGCGAAACCCACCACTCTAGTCAGAATAAGGAGATTACACACCCAAGATGACCCCTGCTCACCCCCTTGGTAGCTTGGCAGAGTAGTCAGGCTTATCCAAGAGGCAATGCGTAAAGTGTTTGTACAACACACACACACACACTAGTGACACACTAGGCACACCACAAAGAGACCACACAAGGTTATTACAAAATATCCTTTGTATTATATTTAAAACACATAGACCACAATCACATAGATCACAATTAGTTTGCCAAATAGGCAAGTTTCATGAGCGTAACAGTTAGTGCACTAAATGAATACTTATAACTTGCACATGTCATAAGATTCAGCATGAAAAACCATTAAAGGGAATATTATGCAGCTCCTGAACATAACATTTAGGACAAGACAGTAAACACGGTTTTATATTGCATGCATATTTAATAGGTTACATGGGTGATTCAATGTTAGGAAATATGCAGAACTTCAATTGCAGGCATTGACCCGTAGGCCAATAATGTTGGTAAGGTAGCCCAGGCCGCAGGGACACCTGCCCGCTACCACCAGTAGGGTGTGAGTACTTTCCAAAAATGCCTCCCCTCCCCTAAATAGGTAAAGTCACAGCTACCCGCACTCGGGCGGGGCAGCGGCATGTGGATTCAGCAAAGACGTGGGGGAAGGGCACTCATCTGGTCCCTGGTCGTGACCAGTGGATTCCTTGCAGCGCAGCCTCTCCGGCTGCATGGAGAGGGAGGCGCGAGGGCTTCAACAACAAGGGACAAAGGGCACTCACCCAGTCCTGGCCGGGACCAGTTGATTCCTTGCAGCTCTGCCTCTCCGGCTGCACGGAGCGGGAGGCGCAAAGGCTTTTCTCTGCTGCTTGCTGCAGCACAGCTGTAAGGCTCCTGCTCCACTTTTTTTTCCTGAGTGCATCCCCGCTCTCCTTGGCGTGGCGTCTTGCTTTGGCGGGGCTGCGATGAGCTGCAGTCCTCCTTCCACTTTGGCAGATACGGGTGGGTTACTAGGCAACCCCTGATGCTCCTGCGGAGTTCACTGTGCTGATGAGAAACCACCCTTGACTCCTCGGTGATCTCTCTGGGTTTTTAGAAACGGGGTGGGGCTCAGCCCAGATTTTGGGCCCACAGTGGTGTGCTTGATGTAGGAAAGCACCAAAAACAAACAAGCCCTTCAGCAATCACAGCCCCAGGTAATCCTTTCAGCCCAGAAAATGCCCACTGGAGACTTCCACTCAGGGATGCACACGAGAGCTTCTCAAACAATGAAGCACAGGGAGGCTTTCAGAGAATACAACCTCAGGTAATCCTTCAGAATAGTAAAAGCACAATGGAAACTTTTATGTCCCTGAGTTTCCCTAAGCATGAGGCCAGTACACACAGGCCATTGGAGATTTCTTACCAAGCAGGATACCACAGCAGGGCAAAAAGAGTAAGTCCTTTTCCTCCTTCACAGACAGAAGCAGCAATTGCAGGCCAACCCACCCCTCACACAGAAAAGGCAGCACTCCTCACACGGTTCTTCCACTCTTCTTCTTGGCAGGGTCCTCTTGTTTCCAGAAGTGAATCAAAAATCTTTTGTCATTGTTCTCTTTGTGGCAAGGGTCTCTGAACCCAGTCCAAACCAGTCTTGGCCTCCTTTGTCCAGCATGACCGCAGGATGTTGGAGCCAACTTTGTGAAAAGGAAACACAGCCTATTCAGGTGCTAGTGAAACCCCTCCCAACATTCTAAATACAGGGCAGGTCTATTCAGCCTAGCAATGAAGCACCCAGGCAAGGCAGGGCACACCTCTACCCCCCCCCCCCTTGTGACTGTCTAGAGTGAATATACATCCCCAGCTCCTGAATGCACAAACCCAGATGGTGAATACACAACAGGCAGAGGCAAACAGGATGGTGAAACAAGAAAGTGTGCACTTGTTAAAAGTGGCACTTTCAAAAACAGGATTTAAAACCCACCTTTAGTAAAAGGTGTGTTATTAAATTATGAGTTCAGGGAGCCTAAACTCCATTTCTCTATCTTGTCCCAACTGGACGTTACACATGTAAGATGCCCAAAGCATCTGAACCAGCAAACAAAATCCAATAGACAATCAAAAAAATTAGGAGGTAGACGCAAAATGTCAGAAGGAAACCACACCAAGGATTCCAGGTCTAACACGTGTCCTCTCCAGCTGAAAAGTAGGGAGAACTACCCAGCCACTTACGAGTTCTCATCACTAAGGCAGAAGAATCTGGACAGACAATCAGTATTGGCGTGTTCTGTACCAGGGCGGTGTTCCATTGTAAAGTCCATCCCCTGTAGGGAAATGGACCAACACAACAGTTCTGGGTTTTCATCACTCATTTGCATCAGCCATCTGAGGGGCCTGTGGTCTGCCTGAACCCGGAAGTGAGACCCAAACAAGTAGGGCCTTAACCTCTTCAGTGCCCAGACCACAGCAAACACTTCTTGCTCAATTGTGCTCCACCGCTGTTCCATGGGAAGTAGCCTCCTACTAATGATAGCTGCAGGTTGGACCAGGCCCTCATCATTTAGTTGTGAGAGAACTGCACCCACACCATGCTCTGAACCGTCGGTCTGCACAACAAATTCCTGGGAGAAGTTGGATGCTTTTAGCACGGGTGCGGCACATGGCAGTCTTCAGCCCATCAAAAGCAGCCTCACAGGCATCAGTCCAGATCACTTTCCTTGGGTGCTTTCTGGAAGTCAGCTCAGTCTAGGGGGCAACAATGGTGTCACAACCCTTGACAAACCTTCTGTAGTAGCCGGTGAGACCTAAATAGGCTCTCACTTCAGTCTGGGTCTTTTGGGGGTTCCTAAGCCAGGATAGTGTCAATCTTAGGCGGTAAGGGAGCCAATTGGCCGCTTCTTACCTGGTACCCAAAGTACACCACAAACCCATGCCCTATCTGGCACTTACTGGCCTTGATAGGGAGGCCCTCCTTCTGCAGGTCTTTCAACACTTCACAGAGGTGATGCAAGTGGTCCTCACAACTGGATCTGAGCACTGCAATGTCATCCAGGTAGGTGGCTCTGAATTCCTCCAGTGCAGACAGTAACTGGTTGACCAGTCTCTGGAAGGTGGCAGGGGTGTTCTTCAACTCAAAGTGCATGACCCAGAACAGGTAGTGCCTCTCTGGCATTGAGAACATAGACCTTTCCTTTGCCCCTTCAGTTGAGGCAATCTGCCAATACCAGAATGTTGAATCAAACATGCTGAGGAACATGGCAGCTCCCAACCCATCGATGAGCTCATCAGCTCTGGGGATAGGGTGTGTATCAGCCCTGGTGCCGGCATTGAGCCTACGGTAGTCCACACAGAACTGGAGTTCAGATTTCACACCAGCGGCAGCAGGTTCTGGAGAAGGGAGTTACACACCCAAGATAACCCCTGCTCACCCCCTTGGTAGCTTGGCAGAGCAGTTAGGAAAATCCCAGAAGCAATGCGTAAAGTGTTTGCACAACACACACCAGTGACACACTAGGCAAACCACAAAAGAGACTCCACACAAGGTTATAAAAAATATCCTTTGTATTATATATAAAACACATAGACCACAATCACATAAATCATCATTAGTTTGCCAACTAGGCAAGTGTCATGAGCATAACAGTTAGTGCACTAAATCACTACTAATAAATTGCACATGTCATAATATTCATCATGAAAACTCATTACTCCTGAACATAACATTTAGGGCAAGACATTAAACACGGTTTTACATTGCATGTATATTCAATAGTTTATATGGGTCATCTAACATTAGGATATATGCAGACCTTCAATTGCATGAATTAATGGTAAAATAATCAAGTTGGTAAGGTAGCCTAGGCCACAGGGATGCAAGCACGCTACCATCAGTAGGGTGGGAGTACTTCCCAAAAATGTCTCCCTACAGTAGGTAAAGTCACAGCTGCCCACACGCAGGTGGCGCAGCACCGCGTGGCTTCAGCAAAGAGGTGGTGGGAGGGCACTCACCCGGTCCCCAGTTGAGACCAGCTGATTACTTATTTTGCAGCACTGGCTGCATGGAGCGGGAGGCGTGAGGACTTCAACAACAAGTTGGGGAAGGGCACTCACTTGGTCCTCGGTCCAGACCATCTGATTCCTTGCAGCGCAGCCTCTCTGGCTGCACAGTGTGGAAAGCATGAGGGCTTTAGTCTGATGCTGGCTGCAGCGTGGCTTCAAGGCTCCTGTGCCCTTTTTCTCTTGATAGTGTCCCCTGTTCTCCTCTGCATTAGGTGTGGTGTCCTGCGTGGGTGGGTGCTGAAACAAGCCACGGTCCTCCTTCCACTTTGGTGGCTTCAGGTAGGTTGCTAGGCAGCGCCGGGCGCTCCTGCAGCACTTGGTCTGCTGACGAACTGCCACACTTGACTGCTCAGCAATACCTCGGGTTTCTGGAAAGCAGGTGGGGCTCAGCCCAGAGCTCAGGCACGCGGCACTGTGCTTGATGTAGCAAAGTGCCAAAAAACACACAGAGCCTTCAGCAATCAGTTCTTTCGGCCCACAAAATGCACACTGGAGACTTCATTCAGGGATGCACACAGGAGCTTCTCCAACAATGAAGCACAAGGAGGCTTTCAGAGAATACAGCCTCAGGTAATCCTTCAGAACAGTAAAATCACTATGGACACTTTGATGTCCCTGAGTTACCCAGATCAGGAGGCCAGCACACACAAACCCTTGGAGATTTCTTCCCAAGCAGGATACCACAGCAGGGCAAATATAGTCAGTCCTTCTCCTCCACTACAGACGGACACAGCAACTGCGAGCCAACCCACCCCTCACACAAAAAAGCCAGTGCTCCTCACAAAGTTCTTCTGCTCCTGCTCTTCTTTTTGGCAGGATCCTCTTGTTTCAGGAAGTGAATCTAAAATCATGGGGTTTCATGTACTGTACTAATACCCCCTTTTGGCATTGTTCTCTTTGTGGCAAGGGTCTCTGAACCCAGTCCAAACCAGCCCTGGCCTCCTTATTCCAGCATGACGGCAGGCAATGGAGACAGCATTGTGAAAAGGAGACACAGCCTATTCAGGTGCTAGTAAAACCTCTCCCCCCACTCTAAATGCAGACCAGGTCTATTCAGCCTAGCGAGGAGTCACCCTGGCAAGGCATCACACACCTCAACCTCCCCTTGTGACTAGGGTGAATGCACCTCCCCAGCTCCTGTCACTGCAAACTCAGACGGTGACTACACAACAGACAGAGGCACACAGGGTGGTTAAACAAGAAAGTGCGCACTTTCAAACACAGGATTTAAAAAACACCTTTACTAAAAGGTGTATTATTAGATTCTGAATTCAGAGAGCCTAAACATTATTTCTCCATCTTGTCTCAACTGTAAGCTACACATGTCAGATGTTGTAGTGCAGCCTCAATGATAGCCTATGGGACAGACTTTCAACAGTGAAAAAAGAAATACATAGTATTTCACTATCAGGACATGTAACACATGTCCTACCTTTCACCTACACTGCACCCTGCCCATTGGTGTACCTTGGGCCTACCTTAGGGGTGCGTAAGGAAAGGGAACGCTTTGGCCTGGCAAGTGAGTGCACATGCCAGGGCAACAGGGCAGTTTACAACTGCGTGCGCAGACACTGCATTGGCAATTCTGAGATACATTTGCAGGGCTAGTCATGTGGGTGGCACAACCAGTGCTGCAAGTTCACTAGTAGCATTTGGTTTACCAGCCCTGGCACACCCAGTGCACTGTACTAGGGAGTTACCAGTAAATCAAATATACCAATCATGGATAACCAATCAGACGTATAATTTATACAGGGAGCACTTGCACTTTGACACTGATCAGCAGTGGCAAACTTGAAACTCTAGAAGCACACTGCAAACACCTCAAAACACACAACCCACACTTTGCCCAATTCATACGTATACTTCAAATTGTTTGGGACCAGCCCTGCAAATCAGACTGCTCTACAAAATCTCGACAACAGAAACTTCACCTGAAAATCCACTCTCCCTATAAAGGGCATAATGAGTAAAAGGAATAAGAGTCTCTTAGCAAAAGGTGATGCTCTTTCATGTGCAATCATCCTCTGCTACCAAGACTTGTGGGAGCAAAACCATACCCCAAACATTTGATAACCTTAAATTTATCTCATTTGGTTCTCTCACAGTTTATTGCTTAAACCTAAATTTCAAGATGCAATGTGTCCGCATGTTAAGGCATCTCCCCAAACATCGATTAGCAGAGTTAAGCAGTTCATTGCGTAATGGGAGCCACTCAATAATTGAGTTCTAGATCAATTAAAAGTTAAACAGCTTTATTAAAAAAGTGCAAACTAAGTAGTACAGAGTCAATGTCAAGAAGGCTCTCAGATGCAAAGTTATACATATTTAAAAAGTTTCAATGGGCAGCAAAATCATAGGAATATCTCTAGTTGAATAGGAAAGTCCCTTGTCTCACTCCCAAATTGAGGAGTTTTTATATACAATTGGTGCATAGAACTATTAGAAATTGTGCAAACTCATTGTGGTGTGAGCAAAAGTACAATTTCTTTCATAACACCAGAGCACAAGAATAATACAAGTCATTACCTTAACACGTAAACACCATCCCAATGCAAAAAAAGTATTCAACCATCTCAATGCTAATGTCATCTGGAGATGTTCCAACAAATAAGAAACTTTTAGACAATAAGGTGCCGATTACGATCCGGTAAAAACCGGGTACGAACCGTCGGTCGGAGCGTTTTCTCCGTCCGACTCGTACCCGGTTGTAAAACTTTACAAACATGGAATTACGATTCGCACGGAAACACCATTTCCGTACGAATCGTAAAAAACACCGACCGACGAAAATATACATACGAATGTGATCCGGGAATGCTGCGACGTGACGTCGGGACGCTTTCAGGCAGCGTTTCACGACCCAGGAAGTACGATTCGAACCGACAGCAGTCCGGACGGCAATATTTTCACGGCACCCAAAAAGTGCCGGAAAAGCGAAGTACGCCGCAAAATGACCAGAGTAGGTGGCCCGGTACGCGCCGTACCCACCCCCAGCCCCCGTATGTATGCGCCGACCCCCCCCAGCCCCCATATGTACGCGCTGACACCCCCCAGCCCCTGTATGTACGCGCCGACCCCCCCAGCCCCCGTACGTTCGAGTCGTACCCACCCCGTGTATGTACACCCGTGTACGTTCGAGTCGTACCCCCACCCGTGTATGTACGGTGCGTACCCCCAGCGCGTAGCGCTGGGGGTATGCACTGTACATACACGGGTGGGGGTACGACTCGAACGTACACGGGTGTACATACACGGGGGTACGACACGTACACGGGTGTACATACACGGGGGTTCGACACGTACACGGGTGTACATACACAGGGGGGTTCGACACGTACACGGGTGTACATACACGGGTGGGGGTACGACTCGAACGTACACGGGTGTACATACACGAGGGGTTCGACACATACACGGGTGTACATACATGGGGGGGTTCGACACGTACACGGGTGTACATACACGGGGGGTACGAATCGAATGTACGGGGGCTGGGGGGGGTCGGCGCGTACATATGGGGGCGACGGGGGGTCGGCGCGTACATACGGGGGCCGGGAGGGGGGATTCAACTCGTACATAGGAGGGCTGGGGGGAGTGTCGGGCGCGTATGCGGGCACATGTCTCCATGGTTGCTATGGGAGTTCGGTGCGGACGGTGTTTTTTCCATACGGTTGTAACATCGGACGCACGGGATGGATCGTAATTCCGCGGTCGGACTTCACTTTTCACATTTGTATGGTAAATCGTCCGTGGACGTGTCGGACACATTTTCCGACCCGAGGACGTGTGGGGAATAATTCCCAATGCGATTCGTATGGACTTTTTCCCATGCAAATCGTAATTGGCAGTTTGTACGGCACTTGTACGATTCGTACGGTAAAAAGACCGGATACGAGTCGTACGGGGAATTTTTTTACCGGATCGTAATCGGCACCTAAGACTTTCTCTCAGCGAATAAACCCAGTGCAGAAACCGAATGAGATAGATACATTTTGCAATATTACATCAGCACAGTAGCAAATTCAACACTAACAGGAGTGAGTGACTTGGATGGCACCATCTTGATCAAAATGAAGATTTATCCAGAAGTGGCCTAACTAAAACATGTTAATAACTTTCCTTCTATATATCGTATAAAATGTGTTTCTGTTACAATTCTATATATGCAAGATCACATGTAAAATTGTATATTATACATTATTATTAGTGCACAAAAAATATAAACTTCAAAATAATTCCACATCAATAATTACATGATTTGACCAGTGAGAGACTTCCCAGCCAATGGCATGCTTCACCTCTCCCACCCGTACACATGTTCACTAGTAACTTACATACCACTACTATAATAGTGGTAATTGTGACAAACTTCAAAGGTTATTTTCTACCACAAAATAACCACACATAACTATTCAAAAGGATGTATATTTTAAAAACTTGAAACAGTGTAAAAGGAACATGGAAAATATTTTCTAGTAAGATGTTTGGATTGGTTCAAAGTCCTTTGATAAATGTGAACACTGTCTGCTAGAAAATACATTTTGTAGATTGCTGTTTTTCTGGTCACTTTGTATCTTTTTTGCAGTCTCAAATTTATGTTGCTTGCAGTTTTCCTCTTAAGTTCTTCACATCTGCTTAGACTGACTGCTGATATTTCACTCTCCAAGCATCCACTGAGTCATCCGAACTCTCAAGCCCTGGTCTTAACACTTTTAAAAATGCAATAATAATACAGACTCTGGGGCATATGGTCGCCAGGGAGGAGATTTTTGTGCATTTGTGCTGAGAGAAATAGCTTCCATTTAAGAAGATAGATACATTTTTCATAAGAAAACTTTCAACACTGCAGTCCTGATTCACAAAGATAAACTTGCACTTTGGTGTAAGTTTACCTTTTTTTTTTTAGTGTTCACAAACTATGGGGCTTATTTACAAGCGTCACTTTTAATTTGGGAAAAAGGGACGCACCGCGCAAGGGGCTTGTAAATAAGCAGCCATTGGCCTCATTTACAGTATTTTGACCACAGCAGCACAGCAAGTCTTCCTGCTGTGCTGCTGTGCATCAAAATAAATAAAAGGGCAGTAGTGGAGGACTGGCTCAGAGAAGTTATTGAAGATAATGGGGGATATTCTCAAGAACGTGTGATAACCATCGCAAAAGTTACTTAACGCAACCTTCAATATTGCAGGCTATCGCAGGAAAATTATGGCGTGTTATCGATTATCTCAACACGGCGGCACCATGTGATATTCCACAGATAACGCGTTAAAATCAACGCCACGCCTCAAAAATGCGAAACGCGAATGTAAAAAAAGCTGTGATGAGGCCAGTCGCGATACAAAAAGCAGCAAAAATCAGCTACAGGCCTGCAATTCACACACGTCAGGCGGGTAAAATCACAATAAAAGTAGAAAAAAACTGACAAACAAGTGCCAAACAACAGCCAAGCACAATGGATGTTGCCGGAGCAAGTACGGAGGAGAACCAGAACCCCACAACCCCCGCGGAGGACCTGCCTGGGACCTCGGGGTCAGGGAAGGGCAAGGAGAAGAAGAGTAGGAAGAAGCGCTTCAGTCCGCAGGAAAACAGGATCCTGATAACGGAGGTGGTCAAACACCATCAACAACTGTTCGTCACCTCCACTATGGCAGTCCATCATGGACAAGGTAAATGCAGTCAGAGTGCTGAAGAGGACAATAGAGGAGGTCAAGAGGCGCTGAAATGACATCAAGCGCAAAACCAAGCTGAAACTCGCTAAGAACCGGAAGGCAGCAATGCAGACTGGAGGTTGGAGTCCTGCGCCACAGGAGGAGCTGGACGACATGGAGGAAATGGTGTCCACAGTCATCAGTGGGAAGACGGTGGCTGGAGTCGGGGGACCGGACACTGCTCAACATGACCAGACACAACAGCACCAGGGTGAGTAACGACCAGGGACTGGGGGGATGGGGGAGATGGGCACAATGGCACACATGCACAATTGAGCTGAGCACATCTGCGGACAAACCATGCTCCAGACCCCAACTCCCACCAAGAGAACAATGTACCCAAGTATGCTACATGTCAGCACTGTACAAGCACAGTGAAGTCAAAGGCACACTGCATGAAAGGGATAAGGGGCAGCAAAACAGAGCAGCAGGGGCCCCCCCCCAATGCAGGCCACACACATAACATGCAGAGCACATCAACACTGACAACAAAATGGCACAAATCGCAACACGTCCACAACAGAACACAGGACACAACTGGCGCCTACTGGGTTTAGACACTGGCCAATCACTAGTGGCATTGTAGGGAAATGTGAGTAGATAATGTACAAGTTCAAACACACATTTGTGATGTTATTGAAATATCCACTGTCCCGCAGCAAATAGGCAGCCCCTCCAAAACAGCCACGATGTACACAGTCATGCAGTCTGTATGTGAACATGTACAATCCGACAACACACATGTGAACACATTGTCAAACTGCATCTCCCCTTCACATTGCAGAGGGACAATCAACACCTCCTGCAGAGCATCCCAAACCTCTCTTCTCTGATGATGAAGAGAACCACCACTGCTTCGACTCCAATGCCCTCCGAGAGTTCATTGACAGTCTCCGCAGCCCACCTCCAGGAGCAGGGCAGCCCGGCTGCAATGGGGACACCCCACCCCCTGCACAGACCACACAGCAGGCAGCACCCACCACCATGGCTGTCTCCCAGGACACCCACGAAGAACATATGGCCTTCCAACGCCGTGTGTTGGGATGCCCGGAGCATCTGGCTGAACAGGTGCGGGTTTTCTTCGACCGCATGGCAGACAAAATAGATGCCATACGTGGGTGTCTATGTCCCATCAGGGACCACTCACAGTCCCTAAAGGACACCCACAGTCCGCTCCATGCTCTCCAACGAACCATGGTTGACATCCTGACTCTGGGACAAGAACGACTGTCTAGTCAGAGTGGCTCCAGCGAGCTCGCCCGGGAGTTGGAACTCATGCGGAGGCTCATGGAGACCACCGAGTGGGCTAATGTGGAAAGAGCAGCTGCCACAGCTGCACACCAGCGAGAGGTAGCTGGGTTCCACAATGACCTCAAAACCATCCTCATGGCGTTGCTGCCACAAGGCTTGGCGCCGATGCATGCTGCTGCTACCACTACATCCACATCTCCGCCCCCTAAAGTGTCAGTGCCACACAGTGCAGCAGACATTCCACCTCCGGCCCCTGAGGTGTAACTGCCACACAGTGCTGGAGAAAGGCCAGCAACACCCACACGTGAGGCACATGAGACAGCAGAGGACGAAGATGCGGATGAAACCTTCTTACTGGTACGGAGAAAACTGTAGCATTCATATCAGCCATATGGTCGGTTTCAGCTTGGTTCTGCCCTCTGCATCATCACCTTCCACTGTCCCCCGATACACTCTGCGACACTCACCTTGTACCTCGCAACGGACTGCCATATTCTGTATGTTCACCAATGACACAGCTAACAGACTGCGGACTGAACTCTTCCTCTTCCTTTGGACTTGTCAGTCCCTGAAGGACTCTGGCTGGCCCTCCACGGGCCAACATTGTAAATTGGGATTTGCATGGCCCTGTACTGCTCCAGATGCAACACTCCACTGAAGGTGCATTAAGCATTCCGAATCACACAGATGTCTCGTGTCTATGGTCTTTCACGTGTGGCAGTATGGACGAATGTAGGGTCAGTGAATTCCTCTTACGTCCATGTGGCTCATGTCGTTGGACTTGGGTCACAGGGTGACACATTGCCGAATGCAGTCAGGGTGGCGCCGATGCAACAACAGTGACACATGCATTTGTTACTTCCTTGTTTAGCCCCGTACGGAACACCTCCCAGAGCCCCGGGGGCATTGTTCAAACCCTTATGCTGGACTGGCATACGCCAGGCCAGCCCACTACCCTTACGCTTACAGGTGGGGACGACAATGCTACCTTTCCCAGGTATTCCCTGTAGGGATCTGCTGCCCACAGGTCTAGTTGTCAGCATGCCACAGCCACTCCCTCAGGGCTGGTGTACACCCACACCACACCCATCCAGTACATGCGTCACAGCACATGTGACCCTGCCGGTGAGCAGTCTAAATATCGAAAATTTAATTTCGACCTACAATAATATCGAGTCTAGAATATCGAAGGGACAGAATATCGATGTCAAGAATATCTATGGACAGAATATCGACACTAAGGTAAGTAATATCGATTTTTTTTATATCGATGTTAGTAATATCGAAGTTAGTAATATCGATATGAAATATATCGATGTTACTAATATCTATGTCACTAATATCGATATGTATAATATTGCTATGTCTTTTATTATGTATTTAATATGTATGTGTTAATTATTTTTTGTTAAGTGTTCAACTGGTTTTAAAATATATGTATACAATATTTATATGTTAATAATGTTTTTTTAAAGTTAATTTTGTGTTTTAGTACCGTAGCGGGTTGTGGGTTTATAGGGGAATAGGGTGGGAAGTAATTTAACTATATGAATTTAATTATACATTTTTGGGAATTATAAATTAATTTAAAATAATTTTTGCGTTTAAATTCTGTAGCGGGTTGTGGGTTTATAGGGGATTAGGGTGGGAAGTAATTTAATTATATGAAAATAATTATAAATTTTTAGGAATTATAAATTAATTTTAAATAATTTTTGCGTTTAAATTCTGTAGCGGGTTGTGTGTTTATAGGGGAATAGGGTGGGAAGTAATTTAATTGTAATTAAGTAATATTTTTTTTTATTTATTGGTATTGATAATTATGTTTTTGTCAATTAAGTATTAATTGGTAATTAATTTTTATTAATTGGTAATTAGTTTTTATTAATTGATTAATTGATAATTATGTTAACTGTATTATTTTATTATTTGAGTGTTTCGTGCATTTATAGGGGAATAGTGTTGGAAGTAATTGAAATCTAATTAAGTAATTATTAAATTTGTTGCTGGGTATTGATAATTAATTAATTGGAGATTAATTATTAATTGGTAAATATTTTAAATAATAATATTTTGGTTATGAAAATTGGGTTATTGTTAATTAATAATCAATTGGTAATTAGATATGTTTAAATAATATTTATTGATATTTCTAATTACAATAGTAATAAGTAATTATTAATTAGTAATTAATGTATAATAATTATTATTTTTGGTATAAAAAATATGCAATTGTTTAATATTTTTTAATTGGTAATTAAAGTTTGATAATTATTTTTTGGTATAAAAAATGCAATTGTTGAATTTTTTTTAATTGGTAATTAATATTCATTAATTATTATTTATTGGTATTTATTAATATTTTATTGCTAATTAATTATTTATTGGTAGTTATGTTTTTAATAAATATCTATTGGTATTTGTTAGTAATTTTGAGTTATTTAATAATTACATTATTAATTATTTTAAAGAATTATTGTATTTATAAGTATGTTATTTTTAACTTCTAAGCTATCCAACACTTTCCCTACTGTTGCACTCTCTGGAGTTAGAATAGTAATTTTTACCCCTACGCAATCCAACACTTTCCCTACTGTTGCACTCTCTGGAGTTGGAGTAGTAATTTGTACCCTACGCTATCCAACACTTTCCCTACTGTTGCACTCTCTGGAGTTGGAATAGTAATTTTCCCCCCTACGCTATCCAACACTTTCCCTACTGTTGCACTCTCTGGAGTTGGAATAGCAATTTTTACCCCTACGCAATCCAACACTTTCCCTACTGTTGCTCTCTCTGGAGTTGGAATAGTCATTTTTACCCCTACACTATCCAACACTTTCCCTACTGTTGCACTGTCTGGAGTGGGAATAGTAATTTTTATCCTTACGCAATCCAACACTTTCTCTACTGTTGCGCTCCCTGGAGTTGGAATAGTAATTTTTACCCTTACGTTATCCAACACTTTCCCTACTGTTGCACTGTATGGAGTGGGAATTGTAATTTTTACCCCTACGCCATCCAACATTTTCCCTACGGTTGCACTGTCTGGAGTGGGAATACAAATTTTTACCACTACGCCATCCAACACTTTCCCTACTGTTGCACTCTTTGGAGTTGGAATAGTTATTTTTACCCCTACGCTATCCAAAACTTTCCTTACTGTTGCACTCTCTGGAGTTGGAATAGTAATTTTTACCCCTACGCTATCCAACACTTTCCCTACTGTTGCACTCTCTGGAGTTGGAATAGCAATTTTTACCCCTACGCAATCCAACACTTTCCCTACTGTTGCACTCTCTGGAGTTGGAATAGTAATTTTTACCCCTACGCTATCCAACACTTTCCCTACTGTTGCACTCTCTGGAGTTGGAATAGTAATTTTTACCCCTACACTATCCAACACTTTCCCTACTGTTGCACTGTCTGGAGTGGGAATAGTAATTTTTATCCCTATGCAATCCAACACTTTCTCTACTGTTGCACTCCCTGGAGTTGGAATAGTAATTTTTACCCTTACGTTATCCAACACTTTCCCTACTGTTGCACTGTATGGAGTGGGAATTGTAATTTTTACCCCTACGCCATCCAACATTTTCCCTACGGTTGCACTGTCTGGAGTGGGAATACTAATTTTTACCCCTATGCCATCCAACACTTTCCCTACTGTTGCACTCTTTGGAGTTGGAATAGTTGTTTTTACCCCTACGCTATCCAACACTTTCCTTACTGTTGCACTCCCTGGAGTCGGAATAATTTATACCTCTACGTTATCCAACACTTTCCCTACTGTTACACTATCTGGAGTGGATATAGTAATTTTTAGCCCTCCGCTATCCAAAATTTTTCTTTCTGTTGTTTTTTGGAGCTGGAGTAGTAGTTTTATTGTCTTTGCTATTTAATATTTTATTTATTATTTTAGCTAATGTAGTATATAATTAATTTTAACAATATTTAAATTAAATGTAATTTTTTTAATTTGTTATATATAATTATTTAATTTGTATTTATGTTATTGTTTTATGTGTGTAATGTTTTTGCTATTTTTAATATTTTTAAATAATTTATAATTTATTAAAACAATTATAAAAACATTAATAAGTAAGTATATATATTATATATTATATGTATATGTTTAATTATTTTTTTAATTAAATTATATTGATTAATTATTAATTTTTAACATTATGAAATATATTTAATTATGTTTATTTTATTTATAAGTATTATTATGTTTATTTTACATAGTTTTTGTAACAAAAAAAACCCCGATATTTTTAAAAACGATATTTTTGACATCGATATTTTATTTTTGATATTTTTGTTCTTACCATGTTGTAGATAGGATGTCGATATTCTTGACATCGATATTTTTGTTGCGATATTTTTGTAGGTCGAATTTCTGACTTTCCAAATTTTGTCAGAGATCCGACCCTGCCAATAAAAAGGGCTGGACGCACGTGCTCAACGCCATTTCCAACCTCTCTCAGGGTGTATCCGTGTGGTGTGCATGTAGGCATGGGGGCCCAGGGGCCTGCGACATCACATTCCGCAGGCCCGGAGGTGACATGATGGCGTCCGCACCACGATACCCAATCATAGAGGGTCCATGACTTGCGGGGCACAGACTTAGTGGCACCGGATACACTGTGCCGGCACAGGCACACCGCCACGGGCGGTGACTTACGGTGCACTGAGGTAGGGGCACCATAATTGCTGAGCGGGTGTGCAGCCTGCAATGATGCCCCGTCCCGGCGGTCCGAACTGCTCAGGTTTTGTGTGCCCTGCTGGACCGCAGTGTAGGCCTGAGCCAGCGGACAGCGGGGGCCTACCGCCACGTGGCGTGGCCTCGTGGGTCACAGAGTTAGTGGCACCTCAAGGGCTGAGCGGATGTGCAGCCTGCGATGATGCCCTGTGCACTGGTATGTCCTCTGCCATGGCGAAATCAAGACCCAGCATCAAATAAGAAACCTGGTGGCCTGCAAAGCGGGGCTACATGATGTGGAGGGTGCCATGTCCACGGGCCCTGGTCTTGTGGCTTCGAGCCGCATGTGGTGGGCCCTCCTTTCTAAATGCCGGTGGCGGAATGTGAGCAGTGAGGCCTGGGTGTGCAGGGGCGGGCATGCACCCCTGGGTGGCGGGAGTGGCTGGGGTGCATCTGCCTGGGTGCGCAGGGGCTCTCCAGCGATGATGTCTTGTGCAGTTGTGTGTACTGTGACATTCATGTATCTGGACTCTGTTTCAGATGATGAGTCTGTCTCAGATGTGGGACCTGGTGAACTGCACTACATACCGGCATGTGGTTGGAGACACACCGGTGGCAGCAGGTGTGCAGTGTGGCCTGGGTGCGCAGTGTCGGCACTGTCTCTCCCTGTCCCTCTCTTAGTTTCTCTCTCTCTCTCCGTCTATCTCTCTCTTCCCCTCTCTGTTCATCTATCTCTCTCTCTCCCCCTCTCTGTCTGTCTATCTCTCTCTCCCCCTCTCTGTCCGTCTATCTCTCTCTTCCTCTCTACCTCTCTCCCTCCTTCGCTCTCTCTTTGTCCCTTGTTGTGCGCAGGACACAACTTCTCATCATGATTTTTGTCTTGCAGGCTGTGACCTATGGAATGTCCCGAGGGGAGTCGCCATGTGTCTCCATTTCTGTCCTGTGTTTATTTTAATACATTTTCATTTGTTGCTTCGAAGGTAAATGTGTGATGCTCATTTTTGTGCGACATCAGGCGGATTATTTGGTACATGACTGCGCGTAGTTGATGTGGGGTGTCCTGGGGGTGGTGGCAGGGGGTGTTGTGGCCCTCCTGGGTGTCAGGCATGCATGTTCAGTGGCTCCATGGCATCTGTTGTTTTTCAGGTGTGGCTCTGGGCTGGGCTCTCTTTAGTGGTGCAGGCTGCCATTCGACTTAGCACCAGCTTGTGAATGGGGTGATAAATGTATCGCGACTTTGGCTGCGTTAAAGTGCCGTTAACTCGGCGATAGCGCCTTGAGAATATGCCCCAATGTCTCTAGCTTATTATTTTTTTTTAACAACAAATTTTATTTGGTCATTTTGCAATATATCGGGCGAAAGCCCCACAATGGCATACATAATCAGTTGGAACGCGTATGCGATGACCACCATTTCCACCAAAATATACAGCCCCTGCAAAACATGTAGGTAAACCAAAGATATAAGCAACATAAGCAATATACAGACAGTGGTCAGATCCCAAAATATAGTACATAATACGCCAGAGTCCCAATATTCAGTCCAATAAGGCGGTGATACAGGTAAACAACATAGTTCGGGGCATTGGAGGGCGGTGGGCCAGGGGCAACTTTTACGAATCTTCCTCTGGGAGAGGGGGCAAGTCAATTCCCCAATAAGTCGGCCATCGTGTCCAAATCTTTTGGTGTGTTTAAGGGGGCAACCATGAAACACAAAGACAGAAATCTCAACTCCCATACACTGATCCAGTGCAGCCTTCCATTTACCCATGGTCGGAGGAGAGGATGCCCTCCAACACTGCGCTATGTCCCTCTTGGCAATAGTAAGGGCAAGAAACAGTAGATGCTGTTTATAGCGATTGCCCCCAATTTCGTCTGTGGAATGTAGTAGGAACAACCGGGGATCTAATGGGAGCACCCACCCCAATACCTCGCTGAGACATGACCGAACTCTGTTCCAAAAGGGCTGTAGGGCCGTGCAAGTACACACGGTACGGAAGAAGGACCCCTCCTCACAGACGCACTGCAAGCATACGGGGGACTGAATGACCCCCATCCGCCACAGACGTACCCTAGTATAATACACTCGATGCAGATATTTGAACTGGATGAGCCTATAGCACATCGAGACAGCTGCGCCCCTAGGGCTGGATATCGCTTCAGCCCAGTCGTCGTCTGTTAGATCGGGAATATCTGCCTGCCAGTCCTGTTGGGTCTTGTCTAAAGTAGTGGGGGTGTGCATCGTCAGTGTCTGGTAAATCTGTCTAATTTTATGTAATCCGAGGTCCCCCATTAATAGACGGCCCTCCAAAGGCTGGAACTCAGGGAGGGTTTCCAAATGGCGGACCTGAGGGGAGAGCGCATGTCAGAGCTGTTTGTAAAATTGTGACTTGTGGAGGCCGAAATCTGATTGTAATTGTTGAAATGATTTTATTGTGGCACCCTTCATGACATCCCCTAGATTTGAGATCCCCACCAGGTCCCATCCTCGAAATCCCTTTAATGCAGTAGCAGACTTGAGGCTTGTAGCCTGCCACAGGGGGGTCTGTCGAGTCAGTCGCCCCTTCCATCCAATCTGCCTGGTCTTAGCCCGCCACAGCAGTATGGCTTGTCTGCCAGCCGGCGGTAGATGATCTAGCTTCGTATAACTGTATAATAAATGGAGAAGTGGAACCTGCTCCATGCAGGCATGTTCAATAGCATACGCCGGGTCTGTGGGGGAATTGTACCATAGCTCATTAATCGCAAGGATGTGAGATGCAACATAGTAGGAGTAGATGTCAGCCGCCGCGATCCCTCCACAGTACGGTGACTGTGAGCAGGTGCGAAGCGCCACCCGAACAGCCCCGCCCCCCCATAGGAAGTTATTTTGAATTGCGTTCACCTGCGTGAACCAAGCGCGAGGGATAGGGTATGGGAAATTGTGGAGGCGATACAATATCCGAGGCAAAGACACCATTTTAAAAATGGCTGATCACCCATAGAGGGACAAGGGGAGAGCAGACCACACCGCCGTTTCGTTTTTGAGGCTAACCATTAACGGGGAAATATTGTGTGCCCAAGAGATTTTGGGGCATGGGGAACTGTAGATCCCCAGATATTTGAACCCATCCGTGGCCTTGAACAGCTGCGCAGCCCACGATTCACAGCCCTGATACCCACACACCGGGAAGAGAATGGACTTAGCGGGATTCGTGTGGAGGCCAGTGGTGCTACCAAACACTCGGAGGATCTCCAGGATACGGGGCCCTGAGTACCACGGGTCAGTCATAAAAAATAGGGCATCGTCAGCATATAACGCTATACGATCTGACCGTGAGCGGGACCAATCGAACCCCCGGAACACCGGATCGCCCCTTACCCAGGCCACCAGGGGCTCAACCGCCAGGGCGAACAACAATGGAGAGAGCGGGCAGCCCTGGCGGGTACCTCTCCGGATCGGGAATGGGCGGGAGCGGTGTCCGGCAATACGAACGGACGCTGTCAAATTCGTATCCAGCAAGCGAACATAGGTCAGGAAACGAGGCCCGAGGTTGACGGCATCAAGTAGTTGGAAAAGATAGATCCAGCTTAAGGAGTCAAATGCCTTATCAATATCGGCCAATAATAGGGCAGCGGGGCGGCTCAACGTAGGGGACGCAGTAGTGGCATTGTGAATGTGCCTGATGTTATGTCTCGTAACCCTCTGTGGCATAAAGCCCGACTGGTCGGGGTGGATCAAGTCGGTGATGCACCCGCGAAGGCGGTCGGCCAAGACCTTCCCCAACAATTTGGGTTCGAAATTAATAAGATAGATGGGGCGATAGGAAGACGGGTCTTCAGGGTGTCTGCCAGGTTTAGGAAATAGCACTATGTCCCCGTGCCGCCAGTCCTCCGGCAGACTCCCCCGATCTGTTGAATCCACGATAGTTGCCAACAAGTGAGGCCCCAGTAGGGTCATATGGGACCGAAGGAATTCCATGGGGAACCCGTTGGGACCCGGGGCGCGACCCGGCCGGGTCGCACCGAGGGCACCAGACATCTCCTCTATTTTAATGGGTGCCTCCAGGTTCTCTCGCACTGAATCGGGGAGCCGACGAGCTGGAATGTCCCGGAGGAACTCCGCGATGAGCTCAACAGATATCTGCTCCTTGCGGGCATACAGGGATGAGAAGTGCCGCGTGAATTCATCCGCCACTTCCGCCGGCGACGTGTACATCGACCCGTCTAAGCCCTGAATCGCAGGCGTGACGGCCGGGGCGCCATCCACCTGGCACAGTCTATGGAGCATGTTGCTTGACTTGTCCCCCCACTGATATATTCGATGTTGAGATGCCTCCCAAATCTCCTTGGCTTCATCCAGGAGGTGTTGACGCAGTTCTTGCTGCGTTAGAAGCAAGTTCCGGCGAAGGACGGGGCAGGGATTAGCACTGAGTTGGGCAGATAGGGACATCTGGCGCTGTTCTAGGGTTCTGAGTTGCTCGCGGCGCTTCTGTTTCTCCTGTGTGCGGTAGCTAATGTCGGAACCCCTCACGGTCGACTTAAGAGCCTCCCAGAGGGTAGTTTTCGAGGGGGCAGATGGGCCATTGTTGGCGAGATATGTAGTGATCGCTGCGTTGAGCATGTCCTGATAAGCCGGACAACGGAGGTGCCAAGGAGACATCCGCCAGCGGAATGGGGGCCTGCGTGAGCACGTGTGGAAGCGCAATGTGACCGGGGAGTGGTCGGACAGACCGCGCGGCCTGTGTCGCACCTGGGAGAATCTGTGGAGAAATACCCGTGGAACAAAAAAATAGTCGAGTCGAGACTGTGATCCGTGGACCGCAGACATGTATGTGTAATCATGTTCCGTAGGGTGGACTTCGCGCCATATGTCTGCCCAGTCTAGTGTTGACGCTAAGGTATGCAGTTTAGTTGGACCCTGAGGTATAGGGGTATCTAAGATGCGCTGTCTATCGGAAGGTCCCATCGTTTCATTCCAATTGCCCCCATCAGGGTCAAGCCAGTCGGAAGGGATCCCCAGACCCCCAATAAATTGTCAATGAAGGTGGCGCCCAGAGGTGGAGGGGCATAAATACTCCCAATGGTGACCTGCTCGCCATGTACCTTGCCAGTGACGAAAAGGAACCGGCCCCCAGGGTCTGCTCTATGTGCTATATATTGAAACTGGACTCTGCGGTGTATAAGAAATGCCACCCCTCTGAAACCCCTCGTGAATCCCGCATGGTAGATGTAATAGAAGCCAAACCAAGCAAGGCACGGAACTTTCGTGCCCAGCATGTGGGTCTCCTGCAGAAGCAGGATATCTGCCCCATATCTCTTTGCCTGTCTCAAGACAGCCCCCTGTTTCACCTTATATAGTAATCCACGAACATTCCAGAAGACCACCGTTAAGTCCCCAAAGGGATGTGCCTCACCGGATGCTATTGGGTTTTGGAAAGATGTTGAATAAAGCAAGGGATCTGTATAGGAGACCATATGTAACATAACGCACTGTCTGTATGCATAAGCCGAACATAAACAAAATAAATCAAACTTTCTAAACAGAGGAAAACAGGCCCCCCCACCCGACACTACCAGAAACAAGAAGCATCTGTCGCGGTGTAGAGGACGAAGGACCCCCAACTGGGGACCCTCCTGTACCACACCAAAGGTTCCCAAACCACTCACTCAACCTAAGAAACCGGGAGGTGCAGAACAGTCATGGCCTAGCAGCCCGCGAATCAGGCCCCATGCCCCTCGAAAGACGACATCTCTTATGCAAAATTTCAAGAAACACATTGTCTTACGAAACACCATTGGGGAAGTGGAGTAGACGGAAGCCATCAGGGCGGTCGCTCAGGGCTCGGTGAAGCTCTTTCCGGCCCGGGCCTCACCGCTTCTGGGACTTGTTGTGTCGCATCCGCTGAGATCTGGAGCTGCGAGAGGAGTCCGAATCCAAGGTCGATGGGGAACCCGCACGAATCCGTGGGCGCTCATCAGACCATGCAAAGACCGCCTCCGGGGTATCGAAGAAATAGGACTTGGAATTATAGATTGCACGCATGCGAGCCGGATACAGCAGCATATATTGTATATTCAGCTCTCGTAGTCTACGCTTCGCGGCCATAAAGGATTAGCGTTGTTGCTGGACTAAGCGCGTGTAGTCCGGGAAGACCAAGATAGATCTAGATTCATATACGAAGCTATCTTTATGTGTGCCGGCGAATCGCAGGATAGCATCCCTGTCGGCGTAGTTCATGATCTTGGCGATAACAGGCCTCAGGGCCTCACCCGGCGGGGGCCTCTGCGTCAGGGCCCGGTGCGCCCGTTCCACAATGAAGGCAGAGGACAGGAGATCAAGGGGCAGGATATCCTTAAGCCATTTAGTGATAAAGTCTGTCATAGATGCCCCTTCGCAACCCTCGGCCAGGCCCACGAAGCGCAGGTTGTTTCTCCGGGCCCGCCCCTCCGCATCCTCCACCCTAGAAGCTAGTTCCTGTGTGACAAAAGTCAGCTTATTGACTTTATTTTGGAGTGAGGTTACCAAATCCTCCACCGTTGAGACCCTTGTTTCCGCCTCTGTGATCCGGTCTACTGCTTTACGGAGATCTTGACGGAGAAAGGAAACCTCTGACCCCACTGTGCCATTTTTTGCATCCAGCATATCTCGGGCATTGTTGATGGCAGCCAGAAGGGCAGCGTTATCCGGAGCAGAGCTGCCCCCATACCCACCCGTAGCGCCCCCGGTAGCCGTGGTGAGTTGGTCCATGGTGCCCTGCTTTGGACCGGCACCGCCGGGCCCCCCCTTGCCCATCTGGATACGCAGCCATGGGCTGTGCAAAGGACTGGGGAATGAGGAGCACGCCCCGCTGGGCAGGAGGCCACCGCACCAGATGGGACCAGAATGCCAGAGGTCTACTGCTTTGCGGAGATCTTGACGGAGAAAGGAAACCTCTGACCCCACTGTGCCAATTTTTGCGTCCAGCATATCTCGGGCATTGTTGATGGCAGCCAGAAGGGCAGCGTTATCCGGAGCAGAGCTGCCCCCATACCCACCCGTAGCGCCCCCGGTAGCCGTGGCGAGTTGGTCCATGGTGCCCTGCTTTGGACCGGCATCGCCGGGCCCCCCCTTGCCCATCTGGATACGCAGCCGTGGGCTGTGCAAAGTACTGGGGGATGAGGAGCACGCCCCGCTGGGCAGGAGGCCAGATGGGACCAGAATGCCAGAGGCCAGGGGGATACAGTCACGAAGTATGGGCATAACCAAGGTAGCAAACCAGGGGGGAAGAGGAGACCACGGGTGGGGAGGCAACCACCCCCAACCAGCACACAAAACAAACACCCCGGCAAGTTGAAATTCACAGGCCTCATCGGGCAGATGGCAGAGGACCGCACCCCCTTGCCCCACGCACAGTCAGAGCCCCCTCAAGGCCCTCATGTTCCAGTCCAGGGCCGTCGTCGCCTGAAGAATCTGCCAGTGAAATGGCTTAGGTACGGTCCTCAATCTCCGCGATGGTAGCATAGGCGCCCCGCAGCATACAGGAAAGGGCCCCTGAGCGCAGAGGCCGCCGGCGCAGGGCGGTAATGAAAGGACGGCAGGCCACTCACCGTCAGGAGACTCCTGTCAGTGTCCCATGTATATACAGTTCCCCCAGGGCAGCCACACGTCCGCCCTAGGTGCCTCTGCTGAACATCCGGGCAATCTTCTTAAGAACATCGCCCACAGCAGGAGAAGCAAGCAGTATATTTGCGGCTATGCCGTGAGCACAGGCGGAGCAGCCGCAGGCACCCCACAGCAGCGCAACTCCGTCGGCCTCACCAAAACGCCCAGGAGCGCCGGCAATGATCCAGGCCGCGCCGATCCGCCGGTGTGGACGTGCCCCGGACCCCGCCGGCAAGATGGCGGCCGCGAGGTCGACGGGGATGCGTCAGGATCTGTGCGCGTCCGTACAGCTCCGCTCCCCGGGGCCGCACACCAAAAGCGCCGGGAACCTCCGCTCCAGGTCCAAGGACGTCAGGATGACCTCCGTCGCAAGGACCACAGCCGCCGTCCCATCCATCAGGCCCGAGCGGGCGGCGGTGCAGGAGCAGCGATCAACACCAACCAGAGGAGCGGGCGAGGGAGAACTCCGCAATCCCCCAGCCGGGTGCCCAAGCGGTGACACCGTTACGCTCCCGGTCCCCTCCGAGAAGCAACGAGGCAAGGTGAGTCGTCTACGAGCCGGATAATGTAGGATATGCGGCGGAAAATGGCGTGGGGACCGGAGCTCTGCTAAGCTGTGTCCGCCACGATGGCCGATCAAGCCACGCCTCCGTCTCTAGCTTATTTTAAAGCAGTTTCCATAAGTTGGCATTTAGAGTTGCCCATTTGAAAAAGTGATGTGCATTGAGTGAAGTAAACACCCAGTAGCAAGTAAATTGCAGCCTGGCTACCTGTTACCTTTTGGCAGGAAGTAGGAAGCCAAAAGTGTCCCAAGCAAATCAAAACAGGAGGTAATACTTCATAGTTTCGTGGTAGATCTAGCTATACGAAATCGTAAGAAAGTATAGGGAGTGGGCATTTAGTAACTGAGGGATGTCCCAGGCCTACAATTTCACTCTTGCATCTGGTACAAACTACCAGCATGAAAATTACACTTGGCCGTTACAAATGTTTTCTACTGGATCCAAATGCATTGTATTGCACTCTCTAGTTCTAGCATAAAAATGTTAAAGTAATTCTGGTTAACTGAAGGTACCAAATGAAACCACTAGATACAATATCCAGATAACCAATCCCACAAATGCAACTGAACTCAACCAGAATGTTCTCCAATGCAACTAAATAGATGTGGAAAAACCGATATATTGGCTTCAGGATTCACAGAAAAACACCTTAACTAAAAAAATAAAATTTTCCTTTCTTACTTCCTGTCTACATATTAAGTCCGTTCTACTTCCACCTTGTCATTCTGTTCACATATCTGCAGAAGTAGTTCACCCTTTTACTCCCAAGTTTGTTGAGTTTTCATTTTTGGATGAATGCTCTACAGGGACCAGCGAGTATCGCGTTTCAAATGTGCTGATTTTCTGCCGCTGCAACCCTGTTCTTAGTGTCACTGGTAATCCTGTGGGTAGAAATTCTCCGTTTTATGAAATTTTGGGAATTTTATACAGAAATTATTGCTTCTGCTTCGAGTATCGAAAATGTTTGCTTGATTAAATACTCCTGATGGGGCAGGTAACTCCTGCTACTAACTAATCAGGATCACTGGGGAACCCGACCTGGAATGAGGCCTTAGTGGTGACGGAGCCAAGGTGCAATAACCACCAAGTAAAGAGAACAGGCCGAATCCAATGTCCCATAGGGGAGCCAAGGTGTAATAAGCACTAATGCAAGTAAGGAGAATAGGCCTAATCCAATGTCCCAGAGGGGGAGCCAAGGTGCAATAAGCACTAATGCAAGTAAGGGTAATAGGCCTGTTCCACTGTCCCAGAGGGGAAGGAAAGGTGCAATGGGCGCTAATGCCAGTAAGGAGAATAGGCCTGTTCCAATGTCCCAGAGGGGGAGCCAAGGTGCAGTAAGCACTAATGCAAGAAAGGGTAATAGGCCTGTTCCAATGTCCCAGAGGGGGAGGAAAGGTGCAATGGCTTCTAATGCAAGTAAGGAGAATAGGCCTGTTCCAATGTCCCAGTGGGGGAGCCAAGATGCAATAAGCACTAATGCAAGTAAGGAGAATAGGCCTGATCCAATGTCCCAGAGGGTGAGCCAAGGTGCGATAAGCACTAACGCAAGTAAGGAGAATAGGCCTGATCCAATGTCCCAGTGGGGGAGCCAAGGTGCAATGGGCACTAATGCAAGTAGGGAGAATAGGACTGATCCAATGTCCCAGTGGGGGAGCCAAGGTGCAATGGGCACTAATGTAAGTAAGGAGAATAGGCCTGATCCAATGCCCGATAGGGGAAGCCAAGGTGCAATAAGCACTAACGCCAGTAAGGAGAATATGCGTGATCAAATGTCCCAGAGGGGGAGCCAAGATGCAATAAGCACTAACGCAAGTAGGAGAATAGGCCTGATCCAATGTCCCAGTGGGGGAGCCAAGGTGCAATGGGCACAAACGCCAGTAAGGAGAATAGGCCTGATCCAATGTCCCAGAGGAGGAGCCAAGGTGCAATAAGCACTAACGCCATGAAGAAGAATAGGCCTGATCCAATGTCCCAGAGGAGGAGACAAGATGGAATAAGCACTAACGCAAGTAAGGAGAATAGGCCTGATCCAATGTGCCAGAGGGGAAGCCAAGATGCAATAAGCACTAACGCAAGTAATGAGAATAGGCCTGATCCAATGTCCCAGAGGGGGAGCCAAGGTGCAAAAAGCACTAACGCAAGTAAGGAGAATAGGCCTGATCCAACGTCCAGGTGGGGGAGTCAAGGTGCAATAAGCACTAACGCAAGTAAGTAGAATAGGCCTGATCCAATGTCCCGGTGGGGGAGCCAAGATGCAATAAGCACTAATGCAAGTAAGGAGAATAGGCCTGATCCAATGTCCCAGAGGGTGAGCCAAGGTGCAATAAGCACTAACGCCAGTAAGGAGAATAGGCGTGATCAAATGTCCCAGAGGGGGAGCCAAGATGCAATAAGCACCAACGCAAGTAGGAGAATAGGCCTGATCCAATGTCCCAGTGGGGGAGCCAAGGTGCAATGGGCACAAACGCCAGTAAGGAGAATAGGCCTGATCCAATGTCCCAGAGGGGGAGCCAAGGTGCAATAAGCACTAACGCCATGAAGAAGAATAGGCCTGATCCAATGTCCCAGAGGAGGAGACAAGATGGAATAAGCACTAATGCAAGTAATGAGAATAGGTCTGATCCAATGTCCTGGAGGGGGAGCAAAGGTGCAATAAGCACTAACACAAGTAAGGAGAATAGGCCTGATCCAATGTCCCAGTGGGGGAGCCAAGGTGCAATGGGCACTAATGTAAGTAAGGAGAATAGGCCTGATCCAATGTCCCATAGGGGGAGCCAAGGTGCAATAAGCACTAACGCCAGTAAGGAGAATAGGCGTGATCAAATGTCCCAGTGGGGGAGCCAAGATGCAATAAGCACTAACGCACGTAGGAGAATAGGCCTGATCCTATGTCCCAGTGGGGGAGCTAAGGTGCAATGGACACAAACGCCAGTAAGGAGAATAGGCCTGATCCAATGTCCCAGAGGAGGAGACAAAATGGAATAAGCACTAACGCAAGTAAGGAGAATAGGCCTGATCCAATGTCCCAGAGGGGGAGCCAAGGTGCAATAAGCACTAACGCAAGTAAGGAGAATAGGCCTGATCCAATGTCCAGGAGGAGGAGCCAAGGTGCAAAAAGCACTAACACAAGTAAGCAGAATAGGCCTGATCCAATGTCCAGGTGGGGGAGTCAAGGTGCAATAAGCACTAATGCAAGTAAGGAGAATAGGTCTGATCCAATGTCCCAGGGGGAGAGCCAAGGTACAATAAGTACTAATGCAAGTAAGGAGAATAGGTCTGACCCAATGTCCCGGAGGGGGAGCCAAGATGCAATAAGCACTAACGCAAGTAAGGAGAATAGGCCTGATCCAATGTCCCAGAGGGGGAGCCAAGGTGCAATAAGCACTAACACAAGTAAGCAGAATAGGCCTGATCCAACGTCTAGGTGGGGGAGTCAAGGTGCAATAAGCACTAACCCAAGTAAGGAGAATAGACCTGATCCAATATAGAGGTGAGGGAGCCAAGGTGCAATAAGCACTAATGCAAGTAAGGATAATAGGCCTGATCCACTGTCCTGGGGGGGAGCCAAGGTGCAATAAGCACTAATGCAAGTAAGAAGAATAGGCCTGATCCAATGTCCTGGTGGGGGAGCCAAGTTGCAATAGGCACTAACATAAGTAAGGGCAATAGGCCTGATCCAATGTCCTGGGTGGGGGAGCCAAGGTGCAATGGGCACTAACGCAAGTAAGGGTAAGAGGCCTGATCCAATAAACCGGTGGAGGAGCCAAGGTGCAATGGGCACTAATGCAAGTAAGGGTAATAGGCCTTATCCAATGTCCCGGTGGGGGAGCCAAGGTGCAATGGGCACTAGCGCAAGTTAGGGTAATAGACCTGATCCAATGACCTGTTGGGGGAGCAAAGGTGCAATGGACACTAACGCAAGTAAGGAGAATAGGCCTGATCCAATCTCCCCGAGGGGGAGTCAAGGTACAATAAGCACTAGTGCAAGTAAGGATAATAGGCCTGATCCAATGTCCTGGGGGGGGAACCAAGGTGCAATAAGCACTAATGCAAGTAAGGGTAAAAGGCCTGATCCAATGTCCCGGTGGGGGAGCCAAGGTGCAATGGGCACTAACGCAAGTAAGGGTAATAGGCCTGATCCAATGTCCTAGAGGGGGGGCCAAGGTGCAGTAAGCACTAACGCCTGTAAGGAGAATAGGCCTGATCCAATGTCCCAGAGGGGGAACCAAGATGCAATAAGCACTATGCAAGTAAGGAGAATAGGCCTGATCCAATGTCCCAGAGGGGGATCCAAATTGCAATAAGCAATAATGCAAGTAAGGAGAATAGGCCTGATCCAATGTCCTGGTGGGGAAGCCAAGGTGCAATGGGCACTAACGTAAGTAAGGGCAATAGGCCTGATCCAATGTCCTGGTGGGGGAGCCAAGGTGCAATGGGCACTATCGCAAGTAAGGGTAAGAGGCCTGATCCAATATACTGGTGGGGGAGCCAAGGTGCAATGGGCACTAATGCAAGTAAGGATAATAGGCCTGATCCAATGTCCTGGGGGGGGGAGCCAAGGTGCAATAAGCACTAATGCAAGTAAGGGTAAAAGGCCTGATCCAATGTCCTGGTGGGGGAGCCAAAGTGCAATGGGCACTAACGCAAGTAAGGATAATAGGCCTGATCCAAGGTTCCAGAGGGGGAGCCAAGATGCAATAAGCACTAATGCAAGTAAGGAGAATAGGCCTGATCCAATGTCCTGGGGGGGGGGAGCCAAGGTGCAATAAGCACTAATGCAAGTAAGGGTAAAAGGCCTGATCCAATGTCCTGGTGGGGGAGCCAAAGTGCAATGGGCACTAACGCAAGTAAGGAGAATAGGCCTGATCCAAGGTTCCAGAGGGGGAGCCAAGATGCAATAAGCAATAATGCAAGTAAGGAGAATAGGCCTGATCCAATGTCTCAGAGGGGGATCTAAATTGCAGTAAGCAATAATGCAAGTAAGGAGAATAGGCCTGATCCAATATCCTGGTGGGGAAGCCAAGGTGCAATGGGCACTAACGTAAGTAAGGGCAATAGGCCTGATCCAATGTCCTGGTGGGGGAGCCAAGGTGCAATGGGCAGAAAACGCAAGTAAGGGTAAGAGGCCTGAACCAATATACCAGTGGGGGAGCCAAGGTGCAATGGGCACTATAGCAAGTAAGGGTAATAGGCCTTATCCAATGTCCCGGTGGGGGAGCAAAGGTGCAATGGACACTAACGCAAGTAAGGAGAATTGGCCTGATCCAATGTCCGCAAGGGGGAGTCAAGGTACAATAAGCACTAATGCAAGGAAGGATAATAGGCATGAGCCAATGTCCTGGGGGGGGGGGGGAGCCAAGGTGCAATAAGCACTAATGCAAGTAAGGGTAAAAGGCCTGATCCAATGTCCCGGTGGGGGAGCCAAGGTGCACTGGGCACTAACGCAAGTAAGGGTAAAAGGCCTGATCCCATGTCCTAGAGGGGGAGCCAAGGTGCAGTAGGCACTAACGCCTGTAAGGAGAATAGGCCTGATCCAATGTCCCAGAGGGGGAGCCAAGATGCAATAAGCACTAATGCAAGTAAGGAGAATAGGCCTGATCCAATGTCCCAGTGGGGAGCCAAGATGCAATAAGCACTTATGCAAGTAAGGAGAATAGGCCTGATCCAATGTCCCGGGGGGGAGCCAAGGTGCAATGGGCACTAACGCAAGTAGGGGTAATAGGCCTGATCCAATGTCCCGGCACGAACGCAAGTAAGGGTAATTAATAGGCCCGATCCAATGTTTCTGTAGTAAAATACTGTAATTAATATTGGGGTGAAGTGGGCCTCGCACACTTGGGCTAATGGGACCAAATAAGTAGCCGTCTCTGCCCTTGAAATTCAGGAACACCTCACATTATTGTTTTGTCTCCATTGCATTCTTGTGGCTGGCTGTACTAGCAAAGTCTAGGTTTTGTGAATATTTCATCCAAGGTTTTTTTTCTTTATTACCGTTCTGATGTCCCTTTCAGCACATTAGTGAAAATGAGGATATACTTTGATGTGCAGCAAAGCACTCCAGTCTAATAAAATACAAAGCGGACACTGGGGAACACCATTCCCTGTTACCGCTGTGACTGCTCAAATGCACAGCTGAGCGTCATTACCCTTGATATTTGTGCCTCTGTGACACGTAAAGAGACATGCGCGTATTTACTCTTATATGTTCACCGCACATTTATTGGCCAGTCGCAAACTATTGTATTATTTTTGCTCAGACAACCCGAATTCCTAATGTTTTCCTATTACCTGTTTTCAGTCGGAAGCGGGTGCAGTGGTGCATTCCAATATTTCTTGCAGCAGCGGGTAACATGCTGTTATTATTCTGTACACAATACTTACAGCTGAGAGACATCAATCATAATAGACATTTGCCGATGGGTATCTAGTGGCCACAAAAAAGATTATCATTTTGTTTCCTTGTGTAATAAGAAGTTACATGTATAAAGCAAAATTGTTTTCCTGTGAATGTCTAATTAACCATAGCTACAGAGTTGCATTTGCGAACTTAGGGGCATATTATCAAGACAGGCGATAAAATTATCGCCGCTTTAGCGGCAGAAAACTGCCGCTAAAACGGTGATAATGGGCTTGATAATATGCTCTATGGAATTCCAATTGAAGCCCATGTTAGATGCGAAGGACATCTAACACGGGCTTCAATTGGAATTCATTGAGCATATTATCAAGCCTATTATTGCTGTTTTAGCGGCAGTTTTTGCCGCTAAAACGGCAAAAATGTTATCGCCTGTCTTGATAATATACCCCTTAGAGGCATATTAACAACGGCCAGCGATAATTATCGCTGGCCGTGCTTTGCGATAAATATATTATCGCAGGCTATCTCTGGAATTTATCGCCCTGGTAGCGCGTTATTAACAACGCGTTACTCCAGGGCGATAAGAATTCCAAAGATAGCGAGGTTATCGCCCTTTTGCAGGGGACATCGCTGGTTTTCCAGCGATGTTCCCTGCAAAACGGAGATAACCTTGCTGATACGACCCACAGGGTCGTATCAGCATAATCCACCCCAATGTTGGGGATAGGTAAGTCTGCATTTTAGCAGACGTTAGTTTTTGGAGAAAACAGCTGTTTTCTCCAAAAACTAACGTGTGATAAAATGCTGGGGCAGCCTTGTAAATACCGCGATGTGGACATCAGCGATATTTACAAGGTTGTCCATCTGGGGTACGCCCAGTAACGCCCACTTTGCATCTCATTAGAGATGCAAAGGGAGGCGTTGGGTAAAAGGGTGCTAACATGTGATTATGCATGTTTGCACCCTCTTGTAAATAGGGTGATAGTTTTATCTTTATCTTTTAAGCCAAAAAAGCAGAGATAAAGCCCTTGTAAATATGCCCCTTAGCTCTCTCTCACACATACACACACACACACACACAAAATCCAAGAACATAGTACACATATTACCAAGAACATATTACACATATTACCAAGTATATATATTATGGCTTGTTTTTTGGTGCAACTAGAAAGATACCACAATTTTCTTTCAGACAGGGAAAGGTCTATTAATACAGAATGGGCCTGATTACCAGTGGTTCGGTTAATTCCAACCTATGCGTAAACCCCTGTTTATGCACCAGTCGGGATTGGGAGTTTGGTTTTATTTAACGCATCCGTTAACTATCGGATGCGTTAAATACCCCAAGACCTGTTACATTTCAGCAGATCATACCTGCAGAAATTAACAGGGTAAAAAGCTTTTGGTGTTTCCCGTATCATGCGTATTTTGGACACTTAAAACACCAACATCTGTATGCTATTGCCCATAAACTCGTAATAGGCGCTATTGTTATTTGTAGTATTGTTATTATTGTTATCAGCGCCCAAACTCATAATAAAGGCCAAATTAAACTATTGTACTATATTGTTTGTAGTAAAAAGAACAATATATTTAATTGTTATTTTAATAATACAGGGCTATGGGTTTTGCTTTCTTAAATAATATATATTTGCTTCAGACATAAGAGATTTTTTTACAGCATATTTTATTGATTTTTGCGTAACAAACAATCGAACAGTCCCTTGATTTAGTTTGCATCTATCACTTGCAACAAGGCAGAACTTACCCATTTACAATGAGAACAATAGTTTAATAAAGCACTCTCCAATGGTTACACAAACACATCTCTTGTCAGAGGATCATCCCCTCGATTCTCAGCATGAGAAGAGTCACAAATGTTGTCCCCTCCCACATAAAGAGCCCCCCTGTGTTCCTGGCCAAACATACCGAATCTTGGCATAGTTTGGGGGAAGCCCTTAGATTCACACACTGGCAGTTCTAGTGTCATAAACTGGTCTAGTTCCTTAGCCCACCGCACTAGCGACAGGAATGACCCCCATTCCCTCACAATGTCCCTCTTTGCCAACAAAAGGCCCATGTGAAGAAAAGGTCATTGGTATTTTCTGAGGTCTAGCTCATCAGTTATATGTAGCAGAGTCATTTTGGGTTTGGGCTGCAATGGTCGGCCTGGTACCTCTTTCATTGTCCTCATCACTCTGCATCAAAATTGTTGAATGGGAGAGCAGGATTAAAGAATATGGAGGAGATTTCCCTCCGGCAACCGGCATCTAATGTAAACAGGGAATGATAAACTCCAAAAGCACTATAATCTAGAACAGGTGATGTATGTTCTGTTTAGTACTCGTAGCTGGATCACTCGGAACTGCATGGCTATGGCTGCTTCTCTAGGTGCCATTCTGGCATTGCGCAACACATTCCCTGAAATGTCATTGAGGTGTTTTCCCAAAACATCTGCAAAAGGTCGAAAGTGTCTGGTGAATTGTTAATGAAAGTTTGATAAATTAGAGAAATTTGCTTGTGCTGAATGTTTCCAGTGAGTAGTCGGGCTTCTAGGGGGCTGTGTTAGGGGAGGTCGGTTAGATTTCGAATGTAAGGGTGCAGGGTAGCGAAGAATTGTTGTTCATGCATACCGAAGGAGGTCTGTAAGTTTTTAAAGGAAACCATCTGTGTTCCATCCATAGTGTCCCCCAAGATGGAGACACCTATCAGATCCCATCTCTAGAATCCCTCAAGGGATGCTACTTCGCAGAGTATCATCCCCATCCACAGCAGAGTCCTCCGAGTGAGACGATTGTGCCACCCCAGGGGCCTGTGAGTTGCAGGCCAGAGTTCCAGAACTCCTCTCATCTCCAGTGGCAGTGACTGTGGAGGGTGAGCTCTGTAGAGATAGTAAGAGTAGTGGGTGTCGACCATGGCCAACCTTTCGTTCGCAAAGACCGGGTCAGACTGAGGGGAGTGTAACCAACATTCAATTACAGAAAGATGTGCCGCTCTATAGTAGTCTGCCTATGCTTCAATTGTATGGTGACTTGTAGCACTCAATACAATTCAGGATGTCCGCCCCGCTACTGCCAGCAATTCAAGAATTCCATCCATCACTTTTTGCATTCCTATAGTCCAATGCCCTTAGTTCAATGGGATTGTCCACACATGTGTCCCATGCTCACTGTGCTACATGGATCAGGCTGCACCCTACTGAAGATAGGCAATTAGGCCAAAACAAGTCTCTAGGTTGCTTGGGTTCTGATTAAGAATGGACCTGGACAAGGGTGATTTGCATATGGTCGCTACTGTCTGAAATGGCAGAGCGGGCAAACAAAGGATGGACTGTGATGCAGGCACAACCAATTACCAGTGGCTCAGATTTATTCAAGCATTCCACTCATCACTTTTTTGTATTCTTCAGCAATACAAAGGGTCTTGATTGCAATTAGAATGTTCAGCTTTCATGAGCAGACTGTTAATTAAACAACACACCAAGGGTTATGGTATCTCAATATAAATGGTGAATTACAATTATGTATGGCTGGGGATCATGTGCAGCATACTCTGGGAGCATGTTGTCAAGAATGATTGAGCATACACTCTTCTGAGGTTATGTACTGGGAAGGCGCCATTACGCAGCCTGAATTTAAAACCACAGGGTTACAAGAGATGAGCCACTGATTGGGCAGGTGAAGGAGTTCGGGCGGGGCACAGGGGTCTAATGTGCACCACTTCTAGGTTATGATGAAAAGAGTAAGAAAAGGCATACACTACTAGGGCAATTGGGGCAGGGAAAGATATAAGCCCCAATTACACCCTCACACTATGCCTAGCAACAGCAATTGTTGGGTTCTCTGCTCTGATATGATTAGTCTGTAGCTCTTTTGTGTTTTCCCTTTCTGAGTTCCAGCCTCGTGAAGCCGGGGACACTTGTCCACAGAAGTAGCACAGTGCCTGTCTGGTGTCCCACTTTTCTGACCTCCTTCTGAGTTTTCCAAACCAAGTGCCTGAGCTCTGGCGTACCGAATGGAGGAACTGATGTTTGCCTTTGGTTTTCAGATGGGCTTCAGGTAGCCCAGAGGCTAGTTGCAGCCCAGTGAATTCTGTACACTGGTATGCAATAACAAGTAGTGTTCCTTCCCATTGCCTTAATTGGCTCGTCTACATACTTGGTCTGACTGCGCTTTACCATAGGTCCAAGGTGCTCCACCAACCAATTACCCATTACCCAGGTTTCCACCATGCTACACATTCTGCAACCATATGCCAAAGTAGTCATCCATCTGAGACAGGGACAGAGGGTTTTTGTCTCTCATTCTTTCATTACTCTTTTTCCTCTACTGGGAGTGTCACAAATGTGTCTTCTGTGCAGCTTATGGTTGACTGGAAGGCCTGAACTTTTGCGCTCTTGCTGAAATGTCCAAATTGTACTTGATGATGGATACCGTTGTGTTTTTCCCTTCTGCCTGGTTCCATGAATAATTTATATACGTTGGAATGTACAAATAAAATTATATTGTTGTTTCACTATTCAAAGCATTCTGTATTTCATATCATGGTGGATATCTGTCAACAATACTCAATGAAAGTTTGTAACAAAGAGTTTATTTGAAAAACTGTTGCGCTTGAGTTTGATTGTTGTAGCTTCTTTGCTTCACGCGCTGCACACTTATCCTTGTCTATGCAAATCTATGTTTAATTGAAAATGAGAACCATAGCACCTGCAATTGTGTAGAAATAATAATAATACAAAAACAAGTGAAATACACTTTTTAGAGAACATAAAAAAAACAGATGAGTGCTGCATGTTATTAATGAAGCCACTTATGCTAAATAAGTGACTGATATGTAGAGAGAAATGATTACTGAAAGGTGCCAAATTGGGACTGCTCTGGCTTGAAGTATTTTACACAAGTGTGAATCCATAATGTCGCCCACTAGTGTCAGCTCCTCACAACAGTGCCAGCCCTGGCTCTGCTCACCAGTGTCAACTCCTTGCATTTCTTTCCAGTACCAGCTTCTCTCAATGCCCACCAATGTGACAGGTCCACATGCTGCCCATTAAGTTAATTTTTTACGCAGCCTTCCAATGTAGTCTTCTCACACTGCCCACCAGCACCGTCTCGTCACACTCTTAACCAGTTCCATTAAACACACCACTTCTCGAAGCGTGTACCACTGCCCACCAGTGTCATCCCCCACATTGTCTTCGAGTGACATCTTCCATGTTTTCTATCAGTGGCAACTTCTCTGCGGCCGGTGTACCACTGGTTAGTGACAGGTATTCACATTACTAGCCAATCTAATGTCTTACTTTAACTATAATACAAACTTTTCACAGTATCCAACAATATGAACTTCTCATACTGCCCACCAGTGCAGGTCTCTCGCGATACCCACAAGTTAATGCTGCACACTCTTCTCACAGGTGCCAGCTCCTCTAACTGCTCACCAATGCAAACTTCTTGTACTGCCCACGTGTTCCCCACACTGCCTATCATTGTGAGTTTTTCACATGGCTAAAAGTGCCATGCCCATACTCTGCCCACCAGACCCTCCACCTCACACGACCCAAACTGCTCACCAGTTGCATCCACTTATACTGCTCGCCCGAGCTAACATCTTACAGTGCTCACCAGTGGCTGTTTCTCATACTATCCACGAGTGCATGTTTCTCTCACAGTTCACCATGGCCAATTACACATGCTTACCATCAGTGTCAATTTACACTGCCAGCAGTGCTTTCTCCTTATTCTGCTCAATAGTACCATTTCATCACATTACCCATCGGTCTCCTCTCCTCACAGTGTTCACGTCTAATCCTTACATTGCCCACTGGTATCAGAAACTAAAATGTCCCCCATAGCAGGTGCTTTACGCATACTGAAAACCCATTCATGCTTCTTAAAGCTTGCGAGACAGGAAAATATGGGGACATACAAATATAAGTCAGTCAATAATTAGTATGTTTCAGATTCAATAAAACAGAAATAAATTAGTTACGACAATCATTCATCATCATTTACAGGATGAAGTACCCTTTGCTGTTTATAAGGATATTGCGACTCACTGAGGAGTTGCATAACCATAAACAGAAACCAGGTGAAAGGTAGCGTTCCTTTATAAGATCATGGAACTTTGAGGTGACTTGCAATATACTTTTAATGTACCACAGAGGGTATTTTATTCCTTATAATACAAGGTTACATTATCACCTTCCCACAAACTGCTTATATCCTTGATGTCTTGCTTTTTCATGTTCACTGCAGACAAGGGGAATGAAAGCAAAATCTGTACAATAAAACTAAACACACCAAAATGCAGATCAATTTAAGTCAGGTTGAAAAATGATGTTGCTCAGTTTTTATAGAGACATGCATAGCTTCTTCAATAGCTTGGAAAATAAATAAACATATTGCCATAAATATAAAAGTGCTGATTACCTAGAAGTGACCAAAAGTACGCAGGATTTCCATAACCCTCTTTAACGAACGGTCTGGATTTGCCAAATACAGAAGAACTGCAGGATTATGCTCTTTTGTGGCAAATCCCTTGCATACCCTTTGTCCAGCTGGACAATGGGGGGGGGGGGGTTGGGGAGGATGGCGGCAGCAGTTGGTGTGGTCTGACCTGGGGTTTATGTATCTAGGGATTAATTTGACCACTGATCTCAACTTGTTTTATGAGAGGAATGCCGGGTAGATATTGCAGAATTTCACGAGGGACGTGGAGCATTGACGCAGCTACCCTGTCCTTACTTGGTAGGGAAGCCCGTTACAAAAGGGTTTATCTCCCCAAGTTTCTATGGGTGGTACATAACTCATTGTTTTAAGTCCTGGATCACTTTTTCATGTGGTTGAGGCTAAGGTGTGGCGTCTTCTCTGGGATGGTGGTGCAACGAGGATTGCATTTTGGACGTGCCGCCTGCAAGATGGAGACATTGCCCTTCCAGTTCTGCAGCTGTATTTATGGGCGGCCCACCATTTCAATGATTGGTCATTTGCGGATCTGGGTAAGCTGGCCCTGAAGACAGACCAGCGGGTATTGGAACCATTTAGCTTTGCGTGGTAGCTCTATTGGGAGGGGAGTGTTCTGACCCTTCTAGAGCCAATGGCCAAGGTGGTGCACATCTTGCGGAGACGCAATGAATGAGCTGGGTGGGACAAGTGATGCTGGAAACACTTTTGTGGGACTCGGGGCTCTGGCGAGGCTCTGTAAGGTGTCTGGATATAGGGGTTGAGACTTGATTGTAGGGGACCTTTCGGGTGGTGAGGGTTGGTTGGCCTTTACGGACCTGCAAGACCAGTATGAGGTAATGGGGTGAGCCAGTTTTTGTGCTAATTACAGGTTAGGGCTATTTTGAAACAGTTGATCCCCTCCCAGCGACGCCTGGAGGAAGAGAACCAGCTGGAATATTGAGCATTGTGTTATGTTTCATATAGGTACCTCAATATAGGCTCAGGTAGCAACCAAACCTTCCACCTATATTTCCCCTGCCATTACACTACATAACGGTTCTTGGGACTGACCTTTTACCTAGTTACTGTACTACTTACAAGACATGGGGCTTTCCCTGTAAACTAGCCTCATTCATTATACATGAGGATTCTTGGAAACTCGACAGGACTACCATCTCCTGCATAATAACTATGTACAAGGGTCATTCCTTCCGTCATCCTAAGGCCGACATGACACAGCAAGGAAGATCCCCTGAGGGTGCCACTTTGAGTATATAAACACCATATCTTTGCTGAGGCAGGGAGAGGGAAAACAGGACTTCCATGCTGACACATTGATGCAAGACGCTGAGGCCATGGCACGCAGACACTCCAGCTTGCAGCAGTCTGACATCCCTCGCGGGGTGTCCATCTAGAGACCAAGATGGGTCCCACAGTCTCTCACTTCAGGCAATGGGGTCAACTTTATCCTAGAGGGATTCTTGGTTCTACACCTACATACATGCTAGGTACACTTAGGTACATCCAGTTAGGGTCCCATTGTAGGAGTACGCATTATTACTGTCATGTATTTCTATACCTGCCTGTATTCATTGTTTCAGCACTATGGTAGAAATCTACCATCCTTTTACTTTGATGGCGCTTATAATAATTTATATCTGTTTCTGTCTTATGGTTGTTTCAGCACACCTATTTTACACTAGAATGACGCTGGTTCAATAAATGCTTATTGAAAACATCCCCACTGTTTATTCTGTGTTTCTCTCTGAGACAAACTGAGCACGAGTGACTGAGCAAAAAGTATTGCACTGTTTCCACAATCCCTGATGGGACAGAGTTGTCATGTTTGATAGCTGCCAAGAACTATTCTCTCCTTGGTAAGAGGAATTTACAGTGGCACTGTGAGCTAGCTGGTATATAGGCACACATACCCGGTGGGGGTGTCTGGAATCAGTCTGGACACCAATCCCACAGTCTATGTTGTCTAAACGTGCAGATCCTATACAGGTTTATAGGAATTACACAAAAATTGGTGGCTCCACTTCACCGGCATGATGTCTCACAGCTTAATTTCACGTTGCTTAGCAACACACAGGTCCTGGTGCACGATCGTTGAGAGGAGGATTTGGGGTGTATGGAGGATGATGAATGCGCTGGAGTCCGTCTTATTGAGCTGAAGCTGCTGTACAGAGCCTAGTATAAGCGTATGAGACTCAGAGCGATAGGGCGGTGTGATTCAGATCGCTGCCTGATGGGGTGTGGACAGCAGGGTTCTCTGATTCACACACTATAGGAGTGCGGTTGAGACCGTTCTGGAATGGGGTTCAGGAAAGACTTTCAAGGGCATTAGAGGGGAGCCAGGTGCTCACTCCCCGGTTGTTCTGTCTGGGCATCTAGGGTGAGGTGACGCTGGATTACACACTTCTGTTTGGGAATGTGGCACTGGCGGTGGCAAGAGATGTAATGCGGTGCTGCAGATGTGTAATGCTGCCAACGGTGAAGCATGGGTGGACAATATGGAGTGGTGCATTCGGGCAGAGAAACTGATCTACAGGGTGCATGGTTGCCCCCAGAAGTTTGGCAAGATATGGAATAGATGGGCCACAGAGGAGGATGCCTGACGGGGAATAGTGTGGGTGGGAAATGAGTCCAGAGTCTTCCTGTGGGACTGGGAGGGTGTGTTGAATACCCCATTGACTTTGTGGACTTTTTGTTCCTCTCTGTTGGTCACAAGCTGTTCTATTCAGACACTGTCTCTGTGAGGATTGTTGGTATACATGTGCCCACCACCCAGGGAGTGGCCTGGTTGGTGGGATTTATCATTTTTCATGTTGTGTTTTAAAATAAAATGTCAATAAAAATGTGTCGAAAAAAAAGATTGCATATGCAGACTTTGACTACATGTATTCATGAAACCTTTTTCTCTTGTTATTGATAAAACAAATCTATGAAGCAAATCAATTTTACCTGTCTAATTCTTACAAATGGTTGTACTCATTCTATCGAGTGATCACCTCCTTAGAACATTGTTATACTTCTTGTTTATGGCCCGCTCTATAGGGGTGGGTGGGGTAGCTCCATTTCTCTTCTATATATTTCTGCACTGGAAGAACACATCTGTCCCTCGGCTCCCTAGCAAAGTATTCAGTTGCTCCTGCATGCTGTGCAAGGACATTACTAGACATTATGATGAAACTTTCCAAATTAGGTCTGATTAAGTTTTTAGGCCTAAATACCCATATTTCTTAGCTTGCTCAATAGTAGGGGTGTGCAAAATTTGCATAGTTTGCTTTTGCGCCATTCTTTAAAAATGTTGACAAAATTAAAAGTTGTTATGCAAAGTGACAAACTGTCATTATGTGCTTTATTTTAGAGTGAAATGCGCGTCCTTGCAACAAAATTTGCTGCCAGGATGTATTTTGAACTAAAAGAAGAGAAATAAATAAAATAACCTTGTTAGAAATGGGGGTCTCTAGTTGGCAATTGTTTGCACCTTTGTCCAAGTAGGGACCCTTCCTTCTAGTCAGGATAAGGGAGTTACACTCCTATAATAACCCCTGCTCACCCCCTTGGTAGCTTGGCACGAGCAGTCAGGATTATCTCAGAGTCAGTGTGTTAAGCATTTGCACATAACCAACAGTAATACAGTGAAACCACTACAAAAGGACATCACACCAGTTGAAGAACCAGAACCTTTTGGGTCTGGCGGCGCAGGGTACGCCTTAATCTCCTGGGTTCTCCTGCTTCAGCTAACAGAGACACAGGGACACTCTGTCGGCGTAAAAGATCAGATTTTATTAGCTGCAGCTAGTACAGTTGTCCTAGAAGTACACACGGTATGTTCGCAGGAGACTGCCACTTCACTCCGTGGCGTACAATTTTTTATAGTACATAGGTGACATATACATTAACCAGAAAACACACCTAACATACATATCGAGAACCAATAGGGGAAGTTCAAGATAGGACAGAGCCAATAGAGAGGGTTGGAAAACAAGATATCGAGTAACCCGAAGAAGCCTCTCCTTCAACTGTGTTTGTCGCTCCTCCTTACGAGTTAATCTATTAACGTGTCCGTAGCTGCCTCGCAGGTGGCGAGATAGTATGTGTGTTTTGGAGGACAGTTGTGAAACAAGAGAATATGAGCAGAAGACAGCGAAGGCCAGAAGATGAGATAAAGTCAGAAGAGAATAGTGGGAACCAACAGATAGTTAAGACAGGGATCAGGGAAACCAGACAGGGATTAGTGTACTCGGCCAGTCCCTAACAACAGCTTTGTAAACAGAGGCAGAAGGCTATTTTGACACGATATTGCAGGAAAAGCAGAAAAGATTTCGTCCGTCGTGCTGCCTGAGTGAGGGCAACACAAAATGGCGGCAGTTTACAAAATGGCGGGTCAATAAGATCGAGATCGAAAATCGAATTTCCTCACAGTTTAGAAAAATATCCAATATTTGTATATATCCAAAACAAGACCAAAACGATAATAATCCAACATACAGTACCTAAAAATATATACTTTGCAAGCTATCCTTTAACCTTGCAGAAATATCTCAAAAACACTGTTCTTCCGAGTCGGTAGCTCAATCCGGGGCTACAGCAATACTGAAAGCAACAGAATTCAACCGTTCTGTCCTACCACATTGTTCGAGGGTGTCGGCAGACTTGTAAACAGTACCTTTTGCGTTGCAGCCCACACGTTGGTGCGAGCCAGTCGTCACAACCATTGCGGTTGCGATGTGAAGTGAAGCGGTGCAGCGTGCGGTGCCCTCAAGGAGCAGTGCAGGCAGCAGCTTGGTGACGGTTGTTCAGCGATGCCGGTGAGACCAGGGCTGCGGAGTGAGGCGGTGCTGGCAGGTCATGGTGCAAGCGACAGGGGCCGCTTAGCGGGAGCTGGCGTCAGTCGGCTAAGATTGCGGTGTGGGACAAGGTGGTGCATCGTGAAACTTACGAGCGGTGACCCCAGCCACGATGCGGTAATGGGTGTCTAAGTCAGCAGGCAGTGATGGCATTGGTGATAACATGGCGGCAAAGTGAAGCGAGGTGGTGCGGAGTGAGGTGCCCACAGGTCACGCTGCAAGCAGGGGCTCGGTGGTGGTGGCGGTCATCGTCATCAGTGAGACCAGGGTTGCGGTATGAGATGCGGCGGTGCCCTCTGCGGTGCCTTCAGGACAAGGAGCCAGCGACAGAGTCAGTGATGGAGTCAATTACTCTTCCCGTCTCTGTGGCTACTGAAACAGCAGTTCCAAAAGTGGTACCCAGAGGTTGGTGAAGTCTTTGCAGTCCTTTTCACACACACAAACAGAAGTAGGAGTGTATATGGTCACAATTTTCCTATAGGTAAACTGGCAACAATACTCTGTTTAGAACACTGCCCTCACCCACAAACATTTGTGCATGCTTCATCATAGGGCTGCTGAACACACCTCTGTGCAAGCCAACACAGGAGGTGGAGCAATAGGGTGGGGGAGACAGTACAAACATATAAACAAGTAGGGATCAAAGCAAAAATACAGTGCAGACTAAGAAAGTTAAGACTAACTTAGGGATCCCCAGATACCCATTTTATTCATGGATCCTTGGTTAGAGTACAAATTAAGGTCTTGCTGACCCAGTGGTTGGTGGTAAACTGGTAAATTATGGACCATTAAACCCTCCACTCTGCAAACTTCGTCGACATGTTTCAGCCGGATTTTGTGTCTTCTCCGGCTTTCTTCAGGACTCATAGATCCCTGTAACAAACCTCTTTCCCCTCCTACCTTAGTAAGGAGACCTAAGTTTGTGCCTGTGTAATTTTACGCAATTTTCTAAACAGAGTATTGTTGCCAGTTTACCTCTAGGAAAATAACGACCATATACACTCCTAATTCTGTTTGTGTGTGAGAAGTATAGTGAGAGGAGGTCGGAGTTGGAGTTTTTCCTCTTTTCCCTTATTTGTGTGTGGTACTGATGTCTTTGCAGTCCCTGAGACTTCAGAACAGGAGGCAAGTTATACTTCAAGCCCTTGGAGATACTCAGCACAAGTAAAGAAAGTTTAGTTTAGTCCTTTCACTGCCCAAGGCAGAAGCAGCAACTGCAGGCCAACCCAACAAAGCAACAACACAGCAAAGGGGCAGTACTGCTCCTGGCAGCTCTTCCAGCTCTTCTTCTTGGCAGGTTCTTTGATTCCAGCGAGTTCTAAAGTTCTGGGTTCTGGACCTCAATATTCATACTCAAAATTCTTTTGTTCTCTCAGGCAGAGAGTGTCTGTGCTTAGTCAAAACCAGTTTGGTCCCAGGTTCCCATCAGGAGGTGAGACAGCATTGTCTAAAGCAGACCAGGCCCACTCAGGTGTAAGGAAATATCCTCCCACTACTCTAAATACAGCCCAATGCTATTCAGCCCATCCCTGACTCATCCAGGAAAGGCAGGAAACACCTCAACCCCCGCAGGGGCACACAGGATGGCTAAGCAAGAAAATACCTACTTTCTAAAAGTGGTATTTTCAAACACAGAACAGAAAATCTTTTACATTCTGAGTCTAGGCATACAAAACTCAATTTCCCTATCTTGTTCCAATGGGAAGTTATGCTTATAAGATGGTATAAGTAAACCTCCCATTCTTTCCTATGGGACAGATAGCCTTGCAGTGGGGTAAAACAAAATACACTGTAATTCACCACCAGGACATGTCACACACACCAGTACATGTCCCACCTTTAACATACACAGCATCTTCCCACAGAGGTACCTTGGGCCAAGCTTAGAGGTGACTTACATGAAAGAAAAGGGAAGATTAGGGCTTGGCAAATGGGTGCACATGCCAGGTCGACATGGCAGTTTACAAACTGCGCCCAGACTCTGCAGTGGCAGGTCTGAGTTACATTTACCAGGCTAATTCTGTGAGTGGGACAATCAGTGCTGCAGGCCCACTAGTAGCATTTGATTTACAGACCCTGGCACTATCAGTGCACAGTAATAGGGGCTTACCAGTAAATCAAATATGCCAATCAGGGAAACACCAATCCTTAGCACAATTTACAACAGGAGCACTTGCACTTTAAAACTGAACAGCAGTGATAAAGTGCGCAGAGACACTAAACCAGCAAAAACAGAATCAAAACCAGGAGGTCAGAAAGCAAAAAGACAGGAAAAACATGCCAAAAGATGTCAGGTCTAACAAACCTCAAACAACTGCTTCTCGCATTCTGGTGTTCCCATGCATTAGCGGTAACTTTTTATGGCATATTCACTGTAAATTTTGATCACGAATGACACTAAATTACACAGAGTGGCAGAATGGTGTACTTTTAGAAATTTTGCATAAGAGAAATGAGAAAATTCCTGAAATTATACGAATCTTTTCCATGACCTTTTTCATGTAGAGGTGCTACCATATAGCACTGGCTCAGATTTGTATACATCAGCCAGGATGTTATCCAGACCCTGGGACTTTCCCCTTTTTCCCTACTGATTGCTAATAGAACCTGATATAAGGTAAAGGGTTCCAAATAGACATTGTCGGCATTGAAGCTAATTTCTGGTCTGAATGCAGCCTCCTAATACAGGGATGAGTAATGTATGAGTTTCGGGCTTCACATTATGGATTTTGCTTCCATTTACTACTCAATGCCAGAATAGACTCACATCTCTTGCCTTCAGTTAGTGCATCCACCTAGAGTTTTACCACTCTCCCATTAACTCAGAGAGGTTAGTTTGATCTTGTCTTCTACATGCTTTAATCACATAGACTCACATCTCTTGCCTTGAGTTAGTGGATCCACCTAGACTTTTACCACTCTCCCAATAACTCAGAGAGGCTAGTTTGATCTTGTCTTCTACATGCTTTAATCACTCTTTGGGAGTTCCCTCTTTGTAGCCTCCTAAAAGGAAAGCTTTCACAATTTTGCAGTCTTTATCTAACCATCAATGTACCTTTGGTTTAACTGCATGCCATGGAGTGGCAGGTTCAGTAAGATGGAAAGCTATGTGTTCACAAGTTGTGTGGTCATTTGAAATGGATCTAAAGTACGGAGTTAAGTGACCTCATTACACTTGCCACAAAATGTGCCACATTTCTAATTCTTCGTTTTGATGCCAAAAATGCTGCATCTCAAAGTCTCTATCCACGTCTCCAGAGGGTCTTCCCTTGTCATTCCCAAAGAAAGCCTCCAACGGGTTCTTTGAGGTGTCCAGCCTAGCACGTTCGGCGGTCTTTGCTGTTATTATTAAAAAATTTTATAGAGCGCGTAGTCACCCTGAGGTATCCCAACGCTAAAGATCCCTACCTCTGTGGGTTGGGCGGCTGAGAGGGGGGGACGGCAAGTTTCAGAAGGAGGAAGGTTAAAATTAAGGGAACAGGTGAGCTATGAGCCGTTTCCTGAAACGTAAGTAGTTGGGTTCTTTTCTCAGGTCTCGGGGGAGAGCGTTCCAGAGGCGAGCAGTGTGGACCGAGAAGCGTCTTCCACCCGAGCGGGCTTTCTTGAATCTGGACATGATGATAAGGGACTCCTTGTCCGATCGAAGGGATCTTGGGGCTGTGTAAGATCTTATGAATTTTCTAAGAATCGGAGGGCCTTGATTCTGCAGTAACTTATGCGCCATGCATAAGACTTTGAAAATCACTCGTTCCCTCACTGGGAGCCAGTGAAGGAGCTTCAGAGCAGGTTTGGCTGAAGCTCTGGCCGGGGTGTTAGTGAGGATCCGGGCCGCCGCATTTTGGATTTTCTGAAGTTTATTTAGGGTTGCTTCAGGTGCGCCCAGGTAGATTGCGTTACTATAGTCGAGCCTGGAAAGTATGAGGGCTTGGATAAGAAGTCTTTGCGATGTGGGTGGAAGTAGGGGCAGGATCTTTCTCATAGATTTCAGTAGTACGAAGCAGGTACCGGCTACTTTTTTGGCCTGCGTGGTGAATGAGAGATCGGCTTCGATCCATACTCCCAGGCTTTTTACTTCCTGTTTTGGGTCTGGGGGGGACCCAGACAGGGTGGCCAGATGTTCAAGGGAAAAGTGAGACCTTTCGGACCCAGAAGGAGGATGTCCGTCTTTGATCCATTCAGCTTTAAAGCTGAGTTGTTCATCCACCCTTGTATTTGCGTCAAGCAGTTGAATAAGTCCGCAGGTTGTTGACTGGGGTGGGATAGGGAGACGATTAATTGTGTGTCGTCCGCATAGCTGACGATGCTCACTCCGAACGGGGTGACAACCTCCTCCAATGGGGCCATGTATATGTTAAACAATGTGGGGCTCAGGGAGGAGCCCTGAGGCATCCCACATTGGAGGGGTGTTTCGGAGGAGCAGGTGTTATTCTCCCAGATCTGAAAGGAACGTTGGGCCAGAAAGGAGGAAAGCCAGGATAGAGCAGTACCTTCTACTCCTACCTTCTTGAGCCGTTTGATCAGGAGTTGGTGGTTGACGGTGCCGAAGGCTGCGCTCAGGTCGAGGAGGATCACTGCCACTGAACCTCCTTCGTCTAAGAGTGCTCTGGCCTCCTCCACCGCCGCCAGGAGGTCGATGTCAGTGCCCTGTCCTGGGCGAAAACCCGTCTGCGAGTTTTTTAGCAGATTATTAGATTCAAGAAACTGGGAAAGTTTCTTGTTCACCAGTTTCTCGGCGATCTTGCTGGTCCCAGGGAGGAGGGATATTGGTCTATAATTAGCCAATTCCGCTGGATCCAAGGAGGGTTTCTTTAAAAGCGCTTTAACAACTGCCGCTTTCCAACTAAGGGGGACGATTCCCTGTTGAAAAGACGCGTTAATCAGATGGGTGAGGGGGGGGATAATGATGGGAGCTACTTCCTTGAGGATCCGTAGCGGTGCAGGGTCCCTAGGAGATCCGCTTTTGATAGTTTTTAGCGTGTTCTCGACTTCTTCGATGGTTATTTGCCCCCAGGAAGTTAGGTTAGGGGAGATCGGAGTGTCGAGGGGGTCGCCAATGTTGCTCGGAATGGAGGGAGGGATGGAATTGAGGATTTTTTGAATTTTTTCTTGGAAAAAGCTGGCTAGCTGATGGCATTTTTCCTGGTCCGCTTTGGGGTCTGGGGGGTTTCTCGGGACGGGATCGGGAACATTGAGAAGTTCTTTCAGGATGGTATAGGTTTCTTTACTAGAGCAGGCGGCTTTTTCAATTCTTTCCTGAAAGAATAGACTTTTTGTCTTACCAATAGAAGATTTGTATACTAATAAGGAGGTGCGATAGGCATCCTTATTAGTGTTGGATTTCTCCATCCTCCAGGAACGTTCAGCTCTTTTACAGTCCTGCCGAAGCGACTTGAGCTCTGGAGTATACCACGGGGCCGGAGGTATTCGTTTGGTGTGTCTGAGGGTGGTGGTTTTAGGAAGGAGTGTATCCAGCGAGGATGTGATCCAGGAGCTAAACTGTTTATCGGCCGTAATGGCATCAGGGGAAAGCGATGGAATGGAATTAGAGAGAACGGAGGACCATTCAGATGGTACGAGTTTGTGCCAACGTCTGTCGGTAACTTTGATTTTCGCGGACTGGGTGGTAACAGTAGGAGACTCCCAGGAGATGGGGATTAAAAAATGATCGGTCCAAGGCAGTGACAAAGAAGGACTCGTGGTAATATTGGCGTCATTAGTAAGGACGGGATCTAAGAGGTGTCCCTTGACGTGGGTGGGCTCGTTATTCACCAATCGAATGTTGAGTGACAGAAGGTCCACTAGAAGGTCAGAGGCAGACCGGTCAGCGGGATCAGTAAAATGGAGGTTAAGATCACCTACAATAAGAAAGTTGGAAACAGAGGCGGCCAATTGAGAGGTCGTTTCGGTGACTGCGTTAAGGAATTTCCCAAGGGTACCCGGGGGCCGGTAGATAAGCAGTCCCGAAAGGGAGTGCGTCGGGGAGGTTTGGAGGGAAAAGTGGCAGCTTTCAGCGTCTTCAATATTGGCGTCATTGATTCTACAGCTGAGGTGATCGCGGTAGATTATAGCCAACCCACCTCCTCTTCCTCTGGGTCTATGGCGGGTTTGGATGAGGTACCCTGGGGGAAGGGCGGTGACAATATCCGCATCATTGCTGTCAGAAAGCCAGGTTTCTGTTAAAAACAATGTGTCTAAGCCTTGATCTTGGATCAGCCCATTGATTTCGAGTGCGTGCTTGGGGAGGGAGCGACAGTTGAGAAGACCGAGCTGTAGCCTGGAATTGGCTGGGGTCTGAGTGGCTGTATAGCAGCGCATGCAGCTTGTAAAGGGTTTACCTGCTTCGTGAGTGTAGCGACAACCTTGGTTTTTTTCAGGTCGGAGGTCCCGAAGCATGTCTGCTGAGTACATCAGGCGACTGGGGGATGGATCTGGCAGCATCCCTGGGCCTGGGTCCGTCCAGGCCCGGACGGGCCCAGACGGGCTTACCTTAGGCGCGCCTTTGGCGCGCAAACGGCGCTCCCGCTGCGCTCGTCCGCTGCGCTTGCGTGGGAGGCACATTTTATAGGCGGGGGTGTGGGCGTGGCCTGTCAGGTGGGCGTGGCCTCGCGTCTGCTGCGATGGCGGCCGCGAACAACAATGTGCCAAAACAGCGCTAGTTCCGCTGAAATGTGTTGAGCCTGCTTGGCGCTTTTGCCCAGAAAAGAGCTCAGGTGAGAATAGAATAGAAAATAGAAGTTTTAAAATATGTAAACACAAAAATCAACAATTCTTTTAAAATAGCGAATATCTCCTCCGGCTTCCGCCTCAGAGGTTAGGGTTCCACTGGTCGCGCTAGTAATCAGCGCTGTTTTTATAGGCGGGGGGTGTGGGCGTGGCCTGTCAGGTGGGCGTGGCCTCGCGTCTGCTGCGATGGCGGCCGCGAACAACAATGTGCCAAAACAGCGCTAGTTCCGCTGAAATGTGTTGAGCCTGCTTGGCGCTTTTGCCCAGAAAAGAGCTCAGGTGAGAATAGAATAGAAAATAGAAGTTTTAAAATATGTAAACACAAAAATCAACAATTCTTTTAAAATAGCGAGTATCTCCTCCGGCTTCCGCCTCAGAGGTTAGGGTTCCACTGGTCAGCGCTGTTTTTATAGGCGGGGGGTGTGGGCGTGGCCTGTCAGGTGGGCGTGGCCTCACGTCTGCTGCGATGGCGGCCGCGAACAACAATGTGCCAAAACAGCGCTAGTTCCGCTGAAATGTGTTGAGCCTGCTTGGCGCTTTTGCCCAGAAAAGAGCTCAGGTGAGAATAGAATAGAAAATAAAAGTTTTAAAATATGTAAACACAAAAATCAACAATTCTTTTAAAAGAGCGAATATCTCCTCCGGCTTCCGCCTCAGAGGTTAGGGTTCCTTTAGAGAACTACTATTTCTGCCAAAGTCCACCTTTGTAAACCCATTTTCCATAGTTTAAAAGAGCTTCGGTCAGTTTCCAATTCATAGACAATTTGGAATTTGCGAGCATTAGAATTAAATCAATCAATTATTTCATATTGCTCGAACCCGAATAAGCCTCCAACAATCTGACGTCTGGTGTTCTGGCTAGTGTAGCACTCAGTGTGCTACTTACATAGCTCACTATAGTGTGGCAGTAAACCTGTATATTGGGACACTCCCAGACCATATGATCATACTGGCCTTATTTGAGTGCCATTGTGGCATCAGTCCTGTCCTGATCCAAAGATTCGTTTCACTCTGAGTGGTGTAAGGTATGTCCTATGTAAGAACTTGAACTGGATTCGCCTAAACCTGCTATTCTCAGTACATTGGCATTCTATTCTTAGAGGCTACTGCAAATATTCTTGCTGAGATTTCTCCCCCCAATGCAACCTTCCACTGTGTCTGTAACTCAGAAAGCAACTTCTACAGTGCTTCTTTTACTGCTGAAACACTCTGTTACATTGCTGCCATATGTATAACCCAACTGTCACTTTAAGTAAATGCATATCCTCATAGTCCAATCTGTAAAAATAAGTCACTGTTTTTTACATCTTTAAAAATAATTTAAAATAACAGAAAAGGGTCACTTTTCAACACATAATCAGCAAACCATTTATGTTCAACTACATTTGATTGTCAATCTGGTCATCTGCAGCTGTTAGATTGTCTGTTTCAGCACAGCGGGATGGATATATGGAATAAAAATGTGTGGAATAATATGAGTAGGGATGTTGAGGGTTCTCGCACAAGTGAAGTTATTCTTGTTGACATGAGTTTGCTTTGTTGCTCTGCACGTACAGAACTGTGGCCCGATTTAGTAACAGTTCACGCTGTGAAGAAAGTCAGGTTACTAAGCTGCACTGCATGAACGGGAGAGAGCAATTCTACACCATATTTACAAAGAGATGGAGCAGTTCTTCTCTCTCCCCAGAGCTTGGGCACCTATTGATGCTTAGGGCCAATGCAGGCCCCCTTGCGTCATATAATATGGGTGCATGCACTAAGGTCAGGCCAGAATCAGTGCAGGAAGGGTTATCTTTGAGGCGTATTCCACTGCAGCACACATGCATGGACTTAGTAACAAAGAGAACATTTTTCCTTGTTATGCTAGCCTCGAATAGGCGCATCGTTTTGCCACCAAGCCATGTTTACAAGTCTGTAGCAAATATATGGGTTTGTGGCAATATAGGTGGGTGGATGCAAATAAATGCCCATGCTCCACCTATCTAATGCCTATCTGATGCAAGATAATGCTAGCCAATGCATTGAGTTCTTTTATTTTTGTAAAGCCATGCAAAGCCAAGCAAATTGGGCTTTGTGTGGCTTAGTAAATACCAAAATACATTTTGTGTCGGGATTGTGTCAAAAATTGTGATTAAATCCCATGCACAACCGTAGTAAATCTAGGCCTCTGTATCTTGTCCTCAGGTCAGAGCAACAGAAGAGCTGATTCTCTGCACTTACAGCGGTCTGCCTCTTCCCATGAAGCAACAGCAGGCTTCTTCCTCAGGCATAGAGCCTCTCACTGTCTCTCAAAGGAGGAGCATTGTGCTGTGCTGCATCTACGCCAGTACATACAGCTTTCCCAAAGTCAAAGGTCAACTTATATGATGATCCTGAGCACCCCCTCATATCCTAAAGGTGTGACAGTTGGCATCAGGCCAACCACTCACTCAAGTACTGAGGGAACCAATCACAAACAGATGAAGTTTAAATTAAAAAATAGGTTCAGGGCTGTAGAAAAAAATATTTGTTATTGTGCCTTATTATTGTTACATACATTTTGAAATTCAAAAAGAGGTACTAACATATTGACCTCTGTTTTCTGTGGGAGAGTGTGACAGTACCTGTGGTTGGCCATTTGTGGTGCTGGACTTTTTAATAGTAACTTACACTCTGATTTTGCAAGTAAGCAATGCATAGTAAACTTACTCAAAAGTGTAAATTACTTTTGTGATTCAGGCCCAAACTACTTAACAAAGAAAGAACACTGAGCACTTTCCAAGCATGACTGACACAGATTATGTGTGAGTATGAACTACATCACTCTCAGTTCATGTTCAGTGTCTGTTTGTAAATGGGGTGTGTAAACAGTGTCCTTGTATATTTTGTGTATGGGAATATCGGGAGTGTGAATGTGGAATTTGTAACTGTATATGGTTGTGGATAATATTTATGTGAATGGTGTCAAAATCATTGAAAGAATAGTGCCAGTGGAGTCTATGAATGATGTGAGTGTGCGTTATGCTTATGGCGTATGGCATTGCGTAAATAGTGCGAGAGTGTGTTGTGCAAATTGGTAAAGTGCCAATTGTGTGTAAATATCAGCATTGCAATGGTGTGTTTCTTGATAGTGTGGGTGGGAATGGTGGGAGGGTTAATGGTGTGAGAGTGAATGGTGTGTGCATGACCGGTGTGAGTATTTTGGTGGTAATCCTAGCATTAATGTGCATTCTTTCCAGTGATCTGCCAATATTATGTGGCTCCTTCACTATAATTTGTCTCTAGTAGTTTTCTGTAATACTCTGATGGTGTGCACATTCTCTCAGCAGTTTCTGTCCATCTAAGGTTAATTTGTATAAAATGTAAATGCAGGGGCGCAGCATTTTTTCATAGGAGTCCTCTACTGGCACTGCCACATCAGGGTTGCCGAACAGTAAGGCTGCCTTGCCTTTTCTTCCACCACCATAGGTTTGTTTCTTCTTCTCTTTATCTAACTGTTACTGATTCTTCCCAGCTTTCAACCTTTTTTTATTTTTATGTTTTCCTAGCTTTCCTCTCCTCTTCTATCCCTTCCCTGCCTTTCTCCCTCTTGATCATTATCAAAGCTCACAAAAACCTTGAAAATGCTTGCAAGGCACAGAGCTAGTCTGGTGGGAGACCTCCAACCTTCATGGTGTGCAGCATTTAGTCAGATATTCCAAAATGGATTTTACTGACAGATCCCCATATGTGCCACATGATCCACTGGATCACATTACATTTTCTGACATGCGCTATGGTCATGCGCATCGAATATATAAATGGACTCGGCTACATAACATGGGCTTTAGGGTACTCCTCAGTACCGGAAACTGTAAACAAAGCCTGTACTGGATATAGTGTTCGGCAAAATGGTGCCACTCCTGGCAAATTTATTGTAAGCAGCAAGAGGACAGTATTCCTGTGTCCTTTGAAGGTACACTTGAGCACTGCTCTGGGTCTTCAGCGCCGTTCACTAAATCTGGCTACCTGTGCACAAGTATGATTGCTGTACGTGCAGCCCCCAAAAATGTCAACAGTCCATACAGACTTGTACTGGTGCCACTCAGGGCAGGTTTGCATCCATGCAGTGCCATGTAAAGTCCAAGTCCAAGTCCCAAGAGAACTCTCCCAGATCTGACTAACCAGAACTTTAATCCATCGATTTTGTTCGGATTTCCAAGTTAAACTGGTGCAAGCACTAGAGCCTGGCCATAAACACAGTAACCTGCTCACATTCTCTACTATGAGCCTGCACTTGAGTATTTCCACCTGTGAATTGTTTAAATGCCTCTCCTGCAGCACTATAGTATTAGCCTGTGTTCGGTGCACCTACTCTTTATGTGTTGTATTGCATAATTGGTATATTAAAGTACTTAGAGGCAGATTTACAAGCTCCTTGCGTGCCATTGCGTCACTTGTTATGACGCAAACAATGTGGCCTATTTACAACGTGACGCATCTAGGGAGATGCGTCACGTTGTAAAGCCCTGCGTCACATTATACCTGCGTCATGTATAATGTATACAGGGTGGGCATTCCCACGCAGGGAGGCCTCATAAAAGTGAAGCAGTTAAATCTACAAGATTTCACTGCGCCACTTTTAGGACTCCACTGCGTCAAAACCTTACGCCTGCTTGAAGCAGGTATAAGCATAGGTATAAGTATAGGCCTCAAAATACATTGCTGGAGTTGCTTCGTGCTTGCGACACAGCTCCAGCAATGTGTGACTTTTGAGCTAACAGATGCTTCAGAATTTCTGACGCATCTGTTAATCCTTGAGCCATGGAGCACTGTATTGTAAATACAGTGCATCCATGGTGATGCAGCGGAGTTTACCATCTCTATACATACATACACACAACACTCATTTGGGCGCATATACATTCATACACTCAATGAGCTAGCAAATATCCGCTGGTCATCAATTTTATTTTACGCTAGGAAACCTTTACACCCGTAACCTTACCATTCCTGTCTCCTGAGTAAATGTACGTTCAAAAGATCTAGTAGTAGATTAGAATAGGGAGGAAATACAATAATACATTTATCCTTTATTCAAATAACCACAGACTCAGAAGGAGTTTTAAAAGTTTATCTGAATTAATAATTTTGTGAGTCAAATCAGAGCACACATAGATATGCCAGAATTCTCCATCAGGAAATTTAGTACAGTTAACTTATAATCAATTTGCATTACTTAAATTGTTGCAATGACAGTACCAGAGGAGAGAAAGAATAGAGAACAAATGCGGAGCATTTAACCCCACAATTATATTTACCTAGAATGGTGTGAGGACCTAGACATCAGAATGTCAAGGATTTAGGACAGGTTCAGGACCGGGAAGGTGACCTCTCCTAGTGTAACGCCAGCGTTACACCCCTCTCTGGTGCTACTCTCTCTGGCTCGGGCTCGTCCGGACCCCTTCTTAGATGTGCCTCCTCGGTTGTTCCGCAAATTTCCCTAGTGTTGGATTCTTCAGTCAGATTGCACCAAAATCGAGCAGCATCTCAGCATAGCATCAGCATCTCGTAGGTCAAGTGTGGCAAGTGTGTTTAACTATCTAGAACTTACCTCTGTTATACCAATTCAAATGTGTGATCCACCCCCAAATGTTTCAATTCCATGTCCACTCGCAATTTGATTGGGCCAAGCAGTGGGGTGAGGGCATCACACCATACTAAGTACAATAATTTTCTTTAGTTCTATTGTCTAATTACCCGCCCCTTAATTTTAATACCCACAAGCTTTATTCCACAATCATTTCATATGGGGATCGATAAATCTGTAATACACTGTTTCAAGTTCTTCCTCTGGTAGGGTCAAGAGTTGATCTTCCCATGTCCTTGCTGGGCACATGGATTGGCAGTCACCCAATGACTTCATTAGTTTCAGAACAAGGAGGTTGCGCCCATGCGTAGTTGTCGCAAAGGATAGGGACATCGATCACCCTCCAAGGCCCAAATGCGAGCTATTAATAAAGTCAGAAAAGAACATGTTAGAATATAAAATTGAATGAACTCACTGTATACCACTTACTTCTACTCTAACCCCATTTACTTAATACTTCGTTTGCATTAATAGCTTAGTGAAAGTTGCATAGGTTAGTTTCAGCACAGCATGTGCATTAGTGTGATAGTTTCAAGCAGCCATATTAAAAGCTATTAAGCAGCTGCAAAGATTTCCCCCAAGTGACAGAAGACGTCATACTACGTAGATGCAGTGGACGCATGCGCAGAAGAGTTCCCGCGTTTTTTGGCGGAAATTTTTAGGACACTCGGGTTATTCATTAGTGAAGCGCATAGGAAAGCTTCCCCTTGATACAAAATGTAAAATGTGATGCAAAATTAGTATTCACGGACAGTTTGGTTTCAATGTTATAGGTTATTCGAGAGGATTGCATACAAGCAAGTTTCTTTTTATAGGAAACCTTGCTCCATCAATGGTGGCCCAAGAACATTTGACGCAGGCGCAAGGAAACTGACGTATCTATGCCGATGCTCCAGTTCCTTGTAAATCTGCCCCCTATTCTTTTCATAAGTTGAACGCTGGGCTGGACATACATTTCTAAGAGTTATTGTGGTGAATGACTCAACCCCCATGTTTGAGGCCCAGTAGCCACTGTGAGCCGCAAATGCTCACTTTTTTCATGTCTTTATCTCTCCTCTCACTCCCTTTCATTGTCTCTCTTTTTAGTCTTTCAGCGAAACTGGCTGGGCATTAAAGCTCCCAGAGCCTAGAGGGTGGCTTGCTGTTTGTAAGTCAGAGCAGCCCTGGTTTAGGTGAATATGGGAAAAAGTGACATACCGGCAGCGCAAGGAGCTTGTAAATAAGCCCCATAGAGCCTGACCCTGCTGCGCACACCTTTTAAAGGCCATGTCGCTGAGTAAACTGAGTAAATAAATATGTAACACGAGAAATAGATCTGAATTTGAATTGCTGCCTGTATTGAATGGCCCTGTGTACATCTTAGGTTCAGATACTATTTAATGGTAGATAACATTTATAATAAAGGGATTCTTCATAGAAGATATTCAGAGGCAGATTCATACAATTGAACATTTTAGAAAACCATAGGGCCAAGGCAACAAATATGTCTCCATAAAACATACTATAGGCACTGAATAGAATAATAATTTTTTTTTTAAAGTTGTTTCTTTCCTTTGGAAACATGCTAACGCTGATCTCATTCATAAAAAGAGAGATTTTAACATTCAATCAGACCCACAATATGTGATCTTCAACTGGCCTGCACCCGGTGCCCCTAAACACATCTTTAAATAGCAGAATTAGAGATACTGACTCGCCTCTCGCTCAGCAGGTCTGCGCTCTCACACACAGTTGTTTTCTACCAGGTGAAATTTCCCAGGGGATTTCTGTCCATGGCATGCTGTCTTTTCTACACCAAGTGACAGGGATCAATATGCTCTTCCCTGCTTGGTCCATGCTAACAGCGTTTGTCATGACTACCTCAACCTGAAGGGGCGAAGACATGATGGATACAAAACGCATCAGCTTCGAGGTTGTTCGAGCTTTGATCACATGTCCCCAACCCTCCAATCGCTACATTTGGCTGTCGGTGGAGCAGAGAAGTCACGTTGAGATTATCGTTAAAATACAGCGGGGCATATGTACAAGCCCCTACCGCCACAACGACACTTTTACTGACATTGTGGTGGCGATAGGGGCTGCGCCTTATGTACAGTGCCTGTCAGGGCAGAAGTCCTAAAAAAAGAAGTTGGGGGACTAATCTAGTTAGGCAGTATGCCATTGACAACACAGCGTGCAACATCATGGCGTGCGACATCACGGAGCCTGACATCACACATGGCATCACAGGAATTGACATCATAGAAAGTGGCATCACAAGCCACAACTTTACGGAAGTGACATCATAAGAAGTAACATCAGATCTAAAGCCCTCACATATATGTTTCTCAGGTCTATCATGTGTACGTTTGAGCACATTGCGAGGATACTAGCACAGTGAACTATGGAATATGATATGTGACTTCTACACCTTGCAATACCCCAGTTTTATGTAACACATCCTGTACATTCATTTACAAATGTATGTAATTTATTGTACATGTAATATGGATGTGTTGATTTAAATTTAAAGCGCTCTGACACCCTGCATTTGGATTAATAGGGCTATACAAGAAAAACATAGTAGTACTTAAATTATTTAAACGCCTCCTCAGGTGTAGTAAGCTCTATATAAATGCAATTTGCTTTGTGTAAATACTGGGAAAGACCAACACATATGACATTCTTACAGTGCATGCATATCTCCTAAACAGGGACTGAACAAAGTGAAAAGCTGCCTCTCTTAAATATGTGTGAAGTGCTAACAAGGTGTGAGCCTTTGTTTCCCCTCTGCTTCATTTGCATCAGATCTGAGGCTCCTCACTGCTCCCAACCAAGATACTCGAACAAAAGGAGGCCGGATGACCCCTCAAATGTGGCCTTTGTTATGGGCCCCGCTGGAATGTAAAATGAGAAAGCCCCATCCCTGCCTGCACGTTGTTGCTTGTTGCAGATGGAAAGCAGACAACGTGCAGGCGCTGCTGAAAGTGTCCCGGTGTTTGGAAATTACACCAGGACGAGTTCAGCACATTATTCAGTGGGGACCAAATTCTTGGCAGGGTGGATGGCGTTCACCCTGTGAAAACAGTGGGTGGACGCCATCCACCTGCATGTACCCCAGTCTCATGCCCTGATGCCAGTGACTAAAGTCTTGCTCAGATCCCTGCAGTTGGCATGGGAGATGCTGATGCCGCATAATCTTTCTTCTTCCTCCTGCCTTTTTAATCCATAACCTGACACTCTCCACCCTTTATCTCACTCTTGCGGGTTTGTTTTTCCTCCTTGCGTTCTCCTTTTGTCACAGATTTTACTTCTTTTTTTTACTCCTTCTTTCCTCCTTGTGTGTTTTTCTCTTTTGTGCTTCCAAGTCTGATGAGGAAAAATTAGTGCTGGTCCTCAAAAATGAATGCTGGTGGGCCCCACTTGCGGGCACTGGCTCAAATTGAGCACTGGTGGGTCATTTCGTATCCCATTATGATCACGTTCAGGTATGAACTCCAAGTAAATGAAGGTGACTGGATTATCATTACAGATATTGAAAGGCATTTTACATCATGGCCCTGTGTACAGATATTCATTGTGTCAAGAGACCGTGAATGTAAGCAACATCAAAAGCACCACAATTTGTATAGCCAACCGTAACATAACATAACATAACATAACTTAACATAACATAACTAGGAGTGGGCGGAACTCATGGAATTTCACTCCGCGGAAATCTGCAGAGTTAAATAAAAACTCTGTGAGATTCTGCAGAGTTTACCAATGGGTGGAAATATGCACGTCTCGCTGCTAATGTTGTGATTTATCACTGACAATGATTTCTGCATTGAAAAACGAGCTCGAACAGCACCAACCAGTGTGCAAGAACACAGGACCGTTCGAGTTGATTTAGATGCAGTTCGAGTAAAAACTCTACTCAAGAAGCAGCCTCTGACTGCGACCGCTTGTGACTGTCCCCATTAGAAAATCTTGCCGTAAGTACTCCTAGCAACCATATATAACACTAGGGGATGGGAAATCTTCCTCATGCTCACATTTCTGCAGCCTCACTGGAGAAGAAATTCCGCCATGTGGTGACTGGTGGAATTTGGCCGGTACTTGGCGTTACAAGAGTAACACAGAGTCACGAAATTCTGCCAATTCTGCAAGTGGAATGACATTTTTAACCTCGGCCTAAACATAACATAGCATACCATTACATAACATTACATAACGTAACATAACAAAACATGACATGAAATAACATAACACAATTCAGAAGAAGCCAGCAAAGAGATATTTAAATACCAACTAATTCAATGATAGCTAACTCAATGGTGGAGGGCAAAGAGGAGACAGACAAATGAATAGTAGGATAAAATAAAAGAGTAGAAGATATAATCGGAGACCCAGTAACATAGCTGAGCTAGAGGATAGATCTGGAGAGATGCACACACATTAATCAGGGGTCACAGAACAACACAATGAGCAAGAGAGAGAGATAGACCTATAGCGAGACAGAGAGGGACACACACCCAAACATTGAAAGGCATTCCACTCCCATTAAGAGGGGAAGCTCCGAAGAGACACTGGCTGACACTCAGTAATGCAGAGTCTAAAGAGAGGCAGGTAGCAACTCAGTGTTGCCTGCAGACAGCTCTACCTGTGTGGAGGAATGCATGTTATCAGAGCATGTTACGGAGAAAGAGTAGGCTTTGAATCAGTCTGCTTCGGCCATGCCATTCATGTGTTTTTCATGATCTTGGATGGATTGTCCATCAATGCCACAGAATTTTGTGAATGGGTAAATTCTTTAATTTATGTTCCCATTAAGTTTTTCTAATGTGAAATCATGTTGTCTTTTTGTTTGACTGCAAATGCGACATGCAGTGTGAAATTCTAAGTTAGGATTTCTTATTTTTTTGTTTAGGAGTTCCATGCCTTTGATTGTTATAAATACACTGCCCTACTGGCTAATCATCACTGTTGATTTCATTTGTTTTACTCTGCTGTCATGATAATATGTTAAGGAATTTATGGCTCGTTAAATTTCAAAGTAAAGATTTGTTTGCACACAGCCTTTCTTCAAGATACAACAAAAACATTGATCCTTTGTCAAAAGCATTTACTATAAAATATTTTGCTGCATATGTCTTTTGCTTTCATTGTTTTCAATGTAGACTTCCTCCTATGAATATCTTTGAAATTACTCTTCTTTGAAGGTGCAGATTACCTCTGCTAAAGCAGTCTGCTTACTATATGGGCTCTACTGCCAACTTCCATATTTTTGTAGCTCAGGTTGCTGCTTCATGATGGGATTTTATTTTTCTAGGATAGCCGGCGGCAACGTACACACAGTTGCTCAACGATTGCCTAATAAATAGCCAGACCAGGCGGGCTGCAGATGGCTGTACCTTTTGTCAAAAATCCTAGACATGACACCCACAACATGCATATTATGGAATGCCTTTCTTCTGTTTTATTGGCATGAGTACATAGACTAAAATGCTCATGGATGGGCCAAAGATCAGCTGCTAAATTAAGAAAACAACTGTTTTGAAAAGTATGGGCGGATGCAAAGACTGTTCTGATACACCCAGGTACTCAAGCAGAGAGAAAAACCTGAAGTTTTGGAAACCTGCTGGGTTACAGAGTATGGATTCCAAAGGGATATGACTGGTAAAATACAAGATAGCACTCTGTGATTAGAATAGGGGAAAAGGCTGTTTGGGGCCAAAATAGTCAGGCAAATTAAAATGTGATACATAATGATGTTTAAGTATTCGTCAGCAAGCTTGAGAAAAGGTAAAGTCGCTATATTGTAGGAGGTTTAATATGGATGAGATGGTGACAGCAATTTATGGACTCAAAGCTGATAAAGGCCCAGTTTTAGTCCATTAACAACACACCTTTGAAAGGTATTTTAAAAGAAATGTGCACCAAATTCTTGCTAATTTTCTATTAATGGGTTGTTTTGGAGTTAAGAATGTAGCTGAATCTATGAAAACAATTTTATTTACTGCAATTGCAAAGAGGAATAACAAGCCAAATCAATGTCAAAATTGTCAACCTGTTTTCCTGTTGAAGGTAGTTAGTTATTCAGATAAATACTAAGATCTACTCCTAGTAAAATCAGTAGACAATTTGTGGGGATGCACCGATTGTTCAGGACAGGAAAAATCCAAAAGTGCACAAAGAAAACACTGAGAAAAGTGCTTGCTATTGAAACTTAGGTTTTTTTAATGTGTGTATCTGTCAGAGATATTTCTGAAAACGAAACTGCTGGGGGACTGCATGGTGGTGTAGCTTGGATCGATCCCTCTACTTTTCTTTTCCCCAGAATGCTCTATGTTAACTTTAATGAGGTTCTTTAAACTCTAGCTTGTCTATCTCTAGTGGGTTTTATTAACAGAGAGAATTAATGGGGAGCTGATTGACAGAGTGAGTCTGCATAAAGCAGAACAGTACGAATGGCTATGTTTTCACTGGACTCAGAGAAAGCATTTGACGGTGTACGGTAGAGGGAGAAAAATTGAGTTTGATTTGAAAAAGTTTAGGCTTTGTTAATAAGCTAACAGTGACATACAACTCTGTAGCTTGGGGCAGGGTTTTAATATATTGGGGGGTATTTCTGAAAGCTTTGGTTTGATGTGTGGAGCATGGTAAAAAAATCTGTTGTTTCCTTTGCTTTGTGACAGAGCTTTAGAACCACTGACAAGGTATGTTACACTAAAAGTGGAGATTACATGGTTTATAGTTAGTAGAGTAGAGCGTTCGACAATTGTTATACTGCTGCTCATCCTGAGTGTCTGTGTGAGAGAATGTTGGTGAATGGAATGTTCATGTGTGTGAGAGCCAGTTGGTGATGGGCTGAGCAGCAGTGAGGCTGCTCCTGGTGGGGCTCTCACCTTGTAACATCTTACCTGAATAAAGATACCTGAAGATACTACATGGACCAGTCTACCTTTTATTACAACTTATTTTGGCGACAATTTGAGAAGGAAAAACCTGCGTATGCCACCTGATTGGACTGAAACCTGTCAAGCTTGAAGTAACTGAATTGAAACTGAAGAAATTGAAGAGGAACTTGATGAATCTGGCACCCCGAGCCCCACCAGTGACCACTCCATTGGGCGCCCCAACTCGTAAGTGCCAGTTTATGTTAGTCTTTCTCCTCCTCCACCCTTCTGCCTTGGAACTACTTTCCTTTCCGCAATGTGAAAGTGCCAGTTCTTGTTGGATTTTATTTCTCCTTGCCTTGCTGTGTTGGATGAAGTGCCCCTCTCCTGCTACATTGGGATAGTGCCTCACTTAAGTGGGGTTCCCCTGAGCAGTAACTGCTTCCACTCTGAGCCAGAGACCTAGTTTACCTTGTGACTGTTGTGTGGGAGATCCTTCTCTCCCTGTTTGCTACACTGTTCTGATGCTGTTGGGGGAAGTGTCTCTACTAATGCCACATCTCATGTTGTGTCTCCAGCTCTATCTATTTGGGTTACTGCGGTGTGACCTGCGTGCTGCCTCTTGACATCTACTAGTCTTCAGAGCTCCGGTGTGGATATATTATTGACATCTGCATTCAATGACCACTTCGCGGGAAGTGCTGCCTCTTTGGTCGTGCTATCTAGAGGAACCTTACGTGAGGGACTCGCACTGCTCAATTTCATGCCAGGACTGCTCACACTTCAACTTTTGTGAGCGGCGCTGTGTTAAATGGAAGAAGATTGTGCACAAGAGTTTTTTTTGTCTGGCTTAACGAGCAATAGGTTTATAAAATGTTCGTGCAATGTTTTATAACTTTCTTGTGTTTACTCCCTGTCTATTATTTCAAATTCTTCAACTACCAACCGTCTCTTACCGCCAATGGTCCCTTCGCCTTCTTTGTGGATTGGGTGAGCTCTTCCTTTGATTGCGTGAGCTCTTCTTTTAGCTCGCGCAACGTCCTGCAGCCTCCATGTTGATCTGCCTATACATGCCGAGAGCTACCTGGTCCTACGTCTAACTGCGTGCCTCCATCATGTTGTTGGTAACCGAGGCAGACACAGTTTCCTGGATCTCTCTGCTGGACGTTACGGATCGAATATTTGGCAAATCTTCTCTTTCTTTCACCTTCAAGTCACCTTCTTCAGGGACAGCGCTACAGATACGTTGATACCGTTAATTTCTTTTTTTATTATTCCTAATGCTATTGTGCACATCTTCGTTGTGTTGTTGCAGCCATGGGCTACTTAGAACTTGACAACATGTTCAAGGGGAAAACAGTTACACATTATGAATTGGTTTTTTTTTCAGAAGTTGGATATCTCTGTCCATAATTATCTATGCTCCTGTCACTACTGCTGTTCACCTGCTCTGTTTAGAACTAGACTTCGGGTGAGAGATCACTCACCGGGGTAGAGGATTTTCTTTCTACTTTACTTTAAGTTTATCTCTGCTGCTGTTTTTATTTAAAGCACTTTTAAGTGTTTATCCACAAATTTACATGTTAATGAAGCTCAATAAGTAGTATCTTGGTTAGCTATTATACACAGAGAAGATTGTGGATTTATTTACAGCTCATTTGTGTGTTTCCTGAATTCCATTAGAATGCCATCTTTCTGTATTTCAGCATGTGAAGTTCGTGTGCTTTACACTTTATCCTCTCGCACGTCATGTTGTTTGGGGAGTGTATCTTGACATAATATTTCCTTGTGAGAGTATAGTTTAGTTTGAGCCTAAGTGCACTGCTCAATGTGTTTTTCTTACAGTGCTTGTCCTTACTTCTTAAGTTTATAGACAAGTAATTCAGAGTTTCAAGCCTGTTTCTCTAGAGTGAGTGCATTGCATTTTTTTCCCTTATACGTCAAGGTTTGCGTTGGTAGTGTTTTCCCTCGCACGTCAAGGTTTGCATTGGGAGTGCTTTCCCTTGGACGTCAAATTTACTTTGGTAGTGTTGCATGCATCCCTCGCATGTCAAGGTTTGCATTGGGAGCGCTTTCCCTTGGACGTCAAGGTTTACTTTGGTGGTGTTGTGTCTTTCCCTCGCACGTCAAAGTTTGCACTGGGGGTGCTTTCCCTTGCACGTCAAGGTTTGCTTTGGGAGTGTTTTGTTCCGTGTGGAGCTCCTTCCACACATCACACCTCAACTTGTTGTTGGGGTAAGTGCATATCTTCTGTTTGGTCCATTTTTCATACATTTCTCGCACGTCAAGGTTTGCGTTGGGAGTGTTTTTTGCTTCTGTGTGGAGTACCTTCCATACATCACACCCCAATTTGGTATTGGGGGAAGATTTTCAATTATTTTGATATTGCGATGCTATTAAGTTCCATGTGGATATCCTCCACGTGTACATATTGTTTTTTTTTTTACTTTACTGTATGGTTCTCGCACTTTTGTTGTTGGCACCCTTGTACTTTCTTCGTGTTTGACTGGCCAGCTTGCATGATTTTGGTACTTTGGTTTGTTGGTAGTCTTTGGTGTGGGAGTGTGAGTTGTGTTGTGATAAGAAGGGAGATTGTGTATTCCTGTGTCTCTTTCTATCTATTTATTATTTCTGCATGCATTCTCCACCTTTAATTTTTCATGCTATTTTTCAGAACTATGTTAAGTTATTTATTTCTTGCATCTGTTCTGATATTGTCCTGAGAGTTTTTGTATTCCCTTAAAGGAAGGAGATGTGTTATACTGCTGTTTAGCCTGAGTGTCTGTGTGAGAGAATGTTGGTGAATGGAATGTTCATGTGTGTGAGAGTCAGTTGGTGATGGGCTGAGCAGCAGTGAGGCAGCTCCTGGTGGTTCTCTCATCTTGTAACATCTTACCTGAAAAAGATACCTGAAGATACTACATGGACCAGTCTACCTTTTATTACAACAACAATAATACAAATGCAGGTGAGGGTCTTATTTACAAAGAATACTGAAAGGGCTGGGAAGCCTCGGCTGGAGGCAACCCTTGGTAGGATCGGAGGTAAAAAAGATAAACTGGGTTAAGACAGAGACAGGGTTAAGACAGAGATTTCAAAGTGCCAGATATGGTATAATTTATTTGGGGATGAGAGTAATCAGGGACATTGGCAATTTGATGAGTTCGAACCTGAATACTGTTCTGCCTAAGGCTGGCATTGAATTGCTAATAGAGCCAAGATGTGTGTTCTGCCCAAAATACAGCTTGTTCACTCTCACTCTGTCTTATATATATATATCCACACAAAAGATTTCTCCACCAGAAGCAAAGAGACCAGAGGGACACAGCGGGGAGCCAGGGAGATTAGTTTATTCAAACAGCGACGGCATGACCGGTTTCGGCTGGTGTGCCTTAATCATATGCCCATCCCGGTTACCTGCACCACTCATTTTTCAACTAATCCATCTGATTTCCATTGGCAGAAACCCAGCTCAGCCGATTGGTGTCTGTCAACACATGATCACAGCCTTCATCATCAGACTGCAAATCCGAGGAAGCACCATCTTGGCTAACAGGGTAAGTGTTTATTGTCGACTGGTTCAAACTCAAGGTGAGTGCTGGTGATTCTGAAAAATGAAAATCGGTGCAGTTTAAAATGTCCCGGTAACGATGCTGAACTCACTCTTCTCCTTTGCCCCCACACGTCTCACCGCATTTCCCAAGTTCTGCGAAGCCGGAGATTTGACTGCAATGAGCCGACCTCAACGTGAAATCACAGCCTGCAATTGACAGCAGCTTTTCACTGTTCTTGGATGCGGGGGCCAAAGCATTTCCAATCCCTTGGAGCCAAAAAGCCTTGTAGCATATTCCCACAAAGCTCCGGCCACAAACGAGACGGGTCCCCCGTGCGCGCCTGGGAAGTAGCGTGCCAAATATCCACACAAAAGATTTCTCCACCAGAAGCAAAGAGACCAGAGGGACACAGCAGGGAGCCCGGGAGATTAGTTTATTCAAACAGCGATGGCATGACCGGTGCGGCTGGAGTGCCTTAATCATATGCCCATCCCGGTTACCTGCACCACTCATTTTTCAACTAATCCATCTGATTTCCATTGGCAGAAACTCAGCTCAGCCGATTGGTGTCTGTCAACACATGATCACACATATATATATATATATCCTCCGTGCTTAGGTTACCTGGGAACAAGACCTGCTGCTGGTAACAATTGATGTCACTACTTTATATACCAGCATCAGGCATGCTGATGGTCTAAAGGCCATCAAGCATTTCCTGAGTATTCGACCAATCAAACTATGGACGCATACACAGATGCTGTTATCCATGGGCTCTGTCTGTTTGAAAAGTAACTATTTCCTCTTCAATGATGAGCTGTTTCACCAAATCTGCGGAACGGCAATGGGCACCTGCTTCGCCCCCAGCTATGCGAATTTGCATATGGGCTGGTGGGAGGAGCAGGTGGTCCGGGTCATCTACCAGGCTGAATGGGAGGAAAATGTGCTACATTGGAGTCATTTCATTGACAATCTTTTCGTTGTACGGAAAGGGACTGAGGAATCAGCAAAAAAGTTCATTAAAAAGTTGCAGGTTAATGATTTAAATCTGAAATTTACAAGTATATCAGTAATACCGCTGTCGATTTTCTAGATTTAACTATCTATGTCAAAGACTCCAAGCTGCATACAATGCTTTATTGGAAACCAAAAGCAGGAAACACGTTGCTACATGCAACTAGTTTCCATCCCTATAATTTGATAAGAAGCATTCCATATGGAAAGTGCCTGAGGACAATACGCAATTGTAGTGGACAGGATGTCTTAGACAGTGAATTAAACTGCTTGAGAACTCGTTTCAGAGCAAGGTGAGGAATATTCTGTCTAAACATTGGCACTTAATACGCAATGATCTGCTATTAAGTAAACTAGTTCAGAAAAGACCTGCAATAACTTTCAGAAGGGCACGCTCTTTCAAACAAATGTTAGTCAGCAACATGGTATCTAAGAAACAACAAGTTAGCCATGCACCAACATGGCTAAAATGAAAAGAAGGTTTTATTAAATGTACCAAATGTAAGGCATGTGGGTATGGTAAAAACACTTCGTCATATGCAGTGGGCCTTTCCAAAAGAGAGAAAAAGATCAAAACAGATTATGCAGTCTACGTTCTCCAGTGCCCTTGTGGCTTAAGGTACGTGGGCAGCACAATCCATCCCGTGCATAAAAGGGTGCTGCAGCACCTAAGGGCAATACGGAATGGGTACAGGGCTTACCCAGTGGCGCGCCACTTCGAGTCACATCATGAGAAAAATGTACAAGGTCTATCATACTTTGTAATTGGCTGTATTCCACCAAATGTTAGAGGTGGAAACCGAGAAAAAAAGCTCAGAAAACTTGAGTCATGTTACATCTTGGAACTAAACACACGTACCCTCATAGGATTAAATATTGAAGAGGATTTGATTACACATTGATAATATTTTCTATAGGTGTTTTATTGAGCCTATTATGGAGGAACAGAAGGCAGCCTCTCCGAATCTGTTTTTAACCGTTTTTGTTTTTCTTGTTTATTAATTTTGTCACTGGGTTTTAAGCACGTGAATTTGTAAACTGGTACTTATTGGAAAAAAATGGCAGTTGCCCACTTGGGCGAGATAACATCTATTATAGCACTAATGAGTGCACGAGCTCTGTGCATATTTGTACAGAATATGTAAATAGACCCACTTGGGTAAGATTCAGATCTGGTCCCTTAAAGTTTTCCCAACGTGCATTTGCACTTGGTTCCCATTAACACAATAATAGAGATAAGGGAGAAACCGCAACACCGTTTCAATGTTAAACTTGCAAGGTAAATACACTATATTTAGGTATTTATGCATATTTTTAACTTTTAAGCCGCAATACGCAGCAATATAGTAGTGTGTTTGGGAATTCTGCGGTTGATTTGCGTCTTCCAGGATAAAATTAATTCAGGAAGCAGTTTTGGGGAAAATGGTTATTTATATGCAAGGGACGCTTGTAGCGCAAATGTGCACTATAAAATAACGTATGAGAATTTTGAGATGCAACGATGACTGCGTTTTTTTATATGAAAGTATGTAAAAACTACCAGTCTTTCTTTCAATACACTTCTTTGGTAGTCATGTCATGTGACATGTCACAAGCACGTCTATTTAAAATGGTTGAATTGGAATAGAAAAGTTGTTGGTGATCAAGCCTGCTGGACAGGCGAAACGCACCCTATCAGCTGACTAAATAAATGAAATTTGTCCAGAACACGGCGTCGTCATCATTCCTTGGTTCGCGAGGTATTTGTATATACATATATATATATATATGAACACTGAGCATTCACCAGTTTTCTCAAGGAAAAGAAAGAATGCACGAACTCCTCTTCGTCGGTAGATACTGTCGTTTTTATTCAGTTCTCAAATCTCCCTTATGTCATGACGCGTTTCGGCCGGCAAACGGCCTTGATCACATGATCAATATATCAAAGCTCAAACTCCCTCCAGTCACGAAGGAAATAGGCACTCACGGGAGACGTTTAGAAGATAGTTTATTCCGATAAACCAAACAGACGCGTTTCGGCGGATTGCCTTCCTCGGTGTTTGATCGCACACCGGGAGGACGCCATTTTAAATGCATGCGAAAGCTGTCATCATGAAAACAACAATCATAGAAAGCGGACTTACACATCAACAAAATAAGCGTCCGCCATTGCTAAATTTGCAATAATAACATTTTCAAATAGTAAATATACAACAATTTGCAACATTTGATCGTTGGATACGTTTTGAAAACAAATTATATACATGCTCGCACGTACTTGGCCATTCAACAAAATTACGCCATAAATTGGCTACGGCTCCTATGCAACGTTGCTATACACAGATTCTACAATTGATTTAAAGAATCCATCAGCAATGCACGAACAAGGCTGTAAAAAATTATTACTCAGGTGATATTCAAACTGCGGGATGGTGCATTATAACGTGAGTATCACGGGTCCCAGTATGAATAGGAAAATGGACATTAAAACCTTATCCTATACGTGGTAGGTATTTTACCATATTCAGCCATATATTGGCTGCCATTACCACCTCATCACAAATAATTGTTAGGGTACCCAGTAAAGATCACATTGTCTAACTGCTCATAACGCCGTGTATCGGCTATGGTGCACCATGCTGAATGCAATTTCTAAAACCTTGTCGTCATGCAATATCTATATATTACATTGATCAGGTTAGTTGGTTGGAGATCACTCTACTATCAATATGGCAAAAAGTACCAATCTTACAATTAAAACACTACATTATTCCTTCTAATGATGTTCTCATGTACCTAAATGTGATGCCAGTTCCTCACCACTGTTTAAACCCTTCGGAAATTTGGTTTGGCAGTCTACTATGTACCGAGATTCTAGTCGTCGTAGTTTTCTCAATCTGTCACCTCCTCTCACATTGTCTGGTACAAAATCCAAACCAAAAAATCTAAGTAGATTTCGATTGCTAGAATGTTTCTCGGCAAAGTGTCTTGCTACAGGGTATGCTGTATCTTTATTGGCAATTGCCCTTTGATGTTCCAATACCCTGATTTTTAGTGGATGCAATGTACTGCCTATGTACCATAAATTACAGGGACATACAAGGCAGTACACTACGTAGGGGGTACTGCAAGTGATGAATTTGTTGATGACTCTAGTTGTCTGTGTGCCTGGTAGATTAAACGAGAGGACTCGTCTGCTATTGGAGCATGCTTTGCACTTTCCGCAGGGAAAGAAACCTTTCATTTCCTTAAGGGTTCTAACCCCCGATGATGCTCCCTCAAGATGACTGTGTACTAGATGATCCCTTAAGGATCTAGCCTTTCTAAATGTTACTTGTGGATACCACGGAATATCATCATTTAGTACAGGATCCGTTTTCAAAATATGCCAGTTTTTTCTCAGTATGCGTTTAAATTGATTAGCTTCTGCTGAGTAGGTAGTGATCATCCTAAATTTCCCTTGATCGCTATCCCCTGGTTCAGTAGCTGGCTTCTTTTTGCTAGCAAGCAGATTCTTTCTAGGAATGCTTTTTACCTTGTTTAGTGTATTGTGCAATAGATCTGGATTGTAGCCCCTTAAGATAAACCTCTGTAAGCATTCACTTGCTGACACTTTAAAGTCACAAGGACGCGTGCTGTTACGTTTGAGACGCAATAATTCCCCATATGGGATGCTTTGGATCAGTTGTGGCGGATGATTGCTGGTGGCAAACAGGGTGGAATTGCCAGCAGTATCTTTACGGTGCAGTGTTGTGTGTAGCTGGTCTTCCATTACAAAAACCTTCAGGTCCAGATAGTCCACTGCCACTGAACTAACTACCCCTGAAAATTGCAAATTAAGATGGTTGTCATTCAAGTTGTTTATAAAGCCGTGAGCAGATTCGATACTGCCTTGCCACACTATGAATAGATCGTCTATGTAACGATACCATTCAACTACCCTTCCTGTTAGGTTTCCACACTCATACGTTTTTGGCACCTGCTCCTCCCACCAGCCTACGAAAAGATTCGCATAGCTGGGGGCGAAGCAGGTGCCCATCGCTGTCCCTGATACTTGTTTGTAGTAATTGTCCTCAAACAAAAATATATTGTTCATCAGACAAAATTCTGTGAATTGTATGATCATTTCATTGTGTACAGCAAATCTCAACTGTCTTTTATTAAGAAAGTACTGCAATGCTTTTAAACCATCATGATGATTAATGCAAGTATATAGGCTAGTAATATCTAGCACCATCATTAGATACGTTGAATTCCAATTAATTGAGGAAATTTTGCTCAAAAAGTCTTTGGTGTCTCTTATGTACGATTTCAATTCAATCACAAACGGGAAGAGAAAATGATCTATAAACATTGACACATGTTCCGTCAGACAACCCTGTGACGAGACTATAGGTCTTCCAGGGGGGCGGGCTGCATCCTTGTGTATCTTCGGGATGTGATAAAATGTTGCTGTCACCGGATTAGGACACCTTAAAAATAAATGTTCATCTTTACCCAACATACCCTTAGAGTTCCACGTTTTAATCATGGTGTTATACTTTTCCACGCTTTCCAAATATATTTCTCGTGTTGTCGGTATGTAGTATTTAGTATCCGTGAGTTGTCTTAATGCTTCTTCACGGTATTGTGATCTTGTTTGCAACACCACATTGCCACCTTTGTCTGAAGGTTTTATGATGATCAATTTATCTTCCATCAAATTTGTTAGTGCCAACTTCTCTTCTTTAGTTAGGTTATCTCTACCAGTAGTGCGGTACTTTTTGCCTCTAAAGTCCAGTAAATCCTTGACCATAGCCTCAGAGAATACATCGATGGAGTCATAAGGCATTTGCGGGACAAACAACGATTTGGGTTTAAATGGACTTTCTTGCATCCCTTGTTCGATACCCGCTTTCGTTGCCCTTTCTGCCATAGACAAGCTTGTATTTGCCAATTCCGAGGTGCTTAAATTTTGCAAAAGTTCCACTGCATTGATATCATTGCAGGTCAATGCGTCAGTTGCCGTTATTCTTAACGGAATGCCTTTGACATCTTTCATGGTGGGTCGCAATTTAAAATATTTATGCAGTTTGAGTTTTCGCACAAAGCAAAACAAGTCAATTCTTGTTTGTGCAAGAATACAGCATACCCTGTAGCAAGACACTTTGCCGAGAAACATTCTAGCAATCGAAATCTACTTAGATTTTTTGGTTTGGATTTTGTACCAGACAATGTGAGAGGAGGTGACAGATTGAGAAAACTACGACGACTAGAATCTCGGTACATAGTAGACTGCCAAACCAAATTTCCGAAGGGTTTAAACAGTGGTGAGGAACTGGCATCACATTTAGGTACATGAGAACATCATTAGAAGGAATAATGTAGTGTTTTAATTGTAAGATTGGTACTTTTTGCCATATTGATAGTAGAGTGATCTCCAACCAACTAACCTGATCAATGTAATATATAGATATTGCATGACGACAAGGTTTTAGAAATTGCATTCAGCATGGTGCACCATAGCCGATACACGGCGTTATGAGCAGTTAGACAATGTGATCTTTACTGGGTACCCTAACAATTATTTGTGATGAGGTGGTAATGGCAGCCAATATATGGCTGAATATGGTAAAATACCTACCACGTATAGGATAAGGTTTTAATGTCCATTTTCCTATTCATACTGGGACCCGTGATACTCACGTTATAATGCACCATCCCGCAGTTTGAATATCACCTGAGTAATAATTTTTTACAGCCTTGTTCGTGCATTGCTGATGGATTCTTTAAATCAATTGTAGAATCTGTGTATAGCAACGTTGCATAGGAGCCGTAGCCAATTTATGGCGTAATTTTGTTGAATGGCCAAGTACGAGCGAGCATGTATATAATTTGTTTTCAAAACGTATCCAACGATCAAATGTTGCAAATTGTTGTATATTTACTATTTGAAAATGTTATTATTGCAAATTTAGCAATGGCGGACGCTTATTTTGTTGATGTGTAAGTCCGCTTTCTATGATTGTTGTTTTCATGATGACAGCTTTCGCATGCATTTAAAATGGCGTCCTCCCGGTGTGCGATCAAACACCGAGGAAGGCAATCCGCCGAAACGCGTCTGTTTGGTTTATCGGAATAAACTATCTTCTAAACGTCTCCCGTGAGTGCCTATTTCCTTCGTGACTGGAGGGAGTTTGAGCTTTGATTATTTGTGGATTGCATCGCCACACAGAGGGCACCCCCCCGCGAGTGAATTCCCGATTTTCAAAGGGTGCAAGCCGAGCTGCCATATATATATATATATATATATATATTCTACAACTCAGCAGCCTTTCCGCAACTGTAAAAATACGGAGAGCACACTCGGATAATTTCCTCGCTGGTGTTTATTGTGCAGACTTCCCCCCCTCCTCTGAAAAAAAGAAATAAATATATATATATAAATATATATATTTAAGTATATATACATATATATATTATATATTACCTACTGGCAGTCGCCAGTAGGTAGATATAGTTAGGACCTATTTTCCATAGGAAATCCGCAACATTCTATTTTGAATAACGTTGGCGCCAATTGACGAATCTTTGTGAAATTTTCCAAACTTTTGGCCAGCTCTGGTTCGCTCCTATCCTGAAAATTTCACGGTGATTCGTCAAGTGGGGGCCGAGAAAAAGGGGGGTTTCAAAACGCATTTTCCCCATGCATTTTCACATAGGACCTGTTGACGCAGCTACAGCCCGAACTGCTGAACGGAATTACACCAAATTTGGCAAAGAGGTAGTCTTCAGTTCAGACTCATGCCTTTTGCTTAAATGGTGTAAATCCGTTCAGTAGTTCCTGAGAAAATTAGTGTTAAAAAGATAGATATATCTATGGCCTCGGAGGATCCGCGCACCCTCCCCGCACCCAGCAAACACCCTGCCCGGCACGAGCTGTATTCTAATTGGCTGTCAACACTCCAGATCAGGAAGTGTTGGCAGCCAACTTGTGCCTCGGTAGAACCGAGGTACAAGAAAACAAAAATGCAAACGCGAAAAACGCGACAAGGGGGCAGGGTAGAAACACCCTGACCCCCTAGGCCTGCTCAGGCGGTCCCACAAGGACCCCCAGGGCAAAAAAAAGAAAGAAAATAAAAATTGGCGAGATTCGCGCACCCAGCGTGAATTTCGGCCGAAAATAAAAAAAAATTCAGCACGGGCTCCCGCGCTGAATATTCTAATTTGCCCCGGGGGCCAAATCCCGGGGGCATAATTAAAAAAAAAAGTATGGAGGGTCCCGATCCCCCCCACACTGTCCCAGGGACCGCAACCCCCAGGGGCTCCAAGATTGTATATGCGGGGGGGCTCATGGCCCTCCCGCAGCCCCGGGGACCGCCACCCCCGGGGCTTCGTTACCATAGGTGGGGGGCCCGCAGCCCCCCCAGCCCTGGGGACCGCCACCCCCGGGGCTTAAAATGATTTGATGTGGGGGGCTCTCAGGCCCCCCCAGCCCCGGGGACCACCACCCCCGGGGCAACTTGTACATGTTGGAGGGGGGCTATGCGGCCCCCCTCCTGGAGCCTTGTATTGGCCCTGGGGACCGCCACCCCCCAGAGCCAGCTTCTGCAGTGTCCCGGGCTGCCCACCCCTGGGACACTGCTGTTTGCAATCGCAGGGCGGGAGCCTCGCAGCTCCCACCCTGCCATTGCAAACTGCAATGCAATGCAGCTCCGTGGCGCTTACTGGAGGTACCTGGTGGGCAAGTTGGCAACCAGGAGACCTCAGGATTCAAGGGGACTTAATCCCCCAACTTAAAACACGCCACGGGGCGCGTTTGCACAGTGGTGAAGGTAGGGGGCGGGGCCTGAGGTGATATGTGTGCAAACACGCCCTGTGGCGCGTTTTAAGTAGGGGAATTAATTCTTCTTCAATCCAGAGGTCCCCTAGGGGCCAACTAGCCCACCAGGTACCTCCAGGAAGCGCCACGGAGCTGCGTTGCAGAGTGTTGTAAAAAGGGGCGTGGCCTCTGAACACCTCTCTGCAACGCAGCTCCCTGACGCATACTGGAGGTACCTGGTGGGCTAGTTGGCTCCCAGGGGACCGCACGATTGAAGAGGAATTAATTCCCCAACTTAAAACACACCACAGGGCATGTTTGCGCACGTCACCTCAGGCCCCACCCCCTTCCTTTACCATTGTACAAATATTCCTCTAAAATCAGCCGAACTACGATTTCCGATTTACTCAACTGTTCTCAGGAGAGAACCCAGGGCTGCATCTTTTAGCCCAGCACTGACCCTGAAATGTAATTCTAAGCGTACTTACCAGTAACTTGTATTTCTTTCTATAGGAATCCATTGTGTGGTTTTCAGCAGAAAAGTTTCTAAGTGTCCATTTTTGAAACGTACAAATATTCCTCTAAAATCAGCCGAACTACGAATTCCGATTTACTCACCTGTTCTCAGGAGAGAACCCAGTGCTGCATCTTTTAGACCAGCACTGACCCTGAAAAGTAATTTTAAGCGTACTTAACAGTAACTTTCATTTCCTTCCATAGGAATCCCTTGTGTGCTTTTAAGTAGAAAAGTTTCTAAGTGTCTATTTTCACAAACTAAAAATATTCCTAAAAAATCGTCTGTATGACTTAAACACATTCTTTCAACTGTTTACAGGAGATTCACCAGTGCTGGATCCAGGATCCACCACTGAGTAAGAAAAAGTAACGATAACAGTACTTGCTTGCTAAGTGAATTTTCTGCCATAGGATAATATTGGTGATTCTATGTGAAACAATTTCGAAGTGTCAACTTTTAAAATACAATAATAATCCTTAAAAATCACTACTGTAACCAAAACGCTTTTACTCAACTGTTTACAGGAGATGTCCAAGGACTGAATCTAGCATCCAGTCCTGTGGTTAGAAAAGTAATCCATAAAGTAACTAATTGCATTTGACTAGAAATTCACATTGAGCTCAATGTTGCTTTCTGTTTGAAATTGTGTTGCCCATTGCAACAACTGTAACTACTGTACTTAAAAGTCTATTGCCTATTTGCAAAGTATTTAAACTAAAGTAATTCATTCTGAAAAAGTATATTTTGTATTGTAATGTATAATGTAATTAAAAAAATAAAATATCTAAAAATAAACAGTTTAAACAATGTAATAAATCAGTATCAAAAAAAATCAGTATAACAATAAATACATTAAAAATTGTCATTTACAAAACCTTTGAAATTCACTGAAAAAAAACATAGGTTTCAGGCCTGATATAGTTAGGAATTAGCATTTAAAAAACCTTTGAAATTCACTGAAAAAGCCATAGGTTTCAGGCCTGATATATTTAGGAATTAGCATTTCAAAAACCTGCGAAATTCACTGAAAAAAACATAGGTTTCCGATATAGTTAGTTGTACTAACTACATCTCGCGTGCCCGTAATCCACTGCTGATGATGTCACATATTACATCATTCAGGACATGGTCAGTGACATCACTGATGACATCTCAAATGACATCATTGATGACATCATCCATGTGACAATCAGCTACACCTCATCATACACTAGTATAACCTTTCATCACTCACTGTAAAATAGAGTGCCAGATTTAAAACCATTGACACACCAATACAAGTTTCTAAACACGCACTCAGTGATTCCTAGATCTATACACACATCTAATCACTTACCTATAGATTCACTCATACATGCTGTCAATCATCAATAGAACACTATCAAATATACTTATACGCCTATATCGACATTACACACCAGCACACATCCTAATCACTTATGAGGTCATCCTAGTCACTTATGCAAACAATGGATCATACTTACTTTTACTTAGCTATACACTTATAAAAACACCACTTCATCTATTCATATAGATAATAGCTCATACTTAGTGTGTTTTAAAATCACTATTACAACTATACAGTTATCCATACAGTCACTCATACAATCACTGTGTCTTATGTATACTTATTTATATACAACAACTGACACATACACTGGCTTTTATTTTTCTAGTTTGTTGGACATGTACCATTGAGACATATATTTGCTCATCGCCACACCCATAAAGATATTCACTCACCCAAACAACTGTTATAACATGTAGTTTTAACTTCATATACCTACTGAATCAACTATTCACATATCTTTGGGCAGTCACACACCCCCCACCGAACCACACACACATTCACTCTCCCATACAAATAGTCAGTTAACTAATCAATAAATAATATAGACTTTCGCGTAGCTAGTAACCAACTAGTGCAGCAGTTTACACAACAACTGACACTATAAATTAGTCAAGTAGTCAATCACACTGCTACTAAATCCTCCATCCAGATATTTATATTTATATATCCACTCATTCTTCAATGCAAATTGCTATATATATAATACATATTCAAATAACGAACCAAACCACATTTTCTGGATGATGTCATCAGTGATGTCATCAGTGATGTCATTTGAGATGTCATCAGTGATGTCACTGACCATATCATGAATGATGTAATATGTGACATCATCAGCAGTGGATTGCGGGCACGCGAGATGTAGTTAGTACAATTAACTATATCGGAGGAATTGCAATGGTTTTGTTGAAATGTCCAGCTAACTATAACACCCCTAAAACCTATTGTTTTTTCAGTGAATTTCTAAGGTTTTTTAAATGCTAATTCCTAACTATATCAGGCCTGAAACCTATGGTTTTTTCAGTGAATTTCGCAGGTTTTTTAAATGCTAATTCCTAACTATATCAGGCCTGAAACCTATGTTTTTTTCTGTGAATATATATATATATATATATATATATATATATATGTATATATATATATATATATATATAATGTTAATGTGAAGTTATAGTACTTTACATTACAAAAAAACCTTAGAAATTACATTATAGTTAGGTGAAAATTGTATTTAAAACTAAAAGAAAATAATGAAATTCACCAGTTAGATTTCATTGAAGTGACTATAACGTGCTTCCCACCAGGCACAGTGTTGTCATCAATGATGCCATTTCATATGTCATCAGTGATGTTATCAATGATGTCATAAAACACGTTATGACATGGTAATATGTGAAGTGATAAGCAGTGCATGGCAAGGGCATGAGTTACAGTTACTTGAGTTAACCATCAATGGTGAATTAGAATGTGTTTTTTTAGTTAAAATGTCGAGTTAAAACTGACACTTGCTTGTGCATGGTGTATGGTTGACTACAGGGATGGCTTGCATACAGGACCTGCACTCAAGCCGTGTGGATGGCCCCCCTCTGCTGCACATGGCCAAAGGTTGTGCGCAGCGGGGAGGTTGGTACAGTTTTATGTGGTAGTAATATATTTCCACTTGTAACTATACCAACCTACTGCATGGCCAAAGATGGCTAGACCCTGTACCAAAACCCTTGTGGGCAGCCAAACCCCCAGCTTGCACAGCCAGTGTGGGGGTTGACTGCATGGCCGGATCTGTGACCAGGACCTGCACCCATTCCCCTAAGGTCAGCCAATGAGGGAAGGCAGCAGTCAAAAGCCTCCTGGGACCTCTGAGGTAGAGCTGCAAGTGTGTGATTTATTTTTTAAATTAATGTTTGGTGTGTTCATGTATTTTTAAATATTTAGTAGTGTTGTGAATGGATGTGTGTGTGTGTGCATGCACGCGTGTGTGAATGCATGGTTGAGAGTGTGTATGTATGTGTGCCCCGTCCGCCCACTCCTTTATGCATTACGGTGCATCACTTTCCTTTCACCTTGCGCTGGTGCCATTTCGGCAGCCTAGTGCCAAACATAGGTGCACCTGTGCTGTTGGCAGGATTGTTGTTTTGCAGGAAGGGCATCTTCCTGCAAAGAAACAACCCTAAGAGGCGTTTTCCTATTTCTATGTGTGCTGCAGAACCAGCACACCCAGAAAGAGGAAAAACTAGGAGAAACAAAGTAATTTCTCCTCATTATGCCTCACTTCGGGATGTGTAAGGTTTTGGTGCTTCCCGAGGTTTACACGCTCTCGTATATCTGGTGAAGTGTCAAAATCCATGGATTTTGTGTGGAAAAACCTACTGCAATGCTCATGGAACGCCTCCCAAGTGCAGAGTAAAGCAACACCGCGATTTGCGCTGCCTTGCCTTACTCCATATCTATGAACCATTCAAACCCATTCATAGTGGCTTTGCATGGCCTCATAGATATGATTTTGTGATTTGCGTCGCTGAAGTGTCACAAAATGTGATGCTCCGGTGGTGCAAGGGGCTCGTAAATTTGCCCCTACATCCTCTACATTTCTCCATATTAGGAGGGGGGTCATAATGAAGTATTGCACTATATGATATACATGCATTTTCAATATTGTTCTCACATTAGTCACCTTCCAAAAACACTTTTACCAAGAGTTGCAGTGGATTTTATCAGTCACCCATTGCTTACTCCTGAGGCGAAAAGCCGGGAGGTGTTACTGCCGATCTTTTTAATACTGTTTGTTGTATTGTTTTTAAAATTACTTGCTTATTTGCACTAGTGATCGCTCTGTTACTCACTTTGACTCCCAGAGCAGCTGAATATCAGCTGTTGGGAAACGGAATTCACTCGTTTCTTGGCGCCATTGCTCGCCGAGGGAGACGATAGCCACGCCCATCTCTTGCTGGCCACGCCCCCTCCACAGAGATAAAGAGGGCGCGCTGAACTCTAGCGCTGCTCCATTGCTTACTCCTGAGGCGAAAAGCCGGGAGGTGTTACTGCCGATCTTTTTAATACTGTTTGTTGTATTGTTTTTAAAATTACTTGCTTATTTGCACTAGTGATCGCTCTGTTACTCACCTTGACTCCCAGAGCAGCTGAATATCAGCTGTTGGGAAACAGAATTCACTCGTTTCTTGGCGCCATTGCTCGCCGAGGGAGACGATAGCCACGCCCATCTCTTGCTGGCCACGCCTCCTCCCACGTCACTCGCTACCACTATAACTCATGTGTCAATACCGGAAGCGCAGCGGACGAGCGCAGCGGGCACGCCGATTGCGCGCCGAAGGCGCGCTTAAGGCAAGCTCGTCTGCGCTGGTCCGCGTCGAGGACGCGCCTAGCGCCACCAACTCTGCCCAATCCAGCCCTCAATCCACCTGCTACACCCGGGATGCACTGCTCAATCTACGAGGGTATGCGCACGAAGGTAAGCTCACCTTTGAAGAGACTGCTTCTCCCTTAACTGACCTCACCCACAAGGGCTTAATCGTAGGAGGTCTCTTGAATGTCAGATCCCTACCTAAGCATGCCACTGAAATCAATCTTCTTATAGACTCTCATCATCTAGATGTCCTTTTTCTAACCGAGACCTGGACACATGCCAACTGTGAGATCGACTTAGCATCTGCCTGTCCGCTAAACTTCAACATTCTACATCTCCCCAGACCTAAAGGCCGCGGCGGCGGAGTTGGCGTCATCTTCCGAGCCTCCTGGCAAATAAACACCATCGACATTGATCCAGTACCTGGAACCGAGCTCTTTGGTCTGGCCATAAACTGCCACCCAGGAGTCACCTTTACGGTGATCATCTGTTACCGACCGCCAGGGGCATTTTCCCTCCCACAACAGCAAGCTCTTCTCACGCTCATCACAAATATGGCAACCTCCCATAACAAACTTATTATTCTAGGAGACTTTAATCTCTGGCCCAACGGAAAAGGAATTCCAGGAACAAAAAATGTTTTTGTGTAAACGTCCACTTAGATATCAATCATAACCTTGGAAAGAGGGACAGAGGCACAACTAAACTAAGTTAAAAAATATGAACAGGTACTTTACGGGTTGTTGATACAGAAGAAGAAAATCTGACAGCCTGTATCGTTTTGAATACCCAGTCAAAAAAATCAAACATCTCATGAAAGATAAGTTATACATATGCTGTGAACATCAACAAAATAAACCAGAATTAAATAGGAAATCGTACTCTATAATTGTAACTCGATGGAATTATCTTAATCACAATTGTTTTAACATTTCTTTAAAAAAATAAGTTTGTAAAATCTAGTTGTTCATAGCGTCGAAATTCAAGAGATAATTTTCCAGGACACATATTTTTTGAATTGTGAATATTAATAATAATCATCACAATCTATAACTTGCACATATGAATGAATGTGCACCTCACAAAATGTTATATTGTTAATGGTTTTCATACTTCAGCGCCGGTCTATTGCACTGCCGTAGCAGGTGCTGCACTGGTTGTGAAGGAAAATGCGATTTTATATTTTAAAGGGACAATGTAGTGTGTAAGACCACAGCACAAGGCTAACTAGGAACTCCAAAATTTTGAACAAGGAGTCGAAAAGGGGACATTTCTTACAATATGGGCCATACATCTGATCTTCCGACTTTGTCATGTATAATGCGGTGATTAGAAACAGACGTCTTAATTCTCTTTGGCTATTCTCAGTGGGTGATGCAGTGTTATCTGTTGTGTCTTGCAAGTTAGAAATGATGGAACCCTTTTGGCTCCCGATATACTCCGTAGAACTGTGATGTAATTGTTAGAGCGGAATGCAATGAAAGCTGGTTTAGAATGTTGTGTTTGCAGTTAAGTGCTAAGATATGTAATACTAAGGTCCGTTTGTGGCATAGTCATTTGCGGGTATCCCTGCTGGGGAAGACGCTACAATGGCGCCAAGTTAGAGGATAAGTAACCCGAAGATTGACAGTGCTCTCCCAGAGAGTTTAGGGTAGTCTAACTAAACTGCTCATGTGTGCCAGGTGTGTTGTGGTCAAAGTACGGAACTGGCACTGATTGCATGTGGAGTGAAAGTGCAGCTCCAGCCGCTGGAAAGAATTTAAAAACAACAGAAAAATTGAACAGAAATTTACATATCGGTGGGCAATCATCCGCTGGTAAGACTGTGCATAAAGGTACATTACTGCTATGCACTATACAGCAATATGGAACGTTAACGCAGAAGGTAAATATAACCACGAGTTCAAAGAGCAACTATTGATAATCGCAAATTACAAGATAAAGTTCTGATTAGAAAGTGGTGAGCACAGGGGTTGTGCTACCGACGCTGGTGAGTCTTGTCAAGCAACTGAAGGGCTTTGAATGTGGTTGGTACTGGAACATAGTGGTGGGCGACAATCAGAACGGTAGTAGACATTTTGGAATGGTGAATCGCTGCTTTTTCAATGGAGGCAATGACAGAGGCTGGTATTTCCAAATGTCACCAAGGATGATCCAGAGGCCAACGCATCTCAAGGCCTTAGAGATGGCTCACACAAACAGGTTCAAGATGAACAGACAAGAAAGCTTTACTTTCACTGTCAGCCACTGTCAGCCACTCCCATAAATAGCTACAGCGCTACTGCTTTCTTGAAACCAAAACCACCGTTCGATACAGCCAAAAAGCTAAATATTGATGATAGATGGACTGCATGGATGGAACATTTGTTGAAAAAGATGATCAAGTATCTTGAAAATATTGCTGGTAATGGTGTACAAGAAGCAATAAAGGAAGTGCTGCAAACTGATGAAGAAGTCATATATCGTCAGATTAAAGAGGTGTTGTATCCCAAGCTTAATCCAATGGCAAATATTGCTTAAGAATGATAAATCTTCTACCAAGAATGCCATAAAGTTGGCGAAACCATTGATGAGTTTACGGAGAGACTGGACATACTCATCAAACATCATAAGTTCACCCTGCTGCCTGTATTTAAACCGCCGATTCCTGGCGATCTCAGATAAGCTATGACCCAGTCCTGAGGCGGAAGCCGGGAGCTGGAGGTACTCGTGTGATTGTTTTGTTTTTAAAAAAACCGCTAATTTCGTTATTCTGTGTGGTGTCACTGTTGTTTTGTGCTTTTAAAATAACACGCACCCAAGCGCTTCCTCTGCCCTCTGCGCACAGCTGATTTGAGAGCTGCCACGCCCTATCTCGCGCTTCTCAGCTGCCGCCATCATCCCAGGCGTGCGCGCTGACTCCGCCCCCTTTCAGGCCACGCCCCCTGCTGCCTGTATTCAAACCGCCGATTCCTGGCGATCTCAGATAACCTATGACCCAGTCCTGAGGCGGAAGCCGGGAGCTGGAGGTACTCGTGTGATTGTTTTGTTTTTAAAAAAAACGCTAATTTCGTTATTCTGTGTGGTGTCACTGTTGTTTTGTGCTTTTAAAATAACACGCACCCAAGCGCTTCCTCTGCCCTCTGCGCACAGCTGATTTGAGAGCTGCCACGCCCTATCTCGCGCTTCTCAGCTGCCGCCATCATCCCAGGCGTGCGCGCTGACTCCGCCCCCTTTCAGGCCACACCCCCTTCCTCACCTTGATATGTGTCAGTACAGGAAGCGCAGCGGACGAGCGCAGCGGGAGCGCCGATTGCGCGCCGAAGGCGCGCCTAAGGCAAGCCCGTCTGCGCACGACCGGGCCTAGGGCCAGCCCCCTTGCCGGAACCTACTGCCATTAGGATACCTTACTCTCGACGAGACCTCCTCAGCCTCAGACCTTCGAAAAACACCACTTGTCAGGCCTTACATGACCCTAATGTCCCCTTCACTAGGTGTAACATCTGCAAACCTGGTAACCTACTCCTTCCCAGGATGGCCGCCCCACTCCCCGGCCTCAAATTAGCGACACTCAACTGTAGATCGCTTCCCAAGCACGCCCTTCTCATAAACCACTTAATTGTCGATCACGAGCTGGATATACTCTTCTTAACTGAAACCTGGATCACCGGCCACTCTAATTCCGACATAGTCTCGGCCCTCCCCCCGGGCTTTCTCATCATGTCCCAACCCCGCCCTCTAGGTCGAGGTGGTGGTATAGCCATCATCTACCGAGACTACTTCTCCTGCCGATCTACCGAGATCCAGAGCAAGGAGTCGGAGAGCTGTATGTTCACACTGACGCTTTCGCCGACCTATTCCTTGTCAGGCCTTCTGGTCTACAGACCCCCTGGTCACTTCGGCCCCTTCTCCGCCGCTTTTCTAGAATCCGTCTCATCCCTGGCCCACTTAACATCTAACTTCCTGATTACAGGCGACCTCAACATCCATTTCGATGATCTATCTGACACAGGATCGTCTGACTTTATCAGCGAACTGGGTGCCCTTGGTTTCTCCTTGACTAACTCAGGAACCACGCACGTGAAAGGACATCTGCTCGACCCTGTATTCTCGAACATCCCTTCACTCCAGTTCACCAATTCCCTCCCCCTTCCGTGGACGGACCACTTCCTGGTCCTAACCCATCTCCCAGGGGCCTTTCAGAAACCCCACAACCCCCCTACTTTTACCAGGGATAGATCTTGGGCCAGACTCTCGACGGGCAACTGGGCCTTGGCGCTGGACGCCACTATCCCCAGTCTCGCAGCCGACCCCACCATGGCAGACAGCCAGTTCAGAAACTGGATTTCCTTATCCCTCGATAGCCTCATACCCATCAAAAATCGGGAGGTGAAAAACAAGACCAAGCGCCATGCCCCCTGGTTTAACTCCGAACTTAGAGCGCTCCGTAAAGTGTGCAAAAAGGCGGAGAGATCATGGAGGAAAGACTGGCTCCACAGCAACAAGGACATATATCACAACGCGGTACGACAATATAAAACTGCCTTGAAATCAGCTAAATCTACGTTCTACGACAATAGAATACAAACCGCGACCAACTCAGCCAAAGAATCCTATCAGATAGTTAAAGAACTACTTAACATCCCAACAGCACCCCCCACTCACTCCCCCCCCCAGACAGAAGCAAGGATCTGGCCAATTATTTTGAGTCTAAAATCCTGCGGATACTGGACTCCCTTCCTACTGTCAGTCCCCCTCCCACCCTGGCCTCAGCGGACGAAAACAACCGCCCACAGCTGGAGACTTTTAGATCAGTTTCCCTCACCGAGGTGACGTCCACACTAGAGAAAATGAAAAGCGGTTCCCCCCTTGACCCAGCCCCAGCCAGATTCCTTAAAAAGGTATCCTCCACCATAGCCCCTATCATCAGGGACCTTATCAACTCTTCCCTCGCTGGTGGAACGGTACCCCCCAACTGGAAGAACGCAGTCGTAAAGGCTTTGCTGAAAAAGCCCCAACTGAACCCGGACGACATGTCCAACTACAGACCGATCTCACTGCTCCCTTGTATCAGTAAGATGGCTGAAAAACTAGTCAACTCGCAACTATCCCAATTCCTCGAGACAAACAACATCTTGCGCCAATCTCAAACTGGGTTTCGACCCGGCCATGGCACGGACACTGCACTCCTCTCTGTCATCGAGGAGGCAAGGTGTATCCTAGATTCAGGGGGATCAGTGGCAGTGATCCTCCTGGATCTTAGCGCCGCGTTTGACACGGTGGATCACCGTGTCCTATTACACCGCCTGGCCAAGGCAGGAATTGTGGGTACAGCGCGAGCGTGGATCGAATCCTTTCTCTCCCATCGATCCTTTCAGGTGTGGGACGGCAACTCCCGGTCAGATCCTCTTCCACTGAAGAACGGAGTTCCCCAGGGGTCGTCACTCAGCCCCACCCTGTTTAATGTCTATATGGCTCCCCTGGAAGACGTAGTGGCCCCCTACGGTATAAAAATAATCAACTACGCTGACGACACCCAACTTGTCGTCTCCCTGTCCCACCTGGATAACCATCCTGACTGCTTGCTGCACTGCCTCCAGGACATTCATACCTGGATGTGTGACTCGGCCTTGAAGCTGAACGGCGCTAAGACCGAGATCATGCTCCTGGGCAATAAATGGACTACCTTCCCACCCACATCTTGGCCCGACACTTTCGGCGAAATCCCCTCTCCTAGAAATGAAATCAAAACTCTAGGAGTCTGGTTGGAACCCGACCTTACCATGAAAACACAGGCAGCCAAGACAGCAGGCACCTGCTTCGGTCTATTGCGGTCCGTACGCAAGATCCTGCCCCTTCTTCCCCTCCCATCCAGGAAATTACTTGTTCAGGGTCTTGTCCTGGCCCGACTCGATTATAGCAACGCTATCTATCTGGGGGCCCCGGAGTACACCCTGGACAAACTCCAACGCACCCAGAATGCGGCGGCCAGGCTCATTATGAATCTCTCCCCTAGAGTGTCAGCTAAGCCTGCCCTCAAAACTCTACACTGGCTCCCTGTCCGCCAACGAGTAGAGTTCAAGGCCCTATGCACCACCCACAAGCTCATCAATGGAGCTGGCCCTGCCGCGCTTAAAAATATGGTTACCCCATATAAAGCCCCAAGACCCCTTCGCTCCGACGCCGAACATCTTGCTACGGTGCCCAAATTCAGGAAGGCTCGCACCGGCGGTCGCCGCTTTTTGGTCAAAGCCGCCACAGCTTGGAACTCTCTCCCTCTCAGTCTACGCCTGGAACCCTCCTACATGGTCTTCCGTAAGAAACTTAAAACCCTCCTGTTCCCCAAATAAGACACTCCCTCCTCCTCCTTCAGGATCTTTATAGGTTGAATAGCGCGGGGATGCCTACGGGTCACCAGGCGCTCTAGAAATCGCAAAATAATAATAATAATAATAATTTAATGATGACGAAGAGCTGCATCTTAGAGTTATTGATGCGTGCTTGTCCAATTCATTCGGAAGATGAATGCTGAGAGAAACTCTTAGTCTGGAACAAGTGTTGAAGGCTGCCAGAGCTTAAGAGCTTCCTTGAATGACAAGCTGCTGACATGGAAGCCAGAGCGGTCCAAAATGAATCTGTCATGAATGTGAAAAGTAATCCAAAAGAAAAGACTGAGGGACATAAAGTGATGTTTACACGTGAAAAGAAGTTGTGTTCTAGACGTGGATTTTTGTTTCCACACGGCGGTATATGTCCCGCTCTTGGACAGTTATGTAAAGGCTGCGGTAAGGAGAACCAATTAGTGACTATTTGCCAAGTAAAGGAAAAAGTAAGTGCATCATGGCACGAATACAAAATGGCCACCAGAATGTTCCAGAAGCAACATTCGACGCACACTCACAGAGCCAAGTGGCGACATCAGTTAAGACAAATAGACACTATACGAAGTCACTCATCATCTAAATCATTGTCAAACAGTTCTTCTGTATCAGTATCAAGTGTAAGTGAAGAAAATGATTGTGCCATGTCAATGTTTCCTCAGCAAAGCGTGCGCATAGTGGTTTGGCCGCATGTGAAGAAAAATGTCAGTCAAAGAAAGATTAACACCAAATCATTTAAACATTGTCCGAAGAATACACTGAGAGTAAATGGTTATTCAATACCTTTTATTATTGACAGTGGTGCATCAATAAACATTAGGCCTAAGGAGAAATACAATGAATTATCTCAATTGCTGCAACTTACGCCATCGTAAACCAAAGTGTAAATATGGGCTCCATCAGTGCCCTTAAAAAGTCAAGTTTCATTTCTGACAACAATGAAACACAAGAAAACAAAGGTGCAAGGACACATCTACGTGCTTCAAGTTATGGCGTCAAGTGCCTGTCTACTCAGTTTCAGCACAGCCGCTGATATGGGACTGATTGCTAAGAATTACAATATTAATGCTCACCAAGAAGTAGTAAGTCAGTTCCATTCATTATTTCATCGTTTAGGAAAGCTTAAGACTATGAAAGTAAAGTTACTTGTTAATGAGGACATCCGTCCTGTTGCTCAAAGACATAGACAAATTGCTTTTTATTTGCAAGAAGCTGTTAAAAAAAAACTTGAATCATTACTTAAGCATAATATGATTGAGCGTTCCACTAATCCAACGCCATGGGTTTCTCCCATAGTAGTAGTGCCTAATAACTACAGTGAAGGAGCTGTACGCATATGCGTTGACATGCATCAGGCAAACAAGACAATTGAATGATAACAACATCCAGGTCTGAACACTGTTGACATGATAGCGCAATTAAATGGTGCCAAGGTCTTCTTGCACCTCGATTTAAATAAAGGTCATCATCAGTTGGAACTTGAAGAAGATCGCAGGTACATTACAACCTTTTCTACACATGTTGGTCTGTTTTGAAACAAATGACTACGTTTTGGTGTGTCATCCACCGCAGAACTATTTCAATACGTCATTCAATGTATCATACAGCCTGTCATAAATGCATTCAATTAAAGCAATGAAATATTGGTTTTTGGAGCTTGATAAAGCTCTTACAAAAGTATGTTTACTTGTTGAAGCAGGTTTGACTTGGAAAGCAGACAGTGTGAGTTCCATAAGACAAAGCAAAAGTTCCTTGGGCATATCTTTTCTGATGGGGGTATGACAACAAATCTTGCTAAAGTATAAGTGCTGTCAAATGCTGATCCCTCACAGGATGTTTCTATGTTGCATTCATTTCTTGGCATGGGTAGTTACTGTCCCAGATACATACAAGATTTTCCCACTGTAAGCGCTCAGTCGTTGAGAGACTTGATGAAAAAGAATGTTTCATTTCATTGGTCACATGAATGTGAGGAATGTTTAAGAAAATCAAACAAGCTATTGAGAATGCTACTGAAATGGCATTCTTCATTTGGCATCATCATACAGAGGTTGTTGTTGACACTAGCCCAGTTAGGGTAGGTGCTATCTTTGCATAGCAGAGGGGTCACCAGAATGCTGGAAGGCATACTGTGGCATATGCAAGTAGAAGTTTGTCCCAAACAGAAAGTGCTTACTCGCAACCTGAAAAAGAAAGCTTAGCCATGGTATGTGCTTGTGAGCATTCTCATATATTCCTGTATGGAAAACCTGTAACGCTGGTAACGGATCATCAAGCTTTAGTGACCATATTTGGCATTCCAAAGGCAAAAATGCCTCCTCGCATTGAACGATGGGGACTATGCTTACAAGAATACAGTTATACCATTTTGCATTGTCTGGGGAAGAATCAGAGCTCTGCTGACTACTTTTCCAGAGTGCCTGTACAAGGTCATGGTACTCAATCCAAGACTGCTGAGTCCTATATTAAATTCATTGTGAGATCAAACACACTAGCTGCCATTTTGTTAGCCCAGATTATCACTGCCATGAGCCATGAAAGTGACATGTTAAGAAGTTATACTACAAGGGTCGAGAATCCTTATTCCGGAGAGTCTGCGACAGAAAATAATTTAAGTGGCCCATGAAGGACATTGTGGAATTGTTGCCACCAAACAAATTTTCCGAAATTGAATCTGGTTTCCTTATCTTGATGACAGGGTTGAAAAGGAATCAAAGGCCTGTCATCTATGAAATTGCCTTTCTGCTGAAACTACTCATCACACCTTGAACATGCCAGATGTCCTGAAGCATGCATCGGAGAGAGTAGCTATTGACTTTTTCAGTCTACTCTACAATGGACATCACCTGATGGTGATTGTAGATGAATACTCACGATTTCTATTAATTGAAGTTCTTTCACCGACCACTCGAGAATGAGCTTTGAAAGACTCAATGGCATCTTTGCAACATGAGTGTTCTAGCCATAGTGAAGTCTGACAAGGGCCCACCTTTCAATAGTCCAGAGTTCAAAGATTTCTTGGAGCATTTGAATATAAAGCATCAGCAGAGCACACCTCTGTGGCCGCAGGCCAATGGACTTGTTGAGCGTTTTATAAGGACTTTAAAGAAAGCAGTGCAGGGTACTACTCTTGAGAAGCTCTATTTGAAACTGTGCTGAATTCTATCTTGAGAGCCCATCGTTCAACACCTCACTCAACCACAGGTGAAAGTCCTGCAACACTGATGTTCAGGAGAGCAATGAACACCAAGTTACCTCAATGGACTAGTCAGAGAAAAAAAGATGATGAGAAAGCAACTCGTGAGGAGTACTTGGTTAACAAACAAAAGATGAAAGCGTATGCTGACAAAAGACGACATGTGGAAAACACAGTCTTTAAAAATAGATATTGAGTGCTTGCAGGACAAATGCAAAGAAGAAAATCTGATGCTCCATTTGATGGAGAACCTTTTCAAGTGGTGTCTACCAAAGGACACTTGTGACTGCCTAGCACTCTGGGAAGTCTATTACCAGAGACTCATCATTTTAGGCACTTAACTAATCATTCACTGGACCCAACTGTTGAAGGAGAGACTGAGTCTGAAACATCAGTGACTGATGTTGCTTCTACACCATTGTTACAGACCCTGGACATTGGTGATGACAGTTCCCAGTTTACATGACAAGTTCAGGTCGAACATTTAAAATGCGAAAAAGATTGATTGAAGAGATTTAATTGTATATGTCTATCTATATACATTGGAAAACTTGTATTTAACAGAGGGGTAGATGTAGTGTCTTGCAAGTTAGAAATGACGGAACCCTTTTGGCTCCTGATGGAGTCTGGAGAACTGTGACGTAAGTGTTAGAACGGAATGCATGAAGGCTGGTTTAGAATAATGAGGGAAAGATGGTACAGTATCATCCTGGGTGATTATTCGTATTTGATGCAAAGAGATCTCAGATAGAACAAAGATAACATGCACTTCTACTATCAAGGCTGTTTTCAATTCCTGTATGTTCCTTATCTCCTTGCTCTCAATGATCGAAAACGTTGGGCACTTGTGAATATAAGTCAGTTTCAATATGCGTTTCAATCAAATATCCCATGGAGAAAGGAGGCATGGCTAGTGTCTGAAAAACTGTCACTTAGCCTGGAGACAAGGAGCAGCCCATTGCATTGAATTAAATCCCCCTTCTGTCCAATAGTACAGCCAATGTGTTGTGGGCCCTATTGCAAAAAAGGTAATTACCCGCCGCCCCCGGCTGCTGTTTGAATTATAAATAAGACCAATAATTAGGGTTTAGTGTGTCACTCAGGCTTCTGGGCCCTACTGGCACTGCACCTGCTACACCAATAGAAACTACGCTCGCCTTTATCCCACTTTCAAAATGAGAAAGGACCAAGAAAACAGCAGGGAGGATCAGAACATAACACAGAAACATAAAAGTGATGAAGAGATCTACCAATGCTAACCAACAGTGCAATATCACTGTGAGTGAACTTAGCTCTTCACAGGATACCGCACACAACTGGAGTTTACAGCAGGTGTGTGAGGAAGCCTGTTTATTATATGGTGTTCTTGTGAAACCTAACTATGTTATAATGTCTCTACCTGTACTGGGTCTAGTAAGATTCCTTTAAAAAACCTTAACACAACCTTGAGTAGCTGTAGCTCTGAGCAGTCAGGCTTTATCAAATGAACAGGTGTAAAGCACTAAGAAGTACAAAAAAAGTTGAATAAGAAACAAACAAGACTCAATAAAAAGCCAACACCAATTTAGAAAACGTAGTTGTATTTTTATCTTTAAAATGACACCTCAACAACAAAACTCCACCAGAGACTTCCAGAGATATGAAGTTTTATAGGAACAATAAATCACTGCTTTTTCTTTCAACACAACAAAAGTGTAAGTTTACCTTTGTGAATAAGGCCCTTTATCTCTGAGCAAGATACAACATTTGAAAGTAATTCTTCAAACATGCTAGCAATTTGATGTAAGTTATTTACATTTTTCCAAAGAAAATTGATGCATTCAGTTTCAGACATAAAACTGAGCAGTTTAATTCATATAGTTCAATGCAGGCACAAAACTATCATCAGCTGGAAAACAACATTTCAAAATCAATCTCTTTCAAATGCAGGCATTACTACAACAAATGTGAGGATAAACAAAACTATCTAACCTTCTAATCTCACAACGTTTTGCATGCACACTATGATAGAATCAACAATCAAAACCTTTCTTCTCAAAGATTCAAAAATTCGGTTCCATGACTCCATCAGAAAATTATTCAATGTTTATCTTGCTAATTTAAATGTGATTCTATTTTGTTACTTTTGCTGAAGTTACATTACAATTTTATAATGGTTCCACTATATATGCTATTGTGCAAACTGCATATGCTTCTCAAAGAGTTCATTAATGGTATCTTAGACTATAACCATCCACAAATAAAATGGAATAAGCCAGTTAGAGTGGTACATCTTGAATATTCAGTCTTGATTTGGTGCACAACTGGGGATGCGCTAAGCCACAATAACCAACGCCGTGAGGGGAACGGCTGTATACTCTTACCTCATCTCGTATAGCCACATAACCGTGAGGGAAATGGCTCTGCCTTCACGCCACTCTGTTGCCGGGACCAGCAGTGAGGGGAACGGCCAGAAAGAATTTCAGTTCCCAGCAGGTATTGCTGGGCGCCTGAGGAGGGCGTCACCACAGGGCGTCAGAAGGCCCTATAAATCCAGCGCAGCCCTCACGTAGCGCGGGATGCGCTAAGCCAAAATAACCAACGCCATGAGGGGAACGGCTGCATACTCTTACCTCATCTCGTACAGCCGCATAGCCGTGAGGGAAACGGCTCTGCCTTCATGCCACTTTGTTGCCGGGACCAGCCGTGAGGGGAACGGCCAGAAAGAACTTCAGTTCCCAGCAGGTATTGCTGGGCGCCTGAGGAGGGCGTCACCACAGGGTGTCAGAAGGCCCTGTAAATCCAGCGCGGCCCTCATGCAGCGCAGGATGCGCGCGGGTGTGCCCGGGCGCTGCCCAGGCAAAGCCCAGGCCAAGGGCGGGCCCGTCCGTGCCTGTCAGAGCCCAAAAGAGGCCGGGCTGGGCCACCCCTCCAACGTTCAACCATGGAGAACTGGGCCAAAGCTGGATTAAATTAAGTCAGCACTAACGAAGACACCCATTGGTGACCCCTTAGCTGTTTGACTTGCTGTGCCCACTTGCCGCCTACGGCCTCCCCCCTGACATCTGTATTTGGAACTTCATTGGCAGGTGAGCGTGGTTTGTTTTGTGACAGCCCTACATAGATAAAGTTTTATACTGTAGTAAAAATGGGGAAGAAGAGTGGGATGTCCTGTGTCTTGCCAGTTTGGGCTTCTGTCGGAGGTGGTTGCATTGGACCCCAAGCTCAGTCCACCTGTTTCTATTTCTATTTCGCAACCGAATACAAAGAGCCCCCTGCAGGGTTTAAATACTACCTTAAGCCATTTAGGGGACATTACCAACGCTGCTAATAATGACCTGCCTTGTGTCTCAGCTAATGAGGACAACATGGATAATTTACCGGGCATCTCGGATTCTGCGATTATTTCTTCCACCCTGGGTGCTAAAACGAAAAGAAAGTCAGCCAAACCTGTGTGCACTAGAAGGAAACAACCGCCACGTAATATTCCTTCTTGCACATCAATGAGTTCATGGCTTAAGTGCCCTTCTTCCTCCTCTACCTCTACTGTTAACCCTGTGACCGACGCCCCTGTTATCATTACAAGCAGGACAATTGCTACTCAAACTGACTGTTATTCTTTTTGCCCATTGGGTGGCCCATCGGACAAAAATGTTATCGAAAATATTGTGAATATTGTTTCTACCAGTATTAAAGGCTTGATTGATAAACATTTCACTACCCTGTGGAAACGCTTAGACCGATTAGACATCTTGTCTAATAATATAGGTTCTCAAGTAAAACCCGTGTAACAGGTAACGACTGTGGGGGGAAGCAACAACGGGACCATTTGTGAGCCTGCTATTATTACAAATTCAAATTCACAGCCACTATTGTCCACCTCCTTCTCTAAGGATTAATGTGTCACTTGTACAAAAATTAAGGGATGTTTTACATTGGGAGTCACACCATCATTAGTAGAAACACAGTCTAGTATAGATCCTCCCAGTAATGCTGGAAGTATAGCACCCTTACCACTTATTAATGTCCCTTCACTTTTTAACCCTAATGCTGTGCCACAGATCCATCAGGGCTCGACCAATCGGATTGCTGAATCACAGAAAGAGGGTATTTCATCCCCCGAGGCCATAGATGATTTAACATCTTGCAATGAGTTATTAAATGTACCTCCCGCTGCTTGCCCATATGTGCTAGTCTTAGCCGAAGTACCTCCACTTAGAAGAAACCAGGGAGAATCTTGGGACCAACTCCGAAACAAATGTGCAGATTGGCTTATAAAACATAGGAGCCTCCAGGAGTCACAGATTAGAGAAATCATTATGGCTCGCAGGGTTGGGTGGGTTGGGACTCATATTAAGGACATTCAGGGTGATTGTATTGTTACTAATTTCCGTCACCCAAATATGGCGAGGTCCCTGCTGTCATCATATGGAACAAACATTGCCAGAACAACCAAGATCTGGCCGTTGCACCTAGGTCATTTTTATAAGCCCTCCACTGAGTATAAAATCATAGCCACATTCATCACCAAAACACACAATAGGTTTTCTCCCCTATCAGACCTAGACCAGCAAGATTGACTGGCTTCCCCAGCAATATTAGATAATACTCTGACTAATCACTGTTTCTCAAATTTGTCTACCTCTATATTACCTCTTATTGAGCCTGTGGATCATCACATTGTAACGCCCCCATCTTTGAACGACCATGAGAAAATTCTGACGTGGAATATAGCGGGCCTAAGGTCAAAAAGAGGCCTTTTAAATTGGGATTTTTTTTTAGCAGATCATCATATCATTGCCTTTCAGGAAACGTGGGAGGTAAATGACAGTTTCTATTTAGATGGCTTCAAATCTTTTTGTAAATATGCTATTCCCTCAAATATGGGTAGAGCACGAGGGGGTTTACTTTTAATGTTTTCACTAAAACTCTCCTGTAAATTCCGAATGGTTGAATGTAAATCTCATCACTTGCTAGCGGTAGAACTCTATTTTAAGAATCGCGCTACTTTGCTAGTAGTGAGCTTTTATAACTCCTTTTCCAGAGATCACGAGCTGAAACACTTGTTAGCCTTAGAGGAGTTTCTTGAAAATTATGAGGAGGGTAAATCTTCACATTATGATTTAATAATTTTAGGGGATTTTAATATTCATTTGTGCGCCCTAAACTGTATTATTGAACTGGACCAAGGGGAATTTCCCTCTGCGCTAAATCATTTTGAAAATACACCATCTGGCACTTTTTTGGAAAACACCCTTTCAACCACTAATTTACTCTGCTCTTGGCAAAAAAGCAGTGTGGAGTCAGTACCAACTTATACAGGGAACGGGAGGTCTAGTACCATTGATTATATCTTTTTGACTGCATCACTAGCTTCGAATATCGTGGATTTAACAGTTTCCTGGTCATGTTACAGCGACCATAATCCCCTTATACTTACAATTTCACTTTCTGCGATTGAATTCAATGGGATAATTACCCATATTATAAATAAAGACATTACAACCAAAGATCAAAATCGCAGGCTAAAATGGGAAAGGATTATCCCAGATAGCTTCCTTGAAAACCTGTATACTTCTTGTGCCTCTGAAATCCAACTCTGCCTAGATCCATCCACGGACGATTATACCACTCTAAAAGCTTTTGAAACATTAACAAAACATATCTCTGCTGACCTTACTGTTGTGAGTAAGGTCAGCTGTTCAAAGGCCGAATGATGGTTTGATAGCACTTGTTCTAAAACTCATAGGGAGCTTCTAAAGGCCATTAAACGTATCCCTAGAGATGCAGCAGAAATTAGAGTTAAAAGGATGGCTTATAAATTGGCTACTCAAAACAGATAGAATCAGCTAAAAGAGCAGGCGTGGGAAGCCCTGAGCGAAGCAAGTGTACTGAAAGATAGTGCAAATTTCTGGTTAGTAGTCAATAGCCCTTTCCTCTCTGATTCCCAAAATTCAAATAAAGAGTGTTTAATTCCAGCTGACCAATGGGTTCAGCACTTTGGCCGTATTTTTAAAAATGTCAGTATAGAAGAAATTATAGAGCCTGTGGAGGATGAGCACATTAGTGCATGGCTTATTTTTAGCACAGAGGAAGTTTATAATGCAATTTTATCTACAGCGGGGGGAAAGGCTCCGGGCCCCGACGGGGTACCAGCAGATCTGTTTAAGGCTGACCCTAGTGTTTGGTAGAGAATTTTAGCACATGTTTTTAATGCGGCGTGCTCACAAAGTCTTCCGTTATCCTGGGGAAAGGCAGTCATTGTCCCTATTTTTAAAAAAGGTGCACGAGACGACCCTATATCTTATCGGCCGATCTCTCTTTTAGACTCTGCTGCTAAAATTATGAGCAAAGTCATTTTAGAGCACCTGACGACCTGGCTAGACCCTTTAAATGTTATTTCCGATCTACAATATGGCTTTAGGGCGGGCAAAGGGACTCTAGACCAATGCCTTAATTTACATTTAGTCATAGGAAAGTATACTATTGCCAAAAAGGGACTACAACATTTGACTTTTATGGATCTGACACAAGCGTTTGATTGCGTAAATAGGTCCAAACTATGGCTAATTTTAAGGGATATGGGCCTTGAACCCCAGCTAGTGGCTTTTTTTTATTTAAGATTCATGAAAAAAACACGGCCGCAGTCAGATATAATAAAAATGGTGACTTAACAAGCCCTTGGGATGTTAAGAGGGGGGTACGTCAGGGATGTATACTGGCCCCCCTCCTTTTTACTCTTTACATAAACAAGCTGGGGGATTTTTTAACAACTAGCTGTATAGACATCCCTAGGGTTGGCGACAAGAATATCCCCGCATTGTTATATGCAGATGATACGGTTTTACTTGCAGAACAGCTGTGGGCTCCAAAGATTACTAGATGGTTTTATAGTTTTTATGGATTCTTGAGATCTATCAACAAATTTTAAAAAGTCACACATAATGTCTATTGGCTCCCAAAACCCCCGAAGTTCAAATTCCATTGTAAGGAGGTTGAACTAACTAAAGTCCCAACATTTCCATATTTGGAGGTACTCTTTGATGAATGCGGGTCGTGGGGAGCACAAATTATACAAAAAAAGAACATCTTGACCAGAGCAACGGGGGCTACCCTAAACTTTGCCAAGAGACTAGGAACTAAACCTTTACCCGCCCTGTTGAAAGTTTATAAAGAAAAGTGTATCGCTATGGCTTCTTATGGTTGTGATATTTGGGGCTATAAGGAAGGTAAATAGATTCAAAGAGCCGAAGATACGTTTTTACGCGAACTATTGGCGGTACCTTCCACCATTCTGTTGTTTATTTTACATGAAGAGGTTGGGGTGGGGTATATTGAGGATATGATAGCGATAGCCCACTTGCTACGTTGGCTTAGAGTTTGGGCTAGCCCTAGCACAAACTTAAACCAATTGATAATCATGGATTGTATAGCTTTGGATAGAGCCTTGGGTATTCCATGGTTGAAGTATAAAATGGACCTGAGTAAATGGCTAGGTTGCCCAGACTTATATAATAGTCCGAAACCAATGGGCAAATCTAAAATTAGAGCCATCAAATTACAGTTTTTGGAGAAGCAACAGGGCCTTAGGGAGGAAAAAGAGTTAATAAAACCAACGGTTAGAAGATACATCACATTACCCTTGTATAAGCAAGTCCAACCATATTTACTTATTGTAAATAATGCTTTTCATCGTTTTGTACTAACAAGATTTCAATAACATTTGATCCCTTGGTTTTTAGCTGTCCCACAAGGTTTTGCGAAACAAGGTACCCGTAAACCTTGTCCTTGTGATGATTTTTCATAACAAGATACTTTACATTTGATCTTTTTCTGTGATTTTTATGTTCAGCTGCGTAAAAGATTTATACTTCATCTTTTTAAAGATTGTCATTTTTTCCAAGTTAGGACCGTTTTTCTATACCTCCAATGCTATCTTCGCCTACGGTCTGTTTTGGGGTTGCAAGTTTTTTATCAGGAGCCATTAGATGCAGAAAAAAACTGCCATCTTAATAATAATTATCAAATCATCATTTTTTATGTAACCATGATTATTCGAATGTTTACTGTTATTTAAACTGTAAATTTAGCACGTTGCAGTTTATATTTCAGCATTTTGCACGTCATTGGATACCCCTTGCTGTATTTAGTAATTTTAATTTGCAGTGTCTATTATATTGTGAGCATCAAATTTCACTTCTTAAGTATTAATATTTGTTCAATTGCTTACGATAATGTGAATGTAGAATTTTGTACTCCACCTGTTAGTATTTGATATTTTATATGTTATCATCTGCTCCAGTCAGGAATTTTAACTTGTTTCCTTACTGCATATAGTAATGTGAATATGGCACTATGCACTTTATATGAAAAACCTCTGCTCTATCTGATAACTCTAACTCTATTTTTTGGTCTACAAAATTTAAAAATTGTAATTACTATTCTTAAAACAATGTTTTTTGACGAAACAATTCCTCTTACATGTTTACTTTTATGGCATTGATTTGTCGAATAAAGTACCTTTTTGACTTTGACTTTTGACTTTGGTGCACAACTCTATCACATCAATACAATCATGGTCACTTTCATCTATTTCATCATAAAGTTCCTTCTTTGGCAATGTTAAAAGTGCTTCAGGAGTCAGGTTATTGCAACGTTTAATTGAAATTTTCTCTGCTGCTAGAATATTCTTCTCATACTTAGTTAAGCGACTGTTTGTAAGATACTAAGTATGTGTATGAGTCATAATCATGATAAATCTTTATTTAGATTAACAGGCAAGCCATAAAAGAACAATATAAAAAGACAATTCTTCGCAACTTTACGTGCCTGCAGATTAAACATGCCTAACAAGACCTTAAAACCACAATGACCAACGCCCCCAAAACAATGACATATAAATTAGTACATAGCAAACATAAAAACTATGTAAATAGCTACATAAACATTTCAGAACCATGAAATAGCTATCTGCAAACACACTCTCATAAAATCAAATGTCGGGGGACTTTCTAATAGCCATTGCAGCAAATAAAAAGCATGCACCATAAAGCAGGCTAGCTCATCATTTAATAGTTGTAAAAACATCATTGTGGGATAAACCTGTTTAAAATTAATCAGGCCAGATTTATCAAGGCTTTGCATCGCCCTTGCACCACGCAAGTGGGTACAAGGGCAATGCAAAACCTAAGTGAGAGTTATCTAGCCACGCAAGGCCACCCTGCATAGCCATGTATGGCTTGATAAATGTAGAGTAACGCACGGCAGAGCAAATCACTGTCTAGCACTATTCTGTGGCAGGGAGGCGTTCCATGGGTGGAACGTGGGTGTTCCCATGCATCCACCCATGGATTTTGGTGCATTCCCCTATTTACCATTAGAGGTAGACCTAGTAATGCGTCAGAATGCTATGCCTCCCCAGGTGAGGTGTTACAAGGAGAAATATCTTTATTTCTCCTTGCTTTTTCCTCTTTCTATTTGTGCTGCATCATGCAGCACACAAAGAAAGAGGAGAATGCCTCATGGGATTGTTTTTGTACAGGATGGTGTGCACCCTCTCAATATTAAAAAACTTTAAGAGTCTCTTGGGTGCCATGACAGTTACGATCTAGTCCTCTAAGAACAGCTTGGTGGAGGGTCCCTACGGAGGTTGTTCCTACGTGACCTTCCCTCAGCATCCTCTGCTCATTCGTCAAGCTTTACTACCCATTTTTAGCTCTATGACAGTCTCCCTGAGGGAGCGGATCTCTGTTTGTAGTGTGTCCACATTTTGTTCGGTGGGGTCACTCTTTCAGATACCTTGCACAGGTCACATTGCAACAGGTTGACGTCAAAGTCCACAGATGGTCTGGATCTCTGCCAGTACATCTGTCAACGAGGGGCTGAGTCCACAGTTTGCGTTGGCTTCGCGCCACGGCTTGCCATCATTTTCTCCTGCAGTTTGGGGCCCTGGGGAGGGGTTGCGCTTAGTTCAGGATCTTATTGGCCTGCTGTGCTCTGCTCCCTTTGTCCCTCACCATTCTGGCCTTTCATCTGGGTGCCCCCAATTCAGTAGTCCACCGTAGATTGTCTCAGGGGAGCGCTCCCCTGACCTCACCTGCTATGAGGTCCTTTGCTTCACACCTCCGTCACAGGCCTCACAGGCGAGACTCAGTTCTTAAGGCCCTATTCTTCTTTTTAGGGGGGGGGGGTGTTTATATAACGCAAACTTGACCCAAAGGTATCAGAGCGCTTTACATGAGAACCAGTTACGTTACAGATGGACACATTCATTTTTTAAGCTTACGAAGATTACGTGATTTGCCCGAAATAACAGGATGTTGAGCGTCCCTGCCGAGATTCGAACCCGGTTCCCTAACTTGGAGGTCGACCCCACTAGCCGTTTGACCACATCCTCTCCGCATCCCCTGTTCTGCCATGCCATGGGCCTCCACCTCCCGACTTACTGAAAGCTCGTGGCGGCCCTTCTCACCGGCCACTGCGCAGGAACTGCGTCTACAATTGGCCATTTCACAATCTCCGGATTGGCAAGGTTGACATCCTCCACCCTTAGCACTTTTGATCAACCCATTTTTTCCCTGAAAAATTCCACACTTCTTTTTTCACAGTATGTCTTAAATCTAGAGGTAAGTCATCTGCTGTGAAAACTGGGAACATTTTAATTCTTGCTTCTTGTGATTTTATTTTAAACTCAGAATTCCTAGCCTTTGTCTGAATACTGAAACCATCCAGTGTGCAGAACATTACGTAGTAAGGTTTACACAAGAGACCTGCAACCAAATTAACTGGACTTGTCTCACTAATTATGATTTCATGATCACTTATAGTTGGACCAATTTTCACCAGAACATTAACTGCCAACTTATTAATCATCAGTTTACTTGAAATGCCTGCAACTTGTGCTTTTTTCGTGTGAAGGGATGGTGGGAACCTCCACTGGTCTAATGGTGGAGCAGGTAGCACCTGTATCAGTTAAAAAATGATCCGGGTGGCTATTCAATTGTCCTTTCACAAAAGTTCCTTCTCTATCTCTAGGACTGAACCAAGCAGACAACCCTCTCCTCTCCTCAGGCACCGTCATTGTGACTGACTTGATCCCATAGGAACTCTGAGTTTAACTGCATATTGCGGAAAATTATCATTAATCACTGAAGATTTTTGCTGAAACTTGGCTGAAATACCTGCATATTATTTTGCATGGGCAGCTGCTTGACTGTAGCTGAAGCCATATTTCCATTGAACTACCTTGGATTCTGCATTTTATGCACAGAAGCCGGTAGTGCTGAGATCATTGACATAGAAATCCCTATGGCTTATAATATCCAATGAAAGGCGCTTGCAAAAAGTGTCTGCGGTAACACAGTGCCAAAACTAATGGCACTTGACAAAGGACCAATCACCACAATACAGTAGCCAAATTGAAGTACTGCTGGGATACACTTCAAAGACAGATGTTTTTAGTGCTACATTTAGTTTTGGTGATTGGTGCATGATTGTTGAGATGTACCTGCTATGCAACCTCAGCCATCTCCTTCTGGCTCCCCAGGGACCCACATCCCAAACAACAAAGGGGCAACCACAAGCTTGGCACATACAATTATTTTCCTTGGTTGAAGTTAGTGCTGTTTGGTACAGTGACTGATGTACAGTGTCTATCATCTTGTGTGGGGACACTGTCCACTGGAGTGCAAATGTCCTTGAGCTACTTGACTACAAAATGCCTACAGTAACTTTTAAGATTCTAATTAACTCAGAAGGCACTTTTTTGAATGATGGTCAGTTCAGGGACCTACATTTCAAGACCCACCTGCAGTGATCAAGATTGTTTGCTGGTAAGAGCACACAGAGATCAAGTGGAACTCTTTAGGACCACCAGTGGTTCTAAGAGAAAGCTGGAAACTAGGCTGAACGAACCCAGTATCTTGACAGGCGATTCAGATGATAATATCTTAGAAGAGCTTCAACTGGGAACAAAATTCTAGTTGTTCCAGAATCAAGAAAACGTCTAACAACCCCAATGTATCCTCAGGCCAGTGATCAAAGTTGAGGAAACCTCAAAGTCTCAGGGGTCAACTAGAGGGAACAAAACACGCTCCCAACATCGCGTGGAGGATCAGGGGTGAAGTAGGTAATCTGATAGGCCTCACCTGGTCCCATATTTATGTATTCATTCAGAGCATCGAAAAGCATGAGAGCACTTTACATAGAACAAACAAGGCACACTGTTTACAAAGAACATCATCCAAGGATTGCAATAGCATGGTAATGAGGATCACTGAGAGAAAATAAACCAATTAGCAGACTACAATGGACACATCTCTGAAGATAAGAATAACAAGGGAACAGGTATGTATCAGTTAGAGGAGCTGAGGTGGCACCATGTAGTGGGGGGAGGCCTAAGGCAGAGTTCTTTAGTTTGACAGGTATAGGTTAAACAGATAAGATTTCAGGTGTCAAGGAGATTGGGGTGAGTTTTACTTTTAGGTATGCTGGTAGCAAGTTTTATAGAAATGACGCAGTACCTCAGAAGGATTGCTGCTGAGCATATGCAATTTTGAAAGTAGGTAGTTTGAGTAACAGGTTGTTTTAACTTCTTGATTCCCCGGTGGCCCTAGACTATTTAAGCATTGAGGCAAGGTAGTGATGGGAGTTGAGGTGAACAGTTTTGTAAGCCAGATATAAGAGCTTAAACTTTATTTTAGCTTCAATAGGGAGCCAATTCAACTCATTTATGATAGGTGTAAAGTGGTTGAATTTTTTTGTGGATGACACAAGAGTTTGCTTGGCATGTAGGGTGGTTTCAGCACCATTAAGGCATTTTATGGTATGCCCATTATGTCGCTGTTGCCAAAATCAAGACTAGGTGAATGAGGGCATGAGCTGCAGATTTTATAAGGGCAGGGAATGATAGACATTTCCTTTTCTTTTAAGCATGCAGGTAAAAAAGAGCTGATTGAAAAGCTTGTTGACATGGGGAATCATGGAGAGTTTTGAGTCTAATGTAATCACAAGGGAAGAGGCAGTTTGAGAGAGTGGTGGTGAGATATCAGAGATTTTAAGGGTGTTCATCAAGTATGGAAAGAAGGACTTCTTGCTCATCTGCAAGAACATTTGCCTTTTTTGCAGGTTTGGTGTAGTTTTTCTGACATTCAAGCTGTAAACCTCAACAGAAATGACAGAATGTCAAAATGTCACACAGAGGAAGTTTTAAGGAACATTTGTGTGTCACCTTCATATTGGTGAATGAATACCCCGTTGTCTTAGTAGATTTTGGAACAATGGTTTCACTAACAGGTTGATAAGAGTGGATGCCAGGATGAAGCCTTGATGGACTCTGCAGACAAAGGCAGTAGTTTTAGATATTTTGTTGTGCTACTTGACTGATTGGGAGAAGTTTGATATGTAGAATTTGAACCATTTGAATGCAGGGCCTCTTATACCAAAGGGTTGATTGAGTTGGGAGATCACATATGTGTGACTGATGGTATCAAAAGCGGCTGTGAGGTTAAGCAGAACAAGGAGGTATGTGTCACGGCCTTCAAGAATATACAGTATGTCATCTAGGAAATTGAGTTAAGCCATTTCAATGCCATAGCCAGTACTGAATTCAGATTGCTGTATTGTGAGGTTTTCCTAATGTGAATATTGAAAGTGAGTGATCAGACTTGGCAAGTAGAATACTTTCTTTATGATCTTTGCTCAGAGCCTTGAGTTTGGTATCCAACATGGGGGATTTCAATGCCTTTCAATCTTGTGTATAGTGCTCCTTTTTGTGTAACATAACGAGTGTACCTAGGTTACAAAGGACGTTGGTGCTAATTTCCAGTGTTAGAGAGGCCATACTGTTGGTAGCTTGACCAATGATTTTTATTGTAGATGATCATCATGTTGCTGACAACATCATGAACTGAAAAAACATGTTTTTTGTTGATAAAGGTGTTGAGGTCCTGGAAATAGTGCTTTCATGCTTTACAAAGTGGTACATGTATAGGGTAAAGAAGTGCTAACACAAAAGGGAGAGGAGAGTGGTTGAGCCAGTCCATTTCAGGGGACTGGTTGTAGCGTATAAGGGGCAGGTTGATGAAGTTTAGATCCAAGAAGCATCCATTATAATGGGTGGGAGCATTGGAGAGTTGGGAAAATCATGAAGGTTGTCGAACAATTTTATGGATTGGAAATGTTTGATTTGAAATTCTTATTCCCCCAGTAAATGTTAAAATTCCACATGGAGGAATGTATATGGCAGGATATCTGAAAAGAGGCAATGTAGTCATATTCTTTTTGTTTGGTGGATGGACAGAAGACATTTAAGAGTACCTGATGGCAATCTTGACACATTCTAAGATGGAGACGTGGAGAGAGTGGGAACTTTGGATCATTTAAAGGATGATTTAAAGATGATGGAGATGCCATCAACACATTTGGACTGTCTGTCTTTATGGATGATGGAGTGGTTGCGGGGAACTGGTGAGTTAATAATGGAGCTGGAAAAGTTGTTCAACCAAGATCAGCAATCAGAAGATCTGATGTGTACATCATGCAGTTCAATGTGCAGAGGACTGGGCCCATACGTCATTGTGCTGATGGTTCTTTGGGCATGTTTATCTGGCTGCTGGCCACTTTAAAATTTGTCCTGCACAGGAACTTCCACACAGCTGTGCTCTGTTCCTCATTAGGAGCCAGTTACTTCTTTTTTTAAGATAAAGTGCAGTGTCTTGCACAGGTGGGAAGGAGTTCCACTCTTGATAACTTAGCAACAACAGCTCATCCACATGTTCTTTGAATTTTTCCCAGAACAGAGTGAGAGAATAGCCACCAAGTGGGTTTCTACTCAGGACTCTCAATTCTTCCTACCTGCACAGGTGTGCAGCCCCACAATCAAAGATAAAATGATGAACAAAGTATGGTCTGGGGCTCATAACTTATCCTTTCTAGGTTGTAAGGCCTGTCCAATAAATACCTCTGCATCTTTTGTATTGTGAGCATCCCTCAAAACCTAGACGAGTATGTCTCCAGCATGATCACCTTGTTCAGGGGTCATGAAGCACAGAGGCTCCTCCTGGGCTGTTTTGAACTGGTCCCGGTGAAATGTGTTTTGGTCTTAGACAGGAGGCCAGAGTCTTCAGGAAAGTAGATCTTGAAGGAAAGGTGAGAGAAGTAGTTTCTGTGTGGCAAGGGCTACTGTGGCTACATCAGAGAATTTGGTAGGCTACTGTAGCACCAACAGAAACAGCTGGCCTGGGGGGCATGAACAAGAGATTGTAAAGGCACTGGCTCTCAATTCCAAGATGGGCCCTGGACAGTATTACAGAAAGCCCTTGATCCTCTTGTCAGCTTCTACACACTTGAATGGGCTCTACTATTTACTATACCAGGCTGTTTAGAAACCACACACATGCACCCATGCCCATACACATGTATCAGTGATGATAGATGCAACTGGGTTCCGGTTGGAAAGATCGTACAGACAGTACACAGGCCAGTAGGCCTTCTCTCCATTGATGAGTTGATAAAAAGGCCTGTGCCTGTGACTTTTATAGGGCTGCCAGCACAGTCGGCCTCTCGCAGCCTGGGCAAAGGTGACAGTAGTCTTTTTCGATTAGAGAAGTACACTTTGGGTGTCCTGCTCTACATCAGAGCCTTGCTTTTGTAATCACACATCGTGTAAAACAGGAGAATCTTCAGTGAGCTTGTATTCTTGAAAAAGCCCACTTGGGGAAAATGACAAAGGGCATGTCTGAGGGAAGGGCAGGATAACTTTACCTTCACTGGCTCAGGGCTTTCCTCCCAGAATCTTCATTCAAAAAGTTCCTACGGCTGATCCAATAGAAGGATGAGAGAGGATGAGATAGACTATGGACACCAAATCCTGGGACAATAGAAAGTCAGCCTCCAGTAGCATCCTGGACCTACTTTACGAATTAAAGGGGAGTGGTGAAATGTTTCATCGCAAGAAAGGCAAACGTAATGTAGAAGTATTGTGAGATCCATTTTAACCAGGACTTCTCCAGAGGATTTGGCTAAAAAACGTGGCATTGAAGGATACTCGCTGGCAGCTGACACAAAGATGTACTTGTTGGGTTTTAGCTATGTGCTTCTGTGTGCAAAATAGAAGATATGGAGGGGCAAACTGAACAGTACACAAGAAACTGTGAAAGTTTCAGAGGAGGTAGCAGGCTACTAATGGGGATTCTGGCTTACCAGCTACTAAAGCAAAAGATTGTGTAGGGACAAAGGGAAATGCAGTTCATGGGAGGACTGAGACATTAACGAAAGAGAGAATTGTCCAAGAGTGAGATGAACAAATATTAAGAGAATTTCATTTAAGGGGTAGGTGATAGGAAGAAAAGGGGAATATGATGTAAATAGAACTGGTCGATTTGAATTCTGACAGTAAATCCTCAAATAAACAATAAAGGGCCTTAATTAGAGTTTGGCAGATGGGTTACTCCGTGACAAACATGATGAATTTTCAGTCTGCCTCATTACAAGCGCCATTGGATATAATGCACTTGTAATACAGCGGACGGGATATCTGTCATGTATGTAGCTGAGTTACTCATCCACCAAACTCTAACTCAGGCCCACAGTGACTACCATTTTTATGGTTTAAAAGTGTGTGTGAAACTTGAAGTAGAAAGGGGGAATGCAAAGAAGGAGAAAGACGGGGATAAGCAAATGACTTTCATATGATTAGAAAGGTGGTTATAGAGACCCCAAGCTATATTCTAAGTTTACATGAGTGGCACCATGTCAAGGGGATTAGCATGATATATCACACGGAGAAGGTATATTCAAAAATGGTAATGAACAAGACAAAGTGAACCAATCAAGGTTCTGTCTTGTAACATGTCTAGCCCTACTAGGCCAGTAAAACACAGAAGGTCTTCACATTCTTAACTAAACACAAGATTGCTTTGATGTTACTTTGAAAGACACAGCTACCAGTGTGCATACTAAATACTGAAGTTGAATATCAATGGTACTAAATATTGAGAACAAAATATAGAACAACAATATCGAAAGGTGAGTAACTAGATTTTCTATATCTAACTCCACATATATGTACAAGTGTTGCATATATCTTCAAGGTACAGAGATGTAGAGTTAGGAATAGTAAATCTATCCTTCCCTATACGCACTTACCTTTCAACGTTTTGTCCCTTGATATACTGCCCTCGGCATTCTTGTATGTCATTATTCTTTATGTCGATATTTAGTAGAACAATTGCAGCACACAGTTGAGGACCTCATTAAATACTGAAAATGTCAGAGAGTGAAATCAGAGATGTCCCTCTCCTCAAAGAAACATGAAGTTGCAGCCTTTGTGGCAGACTCAGTGCAGTTCTGACAGCCCAGCCAGATAGTTATGATAGTCGTAGTAAATGGGAAAGATTAACTGTAGTGTCAGTATATAGCTAAGTGGAAAGAAACCAGACATGTTTAATATATTTACTCAGGAGGGCAATAACTTCTACTGTACAGGGACTTTAATAAAGCATGGGGCACGTTGCTAGACAGGTTAACACTACCAATAACAGGAGCTCAATGAATAGGGAAGCACTCAAGTGCATGGGGCTGTAGCTAGCTCTAGAGATTACATGAAAGACATTTCATTATAGGGATAAAGATTATTTGTAGAGGATGATATGTAGCACATTACTTCCAGAAGGAAAGGGACCAGAAGGATAATTTAGATGTATTGCATGTGAAAATCAGACAGAATAGAAGATAGACTACAGACCATTGAGACAGATATGAGAGGTGAAAAGCACACCTAAAAATATTTACTACACATTATCAAAAGCACACACTAAGAACATGGAGTCAAGGTAAAGAGTCTGCTATCCCATGTGAGCAGGAGGAAAGAGAATATGATAGGTATTCATGCAATACAAGATATGAGCTGGAGAAATGTAATAGTAGTACAGATAAACTGCACATACATAATAAAAAATTAGGTACTTTTGAATACAGTTCAAATCAGTCAAATTATATAGCTATACTTCAATACCCATTCCTAACACAACTGTCTGAGGCTGGACACTCAATATAACACAGAACACTGCAGGAGGTGAATAATGCAAGAAAGCATATATCAATGGAAATGCCATACTTGTAGGTCGGAGTGTGTCAGAGTTCAATTGCCATAGATATCTAATTTTTATAACATAAAAATAATTAGAAAAAAAACTCCGCAAGTGCCAGTCAACATTAGCCCTTTAAAGTAATGTGAGGGATGTTCATATATCAAGATGCAAATTCAGAGATCTGAAAACAGATGTCACATCAAGTCTTCTGATTCAGAACAGTCACTTTATTGCAAAACCTTAATCCATTAAATTGATACCATTATCATATTAACTTTATTTCGATCATCAAGATCATGAAAGTTGAACAAATATAAATCCATCATAATAAAATACATAGACATTTAAAAGAGAATTAGATCACTGTACAACTTGGACAGAGGATGCTCCTGCACAAACACTTTTCGGTACACTAGGGCTAATCCAAGACCATAATTCAGGACAACAAAATTTAAAAACTGTGTTTATAAAGATATGAAGAAACCTCCAAAAACATTTATTATGTAAGCCTTGCAAGACTTCGCTATTCGCTACTTCCCTTCCCCTAGGGGAGGAGAAGATTACAATAAGATTGTGCAATAGCTAGATCTTAGGGTGCTGATTCCTTTTGTAAAAACATTCACTTAGATAAATGCACAAAGTATGCAACAGGAAACAGCAAAAAACCACATTCGACACTAAACAATAGATTAATGTGCAAGCTCCTGTTGATGGACAGTAATGTCAACACTAGCGAAATCATGTTTACTTATTTTAGTCCAAATAATTTGATACAGGAATTTACAACCAATTAACCCCATTAATTAAAGTGCAAAAGTGCAAAAGGCAATAAACTGCAATTGTATCTTAAAAACAATATTCCAAATGGGGTTCTCTGGTCTAAGGAACACGGTACCCTCAACATATCAAGGGTGGTACATGAGTTTCTAGCAGCACCACTAACTAGTTAAAACGGTGCAAATCTCAATAGACAACAAGGTGGAATCAAAGTTAAAACCCAATTTCCAATTAGAGTATTTTGATCTAAAAAAAACACAATTTGTACCACATAGACCAAAGTTAGTTCAGGAGTACAGCTCGACTCAACAGGGGGTCTCTGTACTTTATGATCTCTAGGGTTTTTGAAACAGTAGACCACAAGGCCAGCTTTGTTAAGTGCTTAGGGGCAACGGCTGCTCACTGCCTTGAATACACTTGCATCGTCAAATCCATACTAAACCAAAATCTGTCCATGGAGTAGACCACCACTCTAGAGGTGGCAACACTAAGGTTCCTTAAGGCCTCCAAGCTGCTGTCTGGTAACCAAGTTCCTACATAGTGGAACTATCCATTTTGCTCTTTGGGTGTGATAAATCAGACAAAAAAAGAATATGGGTTAAAAATTACAGTGCCCCTTCACAAGCGGGGAAAATATCACCCCCTGAGGAGTCCGATGACCATTTGCTACAAAAATGTTTAGTAGAGTCTTGTATCTGACCTGGATGTACAATATGCGTGCAAGAGTGGGAGTAATTTAATCGATTGTAGGTTCATACTATGGGCATGTTTTTACATCTACGAATTCGAATTATAGAATTCCTCTGCACTGGGTCACCATATGAACAGCTACATACTCCCCATACGTTTATTTTAGGCCTGCTTTGGATGTAGCACACATCTCTATGGGGGAAGAGCAAAATGTATCCAACCCAGTTTTACACAGGTCAGCCATAGAATTTTCCTTACACATGCTGGAGACAATAGATCTCTAAGGCCCACCCGATAAGGTTCAAGAACTGGTGAAGTCCAGAGGCGATACGAAAAGGGAAAAAGTCCACCCTATATCTTCTGGGATATATCCCTTTCAGCTAAATCCAAGCACACTGGGATCAGTGGTGCATTACCTGGAAGTGCGCCAAGGGATCTTATAAAATTATTTTCAACCAATGATAGGATCTTGGTGTTTGCACCCTCCCCCCCCCCCGCCCCCAATTACTGACCCATACAAAGCAGCCCCTGGGGCCTTCATGGTAAATATCTCAAGAGTTGGTGCCACCCTCTTTGATGTTGTCTGTCTATGGATCTTGGCTATGCTCACTGTGTGGTGGGTTAGTGCAGTGTGGCCTTTTTTGGGATTTTTAGGAACCCAGTTTAAATTTGGTGTGATGATACCAGCCAACCAACCCATTTTGTTCAATTTTGAACTTAATCAGGGCGGTAAAAAAATATATAAATAAATACATTAATAATTATTACAATTAAAACACATTTTTTACATTCAATAGAATTATTTTCAGTTCATTTTCATTTGATTTATGATACAATCCCATACATCAATGAGTAGGTTCTCCTGAACTCCTTCATTTTGAATATGTTTGAGTCAATGCTGATGTATAGGACTAGGACAGTCTATCCCTAAACACACACTCAAAAATTACGGGACCTTTGTCTTCCATTAACCCAGACATCTGTTTTATTACAGAAACATGACTCCGTCTCCAGGCCTTATCCAGTATCCCTATTGCCTTCCTGACAAATGTAAGGTGATTGTGGCTGGATAGAGAGCACAAAACGGGAGAAGGAGTAGCAATTGCCTTTTCCAATATCCTGAAGTTTACTGTCAATGACATGGATCTTGCTGACTGTTTAGAGATGTGTGTTTTCAAGATAGAGACTCTCATAGGAAATTTTGGGAGAGAGGCCTTGGTTTATCATTTACTGGGCCACAAGAGAGATTTTAGTCACAAGTTAGCTAAGCGCCCTGTACCATATTCATTGGAATGGATAATTTGATGTTACACTGTGACATTAATTATCACAGGAAAAATGTATAGGACTCTGATGTATTCTAACTACTCTCTGACTTGGAAATGTTAGGACTGCTACAGAGGGTTATTGGACCCACTCATATTGAGACCATACCGTGGGTTTCCTATTTACTAATTATCAACAGCTGAAAATAGACAGCCAGATGCTCCAAGTCTGGACTGTTTACTACGCTGTTCGTTTTGAACTACTTGGGTCTGTTGCTTTTAGCAGGCATATAAAGGCTATTAGAAGTGCAAAAAGACCATGGAGACAAATTAATCCTTGGAATTTCCAATCTGCATTCTGTCTTCTGAACATACACAAATCTGATGATGTTAACAATGCAGTAAAACTCCCTTATCAAAGCTCACAACAGACCTTTCAAACCACAAGCTCCCTGGTACTCAGACAAGTTAAGAATCAATAAATCCAACAGGAAAAGATTGGAAAGGAGATGACACAGAACAAAAGCTTCCCCTGATAGAAGGGCCTACAAACCAGCCCTTCTTACTTATCATAGGAAGATTAGGGAAGCTCGTAGATCTCACAAGATTAGGAAGAACGATCAGGAAGGCAATTCTACAAAATAAATATTTACATTTTTCAATGAATTTAATACACCAGTAGCCTGCAAGCTAGTAAGAGCACGTTCTCAATAGATCTCCGATGCACTTGTTAACTACTTTGAGGACAAGATCTCTAGGATCTACAAGGACCTTCCCATAGCTATAGGGAGACTCATCTGAATCTTTTTCCTCATTTGATCCCTTCCCAGTTGGATCATTTTGAGACCATCTTCCAAGAACACGTGCAAGATATGTTGAGGAAGGTAAAATGTGTTTCTCCATTCGACCCTTGCCTAACCTATATAGCCTCCTGCCTAGCTTCCTCTATCACAGACCTCCTTAATATATCCTTAGACACTGCTAGGATGCCACAGGTTTGGAAATCAGCCCAGGTCATTCCTATTTTAAAAGAATTTAATGCAGACCCTTCAGACCTTGCAAATAATAGGCCCATCTCTCTTCTACTTTTTCTTGGCAAAATCTTGCAAGGCCTTGTCAATAAACAACTTTTCAAATATTCGGAAGACAATGGCATACTGAACACCTCAAACCAGGTTTCAGGGCATCTCATAGCAGTAATGGATTCTACCAGATTACTGCTGGATGAAAGCACTCCAGCTACGCTGGTCCTACTTGATCTGTCAGTGGCCTTCGATAAAGTCTCACATTCCATTCTTAGTCAGAGACTGTATGAGATAGGCCTTGATAGCAAGGCCTTAGATTGGGTCAAAGATTTTTCTTGCCAACAGCACTCAAGTGGTCGCACTACATCCTTTCAATTCCAGATCTACGACCATAGACAAAGGGGTCCCTCAGGGATCCTCCCTGAGCCCTCCCCTATTTAAACTATTATTTTTTTAAAAATCTTTTTGATTGAGTTTGTGTATTTTTATCTGTTATTACATGCATACATGGTGTCTCATTGATTACAGATACAGATAAGATCATGTCAACAGTCCAACAGAACATCTGTGGAATACTGGCTTAGAAATTGCCAACTTAGGGGTCTATTAGGATGGCGGGCGGAAAATCTCCCCAACCGCCATGGTAGTGGGGAAAGACCGCCCACAAGGACCGCCGGTCCAATTAGGATGCTCCGCAGTCGAAATCCGACCGCAGCGGTCAGATTCTGGCGATTAACATTGCGGCGGTTGCTGCTGCCAGCAGCCCCGCCGCGGTGTGAAAAGGAGCATGTCATGCATGTCATTGCACTGCGTGGCAGGCACTGCACAATGCCTGTCACCTGGTACAGGGACACCCAATGCACCCACACACCCCCAACACATTGGGGGCCCGCAATGGGCCTCCGGAGACATTCTCTGCATGCCTTTCCATGGCGGTTCCACCGCTGCGGAAAGACTGGTTACCTCCGGCATCATAATCATGCCAGTGGAGCCTGGCCCTGCACCGGCATCATTGTGGCGGTCCAGTTCCAACTGCTAGGCATGCGTGCGGACTGGAACCGGCAGAAAAGTGGCAGGCGGAGATTCTCACCACTGCGGTCGTCACTGCCATGCTAATGGGACTGGCGGTTTTCAGGGTTGCGATCGTGTGAGGATGTGCGCAGCCGGCCCGGCGGTGGACATCCGCCCGCCATCCTAATAGACCCCTTAGTCTCTGTGACTGGTGTCCAGCATCAACTACGAAGTTAAGAACATTTGTTTGCGTAACCATTAGTTGTTATTCGCATTATGCAACATATATAGTTCGGTGCTTGTAGGCACGGGTATAGCCAACTTCAACTTATGGCAGAGTTCTTTCAATTCTAACAAGCAGTACAAAAGGCAAAAATAAACCATAAGGAAAACATTGACCATCCCATAGTCCCCCCTCAACCCCCCTGTGTACACTTGTGCGTTGCTGCCCAGTTAGTGCACTTCCCACTTCCTCCCAGTTGTGTCTCGTTAGCCTGTGTGAATCATGATGGACACTTATTTGCTAGAATGGTAAGATGGAATATACGCGAGTGGCACGTCTGCGTGTGCCTGTTACCCGCGTGTTTCTCAGACATTGGAGCCCCCCAAGTCCCCGCTTGTGTGTTGTTGTAGCTCAGTTAAATGTGTGTTCCAGAGCGTGGCTATGAGAACCTGCCTCAGACCCATTGTTTCCTCACGCCTGATGACGAGACTTTATGCCTTAGCCCAAGCAAGCAATGAGTGGCGCCATGCCTGCGCTTGTGGCGGATCCACTGCTTTCCATCTTTTCATGAGCAATCTCTTGGCCACCACTATACCCAGGTCTGGGAACCTGGATGTCACTTTGGTAGCCGCCGTTCTTTGGAATTTGTGTAATAGGTATACTGGCCAAGCAAAAGGTAGTACGCGCCCTGTGCAGGCGTGCAACAGATGGACTACTGCGTTCCTATATGCAACGATGGGGGGGCAAATCCATAACATGTGTGTTATGTCAGCTCCCCCCTCATCACATCTGGGGCACGCCGTGTCCGTTCTACTGAAGTATCGGTTAATGTTGGCAGGTGTAAGGTAGAGCCTGTGTATTATATACAGTTGAATTTGTCTCAACCGCATGTTCCTGGGTATGCATGTTGGGCTTTCTAGTGTCTGAGCCCACTCCTTGTCAGTGAGTGGACGTCCCAGATCTAGCTCCCATTTTTTGCAGAGGGGCTCCAGATTTATCACTGCATTAACTCCAAATGACACAGCAAACCAGCGTATAAGATGCCTACCAAACCCCATAACGTGTAAACATTGCACTACAAGGTGTGTATGGTGTTCCGTATCCATGTCTCCCCATTTGTTCGCTAGTGTGGCTATCAGTGAACGATGTACGAGAAACTGCCCTGGGGGAAATCCCTCATCCTCTACTAGGGATGTATATGGTATAAGTGCTCCTTATCGGTAGAGGTCCCCAAGGGTCTGGACGCCCTTCTCCTGCCACCCCTCAATTGCTTGTACTGTGAGCACTACATGGCCACTAGGGGACCCATTAGTGGTATTGCCGGTGTATAGGGGGTCACGGCCCGGGTGATATATAAACCTCTGCGGAAACATTTGTATGCCACCTGGATGAACCCCTCCTCGGCACCCGACATCGCCATAGCCATCCCCGACGGCTACAAAATCATCAGGAAAGACCGCACCAACCGCACCGGAGGAGGCATCGCCATCGCCCACAAGAGCTCCATCCGCATCGCTACCTACACCGACGACTCACTCCCCGACGCCAAGCACCTCCACTTCTCAATCCACAGCGACCCCAAGACCACCCTCAGAGGCACCCTCATATACAGACCACCAGGACCACGCACAAAGTTCAGCGAAGACATCGCAGACTTCATCAGCCCACACGCACTCCCGTCCACCGACTACATCCTCCTAGGGGACCTCAACTTCCACCTGGAGAACTGCACTGACAACAACACCACCGCCTTATTGGACAACCTCGCCAACCTGGGACTGAAACAACTAGTCAACACCCCCACCCACTACGCCGGACACACGCTCGACCCCATCTTCTCCTCCAGCAAACACATCTCGTTCAGCCACACCACCGAACTCTCCTGGACAGACCACAGCTGTGTCCACTTCAGCTTCAAGAAGACCAACGTACACCACCACGCCCAACAACCACCAAGAAGACAGTAGAACCGAATCACCACGGAACAACTCGCATCAACCCTCTCTCAGAACCCACCCACCAGCACTACAGACCCCAACGAAGCCGCCAACAACCTCACGAGCTGGATCTCAGACTGCACCAACCTCCTGGCCCCCCTGAAGACCCAAGCAAACAAAAATAACCACAAGAAAAACTCCTGGTTCACCCCCGACCTCAAGGACTCCAAAAAAGAATGCCGCACCCTCGAGAAGGCCTGGCGCCTCAACCAAACCGACGAGAGCATGTCTGCCCTCAAGAACGCCACCCGCAAACACCAACTCCTCCGCACCGCACGAAAATCAGCCTTCCAGAACAGACTAGACAACAACGCCCACAACAGCAAGGAACTATTTGGCATCGTCAAAGAGCTCTCTAACCCCGACGCCGAAAACAACTCCATTCCTCCCTCACAGGACCTCTGCGACTCCCTCGCAGCCTTCTTCCACCACAAGATCACAGACATCTACAACAGCTTCACCACAACCAGCACGAGCCCTCCACCGGAACCCGCCACCGACAACACCACCATCCACACCTGGAACCCAACCACCACCGAGGAAACCACCCACGTCATGAACTCCATCCACTCAGGATCACCATCCGACCCCTGCCCGCACCACATCTTCAACAAAGCCGACAACATCATCGCACCCCACCTCCGAGACGTCATCAACACATCTTTTACCACCGCCACCTTCCCGGAGAACTGGAAACACGCCGAACTGAACGCCCTCCTAAAGAAACCAACAGCAGACCCCACCGAACTCAAAAACTTCCGGCCCATCTCGCTCCTACAGTTCCCCGCCAAAGTGATTGAGAAAATCGTCAACACTCAACTCACCACCGCCCTGGAAACCAACGACTCACTCGACCCCTCACAGTTCGGCTTCAGAGCTAACCACAGCACCGAGACCGCCCTCATCGCAGCCACGGAAGACATCAGATCCCTGACCGACAAAGGAGAAACCGTGGCCCTCATACTCCTGGACCTCTCTGCAGCATTCGACACGGTCTGCCACCGTACCCTGATACGTCGCCTCAACAACGCCGGCATCAGAGGCAAGGCCCTGGAATGGATCATCTCCTTCCTCTCCGGAAGAACTCAGAGAGTCCGCCTCCCCCCCTTCAGATCCACAGCTACGGAGATCATCTGCGGCGTCCCCCAAGGATCCTCCCTCAGCCCCACCCTCTTCAACATCTACATGACCCCCCTGGCGAACATCGAACGTAAACACGGACTCAACCTCATATCCTACGCAGACGAAACCCAGCTCATCCTATCCCTCACCAACAACCCCACCTCAGCAAGAACCAGACTACACGAAGGCATGAAGGAACTAGCGAACTGGATGACAGACAGCCGGCTTAAACTGAACACAGAGAAGACGGAGGTCCTCATCCTCGGCCCTACACCCACCGCCTGGGACGACTCCTGGTGGCCCCCCGCCCTAGGCAGCACTCCCCAACCCACCGACCACGCACGCAACCTCGGCTTCATCCTGGACTCATCCCTCCCCATGACCAGACAGGTCAACGCGGTGACCTCGGCATGCTTCAACACTCTCCGCATGCTCCGCAAGATCTTCCGCTGGATCCCCACCGATACCAGGAAGACCGTCACCCACGCCCTCATCACCAGTCGCTTGGACTATGGGAACACTCTGTACGCCGGCATCACCACCAAGCTGCAGAGGAAACTTCAACGAATCCAGAACGCGGCCGCACGACTCATCCTGAACATACCCCGCCACCACCACATCTCCGGACACCTGAAGAAACTCCACTGGCTCCCAGTCAACAAGAGGATCACCTTCAGACTCCTCACCCACGCACACAAAGCCCTGCACAACCTCGGACCAAAACTCATCAACCTCCGCGTCTCCTTCTACACTCCTCCCCGCACCCTACGCTCGAGCGGACAAGCCCTGGCAGCCGTACCTCGCATTCGCAAAGCCACCGCCGGAGGCAGGTCTTTCTCTTACCTAGCAGCGAAGACCTGGAACTCTCTTCCCAGCTACCTTCGCGCCATACAAGACCACCTCCCCTTCAGAAGGCAGCTCAAGACCTGGCTCTTCGAGCACTGACTCCCCCCCCCCCCAGCGCCTTGAGACCCGTACGGGTGAGTAGCACGCTTTATAAATGCAATTGATTGATTGATTGATTGATTGCAACAATGGCCTGGGTGTCTTCGCCTTCACGCCAGGGTGAAAGAGTCCAATAATTTGACTCAGTGAATAGGGAGGCTGCGTAGTTGCCGTATCTGCGCGGTGTCTGCCGGCCAACCACCGGGCTATCCACTGCAATTGATCAGCTAAGTAGTAGTGTTCAAAACAGGGTGCAGCCAACCCCACTTGATCTGTTGGCAAGTAAAGCTTTTGTAACTGCATTCTGTGTCGTGCCTTGCCCCATATAAAGTCCCTAACCTGTTTCTCCAGTGTAGTAAAGAAAGAGGCTGGAACATACAGAGGTAGGTTCGCGAAGTAATACAGAAGCCGTGGGAGGACTACCATTTTGGCTAGTGCCATTCTTCCTGTTACGGTAAGTGGGAGTGTGACCCAGAATTGCACTTGGGAGAGGATGGCCGTCAGCGCTCTTCCCAGGTTCCCATCAAATAAATCTTGTGGCTGATGATAGACCTGGATGGCTAGGTAGCGAAAGGTGTCTTCTCACCACTGCACTGCTCTACCATTAATGGTAAGGCCTGGGTCACGACATCCTTCAGTGAATGCGTATAATTAGGACTTTTCGACATTGACCCGGAGCCCAGAGATGGCGGAAAAGTTCTGGAACAAGTGTGCCAGCTGGTTAGGGACCCTTTCTATATCCCTAATATAGACTAAAAGATCGTCAGCATAAAGAGATACTAAGTGCACGGCATCTACTAGAGGTATACCGTCTTCCAGTGTAGCGCGCACTGCTTCCGCCAGCGATTCTATTGCGAGCCTAAAAAGGAGAGGGGATAATGGGCAACCCTGCCTAGTTCCCCTTCGCACCAGAATAACATCTGACAGATAAGGCCCCAGCCGTACCCTGACGGTGGGGTCAATGTAAAGCAAATTGACAAGCTGTAAGAACCCTGGGCCTAGGTCATATTTCTGCAATGATGCAGCTAAGTAGTCCCACTCCAGGGAATCAAAGACTTTTTCCAGGTCTAATATGAGGCAGCCTGCTCTCGGCCAATCCTGCACAGCGTCGATCGCCACCCTAAAGAAATGCCTCAGGTTGCGGGAAGTGCTCCGGGATGGCACAAAACCATTTTGGCCAGCGTGGACCAGCAGAGGGACCACTGGTGCCAGTCGATCCGCTAACACCTTTACCAGAATTTTGTAGTCCTTGTTGAGCAGGGCGAGAGGCCTATAAGAAATAAGTTCCATGGGATCTTTGTCTGGCTTTAGTAGGGATACCAGATATGCTTCTCGCATTGAGGGAGGAAGCTTTCGCTCTTCTAAGGCAGTGGTGTACAGGGCCAGGAGACGCGGCGTAAGCAGGTCTCTATCTGCTTTATAAAATTGCGACTGTAGGCCATCTGGCCCAGGCATTTTCCCGGAGGCTAGGGATCCAATTGCATCCCCTATTTCCCCCAATGAGAGCTGCTCATTCAGCGCCCCCGGTGTTCGCCAGTTAATATGGGTAATTGTATGGAATTGAGAAACTCCTCCAACCTCTGGATTTTCGCTGCGCCCACGAGTTTGATAGAGCTGCGTGTAGTGTTGCGCCATCGCTTGGTGTATTTCATGTTGGGTATACAACATATACCCTGTGTCTGTGCGTATGGCCCTGATGGGAAGCGCAGGTGTACTGTTTAATCAGCCAGGCGAGCAGCCACCCGGCCCGATCCGTGGACACCTGTTTACGGGCTGTGTGTGCTGTTTAGTTGTGGCATTTCAGGTGCTCTAACAGGTCAGCATGCTCAGCTCGCAACTGCTCTAGGCGTCGCGGGTCTCTGCCGTTTCCTTTACCTTCTTGTTCCTGATGCAAGGGCTAAGATTCTATTTTCTTAAGGGAGGTGGATAGATTTTTGCGGATATTCCATGTGGCTCCCATACAGTGCCCCTTGATTGTTGTTTTAAAGGCTTCCTACTCTATTGCTGCGCTACTCGCCGTGTCTTCATTGAGCTCAAAATATGTGAGTGACCGTCCCTAGTGATGAGCGGAACTCTGGGTCTTACAACGCACTAGTCTGAAGGCGCCATGTCGGTATTGGTGGACGGTCTGCCTCCCACTGGTGCTCCATCCACAGCGGGTTATGTTTGGAGTGGATCCTACCTAAATAGTCTGTTTTTTTAATTAACGGAAGTAACGAGGGTGAGCTCACTAGCCTGTCAAGGCGCACATGCAGCCCACGGACCGCCGAGTAGTGCGAGTAGACTCATGCAACAGGGTTGAGGGCTCCCCAGAGGTCCACTAGTGTCCAGTGCGCAAGCCAGTCCGTGAGAGCCTGAGCCTAGGACGTGGCAGGAGTTTTGTGAAGAGGTGGAAATGATCTATCTAGGTCCATGTTAAACACTGAATTAAAATCCCCTCCTACCAACCAGGGGAGTCTGGCCCACGGAGCTAGCTTCTCTGAGAGGCGTGCAAGGAAAGATCCCTGGTCCACATTGGGGGCATATATGGAATCCAATAACAGTGCCTGACCATTGAGGTGCCCTCTGACAAATGTGTATCGGCCATCAGTATCGGTAAGGTCTTCCTCTTGCACAAACGGGATTCCTGCCCTTACACAAATCAGCGTGCCACAAGCATGGACTGAGTATGTGGTGCCAAAAACCTGACCTCTCCATTGTCTGTGCAGCTTTTCCAGATTTGTGTGTGTCATGTGTGTCTCTTGTAGCAGAGCAATGCCAACCGAATGGTGCGGCAGGTAGGCAAAGATTGAGTATCTATGCGTGGGTGTGTGCATTCCACGTATATTCCACGTGATTGTGTTGATGCGTGTCATGGCTGATATGTATGCCTGCTAGGGCGGTGTGAGACAGGCAGCATAGTTTTGGGCATGCGGTGTAGGTGGAGAGCCTCGGGGTGGTCCTACATAACCAAAACTTCAATTTAAACATTAACATTTGTAACCGTGAGGAGTGTACTCATCTGAGATGTCCGTCCAAACTTTTGTCCAACAGAGACAGTAACTAGTCCAGTATAATGTCTGGTAGGGGTGAGTGTGACGTGCGCTTGACTATTATGAGTGTGTTCCCTTCATATTCTCATGTCGCCACCCGCCATCCAAGCCAGTGTGCATGGCGTGCGTTTCCTGAGCACGTGTGTCACTTGTCATGAACATAAACATGAAGGGGATGTGCAGCCTACCCATGTATCATGAGTGGAGTCGCGCACAATCTGCCTCATGACTGAGTGTCTGGCAATGTCTCAGTGTGAGTGCGCTGGCTTAGGCATGTAATGTGAGTCTATGGGGATAGAGCCAGTTGGAGGACACTAACCCGCCGGCGGTTGTGTTGATGGTGCCCAAGCGCATCGGGGCTGGCGACGTATGCTTCCCGTTTTGGCGGCGCCCCACCCCCAGTGAGTTGGCAGGTATTGCCATGCCAGTTGCTAATGTTGCCACCCACCCATCCAGCCAGTGCGTAGGGAGACATACCATAGTGGTTGCGCGTTACGCCTACATGCAGGTGTCACGTGTGAGGTGTGCTCGCCTGTATCTAAAATGTCTGTAGCGCATTCAGCATCAACTGGTAAACATCAGCACAGGAAACAATTCAAATAAGTCTCTACTTGCGTGGAAGACCCCTGATTCAGTGCATGACATCTGTAGTCCTTCAAATGAAGTAATCAGCAGTTTGTGGAGTGACTGTTGGCAGGTGTGTGTCGTCCAGGCCGTCAGGCCTGGGGGTCGAAGAACCGCTGACCGTTGCTGACTCAGATGAGTACGTCTCTTGGCGCTCCCGGTACATCGTGGTAGCAAGTGCCGCAACGATCTCTAGAGCACCCTGTTGCTCATTTTTGCTCTGTTCTGGGCTCGGTGCCGTTGCTGTTGATTTTGTGCGCTCTAGCTTCCCACGTCTCCAACAGGCAGCTCTGGCGGATTCCGCATCCGAGGGCCGAGGCCATCTCCACAGTCCTGTTTATTTCCCCAGGTCAGGATCTTGAGTCCTCTAAAGTCAGATTAAACATGAGAAAGATGGTCACTTGGATGACTCTTAACTATCTTCAATTGAATGGAGGAAATACTGAAATTCTCCTGTTTGGCAAAGCACAGACACTTTGGTCAGATGACTGGTAGCCTACAGAGTTAGGGCTGGCTATCCATTAAATATTTAGTCACCTCTATTTGTGGTGCCTGTTTCAATACATTATGGGTCCTAAAAAAAAAGTATTCATTTGGATCCCTGTGAGCTCCAGGAGATCATTGGTACAGGGATTCACTGTTATGTACCGGTCAAGATACAAGATCTTTAAAATCATAAAACGCACTGAAAGAGAAATTTTACTATAGTTTTCAAAGTTCTTTTTTTAACAAAGAAGCTCCAAGAAAGTTGTTCAGAAGAGTACTAGCTGGATATTCCAATCAGAAGCAACAGTTTGGAGTGATATAGCTTGAAATTGTTTTCTGGTCATTGAAATGCAATCCAATTACATAGAATTACCTATTTTACCAAGTGAGTGAATTCTACTTTGAGATTCTGAGCTTTAACCAATTAGTGGCGGTAATATTTAGATTGTCAGGATCTATACATTTTGGTCAACTGAAGAGGAAGTGTCACACCTTATATAATGATTAGAGCAAGTGTAAACAATCACATTTGACCTGACCGCACAGTTTGAAGTTCTTTCACCAAAATTAACAATTGTATATTATAGTGTACATTCAATAAAAGCATATTCAAAACTGTTACACTGTGATTTTTATTGTGGATCGCTGCCCACTTATTCTTTAATAATTTCTCGCATAACAATAAATCATGTTTTGCTAAGAGTGAATACACAGTAATTCTTCTGAAAATTACAAATTCTTATGTTTTTGTTTAACAAAGATAACATTCCTTCAAATACACTTTTGTCACTGCCCAATGTATTTCGGGATGGAGATCCCTTCTTCAGGGGCCTCTGTAAACATAAATAATGTAAATGCTCTCAGAATTATAATTTAATATACAGGAAAGAAGTGCTGTATGACTGCATTGAATGACTCTATCTAAGTAGGTTGGTTTAGGTGAATTAAGATGAGTTGCTCATTGAGAGCTCATTAAAAGGTGCACAGAAAGGTAATGCCAATACCTCCCCGACTAGGGGCCGGCTTCCGATCTCACTAGGAAAGTCCTTAATATGACTCGGATCCAGACGGCTTTCCAAGCGAGACGTGCTCCGTGAGTCCATACGAGCGAGTAGGATACTGCCGTATGCTCAAACACTTATACTCCTTTGGATAACCGTTGTTTATTAAAGTGGCTAACCCAGCGTGAGAGAATGTTCGCTGTATCTGCAAAAAATAAGAATGTATGTGGCTCGTATGTCTTCATAGTATACCATGGTGCTAATGTAGCCAAAATTAATCAAAGATTCTTACCTGAAGAGTTGTAATATAAATCTGTACTGGAAGCGTCTCATATTTAGGTAATTGCGTTGCTCGACCGAAATATGTGGCATTAAACCGCGGTTAGAAATAGAACCTTCAGTCTAATGAACTGCAGGAGTGTATTGCCAAGACTGAAGGTTCATAATAAGACATAAATAACGGTGAACAGAAGATGACTGAAAATCACAAAAATATGAATGTCATTAAAAAAGTGTCATCAACTGGTGTATTCAATAATTGTCTTTATTCAGAAATAAATAAACAAAAATATGGGATCTGAAAATGTTTATTCCTTTGAAAAATTAGGATAAAAAAATTCCTTTACCATGACGAACTAAGGCTCTATAAAATGCTGGTGTAAATAAATCATCCAATAGTGTTGAGAAAATCGAAAAAAATATCCAAAATAGTGAAATGGAAGTTGTTAGTGCTTTTATTTCAAAGAGTGAACCACCATGCGTAGGGTTCAAAAATAGGGTGCAATAAGTAATGAAAAGTGCATTCAACAGAATGAACTCCACAAGCTCATAACACTGCACATCATAATTGCAGTTCTGCATCATGGCTGTGATGATACAACATATTGCATGCTTACAGTTAGTGTAAATAATGTTATGAACCTGCATGTTCTAGGTCATAAGTACAATTGCTTATGTCCTCATTGTTTTGCCTAATGTGTGATAATATCTTCATCTTCTATATCATTAATCAATTATCAAAATCAAACTGTATGTCTAAATTGACTTAAAAACATGCCTTTGTCTCTTCTAGATGTTATCAAAAAACAAATCATGTCTATTTTATCATTTAAACCTGAAGGTGTAATTGTACTGAATTTTTTAGTCCACCAAATTTCCCTTGCGGATAACAATTTGCAGTTGTCTCTGTCAGGACCAATTCGTAGTGATTCTAAAATTAGGAACCTCAATTGAGCAATGCTGTTTTTGTTTTCTAACCAGTGCGCAACTAGATTGGAGCTTATATTCTGGTTCCGTATCATACTTTTGTGTTCTGTAATTCTTATTTTAATTTTCCGTTCTGTTTTGCCCATGTACATTAAGCCACAAGAGCATTTGATGCAATAAATCACAAATGTTGAGTTGCAAGCGGCCGAATGTCTAAATTTCACTGATTCTCCAGTCTGTGGGTGTGTAATAGAATTCTCACCGATGATGTTGTTGCAATGTATACAATTGTAGCATTTTTACGTGCCTGTTTCAGAAATGTTCAGTTGAGGTTTCGAATTAGTCATCTCTTTGATGTTTTGGCTTCTTGTGTATGCAAACAAGGGTTTTTCAACAAATAGGTTCTTAAAATTTGGTTCATGTTGGAGAAGTTTCCACTGTTTCTTTTATATTAGCAGATTTAGTTAAGAATTTGGAAACAGACCATACGATTCTGTGGAGGTTTTGCTCTGGATGTTAATAGATCACATTTTGTATAATCTCACGATCATAGAAAATGGGCATGATCCTAGAAAACATGTGGGCAAACTGCACATTTTATAGGCATATTTGGATATTTCCTTTAAGGCTTCTTGTGTTAGATTAGAGAAAAAGGACAAACAAATTATCTACATTTTAGTCAAAAAAGCAGAAGGTTTGATTTGTAGTTCGTGGCTTCCTTTGGCCATGTCATCAATGAAGGATCCTTTTAGTCATTTCATTTCGGGGGTCATGGAGGAGTATGCAGCTGGTCTTTGACTGACCTCAGTAGCTGCCATGTTCATCTCGTTAGTGCTTTTTGATACTGCCCTTCTGCTTTCTAATCAGATTATTCCTATTGGCCGAATGATTAAAAAAGATGTCCCTGATGGTTTGTCTAATGCTGTCTGAAGCAATGGATTAGGATTTTTATATTTTGGTTTGTTGCATCTACTTTATCTCTTTGACTCTTTGAGTGGCAGTTTGCTTTGCCATCTTTATAAATATTGTGGTTCTGATAAGTCCTCCACTCACAGGGTGATAATATTTTTTGATGTCTTTGCCAAGGTTTTTGCAAATGTACTGCTATTACATTTGGAAACCTGGGAGAAGGCAATAATCTGAAGACCTGATATACTTTTCTCATTCTTGCATTGTTGTGCAATTTGCACACCAACTGATTTGGGAATTGAAATACAATTTGTGATGTATGAAGTAGCAAGTTGCATCAAAAATTGTCCATTTGGAGGGCGTTCACAAAATGATCTGCTCAATGAATATGAACTAAGCTGATCTCAATTTATGACCCACTCTGACCGGCTGAAAATGCATGTGACTGCAGATCTCTGTTTCTGCATTTGCTTTCTCAAAGGGGAATCATTTGTTTTTAAAAGCAGATCATGTTCTTTAAAGTTTAGCTTTGGGAAGGCATCAAGCCACTGACAAGATTCTCGCAGGGAACAGCTTCTTGTTTGTGTATCAGCTACCACCTGAATACAGGGGTTGGTGAATGATCAAGGCTTTGCAGACAAAGTTGCTGTCACCATCCAATGATGCATCTCTTTCCAAATTCCAAATAGGAGGAAGGAGTTAAGCGCATGCCCCCATCTTTTTGAAGTTGACTACAATATTCTGTGGGCTTGGCTGCCATCCTCGAGAACTGATCTTGGTTTTGTTTCAATTACCAGCTTGTACACAAATATGTGGGTTAAAGTGGCTTCCTTGTAATACTTTTGTTTAATCTATATTTAATATAGTTATTCTATATTTATCAGATACGCCCGATCCATTTATAAGTAAGCCTAATGTGGGGAGGCTAACCAAGGAGTTTTTTAACCACAAGCAGACCAGAACACTCAAGCCTTATCGGGATATAATCCAAGTTCCACGAGACAGGGGATTGTACATCCACTTTAGGCTTGGCACACTTCCAGTCCACGCATTTACAACAAAATGGCGCCAACCAAATCAGACAACAGAAGGCAGTCCTTGCTGTAACGCCCCGCTGGAGCGCATTGCCCATGTTATGTTTGCCTGCCCGGCCTATAATAATGTGAGCTCAAAGTGTCTGAAACCAATCTGTAGACACATGGGCACCCACGACCATCGGGAGGCTCTGTGCATTCTGAAATCTGATCAAAGAGCCCTCTTTGTTTGGGGCGTGGCTAAGTTTTAAGCCATGTGTGGATAGTTAGGCAAAAAGCCATATGAGCCATATGAGCCATATAAAAAGCCTTAATTTTGCACACTAGGCTATACAAAGAAATAACTTCCACCCACGATTACCTTTTACTTACAATTTATCCTATGCACTGGCACTTTAAATAAGTCCATGGGCCATCTTGCCAAGTTTTTACTTGTTTTAACATTATACATTTTAACCAGCAATGATTTTAGTAATGAATTTTTAGGATTTGTTTTGTATAGTTCCTCTGACAATCATTTCATATTTTGTGATGTAATAACATGCTTCAGACGCACTGTTTGAATATGTTCTTATCAATCAACTATTTAGCAAGTGATTGCTTGTATTACTTTAACTTTTAACTTTTTGCACAAATGTTATTCAACGCTTTTATGATACAAGATATTGAAATAGAGCAAATGAAATGAAACAAAATTATAAACTTTATTTATTTTTAATCCATTTAGTCAATTTTGTAACATGAAAACAGTCAAGTAGACAGACAATGCAGACAAAGAACAAAACAGGCTTACAGTGTTGGCAATGAATATTCCAAAATGTAGGCACATTGAGGCACAGGAATGGGCACTCTGATTTCCCCTTTTACCTTGCTATCAGAATGCCAGATGCACTATTTGAACTGCCTGTAATAGGGGCGTTTGCTTTGTTTATGGACATGCCACTGAAACTTTAACAAACGATTCTAAAAAATAAATAAACTGAAAATGAATCTGGAAAATAGAGTTTTGAATGTTTTACTGATGGAATTAAATTTGATTATGTACCTACTTATGCACCATTGGACGCTTCTTTGGGTACTAAAAACTTTTGCACACACATACGATTTATTCGCTTACTACAGACAAAGCTTTTGGTCCTAATTGTGAAGATTGGCAGACGGAGTAGTGTCTGTTAGGATGGCGAAGGACATTACCTCCACCATCTCAACAGTACTCCACCAGCCAAATTTAAAGACGTCCTAGTGGTCATCTCTCTCTTCATAGAAAGGAAACTTCACAGATGCTCCTTTCAATGTACTAATTGTTGGTGAATGGCCACCATCGGTTTTGATGGCCATCCAGTAAACCTTTGACTTGTTGTTGTTTATCAGAAACAAATTTCCAAAATGGGAGCATGTTTCTAAAATAATAACCCTCAAGTTTTCTTCCAGGGTGTGGGGTCAATATTGTTTTTTTCATGTCCTTTACCACCAGGTATTTCCTGGCAGTGATGCACAGGTAAATGAGGCATTACACCATCCACCCCTAACAGGGTGGTGGTGTAATGCCTTTCCTCCGATGGCCCCTACTCCATTGGGTGGTCAGAGGAAGCATTCCATTGATGGAGCCAATGGGGACTCTGATGACAGAACACTTAAGGTTGGCCCATCTCTATATGAGGTGGGCAGACATAGGGTTTCGAGGACAGGGTACTCATTTGTTTTTGCATCGAAGTATTTAAACTCTAAAATTGCATTATTTAGCATAGATTCCCATTTTGAAAATATATTTGTGTGCTATGTTGAATCCTTTTACTGCAAAAATAGAACCTATATGGACCTAAGGAGCTGAGGAACAGAATGAGGTCCGCCCAGATGTTTGAAATTAATTGAAAGAAAGATTCTTAGAAAACTGCTAGCTTGTAGTAACTCAAACCCAGTTTCAATCTTTCATTTGAAATTTGGATTTGTTGCTTTGTCATTTATGATCACAAAAGCTTGATAATATAGTAGGGTCAAATTTACCAAGCCCCTCACAGGCTGGGTAGGGTGTCCTTCACAAGTAATACGCCTGCAATCTTCCATCTACTGGGAATCATGTACCTCATTGTTGCACTTGACTCTATCTGGATAGCGAGGCACAGAGTCCAAGGCCTAATCAGGGCAGTTGGTGTGAGTTAGTACCCCAGTCCACAGGCATGTAACAAACAACACCCAGTAAACCATTGTCTAGTCCTTGCTTTTACTTATAAAGAGGAAAAGTCCTTTATTATTCACACACTATATAATATTGTCATAGTATGGCAATAGGGCTTATCTAACTGAAATTTTAGGTATCTAAGCCAATTCACATAATAATCATAATGATACCTAAAACCATGTCATTACTCATTTTATTGAAACCAATATCAAAAATATCTCTTCAAACAATCAAACATTCATTGAGCAAAACATCATCAATCCATCGGAAATTTATTAAATACATCACAGACACTAAAAACAATGCAAACCTAACCAAGCACGCAAACCCATTTGTACTCTAATATCATTAAAAACGTGTTTGGGAGAGCTCCAACCTATACATGGTGCATTCTCCTGAATAAAATTTTGTTCACAATTTTACAGTAGGTATTCTCGAGCTCTTCTCCACCAGCCACTATTTCTTTCAAACTTTATCGGCTAAAGATCCATAGTTTTAGCCAACCCATTTCAAGCCTTCATCAGAAATCAAAAACAAAGAAAGACCAACAACGACAGACCAAGGTTGAGCACTTAAATTCCAAAGTAAATATTATCAATTTTGGTGCAACTACTTTACTTCCAGCATCCGTCGTTGTTAGATGCTATAAAATCCAAATGAATTCACAGATAGGGAAGGTGCACTCGAAGCAAGTAAATCAAAACAAGCAAGTATATTCCAAAGTTCTTCTTTATTCTTGAAATCTTTAAAAACGGCAAACAGCCAATGTGTTTCGTTCCATATTGTCAAAAAGGAACTCCTTCAGGGCTGAAACCAATATATAAAACCATTTATATAGCACGCAGACATAACAAAAATCAACACCAATATAAACCACATTTTTAAAACAAATACACAACATAGATGCAAATAAAAGTAAATATAAACATAAACAACCCACATAACTGAAACATAAACAAGTAACACAAAAATATATATTAGGAGTATCCATTCGTTTATTCATATATCACAAATTACTGTAACCCACCATAGTGCACGTATCTAACCAACATAAAAATAACCTAGAATTAGTGGGAATCAATTTTAACATTTATATTCAAAGAAACATCAAAGTACATAGGGGCCCCAGAAATCTATACCGGAAGAAACAGAAAAAGAAGAGAAAGGAGGAAGAGTTATATGTGCAATAATGCGGTTAGAGTAGAAAGTAGCTCCAAAACAGAAAAGAAATTCCCAAGGCACGATGTGAATCAAGAAGTACCACGAATAAGTGTAATACAAAAATGGATTCTCACCTAAGAGTCACTAAGGTTGAGAATTGTTGGCACAGCGAATGTAGAGAATCAAAATATCCTGGTATAGGCTTCTGCGTAATACTCTGGAAAGTGTGCTTAATTGGCACATCAGAAATAAAAACTAATAACCAAAGATAATAACCAAAGAAAGTCAAATTATAACAAAACATACTCTATATAAATACGAGCCACATACTATATGACAGGTGACCCCCCACTAAAGATAGTCCCACAGCAGTAGAGTGGAAAACCCGCGCACAAGGCTAACATAAATGGCCCTTTTGCGAAATTGTAACAAAAGGGGGAAAATGAAAGTATCCTCGCATAGACATGACCTCGGTCCATAATAATATCTATATAGCTAGAAGCCACTTAGTCTATGTCACTTGCCCAGCATCCAAGGTAGTTCTGCAACAGAGAGCCTAAAATGTCTGCACGTAAAAATGACATTTGTGGCTTATTTTATGAAATTATCCCAAAAGAGGAAGGAGAATGGAATTTCCTTGCGCAAGCATTACCTCAGTAACCCTATTGGCGATAATAACCCAATATATGCTCACCTATAGTTAAATCAAGGTGTAAGTAATACCTCCAAATTCTGGTTTCCGAAATGAGTAGCACAAACACGGCCAAATGTAGGTTGTAGATAATATTAGGGTACAATTGTAATCTGTGCAACAACGAGAAAACCAAAACAAATATTTGTTCAGCACATAGGAAACTAATAATAATACGTCAAATAATGCAAACAATTCCCATAGGTTGTAAACCATAAGTTCACCCATAAATAACAAGAACAGGGGGAAGTACAGACATGGTAAAGAAACACAGTTGTTATTTACAAACCATATCTGAAAATAAGGAAAAAAGACTCTTGCAAAACTTTAGAGTTATAATAAACAGGATCCTACAGTCAGTTCAGCACTACAGACGGGAATGCAAATCGTAAAAATAAGCTGTTTATGAATTCATCAACACCAGGGACCCTCAGGGTTCTAAGCTCAAATAATTTTAAAACTAATATAACAAATATAACGAGGCCCACCAGAAGCATCCTATGTCTAAGTCCAGCTGTAAGAGACAAATTAATAAAGATAAGGCACAAAGAACAGCATAGTCACCACCTAATTCTAAAATATGCTGTCACAGGCTTACCAATGTAGAGCAAACGCGGCCGGCAGCATGATAAACGGCAGCAGTACATTCTCAGATTCACGCGCCACCATTTAAAGCCTTCAATCCAAGACGCGGATGCCGGCATGATGTAAAAGGCACGTAGCAGTGAGTGTAAACATAGACGATGGTGCATCCGTAAGCATATTTCGTTAATTTAATGGCCGCCATCTTATAGTATGTGGCCATACCGAATCGCAGAACGTTACTATGATAAAACACCCAAGGCAATCAATTTATGGAGAGCACACACTATTGGTTTTCACAAAATTATATTCTATTGTATGTGGGTATAAATAAAACCCATACAATATATTTAGGCTACACAAAAATATCAATTAATCGTTGTAAACGTAGTATAATAACCGATCCCCTCTGAAGGGGATAACATGTCATTTTGTACCACTATATTCTGGCAATTACGACACCCAAAGTAGAATATCAGAAGCACGAATGCTGGCATGACGTCAGAGGCACGTAGCGGTGAGTATAGACATCAACAACCGCAAAACCATACGAGTATTTGGTTAATTTGAAGGCGGCCATCTTATGGTGTACGGCCTTATAAATAGCAAAGTTTGCCAATGTTTTAGAAACTATGATAACACACCCAATTTAAAAAAAAAAAATTATATTCAAATAGCGGGGAATATACCTTTTCAGTCTTTAGAAGAAATATATTGCATGAGGGTATAAATAGTCCCCATACAATATATTTCCGCTACACATTAAAGTATCCATAAATAAATGCGTGCATGGTATGATAACCGATCTCCTCTAGAAGGGGTAACACATAAATTTGCACCACTCCACTCTAAGAAAAATACCACACAAAGTGGAATATAAATACCACACAAATCCATACAAAAATCAGGGATGTATGTGCCTATTAAAATAGTATGTGTACCAATATGAAAACAGATAGCAAGAAAGGAGAGAAGAGAAAAAGAATACATAAATAATATACACACAATTCTAAAATAGTCTGAAAGATTCTGGGTATAGGACCTATCATATCAAGAAGATTGTGTACAGTAGAACTATATTATTTATCTGTTTAGTGCGACAATCTAATTTGGGAAGATGGCATATCCCAAACCCAGGTGTTCACAATTCTCATCCTAAGTCACATGTACGTGGCATTAGTCATGCACAAGAGTAACAGTATCAAAAATACCAGTTCAGGTAAGTTATTCAAACACAGCAGGTACAGAGCTCACTCAGCCTTTAAATGGCTATTGCAATATAAAAGAAAAAGAAAGGATCTATTATTATGTACATAATATATGGAGATGTCATATCCCAACATTTATGTGATAGATATTCTTATCCTGGGACACATGTACATAATTTCAATTTATCAAAATTCATCAAACAGAGTCACAACAATCACAGTGTCAAATACAGAAACAAAATAGGGGAATTGTATCAGTTGTATTATTTAACCCAGGAAATAATGAAGCTCTTTATCTGTATTGTGACCCATCGGTGTCGCCCTCCATCTAAAAATCCATTTTACCTCTTTTTGTCTGACCATTATTTCCCTGTCACCACCTCTGTTACCTGTGGGACCATGGTCAATAAGATGGAACCAAAATGAATTGTCGCCAGGATGTATACTTTTATAGTGATCATTCAGGGGGTATCGAATGTCTTTGTTAAATATTGTCCTCCTGTGCTGCTGTATATGATTCTTTAATGGGCGTACTGTGCTCCCCACATAAATGATACCACATTTACATCCCATCACAGAGAGAACGTGTCGCATTGCCGTTGATAAAGTGTGCAATATTATGTACTATGGGGGTATTATAGGCAAATTTAGAAATGTTGTTTTTGCCATAGGGGCACACATTGCACAATCCACATATGTAAAAACCTTTGGGTTTGGGTGGCAACCAAGTTTCAATTTTGTTGTTGACATAACTGGGACATAAGACATTGCGCAGTGATTTGCCCCTTCTGTATGTAACTGAGGGCAGATTAATAAGGCAATTCTTCAAACCCAGCACTTCTTTTAGAATACCCCAATTCTGTTTCAAAATGTTGAATATCTTGCTACTATTGTTATTGTATTGTGTTGTGAATCTGACTTGTTTATCTGTGGTGACATTCTCGGATTTTCTCGATTTGTCACTAAGAGTATCTTCTCTCTTCAGGTGTTGTGCTCTGTCGATGACTTTATCAAGAAGATCATTATCATAACCTCTCAGTAAGAATCTCTTTTTGGATTCTACAATCTTATAGAGGTATGCATCCTCTTCGCTACAGTTGCGCCTGATCCGTGTCATCTGCCCATAGGGGATGTTGTTGACAACGGACCGGGAGTGTGCACTGTCAGCATGTAATATGCCACTACAAGCTATGTCTTTCCTATAAAGAGTGCTCTGTATTACGCCATCTTTAACATAATACCTTATGTCCAGGAAGTTAATTTTCTCCAAAGTTCATAGTAAGTTTCACATTATACTGATTGGCATTTAGAAATGTACTCTTTTAGTTATTCCAAGGATCCAGACCATAGACGAATAATATCGTCTATGTACCTCCCCAAAAACACAATGTAATCTGTCCGGGGGAGGCACATCTACCCCAGGCATGCTCCCTCTCAAACCACCCCATAAAGAGGCAGGCATACGAGGGAGCAAACCTGGAGCCCTTAGCAGTACCAATAATTTGTTGGAACCAGCACTTGTCAAAAAGGAAGTAGTTGTTACTAAGGATGATATCCATCATTTCCATGATCATCTCATTAAAGGCATATTGGTCAGCACTGTCCTTATCCAAGATTGACTGTAGAGCTAGTGTTCCAAGCTCTTTGTGTATACACGTGTATAAACTTTCTACGTCAAAAGTGACGAATAAAGGTTCATCAGACCATTCATAATCTTTGAATTTTACTAGGATGTCTTTACTGTCCCGAATGTAGAAGGGGAGGTTGACAACATGTTTTTGAAGCCTCAGGTCAACAAACTCTGAGAGTTTTTCAGTGGGACATGATCGGATGACCAGGGGAAAAAGGATCTGACTTGTGAATTTTCGGCAAGATGTAAATGCACGGATATTTAGGACATTCAACCCTTAGGTATCTAAATTTGTTTTCAGTCAATAACACGGTGTCCTTCCATTCACATAGTTTCATGTTTATCATGGTTGTTAGATTCCCAATAGTATTCCCCATGATCCTCCGATAGCAAGATTCATTGCTAAGTTGGCGTTTTATCTCACCCTTATAATCACAATGATTCATAATCACAACATTACCGCCCTTATCGGCCTCTCTTATAATGTTGCTTTTGTCAAATGTAAGCCTTTTGAGTGCCTTTCTTTCTTGGGGGTAATGTTGTGATTAATTGGAGGAAAGGTTTTTTTAGGGATCTCCAGTTTGTGTAACTCCTCGCTTACTTTGTCATAGAAGACATAAATATTATGGTGGTAATTCGTAGCAGGTTCAAACTTGGATCTAGGTTTTAAACCACTGTCAGTCATGTTGTTTTGTGGATTATCAAGTTCACTCATTAAAGATGTCATGTCATGGTTATCATCATTATCCAACGCCAGTAAACAATGTATGTTACGATATCTGCAATTGTATGTGTCACATGATCAGGGATTGGTGATCGTTCAGTGTTTTGTGAATAAGACTGCGAAAAATGATCTTTGAGTTTAAGAACTCTAACAAATTTGTACAGATCTATATGTGTGTCGATTATATCACCACTATGAGTTGGACAAAAATGTAAACCCTTACGCAAGGCAGAAAGTTCATCCCTGTCAAAGATTTTATTGGACAGATTGACAATGTTTAGATCATTATCACTTATTGTCCCATTTGACCACATTGGATTACAAATAACAGTATCATTTATTGTTTGAACCGTGCTGCCGTATTCGCCTTTCCAATCGTCCCTCCTTTGGAACCTCCCTTTGCCCCTCCTACCTCCCCGCCGGGTTTTGGTAGGTCCCTTTTCTGTTGTAGTCTGCTGCTGATGCGTAATTTGGCGAGCTCCTTCTGGAATGAAGAGGCCCCTTCCCCTAAAGGGATACATTAGAAGCTGAGATTCTGTATTTGACATTGTTACTGTTGTGACTCTGTTTGATGAATTTTGATAAATTGAAATTATGTACATGTGTCCCAGGATAAGAATATCTATCACATAAATCTTGGGATATGATATATCCATACATTATGTACATAATAATAGAGCCTTTCTTTTTCTTTAACATTGCAATAGCCATTTAAAGGATGAGTGAGCTCTGTACCTGCTGTGTTTGAATAACTTACCTGAATTGGTATTTCTGATACTGTTACTCTTGTGCATGACTAATGCCTCGTACATGTGACTTAGGATGCAAATTGTTGAACACCTGAGTTTGGGATATGCCATCTTCCCAAATTAGATTGTCGCACTAAACAGATAAATAATATAGTTCTACTGTACACAATCTTCTTGATATGATAGGTCCTATACCCAGAATCTTTCAGACTGTTTTAGAATTGTGTGTATATTATTTATGTTTTCTTTTTCTCTTCTCTCCTTTCTTGCTATCTGTTTTCATATTGGTACACATACTATTTTAATAGGCACATACATCCCTGGTTTTTGTATGGATTTGTGTGGTATTTATATTCCACTTAGTGTGGTATTTTTGTTAGAGTGGAGTTGTGCAAATTTATGTGTTATCCCTTCTAGAGGAGATCGGTTATTATACCATGCATGCATTTATTTATGGATACTTTAATGTGTAGCGGAAATATATTGCATGGGAACTATTTATACCCTCATGCAATATATTTCTTCTAAAGACCGAAAAGGTATATTCCCCGCTATTTGAATATAATTTAAAAAAAAATATTTTGGTGTGTTATCATAGTTTCTAAAACATTGGCAAACGCTGCTATTTATAAGGCCGTACACCATAAGATGGCCGCCTTCAAATTACCCAAATGCTCGTATCGTTTTGCGGTCGTTGATGTCTATACTCACTGCTATGTGCCTCTGACGTCATGCCGGCATTTGTACATCTGATATTCTACTTTGGGTGTCGTAATTGTCAGAATATAGTGGTGCAAAATTACGTGTTATCCCCTTCAGAGGAGACCGGTTATCATACTATGCTTACAACGATTAATGGATATTTTTGTGTAACCGAACTATATCGTATGGGTTTTATTTATACCCGAATATAATTTTATGAATACCAATAGTGAGTGCTCTCCGTAAATTGATTGCCTTGGGTGTTTTATCATTGTAACTTCTGCTATTCGATATGGCCACATGCTATAAGATGGCCGCCGTTAAATTAACGAAATATGCTTAGGGATGCAACGTCGTCTATGTTTATACTCACTGCTACGTGCCTTTTACGTCGTTCCGGCATCCGCGTCTTGGATTGAAGGCTTTAAATGGTGGCGCTTGAAACTGTGAATGTACTGCTGCTGGTTTTCATGCTGCCTGCCGCGTTTGCTCTACATTGGTAAGTCTGTGACAGCATATTTTAGAATTAGGTGGTGACTATGCTGTTCTTTGTGCCTTATCTTTATTAATTTGTCTCTTACAGCTGGACTTAGACATAGGAGGCTTCTGGTGGGCTTCGTTATATTCGTTATATTAGTATTAAAATTATTTGAGCTTTGAACCCTGAAGGTCCCTGGTGTTGATGAATTCATAAACAGCTTATTTTTGCGATTTGCATTCCTGTCTGTAGTGCTGAACTGAATGTAGGATCCTGTTTATTATAACTCGAAAATTTGCAAGATACTTTTTTCCTTATTTTCAGATATGGTTTGTAAATAACGACTGTGTTTCTTTACCATGTCTGTACTCCCCCCTGTTCTTGTTATTTTTGGGTGAACTTATGGTTTACAACCTATGGGGATCGTTTGCATTTCCTATGTACTGAACAAATATTTGTTTTGGTTTTCTCCTTGTTGCACAGATTACAATTGAACTCTAATATTATCAGCAACCAATATTTGGCAGTGTTTGTGCTACTCATTTTGGAAACCGGTATTTGGAGGTATTACTTACACCTCGATTTAACTATAGGTGAGAATATATTGGGTTATTTTCGCCAATAAGGTTACTGAGGTTATGCTTGTGCAAGGAAATTCCATTCTCCCTCCTCTTTTGGGATAATTTCATAAAATAGGCCACAAATGTCATTTTTACGTGCGGACATTTTAGGCTCTCTGATGCAGGATTACCTTGGATGCGGGGCAAGTGACAGACTAAGTGGCTTCTAGCTATATAGATATTATCATGGACCGAGGTCATATCTATGCGAGGGTACTTTCATTTCCCCCTTTTGTTACAATTTCGCAAAAGGGCCATTTATGTTAGTCTTGTTCGCGGGTTTTCCACTCTACTGCTGTGGGATTATCTTTAGCGGAGGGCACCTGTCATAAAGTATGTGGCTCGTATTTATATAGAATAGGTTTTGTTATAATTTGACTTTCTTTGGTTATTATCTTTGGTTATTAGATTTTATTACTGATGTGCCAAATAAACACACTTCCCAGAGTATTACGTAGAGGCCTATACCAGGATATTTTGATTCTCTACATTCGTTGTGCCAACAATTCTCAACCTTAGTGACTCTTAGGTGAGATTCCATTTTCATATTACAGTTATTGGTGGTACTTCTTGATTCACATTGTGCCTTGGGAATTTCTTTTCTTTTTGGAGCTACTTTCTACTCTAACCGCATTATTGCACATATAACTCTTCCTCCTTTCTCTCCTTTTTTTGTTTCTTCCGGAATAGATTTCTGGGACCCCTATGTACTTTGATGTTTCTTTGAATATAAATGTTATAATTGATTCCCACTAATTATAGGTTATTTTTATGTTGGTTAGATACGCACACTATGGTGGGTTACAGTAATTTGTGATATATGAATAAACTAATGGACCGCATATACACTCCTAATATATATTTTTGTGTTACTTGTTTATGTTTCAGTTATGTGGGTTGTTTATGTTTATATTTATTTTTATTTGTATCTATGTTGTTGGGTATTTTTTTAAAAATGTGGTTTATATTGGTGTTGATTTTAGTTATATCTGCGTGCTACATAAATGGTTTTATAAATTGGTTTCAGCCCTGAAGACGTTCCTTTTTGACAATATGGAACGAAACGCATTGGCTGTTTGCCGTTTTGAAAGGTTTCAAGAATAAAGAAGAACTTTGGAATATACTTGCTTGCTTTGATTTACTTGCTTCGTGTGCACTTTCCCTATCTGTGACTTCATCAAAAATCATCATTATAAATCATTTAAACACTATTCACTTGATATTCTTTATTGCTGTATCTAAAATATGTTCAATGCATCACTTATATAAGCTTCCACCTATTCAAGCATGTCTCACCTTCCACCTCTTAATACTTGTTTCAGAACATCAAATAATCAATTACATCTTTTTTCAGATATTCTGTACAAATCAAGCCATAAAATCATTCTTCAATAATGCATATTCAATTGAATGCTTCTTTAGGAATTCAATCCTCATTATCATCACATACTCCTAATTTCTCTCCAATTTCTCTCCCATTTGCTCTCCCTTTATATCTCATAGCTAAATCAATCCAATCGGGTCCACCAACTTCCCCCCCCCCCCTATTCTTATTTTTAATACAATTCAAATTGTAGGACCCAGACTTAACCACATTAATTCTCTATTATTCTGCAAGTACACCTGCTGTTGCAACATTTCTCTTTTTAAACATTTTCATCTCAACCATTCTCATATTTAGACTCCACTTATAATTCCTAGGTCATTTTGTGCTTCAGTACCCTCTCTTCTCATCCTCACCAGAGTACTCTGGTCTCACACTTTTCTCCATACATGTCATTATGGCATTATGAATCTGGAGAGCCAGGCTTATATATTGTGGGTGACACCCTTCTAACAGCCCACACAGTTAGCGAGCCTGGGACCCTAAGACCATGATACTGTCCACAATATAAGGGGGTACAGTTATCAAAAGACAGGCCTACTGGCTCTGTCTGAGTGTCACCACATTAAGAAAAGCAAAGGCATATCATAACAGACCAATGCAACACCATTCATAAAGCTAGCAATACTGCCACTTTGAAGTGGCATTCACATATGAAAACCGCTGTGGTCAGAAAAAAGCCTGTTTGTGCACTGTAAAATCATTTGTGTGAAGAACATATATATGGCTTCTTTCATGTATGAAACCAACATGATATCAGAAGCCAACTATGTATGTTAAACAGGGCAGTTGATGGATCATGGCACACATAAATTATACATTGTGAATTAAGATATGTTTTTAAAGTCTGTACATATAAAATGCAAAACACAAATATTAGTTGGTGATATAACATTTTCTTGTGTATAAAATATTTTTTGAACATAAATTGTTCATATATAGTTTGGTTTTGAAGATTTCTGTCTACATTTCCTCAAGAGATAGTAATACAATGTTCAATCAATATATGAGCCAGCTGGATTGTTGGTTTTCTTGGATGTGAGAGCAAAGGGGCTCTCTTAAATCAAAACAATCCAAGGTTTCTTTTTGTACTTTTGAGTTCATATAATTGTTCCTAAACTACAAGGTACATTGAGTGTATCAGTTTATTACAAATCCAGTAATACTCCTCTGCACACAGGAAAGGCAACAAATGAAAGACTGAAGTCTCTTCAACAAAATAAGTCTCCGACTTAATTGGAAGATACATCGAGTTGCAGGAAAGGGTCTTTAATAGAGGCTGCCTTTAATAGAAATGAATGCAAAAAGAACTATTGATGGACAGAATGCAGAACAATGTCATACAGTCACCCCAGTACAGAGATCTGGGCCTAAATCCATCGTTTTTTTGCTCACCACGCCATTCCAGTTTGAACCCAGCCATATGCAAATCAGTCTTGACCCTGTGCCTCATGGGAACAGTCCAGCCCGAACTGCCGAGCCAGGTCCTCCCTGGACTGGAAACAAGCATCCTAGGACCGGTTTCGGGGTTTCACCCCTCTTCAGCCAGGATAGCTTGATTCCAGTGGCATGGAGACCATTGGACTCACGTCTGAGCATACCCGTACCACTCGGGGTGACAAATGCAAAAAGAACTATTGATGGACAGAATGCAGAACAATGTCATACATTCACCCCAGTACAGAGATCTGGGCCTAAATCCATCGTTTTTTGCTCACCATGCCGTTCCAGTTTGAATCCAGCCATATGCAAATCAGTCTTGACCCAGGGAACAGTACAGCCCGAACTGCCAAGCCAGGTCCTCCCTGGACTGGAAACAAGCATCCTAGGTCCGGTTTCGGGGTTTCACCCCTCTTCAGCCAGGATAGCTTGATTCCAGTGGTGTGGAGAGCACGGGACTCACGTCTGAGCATACCCGTCCCACTCAGGGTGACAAATGCAAAAACAACAGTTGATGGACAGAATGCAGAACAATGTCATACATTCACCCGAGTACAGAAATCTGGGCCTAAATCCATCGTTTTTGTGCTCACCATGTCGTTCCAGTTTGAACCCAGCCATATGCAAATCAGTCTTGACCCTGTGCCTCATGGGAACAGTCCAGCCCGAACTGCCAAGCCAGGTCCTCACTGGACTGGAAACAAGCATCCTAGGACCGGTTTCGGGGTTTCACCCCTCTTCAGCCAGGATAGCTTGATTCCAGTGGCATGAAGAGCAGGGGACTCACGTCTGAGCATACCCGTCCCGCTCGGGATGACAAATGCAAAAAGAACTATTGATGGACAGAATGCAGAACAATGTCATACATTCACCCCAGTGCAGAGATCTGGGCCTAAATCCATCGTTTTTTTGCTCACCATGCCGTTCCAGTTTGAACCCAGCCATATGCAAATCAGTCTTGACCCTGTGCCTCATGGGAACAGTCCAGCCCGAACTGCCAAGCCAGGTCCTCACTGGACTGGAAACAAGCATCCTAGGACCGGTTTCGGGGTTTCACCCCTCTTCAGCCAGGATAGCTTGATTCCAGTGGCATGAAGAGCAGGGGACTCACGTCTGAGCATACCCGTCCCGCTCGGGATGACAAATGCAAAAAGAACTATTGATGGACAGAATGCAGGACAATGTCATACATTCACCCCAGTACAGAGATCTGGGCCTAAATCCATCGTTTTTGTGCTCACCATGCCGTTCCAGTTTGAACCCAGCCATATGTAAATCAGCCTTGACCCTGTGCCTCATGGGAACAGTCCAGCCCGAACTGCCATGCCAGGTCCTCCCAGGACTGGAAACAAGCATCCTAGGACCGGTTTGGGGGTTTCACCCCTCTTCAGCCAGAATAGCTTGATTTCAGTGGCATGGAGAGCACGGGACTCACGTCTGAGCATACCCGTCCCACGCGGGGTGACAAATGCAAAAAGAACTATTGATGGACAGAATGCAGAACAATGTCATACATTCACCCCAGTACAGAGATCTGGGCCTAAATCCATCTTTTTTTGCTCACCATGCTGTTCCAGTTTGAACCCAGCCATATGCAAATCAGTCTTGACCCTGTGCCTCATGGGAACAGTCCAGCCCGAACTGCCAAGCCAGGTCCTCACTGGACTGGAAACAAGCATCCTAGGACCGGTTTCGGGGTTTCACCCCTCTTCAGCCAGGATAGCTTGATTCCAGTGGCATGAAGAGCAGGGGACTCACGTCTGAGCATACCCGTCCCGCTCGGGATGACAAATGCAAAAAGAACTATTGATGGACAGAATGCAGGACAATGTCATACATTCACCCCAGTACAGAGATCTGGGCCTAAATCCATCGTTTTTGTGCTCACCATGCCGTTCCAGTTTGAACCCAGCCATATGTAAATCAGCCTTGACCCTGTGCCTCATGGGAACAGTCCAGCCCGAACTGCCATGCCAGGTCCTCCCTGGACTGGAAACAAGCATCCTAGGACCGGTTTCGGGGTTTCACCCCTCTTCAGCCAGGATAGCTTGATTCCAGTGGCATGGAGAGCACAGGACTCACGTCTGAGCATACCCGTACCACTCAGGTGACAAATGTAAAAAGAACTATTGATGGACAGAATGCAGAACAATGTCATACATTCACCCCAGTACAGAGATCTGGGCCTAAATCCATCGTTTTTTTGCTCACCATGCCATTACAGTTTGTACCCAGCCATATGCAAATCAGTCTTGACCATGTGCCTCATGGGAACAGTCCAGCCCGAACTGCCAAGCCAGGTCCTCCCTGGACTGGAAACAAGCATCCTAGGACTGGTTTTGGGGTTTCAACCCTCTCCAGCCAGGATAGCTTGATTCCAGTGGCATGGAGAGCACGGGACTCACGTCTGAGCATACCCTTCCCACTCGGGGTGACAAATGCAAAAAGAACTATTGATGGACAGAATGCAGAAAATGTCATACATTCACTCCAGTACAGAGATCTGGGCCTAAATCCATCGTTTTTTTGCTCACCATACTGTTCGCGTTTGAACCCAGCCATATGCAAATCAGTCTTGACCCTGTGCCTCATGGGAACAGTCCAGCCCGAAATGCCAAGCCAGGTCCTCCCTGGACTGGAAACAAGCATCCTAGGACCGGTTTCGGGGTTTCACCCCTCTTCAGCCAGGATAGCTTGATTCCAGTGGCATGGAGAGCACGGGACTCACGTCTGAGCATACCTGTCCCACTCGGGATGACAAATGCAAAAAGAACTATTGATGGATAGAATGCAGAACAATGTCATACATTCACCCCAGTACAGAGATCTGGGCCTAAATCCATCGATTTTTTGCTCACCATGCCGTTCCAGTTTGATCCCAGGAATATGCAAATCAGTCTTGACCATGTGCCTCATGGGAACAGTCCAGCCCGAACTGCCAAGCCAGGTCCTCCCTGGACTGGAAACAAGCATCCTAGGACCGGTTTCGGGGTTTCACCCCTCTTCAGCCAGGATAGCTTGATTCCAATGGCATGGAGACCACGGGACTCACGTTTGAGCATACCCGTCCCACTCTGGGTGACAAATGCAAAAAGAACTATTGATGGACAGAATGCAGAACAATGTCATACATTCACCCCAGTACAGAGATCTGGGCCTAAAGCCATCGTTTTTTTGCTCACCATGCCGTTCCAGTTTGAACCCAGCCATATGCAAATCAGTCTTGACCCTGTGCCTCATGGGAACAGTCCAGCCCGAACTGCCAAGCCAGGTCCTCCCTGGACTGGAAACAAGCATCCTAGGACTGGTTTCAGGGTTTCACCCCTCTTCAACCAGGTAGCTTGATTCCAGTGGCATGGAGAGCACGGGACTCACGTCTGAGCATATCCGTCCCACTCGGGGTGACAAATGCAAAAAGAACTATTGATGGACAGAATGCAGAACAATGTCATACATTCACCCCAGTACAGAGATCTGGGCCTAAATCCATTGTTTTTTTGCTCACCATGCCGTTCCAGTTTGAACCCAGCCATATGCAAATCAGTCTTGACCCTGTGCCTCATGGGAACAGTCCAGCCTGAACTGCCTGGGGGTGAATGTTTTCCCTATGTGCAACATTCTGTCCATCATCTTGTGTGTTTTGCTGTTCGCCCTATGTGGGAAGGGTATGCCCAGACGTGGGTCCCCTGCTCACTACGCCACTGGAGTCAAGCTAAACTGGCTGAAGAGGGGTGAAACTCCGAAACCGGTCCTAGGATGCTTGATTCCGGTCCAGGAAAGACATGGCTTGGCAGTTCGGGCTGGACTGTTCCCAAGAGGCACAGGGTCAAGACTGATTTGCATATGGCCATGTCTGAACTGGGGTGGCGTGGTGAGCAAAACAACGATGGATTAAACCCAGATCTGTGACTGGGGGTGAATGTTTTGCCAATGTGCAACATCCCGTCCATCATCTTGTGTGTTTTGCTTTAATAGAGATGAGGCAAAATAGTAGGACAGAATCATAGTCTTGTTTTATACTTTTTGAAGGATTGTTTGTCACAGTTCTAAACTTAGTCAGTAAAGGATGCTGTTCCTTTGCTCAGCCTCCATTAGGAGGTAAACTAATATACACCATCGCTAACTACTGGCAATCACTCGGACTAGCATTCCAACCCATCATTTTTCTACCCGCCACCTCAAGATGGACCCAGTTATATGCAAATCAGTCTTCATCCTGCTCCTATCGGAACAGTCCAGACTTAACTGCAAAAGGTGGCATAATTCTCTGGATGGCCCCTTTGAAGGCAGCTTAATAGAACAATTCCTATGAACCCAAAGAAATTGTGAGAAGTTGGCCTGGTATATGCTGTCCACTAGTTATAGTGAGCACCTTGCACCAGTCCAAACAACCCCATATTGATGATAGGTTAAAGACAATCTTTATTGAAAGCTATTCTAGTGGTAGCTATGGAGAGCAGCCTTCAGGCTAAGTCTTGAAGGAATGTAAAGCAGCCTGTTATACCAGTCTATAATCTCTTGAGTGGCTAAATGAAAGGAGACCACACCAGGTATATATATAAAATATATGTATGTATTCCTAAACACACCCTACTAGTCTCTTTATGAAGCTACAGGTTAAAACACATAAGTTACACTTCAAAATATTACAGTAAATCAGCACAATAGATGTTAGGCCCTAGGGGCAGACCAATCCATATTCTAAGAAAGTGGTATAAGAACCACAACTTGACTAGACACAAGGCCTAGAGCCTGTAGAATCACTCGGACCCCAAGGAATTACCCAAGGTAGTGACACAGGGGACCCACGGGGGCCATGTGCAGTGTGAGAACACAGCCGCGAGCTCCCGTTAGCCTCTATGGGGAAAGTCGCGGTTAGATTTTTAAAGTTAAAGGACACTTAGAAAGGGACTTGGACCATACCCTCTTCGACTTAGACAGTTCTAGGGTCAACACCCACGGGAGCACCGGAGTGCTGGAGTTACCTCACCCAGGGAAGCCAGGTGCATATGTGTGAAATGGTGTCGGGTCGCCTCGTCATTTTCAATGGCAGCTTGCAGAAAAGTGCTGATGACGCGAAGATACGAAGTGTCCGAAGAGATCCAAGCCTGGATCAAAGATGTGAAGAACCTGAAAGCAGAGGGGACAGAGTCTGGGTCACTTGCCAGTGACCAGGGGCACGATACACGAATGCCCACCAATGTCGGGTGCTTCACGTGCGAAGAGGAGAAGCTTGACTCTTCAGCCACGAGGACCAGGAGGCGTCAAGGACAACCAGGAGCTGGATTTGAGCTGTCCCACAAAGGATGTCGAGTGCTGCAGCGTCGGTTGCCGGATTGGACACAACAAGCCTTGGCAACAGCAACCCATGCAGGAAGGAGAAAGATGCATCAGTGCGGACTAGCAAGGTCCTGGGGACTCCCCAAGCAATGGAGAGTCAGGGCACTTCTGGAGCAACCAGAGAAGCACAATTAAAGTAAGAGTTGCCTTCACAGGGGCCCACAACTTGACGGACCAGGGATCGCGAAGGGACCTCGAGCTGAAATGCAAAGAGCGGGCTCACGGAAGACTCGGCCCACAATCTTCGGTGCAAAAGGTGCTCGGGTGCTCGGGGTCTGGGCTACAAGTAACCCAATGCACAGCCTCGAGAGTTGTCAGGTAGCTGATGCACTTGTAAATGTGCTTGGTGTCCAGGGGTTCGGGTTCCACGATACCCACAAGGGCTACGGGTCTCAGCTTTGCTGGGGACTCGGTTTTTTTTCATTTCAAAAGAATCTTATTGTTTTAAGGAAGCAAATAGGGACATAAGATACAAGCAAAGGTGATATAATTAATATCAGACAAAGACAATAAATTTGTTCGATTAAAATTAAATAATAAGCAAACACATCATTGTCCTTCATTAATCTGCAGATATCAGGTAAATAGAATTAATTAAGGAGAGAAGAAACAAGTTGATATCCGGCAGAAGCAGTTATGAAGAGTATCACCATCAGATAACAAATTAGGGATGAGAGGAAAAAAGAAAGGAAAGAAGAAAAGATGGAAAAAATGGAAAAGAGATGAAAAAAGAGAAAGAAAAACAGGGAGGAGTGAAGGAAGAGAAGAGGATTTCCAAAGAAATCACCCAACATACAAGACAACATTAACCAGACAAATCAAAGGGATATTGATCCACCAACCCCTCGGAGACCAGATCCATGTACGTATCTAACGCTTTCCAAACGCCAGTAGATATAGAGGGAGAAAGATGCGCGTGGTCAACTGACGTATGAGCACTTCGTAGAAAGGAAACCCAAGCCCACCAAGTGTGGTAAGAAACTGACGAGAAGGATTTCCACTCCATGAGAATTACTTTGACTGCAATAGTCAATAAGAGATCCAACAATTGTAATTCCATGAAATCTAAAGGCAGAGGGACTGGGGCCGCCAACGGACCTAAAAGGATTAATGGAAAAGAAAGTTGGAATTCAATATTAAAGATTAGCATGAGATGTTTGTGAATTAAATCCCAAAAGGGTTGGAGAAGGGAGCAATCAAAGAACATATGTTGAAAATCGCCTGGTAAGAGGCCACAACTCCAACACAGGTTGTCTTCTTTGAGATTTAGTGAATACAAACGAATGGGAGTCCAGTGAAGAAGATTAATAGAGAAACTTAGACTGCATTAAGGAGGGGGCGATTTTGTTACGAAGAGAAAGTTTACCAATACCTTGCCATGTGTCTGAAGAGATATGATCGGTAACACTATGATCAAAATGATGTAACCATTTTTGCTGTGCAACAGTTTGGGAAGGAAGTGTAGAGGACGACAAGAATTTATAAATCCTAGACGCTACATGACCAGTCCTGATCCATAATTGAAAAAGCGTAATCGTAGAGGAGGAAGGATGAAGGTGCACTTTAGCAAGTGCTACCTTTATCTTAAGAAAGGTATAGAAGTCTAAATTAGATAGAGAAAATTGTTGAGTAGGGATGAGAAAGGGAAAGGATCATTGTTAGAGTCATAGAGATGTTTAACAAGTGAGATACCTTTCGCAGCCCAATAAGACATTAACTCTGGATCAATATTGATTTTGATTTTAGAATTCCGCCAAATAGACGACCATCTAGTTTTATGCAGTGGAATTGCCACTTTCTTATCCACTTTGCGGACCGCATCAATAGTATCTAAAATAATAGATCGAGAGAATGGAATAGAAAGGGTATTCGTGGTTAAAAGAGAGGCAGTCGGCAACGGGGAGGCCAGTGCTTGTTCTATTAGTAACCAGGATGGAACATGAATCGAGGGAGAAGAAAACCAAAGAGCACCCTGGGACGCCAGAAAGGCAGTTTGATACTTCCCCCAATCAGGAAAATTACATCCTCCCATATCATAAGATTTCCGTAAGAATTTATAGGCAATTCTAGCCCTTCTGTTATTCCATAAGAATTTGGAAGTAAGTAAATCAAGTTCATGAAAGAAGGAATCAGAAAGCCTTACTGGAAGCATAGAGGAAACAAAATTAATAATAGGTGTTATCATCATTTTAAGGGTCTGCAATCGACCCCACCAGGAAATATGTTTCGGAGACCAAGTTTCTAAAAGGCGTCGCACCTTAAGAATAGTTTGAGACTCATTATAAGTAACCGTAGCATAGAGAGTGGAACAAAAATAGATACCCAAATATTTTAGTTGCTTGGATTGCCACTTAAAACCCGCTGAACCCATATGGGAAGAGAAACAATAAGCATTTAAGGGGAACATCTCTGTCTTATCTTTGTTCAGGGTATATCCTGAAACCTATATCCTGAAACCTTTGAGAAAAGAGAAATCGTATCAGAAATAGCAGGGATGGCCAATGCAATATCGTCAGAAACAATAAGAACATCATCCGCATAAGCAGCTGATTTTATCTGATGAGACCCAAAAGAGAATCCCTTAATGTCTGGATGTAAGTCAATCATTCTAAGAAGAGGATCAATGGATAACAAAAATAAAAGAGGAGACAAGGGACATTCTTGCCTAGTACCCTGGCGAAGATTAAAAAAGGACAAGAAGCTCCATTTACTCTAATGTTAGCTCTAGGTCGGAAGTAAAGAGACATAGCCATACAGATAAAGGAGTCACCAAGATTGTGTGCACATAAAACAGCTCGTAGAAAAGGCCAAGAGACCTTATCAAAGGCTTTTTCAGCATCAAGGGCCAAGGCCGCCGCCGGAAGATTGGAATGCTTAGCAGAACCAAGAATGTGACAAAAAGTACGGATATTATCACGTGCAAGACGCCCCTTTACAAAACCTGTTTGAGAAGGATGAACCAAATGAGGAATAAGAGATTCTAGACGTTTAGCTAAGATTTTAGCAAAAATCTTAGCTTCCATGTTAAGAAGAGAAATAGGACGAAAATTTTTGGGATCCGAATGATCTTTTCCTTCTTTGGGAATTACTACAATAGTAGCATCAGCAGAAGAACCAGATACAGAACCATCTTTAATAAAAGCATCAAAGACGGACTGAAGCTGCGGCACAATCTCAGATGTAAAGGTTTTATAAAACAAAATAGGATATCCATCAGGACCTGGAGCTTTACCGGAGCGAGTAGCTTTAATTGCAGAAATAATTTCATCGGAAGTAATCGGGCCATTCAAAGAATGATTGTCTTCCTCCGATACAGTTTTCACAGGAACTGTCTTTAAGAACTCTTGACATTGTTCAAAAGAAGATTGATTAGAGGGGGTATATAATTTATTATAAAAATCTCGAAAGACCTCAAGAATTTCTTCAGTCTGAAATTTTTTCTTACCAAGATGATCAACAATAGAAGAGATTTGGGAAGATTTATAAGAAGATTCCTGGAACTTTAATGTAGCCGCAAGCATCTTACCAGCACGATTTTTCAACAACAACTTCTTCGATTTCTGAGCCTGAAAACCTATATGAGCTCTCTTAGTGACTATAGTATTGTATGTATATTTTAAATTCTTAATAGATTGTAGGCAAGATTTATCTTTAGATTGTCGAAAAAGAGATTCCTGACTTTTAATCTCAGCTGCTAAGTCCGTGAGTTCCTTTTTAATGGCAGCGTTTCTCCTTGCCATACATTTGATGACCTGACCACGGAAAGTACATTTAAAAGAGTCCCAAAGAACAACATGGGAATCAACTGAACCAACATTCTCACGGAAAAACGTCTCAATAGCATTGGAGAACTCCTGAACTTGGGAATCATCATGTAAGATTTCCGTGTTTAGCCTCACTCTATGGGTAAAAGACAAGAGTGTGAATGTCACCGCGGCATGGTCAGAAATCAAAATAGGATGAATAAGCGGAGATGAGGAAGATTGAACAAGAGAGGAGTGAACCAAAAGATAATCAATACGTGAAAAAGAAGAATGGGGGGATGAAAAGAAGGAGAAATCACAGCCAGTGGGATTATGAAGACGCCAGACATCCTGAAGATGGATAAGAGAGCACATATTAATCATTTGTTTATGTGATTTAGGGGGACGAAAATTAAAGGCAGAGTTCCTATCTAGGATAGGATCCATTGGTAAATTAAAATCTCCACCTACAATAAGATTACCAGAATGAGGTGTGTCATTTAGCTTTTTGGTGATTATTCTCCAAAAAGACGGGTCATCCTTGTTAGGGGCATAAATATTCATGACAAAGAGATCAGCAGTACCATCAGTCAACTTAGATAATAACCAACGTCCCTCTGTATCCTGTTCAGAGGAAACAATAGATAAACCTGAATGTTTGGAAACCAAAGTAAATACCCCATTTCTTTTGCCACAAGCATCTGAACAAGCAACATCAGAAACCCATTCTTTCTTCAAAAATAGCGCCTCTCTGGCAGAGACCTTTGTCTCTTGAAAAAGGACTAGATCCGAAGAAAGGAATTTACAGTAATCTAATATTTTTGACCTTTTAACTGGGTGATTTAATCCTTTCACATTAAGGGAAAGTATATTCAGTCCAGACATAAAGCCAATAATAGGGAAAAATGATATTCTATAATTGATAGAGGATATACAACAACCGACCAAATTCGAGCCCAGACACCAGACAACAACACAGAACAGGGAGAATCCAAGGAGGAAATCCGAAGAGAAAAGGAGAGAGAAGAGGAAAAAGAAAGCAGGAAAGGAAACAGAAGAAGAGAGAGAAGAACCAACAAGGAAGGTCTGAAAAAGACCAAATTCATACTAGGGGGAACATGGGAAGATGAGCAAGGGGATCATCAAGAGGAATAAATACAATCAGCATAAACAGCCCCAATACAGAACATAACTGTTTGTACTTAACTATGAAAAAGAAATATCTGAAATATGAACTAGAATTCATTAGGGTATTCCAAAAACAATTCATCATGTAAGTCTAACCGGCGAAATGTATATACCAACTTGATAAATAGAAGCAAATACATTATGTCAAAAAGAAAGGAGAAAGCAGAAGAGAGAAGGAGATCAATGTTAGAAATGAGGACATGATGAAAAATAAGCTAATAACTATCTCTAATATGAGGTAGCATCAAAACTGACACACACCTCGTGAAGAGCAGGAAAGAATAAAGAAAAAGAAATAACTTTCCACAGAGGACTATAAGGTATAGTATGAAGAGAATAAATGAAACACAATAAAGTAAAGGATGAAATAGCTGATCTGGAAAAACAATCCATGAAGCCCTATGGAGGATAAATAGAGGAAGCAAGTATATACTAAAAAATGTAACATTTAAAGAGAGGCATCTAGTTAACTATCCACAAATATATAACACTTGTTATACTTAATATAAATTTAAAGAGGCAAGCGTATCTAAATATATAACTATATAAGTAAAAAGAACACGAGACAATAAAATGCAATATAAATATGGTAAATTGGACCTAATAGAAATAGGCAGTTAGTAATACTAAAGAAACATACCAATCATTGAAATAGCAATGAAATAAAATATAAAAATTGGCTATACAGAACTTAAATTGAACTCTATATACAGCAATTAAGAGGTATCTATGAAGCAATTAATGCACATCAAACCATAAAACAGTACAGATGATAATCAATAACATATTCTATAGAGACAAAAACAACAAAAGGAGGAACACGTGAGAAGACCAAATTAACAATACGACAATGGAGATAACATTAATGGAAGTCAGGGAGAGAGGAAGAACAAAAATGAACCCGACCCTGACACGGATAAAAAGCAAGCAAAGAGGAAAAAGATTGACCTATCAGGAAACAATACTACGAAATATTAGAAAATACATAGAGTAGACACACCGGAGACAATGGTCACTTCATCATAGAGATACGAAGGTATCCCAGAAAAACGGAGAAAAAAAAACACAGCCCACACTAAGCTACACCGTCACGCACAAGAAAAACAACAACAGCGCACCAACAACAATGGGCATTAAGACCACCACACAGTTAATGCACACCAAACCATAAAACAGTACAGATAATAATCAATAACATATTCTATAGAGACAAAAACAACAAAAGGAAGAACAATACGCGATAAGACCAAATTAACAATACGACAATGGAGATAACATTAATGGAAATCAGGGAAAAAGGAAGAACAAGAATGAACCGGACCCTGACACGGATAAAAGCAAGCAAAGAGAAAAAAGATTGACCTATCAGGAAACAATACTACGAAATATTAGAAAATATATAGAGTAGACACATCGGAGACAATGGTCACTTCATCATAGAGATACGAAGGTATCCCAGAAAAACGGAGAGAAAACACAGCCCACACTGAGGTACACCGTCACGCACAAGAAAAAACAGCAGCACACCAACAATAATGGTCATTAAGACCACCACACAGACCTAAAAAAGATAAACTTAATAGATCTGAATAAGAGAAAGCTCATTGCAGTTATATGTAACCCCATCAGGTGCCAGAGGAACCAGGGGCAGGCGACGCTTCCACTTGTAGATCCATCTGCAACTCCATCTGATTGTCCAGAAACAAGGCCAAATCAGCAGGTTCATCAAAGATTCTGGAACGACCTTTGAAGGTAATACGGAATTTTGAGGGACCAGAAAAAGAGAAGGGAATGTTCATCTCAGAGAGACGTTTCCGAAGATTAAGAAAGCCCTTCCTCCTTATTACCGTGTCCCTGGCAAAGTCCTGAGAAATTGAAATGCGATGGCCATTCCATGAGACAACCTTAACCTTCCGCATATGAGCCAGAATCTGTTCCGTATGTTGATGACGCAGTGGCTTAAAAATTATCGCTCTTGGTAGCGTGGCAGATTTAGAGCGAAATGCGGGAACACGGTGTGCCCGTTCCAACTCAAAGTCTCTTTGGAAAGAAATTTGTAGCGTGGAAGGAAGCCACTGATATAGGAACTCAATCATAGAAGGTGCATCCTTCTCAACCTCCTCCGGGAGACCAAAAATGCGCAGATTGGATCTGCGGTTACGATCTTCTTGTTCAGTGAGATCTCTCCGCAATGCCGCCATTGAGCGTTCCAACTGACCAAGAAACCTAGATTGTTTTTGCATAGTATCCTCTGCACCACTAATACGAGTTTCTGTAGCTGAAACACGAAGGGAAAGACCCTTAAAATCATTCCTAATGGCTGCCACCTCCACTTGCAGCAAATCTGTGTTTGTCTTGGTAGACTGCGCAATGTCATGAACCTCATTAAGGCACGTCAGAATAGACTCAAGCGTGGAATTGGTGTCTTTGTGACCAGTGTCAGGTGTAGGAGACACTTGTTTGGACCTCTTAAGAGAAGTTTTAGAGTCCTTTGCGTCTTTAGCATTTGGTGACAAGCCCATATTTGCAGCCATAGAGCACACTGCCACAGCGAGGGCAAAATACAGCACCGCAGAGAAATGAAGGGAAGGAAAAAGCCAAAGGATACTAGTATATTAGTATACAGAAAAGAAATGAGTAAAAAAGTGGAAAGCGCACTTTCAGCAACCAATACAGGATAATACCACTAGCGGGCTTACATGAGCAAGGAAAGGAATCTCATGACAAAAATACCATGTCCTGCAGGTAACAAAAGAAATGCCTTCCGAATTCAGAAAAAACCAAGAAGCAGGGTGTCATAGAGCAAGAAAACACCAAATAAAGGCATTGGAGGCACTCTGAAAAGAGGTATGGTAAAATAAAATATAAAAATAGTCTCACCATAGGTATCAATATAACATGAGTAAGGAGAGAAAACCAATATAGACTTCCAGCAATACGGAAATAGTCACCAGCACCTGTTTATCAGCATTCCTGACAAAACCGTGGAAATAGCGCCGTCGTGTTGTGGAGAAAAACGCATCTTCGTCAGTTAGGAAAACAAAATGGCGGCCGCTCGTGGAAACACCGAGCGCCACCTCAGAACAGCAGAAATGCAGGCACCGGGAGCTTCAGAAGCAGGAATCCCTCTCAGGTCGCACACGGCAGGATTAGGGATATGAAGGTCATCTTTTCCGCAGTTAAGGGGCAATATGAAGCAGTAAATAATCCTCCGACGTCCTCGCTCAGCACAGAGCTCAAGCGCAACCCGCCATCTCGTAGCGGTGCGCAAGCCACGCCCCCCTGCTGGGGACTCGGTTTGGCCTCTGGGAAATCTAGAAATCCACCTCTGGCATTGCAAAGTCTTCGGCGTCCGGCAGGTGCATCGGAGATGCAGACCGAACAGATGCATCTTTGGTACCTGCCAAGCAAGGGAGTAACTCCTTTACCCCAAGGGAGATTCTTCAGTCATCTGGTGCTGAAAAGATCGCCGAAGGTCCAGGATTCAGTTTCAGGGTTTCGTCCAGGAATATCTAAAGTTCTGGTTACAGAGGTTTCTTCTTTAAAGCCAAAGAAGGGGTTGGACTAACTCAGGGGACCCACCTATGGGAGGGCTTGGAAAGAGGGGTGGCTACACCCATTTCCTTTGTCCAGTTTCGTGCCATTTTGTGATGCCAGGGTTCTTTTAAGCTGGTACCGGGTATACTGGTGCTGTCATATCTCTCCCTCTACAAGGGTGGGATCATACTCCCACACTAGTTTCTGGTGTGGGGGTATGATTCCAAGATGTTTGACACCAAACACGACATGTTTCCGTGCAGCCAGTCCAAAGTTAGTATTTACTGTTTGGTTATAATGCACTTAAGAGTATATGGTCAGGCTGCATCACAGACAACCCCGGAGAAGAGATTCCGAAGGCTGCAGAGGGGCTCTGCTCATGCATGGGCACCCTCTCTCACAAAACCCAGCACCCTGCCTTCAGGATTGATAAGGCCTGCCATAGGGGTGACTGATAGGTTTATATGTGCAGTGATAGGTGAGATATAGTGAACCTATATATCAGTAAGGGGTGCATGCACCACCTTACCCAGGCTGCAGTAGCAGACCTGTGGTGTCATTGTAGAGGGCTTCCCAGGGGTGGCATAATACATGCTGCAGCCCCTGGTAGGCCTCTGGGGTACCTAGGCCCTAGGTAAATAGAAAACCATATACTAGGGACTTATAAGGGCACCCCAGAATCCAATATTTTTCCAGGCTGGGGATGGGATGAGAAAACATCCAAAATTTCTGGGAAAATGGTTTATTCACAGGAAAAAAACATAACGAAAGTGTAGATAAAAAAAGAAAACCGAAAAGTGCAATCACAAACATGAGAAGGCGGTTTCTCGTGCTCAGTTGTACACTGCATACAATTACACAGGTGGAAATGGGAAACAGCCTTTATAACGAGGTTTTTACCACTTTTTGCCTTTACTTTACATTTTTTACCACACATGTTTTTACAACGTTTATGCCTTTACAAAGCATGCTTTTACCATGCATTGAAGGTACGTTTGAGCGTGTGGGGGTGTCTTCTCCCACAAATACATTGTTTATACTTATAAATATATATATATGAAAAATGTGTGGTAAAGGCATACATTGTAAAAGCAGAAGTGTTCTATAACATGCGGGGTAGAAAATGTTATGTAAAGCTATACAAAGTATTTCCCTGCGTTGTTCCGTCAAACAACTGGTGGAGAAACTTTTGCATGGTTGTGTATCAGAATTCACAAAAGCTTTCCAACTGCACCATGGGAAATTATTAACTCAGAAATTCAGAAATGTGCACCCATGCGAGGGTGTAGATCTGTTGGTGTAGATTTTAAAGAATTGGACCACATGCTTTTAGCCCCCTGTTTGCCACCTTTATTCTATACCATCGATTTCTTTTGCAACACTGGATGAGGCCAGTACACTGGAATAATGCGGCAGTATACACCCAAATTATGAGTCAGGATTCAATAAACTATGCTGATAATGCAGCACTCTATGTGGCAGTATTATACCACTATTTCTAATTTCAAGATTCATAAAAAAAAGTCTGAGCAAATGTTTCACATCATTAGTACCAAATTAACATCGAAACACAGCAATCAGGAGTTGAAAAGTGACCAGAAAACCTGCATGCAAGGCCTTCCATGTAAATCAATTTTTATATCTTTTGATCCATTTGAGGTAGAATTATTTTATGTTGAAATATGGAAATTATGTGATAGATGGTGGAATATGTGAAAAATGTATTAAATTAATAATTATGCCAAAAACATCAAAGACACAGAATTTGATGCTGCTAGTAACCCAGGTAAATGCTTTGGTTAAGGGTTTCTGCTTACAAGTCGCCGGGCTGTGTATTTCTAGTCAATTGTAAGTTCTGTATGACAGACAGCATAGGGACAACCAATTTACACACAGGAGAATATCATTGTATGGATAACTACTTTCAAGAAAAGAAGAAGTTACGGGCGGTTTTTTTATATGAGTTTCTGTTTTCCTCAAGCACACGCACGTTGTTAAAAGAGGATAAGGTGCTCACTTCCTTCCTGACCAGTATGCACACTGTTGCCAATACTGGACTTACTTACTTACATGGAATAAACTTCTGCAATTTTTTGCAGTTTTACATAGCATGAATTATATCCAAAGGTATAGGAGGGCTTTACACGAGCACCAGTTACATTATACAAAGATATCTTCTTTTTTTTGGAGACACAGGAGATTAAGGGTCTGATTACGAGTTCAGCAGTCTGACTGCTGAAGGAACGTACCCGCGACCGCAAGAAGACGGCTGCACCTGTGGCCTTCCGACCTTCATATGACAAGTTTCCTGAGGGACCAGCGGTGTAGCTGCGGCGGTCTTGCAGCAGTGGGGAATGTATTTCCATATATATTGATGCCAGTGTGTACATTTCGACTGCATATGTGTCAAATGCGCATTCATGCATGATATATATTGAAAAATAACACCTACTTATTTCTGGAGTCCAACCTATATGTGGGTAGTCTTGGTAATGGGTACATGGTGCCAAAGCACTTACCTGCATTTCGCCAAAGGCTGGGCCGTATTCCTCAAGGTAAAGATGCTCCTGAGCAGGAGGGACCTGGAGAAAGGGATCCACGTCGAAATCTGCTCGGAGGAAATGAAATGGGGTGAGTATGCACCCCAAATCCTTAGGTTTCTGCTGCCCTTTAGTTGGTGGTTCGACCGCCACGGTCAGCTTGTCTGGAAGCCAACTCGTAATACAGATGGTGGTGTTGCATCTCTGTTCCGCCCAATAGAGGCTGCCTTCCCCTGACCGTGAACCCCGGCAGTTGGCGGTGTGCTGGCAGTGCAGACGGTCCAGCCGCAGTTTTCACACAGCCAATCAGCCCAACTCATAATATGGTGGACAGCTCACCGCCATCACACCGCCAGGACGGCAGTCCACGGACCTCCGAACTCCTATTAAGCCCCTAAGTGATGTGCCCAGAATCATGGATGGTGAGTGTCGCAGAGAGTCGGACCTGGCTCCCAATGCCAAAGTCGGCAGCTCTGGCATTACACCTCATCCTCTCTACCATTTTGCATTTCGGGTGTTGTAGTCTTGTTTTGCTTCCATGAAGCAAATTAGACTAAAATACCTAAAAACAATGCTTTGTAGGAGAAAAGTTCAGGACTGGAGCTAGTTTAGTAATGACCTGAAGTGAAGTGATCACCTTAAAAAGGAACCTGGTGAGAATAGTGCTGGTATTACTGAAAGCCAATACAAGGCCTAACTTGAGAGAGACATGGCCATTCAAAGTCAAAGTCCATTCCTTGGTGATGCTCCAGACCGCCTTTATGTGCAAATGATAAGGTCCTTATGCCACCAGCAGATGGAAGTGAGATCAATCTGTGTGTGTATCCTCAACACAGGTCTAGGATGTAATGGAGGCAGGCCACGGCCATTTCTTGTTTCCAAGGCAGCTGGAGAGCGTCTTGTTTGCAACCCTGTAATTCTCCCTTCAATGTGGGACAGATTTCTGTTATCTGGGGGTGGGGCGGGCTGTGTCACCGCTCCAGCATCTTCTGTATTTGTACCTGCAGAGGCGGCCTGCTATCTTGAAGGTATTGTGCTTTAGCCCGAAAAGCAGGCCTCATGGGGTGAGGGGAATTATTTAACCTTGGAAATCCGCTTCAGTGTAAAATCCCTGTACATATAGGGGCAGATTTACAAGCCCCTTGCGCCACTTTTGCGTCACGTTTCCATGTTAAAAGTGACATAAAAGTGGCGCAAGGGGCTTGTAAATCTGCCCCAAAATGTGATTTGTAATCTACTATTTTATTACACACTATATACTTAACATGTGCTGGGGTTTGTTTGGACATACAAATGTGCAGAAAATGGACCTCTTATAAAGTTGAATTACTTATATTTGGTAACTAACGAATAAGATAAACAAACGAGTTTCAAGTCTTCGTTACAGAACGCGCTATTTACAGCTCAATTTACCCTCCTCCCGCTGCAGTGGAAGCATAATCACTCCTTGCTCTTGGTATTCATAGAAATGAAAAAAAGATGTCCTTGTCCGCTCTCTGCATTTCATCCCTTCAACTCCCAAGTAATCCCATTACCGCTGCTCCAGTGGTGGTGTTTGCAGTGACCCTGGCAAATGTCACTGACAAGCCGCCATTATTGAATCCACAATGCTGCAAGCAGGTTAATTACCTCTGCCCTTAAAGGAATATCGTCAGAGCTCTGTGCAGCACTCTGCTCCCGGTGCCCCAGCAATGAATGCAATACACAGTTTTCCGTAAAGACATATTGGCAGCCAAGAAAGATTATTTCTGTTTCTTTCTTATAGGAATTGGGCCTTTTGCGTAATATTTCAGTAAATTTAATTTTATTGACATAGATTATAATTTTTTTTTTTACAAATAAAACATTTGAGGACCTACGCTAATTTTTCTATATTTGGAAATTATTATTTCACTGGCTTTGGAACTCGAATATCTGAAGACCTAATATGGTTAACAGGTATCCTGCACCTCACAACAGAGAAGTGATTTCAACCCTGATCGTTTAGTTTTGTATGTCATTATCTTAATATATTACCAGCACACAATACTTTCTCTAATAATGTATCAAACAGGACAACATCTATTCTGTAGTCCTGACAGGCACACAGCAAATGAATTATTTGTTTCTGACAAACGTCCAGGACCTGTTCTGGGCTATTCCTTCGCGATGAAATATGTAAGACTGACCTACAAGATGTACCATCTCCACTCTGTATGGTGTCTTTACTCCTGTCACAGGGCGGCCACAATGAAACTAGTGGCACACCTTTATGCAAATTTTACGTTTTGCACCCCCCACTCTCCCTATAGGTGTGAGGAGTATTTATTCCCTTTCCACAAACTAGAACCCTCCAATACTTTTTCAAAGGGAGGTTGAGCCGCACATGTTGGAGACCACTGAAGTGTGGAAGGAGTGACCCTATGATGAAGCATGCCACCTCCGGGTGAGTGAGGGCTCAAGAATTGGGATCGTCTCGACTTCCCTTTAAAGGGTTTCTGCCTCACCTTTGCTGCCCCTGGAGTACTGTAGTTATTATTGTATAGGACAACAGAAAGCCCAAAACTGTGGCAGAGACCGGGTCTTAAATTAGCACTTCCATTGCCCCTTTATGTGATAATGTCCTCCCACTCTTTATCTTACACTTTCAGGCTCTTTTTAATTCCTAGTTTTTCCCTTTGCCACGATTTTCCTATCTTTCTCTTCCTCCTTCCCTCCCTTCGCAGCCTTTCTCTTTTGCTCTGGGTCAAAGTCTGACGATGATAAAAATAATCCCCAGACCCAAAATGAGTGCTGGTGCCCACCACCTGCAACCACCCACCTAGATTAAGCACTGTGGGTACCTTCTCTCACAATGTCCACTTTCCTATTGTCCAAAAGAGCTGCTCTCTCTGCCCGACCCATTCTTTTTCTTTCCCCTCCACATACACGTTGGCTGCCCAGATCTAGAGCGAACCAACCACACACTTTATCACCACAGATCGGGGTGAAATGAAGGCATTAGTTACTCGTTCCTCTGCTTGTGTACTACTCGTTAGTCTGGTGTGGTACTGCCACAGTGTCAGTACATTAGTAGACCGACAGTAGGAGGCAGTGATGTGACACTGATACTATCAATGATGGTGATTCCCCTGGATGTGCTGTTGAACTGGGGTTGAATCACATCACTGGCAGGGGGGAGAAATGTGCTCTCTGAGGACCAAGCTAAGTTAATAGAATTAAAGGTGCAGCACGACATGATGGCGTCGCACTGCTGCTTCTGTGGTGAAAGACAGTAGCAGGAAGGCATTGGCCAACAGAAAGATCCAGCAGGTTTTTATCTTACACACACACATGCGCATGCGCAAACAAATGCACACGCACGTGTGTGCGCACACACACACCCACACACATGCGCGCACACACACACACACACACACTCAAATGCATGCAAACACACAGACTGCCACACACACTGAAAAGAAATGAAATTGAATGATTGGCTATCGACTGCCTACCTGAAGTGTGGGTGGGGATGAACTAATCAAGAATGACGAACAGCCCCCAGTATTGATTGTTGTTATTGCATGACCTCTCCCTAGCCCCAGGACAGTGGCAATTGCTATTGGTCTCGTGCCCTCGTGGCCGATGATAAATAGGGCTGTGTGTCAGTGTCTAAAACATCTTCACGCTAATTAATGTTAACCAAGGCAACAGTATAGATTTCACTAAATATTTAAGAAAACAGCTGTGGGCTGTTTGGAGCCCCTTCTGCCGGGTGCCCTTCTGCAATGTACAAATTACTAATAAATTAAAGTGGAAAGGAAAAAAGGACACCAAGGATCATTACACAGGGGACCTCCAACGATCAGTGATTCCGTGCCGTCGCATTCTGGTCACTTAGGCGTCACCTATCATAGTAACTTTAAAAAGGTGAATGTGCCCATCGATATCTGAAAGAGTTAAATGATAGACCCAAAAAGGGCACATCAGGTTAGTGTTTTAAATAAATAATTAAAAAAAGCACCTGTGTAATCTTAGATATAGATACAATTTAGATTGTGTGGGCCAATCTAAATTGGCCCACACAAAGAGTGTGAACAAATTCAGAAAAATGTGCATCATTGGTGCCCTCCTATGATTTGCACTGAATATCACTGTTTAAGGATTCACAATTATCACCTGGATTTCTTGTACTAAGCATTGATTTCACTGTGTATTTCTTCTCTCCATACTTACTCCTGCAAGGGAGACAAGACGCTGTGGCAATATTCACACTTGGCGAGTGTTTCAAGGATTTTGCATAACCCTCCACACATGTTGATGACATTCTTCTACCCCCCCCCCCTTTTCTCACCCCTATCATATAATGTACAGGTGCATAAAATCTGTCCTACTTACTTACACTTGTTCATTGTATTGGCTTATATCTGTAGGTCACTCAGATAAAATCAAGGAGCTAAGCTCTGGAACATCTCTCCCTGATTCCTTTATGTGCCAACTTTTCCTATCCAAAAATGATGTGATTGAGTTTCTAGAGCACAGCCATTTAAGGATTTAATTAATTATTTAAACCATTAATGGTTGGGACATATGTTGGAGTGCTTGCAGTCAGTGGAGAATCAGGACGGGCAGGCAGAGGTTTCCGGCCAGACGACAGGCCATGCTACCCCTACTTCGTCCGTTGAGGACGATCCCACACAGGACTGACTGGGCCACCATATAGTCTGTACAGACTGAGATAAATGAACCGCAAGGCTGATGACCAGGCTAACAATGGGGTGGGTTGATGACCTGGGTTGCAGATTCACAGGATGCTACAGCACCAGTTTCCCACACATACTGCAAATGGGGGCCACGACACAGCAGCCGACATGTGTCACAACACTCCGCAAGCTGCACTGTCTTGGACTGTGTTAAGATGCTTTCCTCGAAGTAACGACCAGGAGACAGGAGATGAAGGTAAGTTCTTTACTAGGAGCACAACCTGGCATCCGACCACCTCCACGACCCAGCTGCACTGTCGGTAGTGGCGTGCCGTCAGCCTCACATTCTAAGAAGAATGAAATAACATTAGCATTACGTAACATCACAACAGACTGTTGCCCCAGTACTGACCCTTGAGGACCCCCCTCTCAGACACACTGCAGTGACCCTCTCTGGAGAGTTGAGAAGCTTGTTGCAGCTAACCATTCTTAACTCCCTGCCGGCCACTTGATAATCCTCCTTCAGGTATCCTGCCTGCCTTTTTGGGTAGATGCCCGCCACCAGCCTCTGCCAAGGTTTTCTCTTTTCTCTTTTTATTCTGTTTCTATTACTGCAAGATATATTAGCCAATACTGCACATATTCCTTTGCTGTGAGGATTGTTCTGTATGCCACATAGATACCAGGAGCCCAGCAATGAAGCTTCTGAGGGGAGCTCAGGGGCACACATGCAGACTACTATGACATTATGAATGGTTACTTAGGAGTAAATGTTACCATTAACTGAAAAGTTAACATGTACGGTGATGTCTGTGCAGTATTGTTCATAAAAAACACTATTAATGAATTCATTCATTAGTTCATTCATTCATTTATCCATTCATTCAATAGCTCATTCATTGGCGACATTTAGGACTGTTGTCACAGAAACTTTGCACTAGTCCCAAAAATACAATGAAAGTCCATTTGCACCCTTTAAGCTGCTTATATGATATGATGTTTGCAGCCAGGCAATACTCGGAGATAACTCATTACATTATCTTTAATATTTAATGTTTACAAACTGAACAGAGGACCCAATATATTACCTCCACTTTCACTTTATGAATATGAAATATAGACCTGTGATATTTGCATTACAGACTGGTCCACCACAGCATTAACACTTTCTTTACATATAATTTAAAGTCTTTTGACACACCTATCTGTACAAGTAACACACCGTAAAATCTTTAAATGAAACTCATTTTGTTTTCACATTGATCAAGGAAAACAATTAGTAAAGGAGATAATTATGAAATATGTACACATCGGATAGAAGGAAATACCAGAACTGAATGAATAGGGTGCCCATGTAAATAAAGTGCTGCAATGAAATACTAATGCTTTAAAATTAGAGCTTTACAAATGCTTAAAAATAGATCGTTACAAATGCATAAAACATGGAGTAAGAACATTTAATAACATGACATACCATAAAAGAGTAATTCTTTAAAAACAAGTTCAGTTTGTCAAATGGGGAGGTAGCCGAAATTAAGGGCCTAATACGGCAGTCTTCTCATTGGTGTCGGATTCACCGCTACGACTAGGCAGTCCGTCCGCCGTATTACGATGTTGGTGGTTTGCTGAACGAAAGACAGCCGGATTATCTCCACCACTGCCAGCCATTCGCCGATCGCCTCACAGACGGTCGGTGAAAAGCAGCTGTCACAGGGTGGCTCAGAGAAGTTCACGCTGTCCAAATTCTGAGTTGGCTTTCAGATGGGCAGACCGTGGCGGGAAGACTGCCAGCTTCGAGTCTGCAGAATCAAAAGAATTGGGTGCATACTCACCTATTTCCTTTTCTTCCCTTCAGTATCCCATGTGGATGCCTTTCTCCAGGCCCCCCCTTCACAGCAGCACCTTGAACCCGAAGAAAACAACTGTGTTGGTGCCAAAACCTAGGTAAGTCCATTCTGCAGTATTTACCCATTGACTGGCCTGAGCACATATGGTCCAGACTCAAGCAATGGCTAAGTACTGGTAGTAGGTATTTTGTCACATGGGTCATGCATATGCATACATTCAACACTTGTGCAGTCAAAATATGCGCACCAGCACTGACACACATGAAAAATATACACCGCTGTCAGAAAAACCACTACTTGGCCAGTTGGAACATCGTAATATGGTAGGCGGAAGACCGCTGCCACTGCAGTCTTCTTGGGACCACTGCCACATCGGAACGGCAGTAAGACCACTGAATTCGTAATCAGGCCCTAAGTATTGAATGCAGCGACTGCAATTTATACCATTTAAACTAATGCCATGCTTCAAACACTTTTTGGATGAAATCCAACCCCAACTGGCTAAAACCCTTTATATAAAATTTCGCTACGAGACCCTTTTGATTAATATATTTATAGCCAAGTGGCTAACCGGTCCAGTAACCGGGAAATAATCTAAATACACTTTATGCTCACTAGACCCTGAGGAAGATATTGCACACATTTTATTTTTTTGTCCTGAATATTTTAATTCCAGAAGAAAATGGATAAAACCACTTTGCTTGGGTTTGGGGATGAGGGAGTTCCAAGGGGCCTTAAGAATATTAAAAACAGATAGTTCACAATTGATTGTATTTGGAGTTAGCCGTTTTCTACGTGCTGTGAACTATTTATGGATAAAGAAAGGCCTAAAAGTTTAGTGCCAATAAATTATAGTAGCCATTGGATTGACAGTCACTTGAAGACTCACTGGCAAAACACAGGGCCCGATTCACAGAACTAACTTAAGACAAAATCCTAAACTTACTACCATTTTCGTATTCACAGAAGGCATTTGCTCATTTTGGTATTCACAGAAGACACTTACTCACTTTGGTATTCACAGAAGTTAGGAGTCCTAACTTTAGGACTCCTAAATACATTCTGTGAATACCGAAAGTCTTAAAATTAGGATTTTTCTCAGTTTAGGAGTCCTAAAGTTAGGACTCCTAACTTTACTACTACTAAACTGAGAAAAATCCTTATTTTAAGACTTTCGGTATTCACAGAAGGCATTTAGGAGTCCTAAAGTTAGGACTCCTAACTTTACTACTACTAAATTGAGAAAAATACTTATTTTAAGACTTTCGGTATTCACAGAAGGCATTTAGGAGTCCTAAAGTTAGGAGTCCTAACTATACTACTACTAAACTGAGAAAAATCCTAATTTTAATGCTTTCGGTATTCACAGAAGGCATTTAGGAGTCCTAAAGTTAGGAGTCCTAACTTTACTACTACTAAATTGAGAAAAATCCTAATTTTAAGACTTTCGGTATTCACAGAAGGCATTTAGGAGTCCTAAAGTTAGGAGTCCTAACTATACTACTACTAAACTGAGAAAAATCCTAATTTTAAGACTTTCGGTATTCACAGAAGGCATTTAGGAGTCCTAAAGTTAGGACTCCTAACTTCTATGAATACCGAAATGAGTAAGTGCCTTCTGTGAATACCAAAATGAGTAAGTGCCTTCTGTGAATACCAAAATGGTAGTAAGGTTAGGATTTTGTCTTAAGTTAGTTCTGTGAATCGGGCCCATAGAATATTGACCTCCCATCAAGGGATGCGAACATTTTTTTAACGGCAAATGTTAATGATTTTCTAGGCTGGTTTTAATTGTGATAATATTATCGTGATTGTTTGCCATAAAATATAGGTTTTACATTTTTTATTTATTGATCGTATGAATTTGTTTCTTTCGAACGTATTTATGTCTAAGACTTGTAAATGTATTTTTTTAATGTTATAAACGTATCATAGAGAAATATTGTATTTTACTGTAATAATGTACTTTTGTGGCTCTTTTGAACCGAAATAAAGTTCTTTGATTGATTGAAAACAGCGACTGTTACAGCTAGGAAGAAACATGCTCTATATTAACAAGCATTGGCAATGCCAATAGGTTAGGCTTTATAGGAATGTTGTATGGTAATGCAAATCTACTTCACGGCCTAGAGAGTGGGCATTCCAAGGTGAGAATGCCCACATGTTGTAAAAATCAGTCATGTATATTGTGGCAGTAACATCATGATGTATTTTTATATCGCAGTAAGCACATAGTTTTTGTAATGAATTTAAAAATTGTTGTTCATTTCTCATTTGTTACACTTTTTTGTGTAATTTAAAATTTTAAATTTATTCTTAAATATTTGTGAAATGAAGTGGATGATTTTGTTTTTTAGATTGATTTTTAATTTTGAATGTAATTTTTATTGTAATAGAAATATTTTAAATTAAATGTATATAATTTAGTTTTTATTTTTTACTAAATATTACATGTTTTAATGTGCTAATAAGTGTAAGTGTTTTAAGGGATTATATCTTAATGAAACTGAGTTCATATTAAGTTCTTTTAAGTAACTTAGGGCCTTATTACTAATTGGTTGTACGACCGCAGTTGGACCACATTCGCACTCGCCAGCAGCCCACGGCATTGGCGGTCCACCGAGCAGCGTATTACGAGTCGACCACTGGGCTGACAGTGTGGAGGCAGGGATCTTGCAGCAGTGGTGAGTACTATTACCAGATATATAGATGCCTTTGTGTGCATTTCAACTGCATATGTGTCAGATGCACCCATAGGCATGATATATGTGGGCCAATACCACATACCCATTACTGGGCTTCGGCCAATATGTGGGCAATCCTGGCAATGGGTATATGGTATGAAAAGGACTCACCTGAAGATCGACGCACACAGGGCATTATCCTCGGGGTGAAGATCCTGCTGTGAAGGGGTACCTGGAGAAAGGGATCCACAATGAAATCTGCCTGGGAGAAAAAGAAAGGGGTTAGTACCCACCCCAAAACCTTCACCACCACCTTGGATCAGGCAGTCGGACTGTTGTGGTCCGCCTGTGGAACAGGCAACTCTCAATATGCATGGTGGTGCAGCTCCCCTGTACTGCCTTATGGCAGCTGCGTTTCCTCGATCGCAAACCAGGCGGTCGGTGGTCTGTTAGCGGTCTTGGCAGTCAAGCAGCAGTCTTTGCAAATCTGATCCACCCAACTCATAATAAGGTGGTTGGACCTCCGAGTTCACCATGCTCACACTGCCACCACTGCTACGGTGGTCCACGGGATGGCCAAACACAGAATAAGTATCTTAGTTTGTAGGTTTTAAAAAAAAAAATGTATGTATACTAATTTGTTTTAGTAGTGAATTGTAGAATTTCTAGGGGAACTGGGAGATTACATTTGTAATAAAACAATTTGTTTCTTAAATATTTATATGTATTTGTAAGTGCATACATTTATTATGACTTTCCACAATGTCGTTAAGTTTGGAGTGGAAATATTTAAAGAACATTCTCTAAATATGGGGTTTATTCACAACAGTATCTTACACTTATATGTGCAATTTACCTTTTCCATTTTAAGTAACTATACCACTTTTGACTATGCCGAAAATCCGAGTGTAAAAATACTCAAAAGTGCAGACTTACAAATTTCCACCCCTGAAAAGAGGATTGAGCCAAACTTGAGAGTGTAAGTTACTACAGTCAAAAAAGAAACAGTAGTAAGCCCAGGACCACACATGGCCAACCACAGGTACTGCACCACCCTCCCATAGAACATAATAGAGATAGAGTCTTAAAACCAAACCCCATAGGAAATAATGTTAAATTAAACCAGAACATTTTAAGCAGTCAAAATATAAATACATACACTTTAATATGAAACAATATCTAGAAGTTAAATACATTTATTATTTGAGTCTACAAAATTATATAAACCTTTTTTAATGTATTCATTATTGCAACATTCATTTCTATTAAAATATAATTACATTACTTTATTTTGTTTTATATATGAAATAGATATATAACCTAATATACACTAAAAATCAACATAAATAGATTTTCAGTAATGTAATGTGAAGATTGCTAAATGTTTTTAGTTGTCCCTATACTTTACCGTATAAAGATCTCCACCAAGATGTGGAGTCTCCCTATGGTAAAGTATAGAGAAAAGTGAAAAATGTAACTCCCAAAAATTAGCAAAGACATTTTTAAGTCAAATATTAATGTAAATTACTTTTATAAATCCATTCTAAATCTAGAACAAAATGTAAAAAATGCATCACTATCAAATTAGTTTTGAATTATATCTTTAATTAACATTAATTTGGGAATTAGAAATTTTAGAGAGGTGTTTATGCTACTAAAATATGATACACATCCGGTTCTTGTTGCTGCTATATCCAAATTTCTTTTTGCTTTGTGGTGTAAAGGCAGATGTCTAGTGAAAAGTTAGGGCTGAGATTTGGACGGTGCCATTTAAATTGATTTTGCTACCTTGATTTTAAAATGCTATTATTATTTTTCTTTTTAATTTTTAATATTCTAGCTATTTTATGATGCTGTATTTTTTAAGTCTATTTTATTGTGCTTTTATGGCAATAATTGCCGAAATAAAGTTTTCTTGACTTGACTTGACTTGATTAACATTAACATTAATATATTATGTTCATTAAAAAATACTTTTTCAAAGTTTCAAATTAATTTTTTAATGTATTCACAATTATTAAAAGTAAAAAACAGAGTTATTTGAAAGTGAGCTAATTAAAGTTTAATAAAAGAAAATGCTACATTAATTTATAAATTCAAAAAGATTGTTAAAATATTGTAGCATTGAATAATAAATATGATTTATTTTTAGATGTTTTTTCACCTCAAATTATATTTATTAGATCTCTATGGGCCCCATTACGATGCTGGTCAGATAAGCAAACGACCGGCATTGTATTGGAAACGGGACTGCCCAACAAGGAGTCTGCGGTCCCACCTCCCTAGTTATGATGTGACCGCCTTCACGGCCTTCTCCGGGCTGCAGCACATGCCGCAATAGGAAATATGCACTTTTTAAACATCCCTGCACCGTGTGGAAAGCACCATGCGGTGCCTGTCACACGATGAAGGGATTTTTAATGCTAGATAGTTTTTGATCTTTTCTTATTTCAAGGTATTTTGATATGTTTTCTGGTGTTTACTTTGGGTACGTTTGTTTTGATGGTATTTTTTTGTGTTTTCTTTGGCAAGGGAAAATTGTTGGGATTTATTTAACCAACTGTTTATTACATTGTTCATTGTTTTTGCCATTTTCTTGGGGTTTTTATGTCTTTTTAATGCTTTCAGAGTTTGGATGGCTTCCATGGATTTTATTTGGTTGTATTGTAAGTATTATATTTATCAATTAGTATTTTTGTATTTTTTTGGTATTCATTTAAAAAAGCAATTTGATGGATTATATTTTTTTATCTATGTCATATTGTCTATGGAGAACTTAAGCTACAAAATCAAGAGTAATTCTATTTTTTAAAATAATTATTTATTGGATAGCTTTTTTGTATTGTGTTGTAGTATGTTTGCTAAAATTTGCCATTTTGTAAATATATGTAATATTATTATGTTATATTAGGCATACATTTTGTTAATGTGTGGTTTATGTATATATAAGTAATACTTTTACTCAATATTCTGAAATTATGTTTCTTTCTTTCGTGTTATTTACAATGATACAAAACTATCATATTTTATGATTTATAAAATTGTGTATATTTCTTTTGTTTAGTTCATTAAAGTCAGTATTTAGTTAGAATTTTTTATTCGTGAATTTTTTATAGTAGCGTTCTGGCTATTGTTTCAAGTTAGGGTAGGCTTTGGTTCTTAGTAAATAGTTGCCCATTGCTTCCCAGCATTTCATGCATTTGTTTAGTTTCTTTGAATTTGTTTTTGGTTTAAGGTCTGTTAGGGATTATTTCTATTCTTAGTTCTTTTTTGCTTTGTTCTTTTTTAATATATCTCAAATTGGTAGAATGTTAAGTAGCCTCTTCCAAGCATCCCTGGAAGGAATTGTGCCGCCCTCCCACTACATTGTTAACTTTTTCTTCTTGAGACATGGCACTGTCCTAGACATTTCACGATGGGATGTGAAATTTGGATTGGCACCTGTCTTCTGATCAGTATAGGCAACCAATTAAAATGTCTTTGAAATAGTTAATTAGAGATAAGAGTTTGTATTAGTTTTTTTTTTTTTTTAAACCGTTTATTGCAGTTTGAAAAAGTTACAGGTATGGGCCTACAACCACTCGGCCGGCCGCTAGAGTGACAAAAGCATATTGCATACATACAGTAAGAGTCTCTTGGCAGTGCAACTTAGCAAAACAGGAGAAATCAATGTTGCAGGCCGCATAGCTCCATGCCCACAGTACGGTTCCCTTTTATCAAAACAAAACAACGCAAAAAACCACACCCGCAAGGCAACCCGCGATCCAAAGTGACAGCACGTGCTCCATAAGTGGGGGATCCCAACCAGCAGCAGAACTCTGGAGAGGGGAATGGGAATAGATCAGGGACTGGGGGACCGCGTGCCCAAGGCCAAGGGAGGGGGGCCATCTAGGAAGACGGAGCAGGCGAGGCAGCCGGTAGCTGTGGCGGCTCACAAATACCCCCGCGGTAGGCGTTCCAGGGGCCCCAGATTTTCACCCACGCCCCAGGCTTACCCCTCGCCACATACACCACCTTTTCACGAAACATACACCAATCCATATGTTCTTTCCAGGCCAACACCGCAGGGGGCCTCTGGGATCCCCACAATTGAGCAATGTCACGCTTAGCTATCATGTATCCCAGAGTCACCCACCGCGTCTGCGGGACCGAATAGTCATTTGGTTCCCACACATTCAGCAAGCATCTCCTCGCTTGAGGCAACAGCGCGACACGCGTAACCACACGCAGGACCTCATGCACACCACGCCAGAATCGCTCCACCTTTGGGCACTCCCACAGTATATGCATGAAAGTTGCCAACGCGCCACAGCCACGCTTACACATTCCGTCACCAGCAAAGCCCATACGTAGAAGCCTTGGCCCCGTCACGTAAACCCGGTGAAGGATCTTAAGCTGGACAAAACGAAGGCGAGCCGGGATGGCCACCTCTTTTGGAGAGGCCACCGCGGAAATCCAATCCTCGTCGTCCAGCTCTAGCCCGTCGGCAACCCAGGCCTCGCGGAGACTAGTCAGCAGGCACGATCTGTCGTTGATCAGTTTTTTATATATGAGGGAGATCGTGCTGTCTGGGACATGGCCATCCAGCACTCTGTCCTCCAGGGGGGAAGACTCCGGAATGGACGCGACATCCGGGAAGACGGAGCCCAGCGCATGGCGGACTTGTAGGTACCGAAAGTACTCACTGCCCTGCAGCTGAAACTCCGTCTGCAGCGTCGCAAAAGTCTTGAATCCCCCCCTCGTCCAGAGATCTCCCACAGTGCTGATTCCGATCGTGTCCCACTTCTCAAAGCCCTTCGATGTCCACAGGGAGCCCAACCTCTCTGACGCATATAGCGGTGACGCCCGGGTCAAACGGTCCTTCCACCCCATAGCTGCATTAGCCGCGTGCCAGACACGCACCATGACGCGCGTCGGTCCCGTCAGACGGGGGCTGGGCGCGGCAGAGTAAAGCGCTCGATTGTAGTCGCCACCGGGCAGGAGCATCTTGTCCATCTCAAACGCCGGGTTCAAGGCGGGCCCGTAAAGGCCATGATTAATTGCAGCCAGTTGGGTGGCCCAGTAATACCGTTTAATGTCCGGGAGGGCGACCCCCCCATCGTACCACGGGAGCGTCAATTTAGCCAGAGCAATGCGCGGCCTCCCGTCCCAGAACAGGCGCCGCTGGAGGCCCTCCACCTCACGGAAGTAGCGTGCCGGAACCAAGTCCATAGTATTCTGGAGGGCGTAGAGGAAGCGCGGCAGGGACATCATTTTAAACAAGGCCGCTCGGCCGAGCGGCGAAAGCGGCAGACGCCGCCAGCGCACCACGTCCTCCTTCAAGCGCTGGAGGGGGGGCAGCAAATTCCGCTCATAACGGGCCTCCGGGTCAAGAGTGATATATATCCCCAGGTACCGAAACCCCTGGGAGGCAATCTGGATCGGACAGTCCCGTGGTAGGACCGGAGCCTCCCCGGAAAGCACATATACACAGGATTTCGCCCAGTTGATGACAAGGCCTGAGTTGCGACCGAATGAGCGCAAAACATCAACCAGGACGATCAGTGATTTACGCGGGGAGGCGAGATAGAGGAGGATATCATCAGCATAGAGGGACACACGGTCCTCATGCTCGGGGGTCCAGCGGAGACCACGGATGGAAGGGTGCCACCGCAGCCACTCCGCCAGGGGCTCCAGGGCCAGTGCAAACAGGAGAGGTGACAAGGGGCAACCCTGTCGCGTGCCCCGCCCCAGCGCGAACGGGGCCGAGACTCGCCCATTCACCGCCACCTGCGCCAAGGGGCCCGAGTACAACAATTTGACCCAGCTAATAAAGCCCGGTCCAAATCCAAATTTCGCCAGCATCGCCCAGATGTATGGCCACTCAAGCGTGTCAAACGCCATGGTGGCGTCCAAGGACGCCAAGATGGCCGGCTCCCGCACAAATGGGACACGCGCGAGCACACCGTGCAAGCGCCGTAGATTGAGCGCCGTGTTGCGGTGTGGTATAAAGCCAGATTGGTCTTGGTGGACCAAGTCGCCCACCACGCCAACCAACCGGTTGGCCAACACCTTGGCGAGGATTTTGGGCTCCGCGTTCAAGAGCGAGATCGGCCTATAGGATGCGACCCGTTCACGGGGCTTCCCCTCCTTGTGGATCACCACGATTGTAGCCAGACGCTGGTCCGGCGGGAGGGAACCCTGCGAGTGTGCCGCCAGGAACATCGCACGCAGGTGAGGCGCCAACACATCCGGGCGTAGCTTGTATAGTTCGATGGGGATACCATTGGGGCCCATGGCCTTGCCGGATGCAACCGAGCGAATAGCCAAGGCAATTTCGTCCGAGGTGGGAGGAGCGTCCAGCGAATCCCTGTCCTCCACCGTAAGGGAGGGCAGTGCGATGTCCCGAAGCAGGGCATGGGAATCTTCCTCCGAGCAGGGGGAAACCGGGGAGTAGACTTCGCGGAAATAATCCGCAAAGCAGGAGACAATGGCTTCCGGCTCGGTGACACACGCACCATCCGCACTCTCAATCAAAGGAACCACGCGACTCGCTCTCTCCCTCTTGTCCAACCACGCAATCAATTTGCCAGCCTTATCACCCACATCATACAATCGCCCCTGCTGCTCTCGACTGAGGCCCCTGGCCGCCTCCGTGACGAGGGCCCGATAGGCCGCCTGCTTTAGGTGTAGAACATGCAGCTGGGCATCTGTTACCCCGCTCCCCAGGTCACCCTCCAGTTCTGCAATCTCGGCCTCTACCCGGGTCACCTCCTCCCGCTCGCGCCGCCGGGCATGGGAGATAAAGGAGAGGGCCTCCCCTCTAAGAACTACCTTAAAAGCCTCCCACAGGGAGATGGCTGAAGGGACCGACCCCACATTCTCGTCGAAATAACGCTGTAAGGATTTGATCAAATCGGCACGAATGGTGGGGTCGCGCAAATACCATGCATTGATTGGAGCCACCCTGCCATCCCCCCTCGGGAAGACATCGAAATGTAACAGCAATGGGGAGTGGTCTGAGATACCCCGCGCCAGATGGCGCACCTCCCCCACCCTCCCTGCATGGGCCGCCGGGACAAGGATGTAATCAAGCCGCGAGAGGCTACCATGGGCACCCGAGTGGAAGGTGTATTGCCGCTGTGCGGGATGCTTTAGTCGCCAGCAATCCACCAGGCCCAACGTGTCTAAAAGGCCGGGCAGCCACGCCTGTGCCCGGGGGAGGTCCCTGGGGGGATGGCGATCCATAGACCCAGAAGCTACCGCATTAAAGTCCCCTCCAACCACCAGCAGTCCACTCGGAAGGTCCAGGAGGAGGTGCCCCAGGTCCGCAAATGTGGTGGCTTGTAACCCAGGCGGGACGTACACTGATATCAAAATAAACACTCTACCCTCCATTCTTCCCACCAGGACAGTGTAGCGTCCCCTCTCATCATGGCGCACCTCATCGATCTCCAACGGGAGCGAGTTCTTGATCATAATACCCACCCCCCGCGAGCCCGAAGTGAAGCCAGAATGGGCCGCCAAACGATAGCCCCGCCGATTCATTGCCTGAAAGGAGTTACCTATAAGGTGTGTCTCCTGCAGGAAGACAACATCTGGTGAAATACGTTTCAAGTACTGCAGGACCACACCACGCTTAATCCTATCCCCCAGGCCGTTAACATTCCATGACAACACAGTCAAATCCCTACCCCCCATCATACGTCGAAACAATCGGTCGTCCCCCACAGAGCATCTTAAAAACAACAATATAGTAGCGGGTTTGCCTTGCGGTGCAAACAAACAACACACCCCCCCCACCCCCCCATCCCAACAGAACTCCCCCCTCCCTGCACCCCTGCATGAGCCCAGACAGCCCCCCCAAAGTGCAGTGTGCCTGTCGCCCCATAGCTAAAAACTAACTAGTCCCCCAGAGGAGGAGGGAAGCCCCCAACAGACCCCGCACGACCTCCATAGGAGGGGTACATATGCAATCAATAAATGGGGAAGGAACATCGTCCAGAGCAAGGCCTATTTAGTCACCCCTCAATTCTGATCCGGCGGGCCCTCCTCGCCAGCCGCGCCCCCCCCGCCCCCCCGGCCCCGATCTCCCGGCAGAGTGTCCAACCAGTCCCCAGCCGCCTCTGGCCGGTCAAAGAAGTGCGTGCGACCATCCACCTCCACCCTCAGCTTAGCTGGAAAAAGCATTGAGTACTTAAGGTTCAGGTCCCGTAGGCGACGTTTAACACCAAGAAAGCTCTGTCTCTGCTTCTGAACCGCCGGAGTAAAGTCTGGGTAGAAATGCACATCCATATTGTCAAGCTTGACCGGTCCCTGTTGCCTGGAGGTCTGGAGGATAGCATCTCTGTCCCGAAAGTTAAAAATCCGGGCAATGAGAGGCCGCGGCGGGGCACCGGCCTTAGGTCTGCCCCCAGGGACCCGGTGAGCACGCTCCACCGCAAAAAACTTACTCAGCCCCCGGGGCTGGAGATGGGTAAGGATCAATTCTTCCACAAAAAGATCCGCCGCCTCCGCCTCTCGTCCCTCCGGCACCCCCACAATACGGACATTATTCCTCCGGGCCCGACCCTCGGAATCCTCCAGTCGCCGGTCCATCAGGGCGCTCGCCTGGCCAAGCCGGCGCACCTCCTTCTGGAGGGCCACCACATCCGTCGTGAGGCTCGTTGCGGTGTGGGCCAGGGAATCAACCCGGTCGTTCGTTTTGGACAAGTCTGCCCTCACAAGGCTCACATCCACCAGGACCGAGTCTATTTTCTGCGCTAGGGTGTCGAAACGCTGGTCCACCGAGGCCTTCATCTCTGCGATGGCACCCATGACGTCCCGGAGGGTCAGATCCACAGGCTGAGCAGATGCCTCCGTCGGGCCCGCCGGGGATGTGCGCGATGTCTCCGGAGAACCCTTCTGGAGAGTGTAGCGGTCCATACTGTTAGCTTGGTGCGCCGTGTCACGGCGGGTCGTCCTCACCTTCGCCCGGTCGCCATCTTGTTTGGTGGACATGCTTGCCCTCCCACTGTCGTGCCAATCTCCTCGAACGGGCCGCTATACCAATTCACGGGCGCCGGGGGGAGGCGGGGGCAACCACAGAGCCGCAGGTCAACCCACAGCCGGCGGGTCAGCCGGGCACTTAGACAAGACCACACCACCGCGCCCCGCTCCGCAACCCTACCTCGCTTGAGGGCAAGGAGGGCGCAAAAGCGAAAGTGAAAGTGCGGGGTACGCGAGTCGCCCAGCCTTGCCCGCCGCTGTTGTTCACTTTGTCCCCGGATCGCCCCACTACTCCAATCCGGGGGGCCGGCGAGGAGAAGGCCGCAACCTTCGATCGGTGCTCCCACCGGTGTCCGGGGTCCAATTCGAGCCCGAAAAACGGGTGGCGCCTCAGCTCGGGTTCCCCGACACAGTCCCCTCAACAAGGACAGGATATCGCCAGGATTAATTCAGGAGGTCGCGGAGGTCCTCGGGAGCCTCGCACCTACGCGGCCATCTTGGTTGCGCTGTGACACAGATGTTGACTAAGCATATTAATCTATTGCAGTCACACTCAAAGAATGACCTAGGGGATGCATGCGGCTCACCTTACCTTTATATGTGGCCCCCTGGTCAACAGCGGCACTGTAATGGTGTTTACTTAACTCAGCACCAACATTAACAAAAATGCTAAAGAAACGGGTAAGAATTTATTTAAAGATGAATTGAAGTTAAAGAAAGTAAGTAACTAGGGTGTCCTGCACCGCTAAACTTTAGAAACACCTTCATTTTTGAAGATATTTTGCAGCAAAGGTGTAAAAGTATGATAAACGTCTTTTCAAAATTCAAAAAGTGTATTTCATTCACAAGCAGAACCGTTTCACCTTAGTATATCAGATTGATCAGTGCATTGAGAAGGATTTTTTTTAAAGTGATAATTTTCAAACATGAATTTAGTAATATTCATTCTTCCCCAACTCTGACAACAATGCCAATAGTGAACTAAGAGTCAAGTCAGTTGTTATGTGAACACTTTGGGTGACCTGGATTTCTATTATAACAGAACTTTATAGTTTAGTAAATCAAGCACAGAAGGTTTTGTAACATATCCTGAAGTCATGTATGTAATAATGTAGAAAAAGGTGGTACAGTGAAATAAAACAATTGCCAAGGATTGCATAATTAGGTTAAGTGATTAAACTGGGATTAATCCCAAACTTTTGGTTTAAGACTGTGCAATTCAGTCACTAGGGGCCTCATTTATGAGAGGGTTGCGTCTCGTTTGCACCACTCAACATGGTATACGCGTGACACAAACCCCTAAGACAGATTTTGAAGCAACGCGAAGTTACTTTAAGTGGCTATGAGAGGCTTTAGAAATCTGGAGTAAGGCAACACAGGGCAAATTGCTACATTGCGTTACTCTGTCCTTGGTAGGTATTCCATGGGTGTTTCCACGCAACTCCCACGAATTTTGACACCTCTCCAGATTTACATGAACTTGTAAACCTGAGTATGCGCAAAAAATGTACACCTTCCCAGGGGAGGCGTAACAAGGAGAAATATCTCTATTTCTCCTCGTTTCTTCCTCTATGTGTCCTCCATTCTGCAGCACCATAGAAAGAGAAATATGCTTCCCAGGATTGTTTTTGTGCAGGAAGGGTCACATTCCTGCACAAAAACAATCCTGCATGCAACACATGCACCCTTGCACCATGATACAAGGGTGCCTGTGTTGGCGCTAGGCTGGCAAAAGGGTGTCAGCACAAGAGAAACATCAGGAATGTTCCATGTTGCCTTAAATGTGGTGCATTCCTGCCCGGTCATGCAGTTCTGCACAGCAAGGTGACTTACTGCACTGCGTGACCTCCTCATAAATGAGGCCCTAGATGCATATGATTTACTTCCCCTACACTCACCCTGTTACAACCCCACCTTTGCCCACCATTTCCCAACCACCACCCTGCTGGCATCAATGCAGCCCTTGGTCACATCACAGAACAAACCTTGTGGCCCCTGGGAAAATGTTTGTGAGTACCCATGATTTATTGGCTTCATAGGCCACTTCTACATTTGTGGTGTATTCTACATTAAGTGCCCGAATATGAATTTGGTGGTCTGACCATTGGACCACCATTGTGGCGGTCTGGAATATGCCGCCAAGTCAGCGGCATCCCGGCCTCCGTTTTACGAGTTAACTGCCCGGCTGGCGGTGTTGTGTCAGCAGTACCATGGAGGAGGCATGCTTCACTCATAGAGAGCCTGTAGCATATGCCGCTACCGTGGCAGTGGCACTTGCACGTCGGTGCACTGTGTACCGTGCACCATGTCGTTCATGGCACACAGTGCATGCACAACAGTGCGAGCAGCGGGGGTACAACATGTGCCCCTATGCACCCCCAATAGGCTAAAATGCCCTGGTGCCCTGTTGGGGACCCCTTTCCCTGCCTTTCCACAGGCCTTTTCATGGTGGGCTCACCGCAGTGAAAAGCTCGTTAGAATGGAAGGTCATAATCTGCACTGCGGTGCCGGCATTGGCACCTCCTACGCAGACCACCGTTATCCCCACCACTGCCCCGTCGGAATGCAGAAACCTGGCAGCGTTGGTGGTCTTGTGTTGGACTGGTGGTGGTCTGACTATCAAACTTGTAATCGGGTGGTTGGACCACCAAGGTTGCGGCGGTTGGACCTACACCGTGTGTACAGAGGTCTTGGGGCCACTGTACTTGTAAGGAGGCCCTAAGTGTAGTTGCTGTCGGCGGCTATACTTTCAGGATAATGGAAATTATAGCTTGTTTAAAATCAATAATAACGTTGGAGGAATTATAAATATTTGTTGCACTTAGCTTGTTTGGAAGCAGTGAATATGTTAGAGGGACGTTTGTGTGTGTAGTATTGGCCAAGAACAATGCATATTTGTGTAAATGGTGACAGGCATGCTTTAAATATGCTGTCTATCATGCATGTGTTGCACTGTGTTCGCATTAATAGGTTATTGTTAGTTCCAAACACAATAATTATTTTGTTGTTATTTTCATGATCATCCAGTAAGAAATCTTGGTTTGCAGGCTTAATATTTATTTTTTTCAAACCAGGTTTTATCATTTTTACATAAACCGTACTGACATTAATGGCACCCGTATATATCTACAATCACACTGAGCTATTTCAAGCAATAATCGAGACACTATACAAACATTTTGTTTAACTTTTAAAGCTTTAGTAAGCAGACACTGGGGTGGCCAGTGTTTAAATCAGAACAATTATCGGAGACAGTCTCTCATGAGAGGCAAAGTTAAGGAGATCTTATGAAGCAACATTATGGTAGCTTCCTATCAGGAGACATGGGGAATGGTAGGTGTGTACACAAATGCGAGAAGAGGAAGAAGGGAAATCGTGCTATTCATCATAGGAGGGAACAATGGGAGTACAACGGAGGCCACATTTTCCTCTCTACGCAGGGAAGTACTTTCTGCCTCTGTCCAGTGCTGTAGATCCTTATGCCAGGGCAAAAGAGGGGGGGTGGGGCAGAGGCTTTCCAGAAACTCGTGACAGCCCTTCTGGCAAACAGAAGGGCTAGGTCCAAGAACCTAGTTGTAAGTATGACCTTCTTTGGTTCCAGGAATGCCCAGGCCCAATCTTTTTGTGATCTCAGTTAGTGTGGAGAGAACCCCAGTCCAAGAGGGGTGCAGCATTGTACAGCCCCAAAACATGTGGGACAGGTGAGCTGATGTGGTGTGACACTTGGAGGATTCTGGGGAGGCTAAGGGAAAGAGCTTCTGGATTTTCAGTGGAGTGAGGTAGGCCCAATGCATTATGTAGTTATTTATGAGTTTGAAGAGGGTGTCCAAGAAAAAGGAGCGCTTTCAGTATTCTGTGTTCATCAATGAATTATTGAATTTATTAAACGCAATCCAGTCCACAGGCCAATGATTTCCAATTCAATTCCAATGTTCAACCTTTATTCATGAAAGTACATCCAATAATAACTGATTATTGGACATTGTCATATTAAAGAGTGTGACCTTAGAGCGGTGGACTAGAAAGAGTTGAGTGTTATCATTGAATCATCATTAAATTTCTGGAAATTGGACTAGTGCGCACATGTGTTAAGCCTTTACCACATTGAGTTTAGTAAAACAGAGTTTGAAGAGGGCATTACATGTAATCTTGGAGGGATATTCCAGAATAATTTGCCATTTCTTATCATTGAAAGTAAGCTGCAACTCATTTTTCCAGGCTAAATTGAGGGGCAGTAGCAATATTCCAGCATGCCATTTCTTATCATTGAAGGCAAGCTGCAACTCATTTTCCCAGGCTATCTTGAGGGGCAGTAGTGATATTCCAGCATGATTCTGGATCCCTCTAAATAGCCAAGCTATCTGCCTCCAACCTTGCCCTATCATATGGAGTGTTTGCAATGCAGCCTGTGTGAGGGGTTCCAATGCGTGGAGTTTACCAGGGCATCTGCAATGCATAACAGATCTTATCGTATGTGAAGAATTCACTTGCCAGTAATCCAGATTGTTAAAGCAGTCTGGAAATCTCTAAGGATTCCCACCATCTTGCCCACTGAAGTCAGTCCAATGTAATCCAGAAGGTAAAATCCTGTGGGGGAAGGACAACATCATGGGCGAGGAGGTCTAACAATGGGATCAAATGGGCGTAACCAGAGGCAGGTCACGCAAAACAATATTTTTTGCAGGGTTTCCAGTTTACTGTTTTCACAGATTTTTACAGATAAATACAGACAGACAACCATCTATTTCCTGTATGTATTTATTTTTAAAAGCTTAAAAATACAAAACATTGTGCTTTTGTGAGAGACTCTCCTTGTTGTCCTTCATGAATTCCAGACCAACTGCTAAGCAGATAGACACCATGGGGATTGAAAGACAGGATGAGATTCCCTTAATTAAAGTAATATGTTAAGGTATGTTTGTATATAATGCAAATATTTACCTGTCAGAGTAGTTGTTATATTTGCCTGCTTAATTTGCTAAAACGAGACAGGCATTAAAGTATGAGTGCATGTTTATCAGTTAAATAAATGTGGAAATATAACATTTTACGACTCCATTTATTTTCAAAACACAAAATAAATATGGATACATACCAGTAAAATGGCCAAAAAATGAATATAGATAAATACAGCTGGCAATGTAAAAAAAAAACAATAACGTAAAACGGGAGTCCTATTTATATTGTATTTAGACATTATTGTTACATTATTCCATCATGTTTTACATCTTTTACTTATATTTTTAGTGTTTCTTCCTTTTTTGAGGTAGAATGCTTCCATTTACTTAGGAGGACTTCCTTATCTTTTTTGTCTTCTTTTATAAGTTTGCTGTCAAGAAGGAGAATTGTTTTTGTTATTGTTGTTGAAATATTATTTTTACCTCTTACTAATTTTTTTAAATATAGGTTTGCAATTTACAAATTTTAGTGGTTAATGTTTCATTTATTTGTTTGTTATACTTATATTTCTTTTTGTCGTTAATACATTTTAATGTCGCAATAGTTTCAGAATTTGGCTTTTCTTGTGCAGTGTTTGATGTCATTTTATGACTTGGTACCTTTGTTTTGGAGATATAATTTTTAAACAATAGTGTTAGAAATGGGGTCTATAGTTGGCAGTGGTTTGCAACCTGTCCAAGAAGGTACGCTCACTCTAGCAAGGGTAAGGCAGTCACACAGCTAAGATAACTCCTGCTCTCCCCCTTGGTGGCTTGGCACAAGCAGTTAGGCTTATCTCAGAGGTAATGTGTAAAGTACTTGTACACACATACACACAGAAACACAGTGAAAACACTTCAAAAGGAGTCCACACCAGTTTAGAAAAATAGCCAATATTTATTTGAAACAAACAATACCAAAGCAACAAAGATCCAACATACACAAGTCAAGATATCACATTTAAAAGAATACGCAAGTTTAGTTCATAGAAATCATTGGTTGCGTACGCTTGAGCACAAAGTACCTTAGATACATCAAAAATCAAAGGTGGTGCAAGATGCAGGGGGTGTTAGTTGGCAGAAAGACAAAGTGATGCATTGGTTCCTTACTACATAGGTTAGGCGATGTGTCGGTTACTTAGTTGCAGGGGAGGTGATGCTCAGTTCCTTACTGCTAGGCAGGGGAGGTGATACATCGGTTCCTTACTGACAGGGAAGGATATGTGTTGGTTCCTTACTGGTAGGGGAGGTAATCTCAGTTTCTGCATTGGTCTCTGGACACACGGCCTCGGTTCCTTAGCTTGGTGAATTGTCAATGAAGAATGACTGTACAGGGACGATTCAACGAAAATCCAGATGCACTGCGTTGATGTGACAGTGGTGATGCAGATGCTGCATCGACTCCACAGCTGCGAAGCAGGCACTGCGTCGATTCTTCTACCCGAAGCAGGTGCTGCATTGATCTTTTGCAGCGATAGATTGAAAAAACAGGCGCTGAGAGTCAATGCATGGACTTTCTCCTTAACAGCAACTTCCATGAGCTCAGGAACTGGATTTGGCACAACTTGGCAAGTCAGGCCTCTCACCAGGACAGCCCAGGCACTGGTAGGTGAAGTTTGTGATGGCTGTCCCTCCTACAGCATCAAACTCTTCTTCCTGGCAAAATGTCCCCAGTCCAGAAGTGTTCTGATTTTGGGGTGCCAGACGTCCAATACTTATACCACTCTCTGCCTTTGAAGTAGGCAAAGTTCAAAGGAAAGACTTTGTAGTGTACAAGTCCCTGCCTTTCGCTGACCTGGCTCCAGACACACTACTGGTGTGTGGAGACAGCTTTGTGTGAGGACACCTATTCAGGTGTCAGTGACAGCTCCTCCCACCACTGTAGCTCAGAAAGCCCAGTGCCCTTTGTGTGACTGTCTAGAGTAAATGCACAAGAGATAACTGTCATCCAAACCAGCTATGTATTCTACAGACAGGCAGAGGCACAGAATGGTTTAGCAAGAAAATGCCCACTTTCTACAAGTGTCATTTTCAAACATGCAATTTAAAAACCAACTTCACCAAAATATGTATTTTTAAATTGTGAGTTCAGAGACCTCAAATTCCAAATTTCGATCTGCTCCCAGTGGGAAATTATACATATAAGCTATTGCAAGGCAGTCCCCATGTTGCCCTATGGGAGAGATAGGCTTTGCAATAGTGAAAAATGAAATTAGCAGTATTTCACTATTAGGACATGTAAAGCACACCTGTACATGTCCTACCTTTTAAATACACTTCTATCTACCCAGGGGGCTGCCTTGGGCCTACCTTAGGAGTGACTTACATGTAGCAAAAGGGAAGGTTTGGACCTGGCAAGTGGATGTGCTGCCAACAACACACACAAAGAAGTAGGAGTAAACAATGTCTTGCCCCAATAGTCTAGCGGCAAAGTTAATATGTTTGAAAAACTGCCCTCACCCACAAAATTGTGGCATGCTTCATCATTGGGCTGCTAAAGAACAGCCCTGCGCAGACCAACTCATGGGGTGGAGCAATAGGGAGGAGGAAAACAATACAAACATATAGGAGAGTAGGGGTCAAACAAAGGAATTAATATGTGCAGATAATAGACTCTAAAACTAGCTCCGGATATCCACCACCCTATTTTATTCCCGAATTCCCTGGCCAGGATTAAAACTTAAAGTGGAGGATGGTGGCGATGGGGTTGATTATAAACCGTTCACCTCTCCTCTCTGCAATAAGTCGACATGTTTCTGGCGGTTATAGTGTATTTTCCGGCATTCGTCAGGATCGTAAGATCCCCTATATAGGGGTCGATTCCGATCCTGGATAAACCGGGTACGAACCATCGGACGGAGCGTTTTCTCCGTCTGACCCGTACCCGGTAGAAATACCTTACAAACATGCAAGTACGATTTGCACGCAAACACCATTTACGTACAAATCGTAAAAAACACCGACCCAACAAAAAATACCCACAATTCTGATCCGGGACACCAGGCAGCGTTTCATGAACGAGCAAGTACGTTTCGTGCTGACATCACTCCGCACGGACAATATTTTACGGGAATCAAAAACTGCCGGGAAATCAGGACGACGCGCACAAGGAGCACCTGTACGCGATGGACAGCCATGGAACCCAACCTACGTGTCATCCCAGCCCTCATTGCAGTCCACCTGGTGTACAGGAACCGACGCAGATGCCGCAGAAGGTCAGAACAACACCCAGGGGCAAAGGGGGGGGCAGGGGCAGGAAACATAACCCCCACCCAAGTCCAAAATCAAACATGCCCTGTACATACCTGACCCCCAGGGCCTGGTCACTTCGGGCGTGGGGGCGTCTCCAACAAGGCCTGCGTCCGCCACAACGGAAGTCAACATGTACGCGAACCGGCAACACAACAATTGTGGGATGCACCGGACCCACGCCTTAAGAGCGTGGGTAAGGGTCGTACCACGCCCACCCCTACGTCACCCCAACAATGGCGGTACGACCCGTACCCACGTCCTAAAGGCATGGGTACGGTGCGTACCCCTACGGCACCCCTATAATGGTGGTACGGCCCGTACCCATGCCTTTAGGACGTGGGTACGGGTCGTACCACGCCCACCCCTACGTCACCCCAACAATGGCGGTACGGCCCGTACCCACGTCCCAAAGGCATGGGCACGGGCTGTACCGCCATTCTTGGGGTGACGTAGGGGTGGGCGTGGTATGACCCGTACCTACGTCCTAAAGTCATGGGTACGGTGCGTACCCCTACGGCACCCCTACAATGGTGGTACGGCCCGTACCCATGCCCCAGAGCGTGGGTACGGCCCATTCCACACGTACCCCTACGTCACCGCCACAATGGTGGTACGGCCCGTACCCACGTCCCACAGGCATGGGTATGGCCTGTACCACCATTGCAGTGGTGACGTAGGGGTGGGCGTGGTACGACCTGTACCCACGTCCTAAAGGCATGGGTACGGTGCGTACCCCTACGGCACCCCAACAATGGTGGTACGGCCCGTACCCACGCCCCCAGAGCATGGGTATGGCCCGTACCACGCGTACCCCTACATCACCACTGCAATGGTGGTACGGGCCATACCCAGGCCGTAGGACGTGGGTACGGGTCGTACCACGCCAGTGGACAGACACATAGGGGGGTGTGGGCATCAGCTCCAGCAGTGCCCAGACATAGGAGGGGTGGGTGCCTATCACTCCCAGCAGTGCCCAGACATAGGAGGGGTGGGTGCCTATCACTCCCAGCAGTGCCCAGACATAGGAGGGGTGGGTGCAGAGTCCCCCCAGCAGTGCCCAGACATAGGAGGGGTGGGTGCCTATCACTCCCAGCAGTGCCCAGACATAGGAGGGGTGGGTGCCTATCACTCCCAGCAGTGCCCAGACATAGGAGGGGTGGGTGCAGAGTCCCCCCAGCAGTGCCCAGACATAGGAGGGGTGGGTGCCTATCACTCCCAGCAGTGCCCAGACATAGGAGGGGTGGGTGCAGAGTCCCCCCAGCAGTGCCCAGACATAGGAGGGATGGGTGCCTATCACTCCCAGCAGTGCCCAGACATAGGAGGGGTGGGTGCAGAGTCCCCCAGCAGTGCCCAGACATAGGAGGGGTGGGTGCCTATCACTCCTAGCAGTGCCCAGACATAGAAGGGGTGGGTGCCTATCACTCCCAGCAGTGCCCAGACATAGGAGGGGTGGGTGCCTATCACTCCCAGCAGTGCCCAGACATAGGAGGGGTGGGTGCAGAGTCCCCCCAGCAGTGCCAAGACATAGTAGGGGTGGGTGCCTGTCACTCCCAGCAGTGCCCAGACATAGGAGGGGTGGGTGCCTATCACTCCCAGCAGTGCCCACACATAGGAGGGGTGGGTGCCTATCACTCCCAGCAGTGCCCAGACATGAATGAATGAATGAAACATTATTTATATTGCGCAGCTATGCCCAATGGGCGTCAAGGCGCCTAATCCAAATAAAGACTGTGAGCGAAAAGAAACAGAGCCTACTGGTAAGCATTGATAAAGAGCCAGGTTTTCAATGACTTCCTAAAGAGGTCAAGGGAGGGCAGTGTTTTGATTTCCAGGGGGAGTGAATTCCACATCAGAGGAGCCAGTATGGAAAAAGCTTTGCTCCCCCATCTAGCCTTCTTGGCTCTGGGAATTACCAGTTGATTAAGCTCACTGGATCGGAGACATCTACTCGGAACGTATCTAGAGAGAAGTGATCCAAGGGCATCAGCCGGGCCTGCAGTTAAAGCCTTATATGTAAGGCAGAGGAGTTTAAAAGTGATCCTTGAGGAGATGGGGAGCCAGTGGAGGTTCTTCCTTGCTAAGATCATCGAGGCCAGCCAGGGCAAAGCGAGAGCAAACCGCGCTGCCGCGTTTTGTATGACCTGCAAACATAGGAGGGGTGGGTGCAGAGTCCCCCCAGCAGTGCCCAGACATAGGAGGGGTGGGTGCCTATCACTCCCAGCAGTGCCCAGACATAGGAGGGGTGGGTGCAGAGTCCCCCCAGCAGTGCCCAGACATAGGAGGGGTGGGTGCCTATCACTCCCAGCAGTGCCCAGACATAGGAGGGGTGGGTGACTATCACTCCCAGCAGTGCCCAGACATAGGAGGGGTGGGTGCAGAGTCCCCCCAGCAGTGCCCAGACATAGATGGGGTGGGTGCCTATCACTCCCAGCAGTGCCCAGACATAGGAGGGGTGGGTGCAGAGTCCTCCCAGCAGTGCCCAGACATAGGAGGGGTGGGTGCAGAGTCCCCCCAGCAGTGCCCAGACATAGGATGGGTGGGTGCCTATCACTCCCAGCAGTGCCCAGACATAGGAGGGGTGGGTGCCTATCACTCCCAGCAGTGCCCAGACATAGGAGGGGTGGGTGCAGAGTCCCCCCAGCAGTGCCCATGGAAAGAAAAGGGTGCAGCACCCACAGATACAATGCCCACAATTGTCAGTCAGGTGCTCAAAGACCCTGCAGAACACGTAACACATGTGTGCGAGGCTGGGAGTGCACACATGCATAGTGTGTAAAAGGGAACATGTCCACGTGAAGTCATGTCAATATACTCCATACACAAGTACAGTGACCACCAAGGATGCCACTAATGATGCAGGTGGAGACATTGCCCAGCATGCATGGGCAAAGTTGAACGGATCCGTCACACACCAAGGAAATGTAGACACAGCTCAGCACAACATTTAGGAAACACCCTGCAGGGAAGATGTCAGGGGCCACAGAGGAAGGAACACACCTTGGGACAATGTCACCATGCAGTAAGAGCTTACATGAACAAAGATGTTTCGCAAATACCTTGTGATGGCACACAGATACCAGGGTCCACCCCATGAGCAGCACACTACTACATTTCCCAGACACCTAACACATTATCACCACCCCAAATCATGGAGCAGCACCAACAACAGCAATACCAGAAAAGCAGTAGTGTTCAAAGGAAAAAAAACATTGCTTTATTCAGCATGAAAGAAAATTTGTTAATAAAAGTTCAATATGTACAAGGCCCATAGGGCAGTCCATAGTCCAATTCCTGGTGTGGGACACATAGGGACGCGTGTCCCCTAGCTTGCCTGCACAGTTCATACCTCCTTTGCTTCCACAGGGGGGGGCATCATGTGGGGGGGAAGGACCAGGCACCGCAGGGACAGGAGGGGCAAGGGTAGGTGTTGTGGGTGTAGGGACGGAGGACTCCACCACAGGGGGTGGGGCAGCGCCAAAGGTGGTGGTGAGAATGGTTCTGCACACGGTTGCAAGGTCCCCCAGCGTCTCCCCTGCACCCGAAGGAACCACAGGCCCCAAGGAGGGGGGTGTCGGAGGGATGGGTCGCAGCGCTACTGGGGTAGGGTGTGGACAGGGGGGGGGACTCAACTACCCTGACCGGGGACTCCTTTGACCGCTTGCGGGGTGGTGACACACTGGGGCTCAGGGACAGAGCGGCCATGAAGGAATCTTTGCTTGAATCTTGGCCAAGAGAGCTGAGGGGAGTGGATATGGAGGGAGTGGATTGTGAGGAATGTGGACTCCCACTGTGGCTGCGTGTCTTCCGTTTGCCCCCCGACCCAGTGGGTGTGCCTACTTCACCCTGTGTGTGCGTGACAGGAGGTGTGCGCTTGGCCTTCCCTGGTGGTGTGGTGCCTGTGTCTGGTGGGGTGCGTGCATGGGGACGTCTGGGTGTGCTTGGGACAGGCATGGGAGTGGGAAGTGTGGATGGTGCAGGGGTAGGGGGGAAACGCAGCGCTGCAGGAGACCCACTGCTGCAGTCAGTGTCAAGTCTATGGACCTCAGCAACTGGCGTTGGTCAGACTGCGTAGCTGAGTTGCCCTCCATGTATGCCTCCATCTGGGTGAGCACCCGGGTGTGGCCATGGAGGACATTAAGTATCGCAGTCTGACCAACCTGCAACTGGCGCAGGATGTCCACAGACTCGGCATTTACGGCAGCAGTGGAGACAGGGGCAGGGGGTGCGGTGCCTGGCAAGAAGGAGACACGTGGTGACCTAGCACGGCGGGTAGGGACCCGAGCAAGTGGGAGGCCGGTGATGGGAATGGAGGGGGCGGGTAGAGATTGAGTGCTGCTTTCAGCTGTGGGAGCAGCCTCCGCCCCCTCTGGGAGCTCAGCCTCGGACCCGTCAGCGTCATAGTCGGTGGTGGGACTGGACAGGTCCTCCGCCTCACTCCCCTTGGCCTCCGTGCCACTCGATGCACCAGACAAGATAGCACTGGTGCTCGACCCCTCCTCACGGTCCGTGCCAGTGTCTCCCTCGGAGTCCCCCGACGATGCTGTGGGCAAGGTGAAGAGACAGGAAATAATCAGACACCTGTATACATATGTCACATGAGTCAAATCTACATAGGTCACAGTGCATAGCCTGAAAAGCAACATGAGTAACATCTACAATACAAGGTACATATGTAGGCCCTGCAACACACAGTTGGTTGACCCACCATGCCACTGAGAAACAATGGAGAGCATGACACAACAGCAAATTACTTGATATCAAATTGGACAGAGGAGCCAGGCTCTGGGGACAATCGTGCACAGCATCTGCACCACACAGCGTTGCCAAAAAAGGGATGAGCAGGAACCATGTCTATTAACTTTTTGCACATGCTGCAAAGCTAATACATTAAACAATGCCCAACATGACTGGGTCACTGCACCTTGAGTGTATGTCCAGACAAACATCACACACAGGCCAGACCTAGCAAGGAGACTTCAGATTTTTACATGTAGGCCTTGCCCGCAAAAACCACCCCCTACCTGAGACAATGTGATTGAGACAAAGGAAGTACTTACACCTCTTACTCTGGGATAAAAACACATGGCCTGCACTAAATCCTGATTGTACACAAACTACCCCTGGTGCGCCTGTCCACATATATCATTGACAATCAACCATCATCAGATTGTCGTACCAAGACACACAGGCACTGGCCACTGTGAGTATGCACAAGCAAAATTGGGTCACACTGTACAGTGGACACATGTAGCACAGTTTACGTAAATACAGATGAGGTCAGGGTACAATGCCACAGAGCCCAACCTATGCCGAAGACACAGAGAATGTTCACATTGTTGGATGACACACATGATACCTAGGAAAAGGTGCCCCAGGGCACGGTAGTGGCCACACTCCTCCATGGTCCTGTATGGATATGACAGCAACTGAAGCAACCGTCCCTGCACTATGCATTACTCCCACTCATGCACATCATGTCAGAGGGCACAACATTGGACATGCATGCTGTAAGGCAGTACACTTTTAAGACACACTCCTATGTCGGGACTCACCATCAGTGCCAACTGACATGGACCCCACAATGACTGAACTGGCAGGGCACAGGCAAGGTCCCAACACCTGTTACACACCACCCCCACACATGATGCTGCAAGCATTGGGCACTTGGATTAACTGCCAGCCTAGATAACCTTGTGCAAGAGTGACTACACACAGACCAGGGAACACATGGCAAGGAGGGGAAGGGAGGAAGAACAGCACCGGTTTACTTTGGGGAACAGGTCATGCACTGCACATTTAAACCCTGGCAGTGTATCCATGCAACTGCGCACTTCCAAAAGCTGGTGACACACAACAAACACACATGTACCTACCGCCTTCCTGCTGCTGCTTCTCCTGTAAGCGCCTATCCAAGTCGGGGAAGACCACCGCCAGCACACGCTTATGGATGTGGGTCAGACGCCGGCGCCCACGGTTCTTGGGGCTCTCAGGTGAGTCCCCCAGCAGGACCCGTGCGATCCTCCTCGTCCAGCACCGGATATCCTGCCAGCGTTTCCTCACCTGGGCTAGGCGCCGCTTCCGACCCTCCGTCTTCCTCACGGCACTGACGGCTTGCTTCCATATCTCCCCCTTGGCATGGACGCCTACCTGTGAGGATGCAAAAGTGAGAATACTTTAATACACCTGAGCAATGACACAGAGACACACATATTAATAATTTGTCTTGTTTGAACAGGCCATGGTATGCAGGCAACTCATTGCACCTTTGTCATAGGGACATTATCCTCTGGGGAAGGCCAAATGCTCTACGTGGCATTAAAAGTACACAGGTGGCATGAGGGGTGCCACACAATCAATGATCCTGGATCACACTGCATCACAAGCTACACCAGGATTATGTACAGCACCTCAAAGCAGTCACATGCCCCAGCCCACTGACGCAACCTCAGCAGAGTACACAGACACACACAGGCACAGGACAATCACCTGCCATTGCCAACTGCGGGTACAAACCTCACTCTGCCCATGTGCTACTCGACTGGGGGGTGTCACAGGTGTGGGGCTGGCTCAGCACGGCAGTCACACAGCACTGCTCCCTGCTCACATCAGATGGCCAGGGTATATCCATCCCTCATGCAGCTGGTGTGCAACACTCCCCATATGCACTCACCCACATGACAGGGAATTTACACACACACACCAATGTCCAGGGGACGAACACATCATTTGGACACTCAGGGCCCAATTCACAGAATTAACTTAAGACAAAATCCTAAACTTACTACTTTTGGTATTCACAGAATGCACTTAGTACTTTTGGTATTCACAGAATGCACTTACTACTTTTGGTATTCACAGAATGGATTTACGACTACTAACTTTACGTCCGCACTCGGGCCGGAAATTCCGGCCCGGAGGCGGAGCTTCTGGCCCGGAGGCGGAGCTTCCGGCCCGGGGCTTTCGAGCCGGAGGCGGAGCTTCCTGCCCAGAGGTGGAGATTTTGGCCATGGCTAGATCTCCGCCACTGGCCGGAATCCGCACCTCCGGGCCAGAAGCTCCGCCTCTGGCCCAGAAGCCCCGCCTCTGGGCCGGAAGCTCCACCTCTGGGCCGGAAGCTCCGCCTCCAGGCCGGAATTTCCGGCCCGAGTGCGGACGTATAGTTAGTAGTCGTAAATCCATTCTGTGAAAACCAAAAGTAGTAAGTGCATTCTGTGAATACCAAATGTAGTAAGTGCATTCTGTGAATACCAAAAGTAGTAAGTTTAGGATTTTGTCTTAAGTTCATTCTGTGAATTGGGCCCTCACAGCACAGGTACACTAAACAAACACACATCTATGGGTACTGTCACCTGTCACACTGGGGGGACCACAGAATCACATCAGGACTGTAGAAACAACATTCCCAGGAGGAGTAGCCAGGCAGAATGTGGCATGCACCATGCATTGATTGTCACAGTAAGCACTATGCAAGTGAGGAGTGCACACAGGAACTACAGCATGCTCTGCATGGGACACATGAGGCCTTCCCCACCCTGGGACCCACTCTAAACAACATTGCATGTCTGTCACACATGGACACAATGCCAGAAGTCACATTCACAAAAAGGGGCACAGTCTAAGCTAGTGGGGTCTGCACTCACCTGCTCCCCTGGTCGACCATACAGCATGGTGTACTTTGGGAGGATCACATCCACCAACGCCATATTCTCCTCCATGGTGAATGGCTGGGCCCTCTCCACAGACCTGGACATGGTGCCAGAGGAATCACGAGCAGCAGCAGTGTTGTGGAATGAAAGGATGTGCAGGCAAGTGCTCTCTCATGGGACCTAGCTGCCTTATATCTGCCTTGCTGGCCTGTTTCATTTACAGGAGTACAGAGTGATTGGTCAGTCACATTAGCATCCTACGTTTCCTCCAATCCCTTTAAGCCTACCCCAGTGAGTGGCTTTGCATGGTTTAAAAATTGAGCATGATGTCAAGTCAACAACCACTTTGCAACAAAGTATATTGTTTCCAACCGACTTCTGCTGGCCACCTGATGGAAAAATTCAAACTTTAAACTCGGTCTCCATGACAACCAGCATGCATTTAGGCCCTTATACTTGTCCCTCATGTGTCCCCTGTGTTATTTCAATATTTACACACAGGTACGGTGCGTTCCACAGCCCTAGGGCACCCCAAATGCAGTGAAACGGACCGTACAGGTGTGTGTACGGTCTCTATCACTATGGGAGTGCTCGCGTATGCGTACGCCATAGTAATATGGACCGTACACGCGTGTGTAGGGTCCCTATCACTATGGGAGTGCTCGCGTATGCGTACGCCATAGTAATACGGACCGTACACGCATGTGTAGGGTCCCTATCACTATGGGAGTGCTGGCGTATGCGTACGCCATAGTAATACGGACCGTACACGCGTGTGTACGGTCCCTATCACTATGGGAGTGCTCGCGTATGCGTACGCCATAGTGGTATGGACCCTACACACGCGTGTACGGACCATATCACCATGGCGTACGCCTAGGGTTGCACAACCATGGTGATACGGACCCTACACACGCGTGTATGGACCGTATCACCATGGCGTATGCCTAGGGCTGCACAACCATGGTGCTACGGACCCAACACACGCGGGTACGGACCGTATCACCATGGCGTACGCCTAGGGCTGCACAACCATGGCGGTACGGACCCTACACACACGGGTACGGACCGTATCACCATGGCGTACGCCTAGGGCTGCACAACCATGATGGTACGGACACTACACACGTGGGTACGGACCGTATCACCATGGCGTACGCCTAGGGCTGCACAACCATGGTGGTACGGACCCTACACACGCGTGTACGGACCGTATCACCATGGCGTACGCCTAGGGCTGCACAACCATGGTGGTACGGACCCTATACACGCGTGTACGGACCGTATCACCATGGCGTACGCCTAGGGCTGCACAACCATGGTGCTACGGACCCTACACACGCGGGTACGGACCGTATCACCATGGCGTACGCCTAGGGCTGCACAACCATGGTGGTACGGACCCTACACACGCTCTCAGAGCATGTACGGTGCGTTTCACACCTTACACTGGTGACAGGCGGCACACAGAAAAGGAATTGAGCTGTCATACTTGGCCGAGGCTGGACATCAAGTCATTGTCAGTGCAGTCCTACATGTCTCGGGCCTAGGTGTGTCAGGCTGTGATGTGGCACAAATCTCCTCATGTTAGAACCCAGTAGATGTGTGATGAGCTGTGTACACATGTCATGTGTCAAGCTGCACTATGTGCCACACATCCCCTTCACACATTTGACATGTGTGCATGTAGTACAGACTTGTTGAGCACTGCGTCACTGGCATGGCACAGTTGCCAACACCCGCAACTGTCCCATGATGCCAGGTACACGGATAATAACACCTGACATGTGACTACCGGCTTTGCACAATGTGAGTATGTCATGTGTGTGTCATGTGTTCCCAGAAGCTTGCTGTTGGTGTTCCGTCAAATGCATCTGCAGTTGCTGCATCCAACATGTGCATGTGTGTGGATGGGCATGGCACACTAATATGCACACCAGGACACATGTGGAATCAGACGTAACGTGTGTATGTATGCATCGAACATGGACTTGCGAGACAAGGACATATCTGCGTAGTATCAATGTATGTGTGATCAGTTTTGACATGTACCCCTTCATGGCAAGGTGTGTGGTCTGTCCTTATTTCAGGGACATGTGACCTGTGCCTCTAGTGTTCCGCAACCTGTCTGTATGATAAACATCCTTCTTCTGCACACATGTGGATGTCTGTCACTCCTGTAATGCGTCTGCCTGTTCACTTACACTGGCCCACAGCTAGTCTCATGCCATGTCATGTTGAGCTTGTGAATCCACGTTTGTAGATGGCTCTTGGTAGGAGTGTCACCTGCCTGGCATACGTGTCCAGAGTATATTGCACAGACCTGACTCTGCATGTAGCATATGTGTATTGGCTGTTCAACATGTGCTCAGCACATTGACAGTGTTATTGTACTGTACTCACTCTTCGTTGTCCCTTCCTAATTGCTGCAGGGCTCCGCCTCTCCCCCGACCAATCCCAGACTTGGCTGCCCTGAGGGAACATGACAGTATACGCCGCTACCGCTTCCCCCAACGGTTGATTCTGAACTTGACAGCAAGGCTGGCACCACACCTCCAACCGCTACACAGGTATCCTACTGCACTGACACCCAAGATGAAGGTGATGGCAGCCCTACATTTCTTTGCCACGGGTATGTTCCAACATACCATTGCTCATGTTGGTGGCATGTCCCAAACCATGTTCAGCCGTGTCCTGCATGATTTTCTAGAGGCCATGTTGGTTCACCTGGATGAGTTTATACATTTCCCAACTCCTGAGCAGTTGACAGGTGTCAAGGATAACTTCTATGCCCTGGGAGGGATGCCCCATGTCATTGGGTCTATTGATGGGACACATGTGGCTTTGGTACCACCACAGGCACATGAGGTAGCCTATAGGAACAGGACACATTACCACTCCATTAATGCCCTTGTGGTGTGTCTTGCTAACATGGTGATTTCCCATGTCTGTGCTCGTTTTCCAGGATCATCACACGATGCCTACATCATGAGGCGTAGCAGAGTGCCTGAAATGATGCTGCATCTGCGCAACGAACGAGCATGTATTGTTGGTGGATATACTCTGTTACTCCTGTATTTAGCGTCATCTTTCTGTCTTACTGCTTCTCCTGACCCACTTCTGTCCATGATGTTTCCATATAGGGGACTCTGGCTATCCCAACATGCCATGGCTGATCACACCTCTCCGCAACCCCAGAACGGCTGCCGATCACCGGTACAACAACGCCCATGGGCAGACCAGGCGAGTGATAGAGAGGACCTTTCGCCTCCTGAAGAGCCGATTCCGGTGCCTCCACAAGACCGGCGGCGCACTCTCATATGCACCGGTGAAGGTCTGCAAAATCTTCCTCGTGTGCTGCATGCTGCACAACATGGCAGTGAAGAAAGCTGTGCCACTCATCCTGGATCCGGATGATCAGGAACATCCACCCGTGGAGGACGAGGGGCTTGGTGACGAGGCAAGTGATGTTGAGGAGGAGGAGGAAGAGGACATCCGGAGCCGGCTCATATGCAACTTCTTTGCTTAGTGGTGAGTTGCAGTGTCTGAGTGTACACGCATTGAGCCTTGTGCGGCATGTGTTGCAATGTGTGGGTCCATCTGCATGTATGGCAAGTGAGTCAGAGGTGTGTATGGATGTGTCACTCGAGTGATGGTGTAATGACTGTATGTCTTACCTGAGACACTATTTTCACCTAGCATGTTGACAACCTTATACGTGTCGAGTACATGCCCATGCATGCGGATGTGCTTCTTTTGGCTCACTTCTTGTGTGTCTCTCATTCCCAGGTATTTGCGCATGCTGTCTGCTGGTGGCATTGTTGTGCTCCTGCTATTCCTCATGAATACAGCAACGTGTGCTGAATCAGCGTAACATGCACGGACATGTCGAAAAATCACCTTAGGGTAAGGGATGCACCACGGCTTTTTGGGTGTGCTATGTGTTTGGAATGTGTGTGCACTGCTCCTGTTCATGTTTGGTTACTTAGCATAAATGTAGAATCACCATGGGGCACATGACATGGAGCGGGATTCACCTGAATTGATAGTCACACTTGGTGACAGTCATCTGTAATGTGATTGTGAATTGTGATGAAGGCATCAATGTGTGTGACACTGCCCTCGGACACATACGGGATGCACCGGCTTGACATAGTGTGGGACATCCTCATTAGTGGTTCAATGGTGAATTGCAGCCTCTCCGTGAGCAGCACGGGGTGTCTGCCTCACACCTGTCACTTGTGTGCCAGTTCTATGGGGTTCCTGCAACTGTGGTGCAAAGGGGAGTGCCAGTGTAGGTTCCACATGTTCATCCACATGACCTGTGCATCTGTTAATATAGATGCATTTGCCTTCCGGCAAACATGACTAATAAAGGTGTCCCTCAGCCTCCAAGGTGCCTCATCTCTGTCAATGCAGGTCTCTTGCCACTGTGCATGCGGCATGTCTGGCATAGTTGTCACAGATTGTGCATATGAGTCTATGTGTAGAGTAGCAAGATGCAAGCTGTTTGTCAGGGATTATGATATGTATTGTGCATGATGTACATGGCTGTGTAGGTATTTTGCCATCTCAGTCCCCACTACGGCCACTTAGCTGCATGTGTATCCGTTGTCTGTGTGTGTGCCATGTTGGACCAGACACTCCTCCCTTCTCATGCTCCTTTTGCAGTGGTCCATTCTGACATGCTTGCGTTAGTGTGCAACTTGTGGCATGGTTTCCAGGACATGGCGCCTGCTGCTGCAGGCCCTGCAGCAAGGGCACTCAGAGTTTATAGATTGGCCCTCCCACACACGCCTCTAAGACGCACCCCCCTTCCTCCCTCCACCCATTCATTTTGGTGTAATCTGCTTGTGTGTGACACAGTTGCGGTGGCAAAGGCTGGACCGTCTGCACATGCCACGTGCACATTGCACGTGCCTCATGTCCTTGCATGTGCCACATCACGCTACACCATGATGTTGAGGCCACCCACCAAGCAATGTCCATCCAATACATCTGTTGCATGCACTCAGGCATGCACTCATCGGCCACACGACACCTTTGCATAATGAGTGTGCAACTCCAACTGCCTACACAGCGCTGGCACGCCTTCCAGGCCCTGTCACACTGACCAGGTCATGTCCCTCCTACTCCCCACAGGCTCTGTACCCCAACAAGGCCATGGGAGTGGTACTCCAGGCCTCTGCATGTAGTATGGTGTTGTTGTGGGACACATGGCACAGGTATCATGTCTCAGCGTGTCAGTCTACAATGTGTCCAGGATACCCCTCTACACCATGACATGCGCACTGCATCTCATCCTCATCTGGTGTCCCATTGCCAGCCAGGTGCTCCTCACCCTCCCCAAAGACGCAGTCCTTGCCAGGTCCCATATTGAATGATGCATGGTATCCATTGGCAGATGGCTGCACGTTGGCCACCTGATGCTGGACTTGTACACGACTGAGGTGTTCATCTGCGGATTGTCCCCTTACAGCTGGGTCAACTGCTTGTGTCCCACCCGCAAGGGCCCTGCACAGGCACACAGTGTCCACGCACACGAGCTGGTGTGCATCATGGAAAGCTTGCCCACATGTGCTATGCTGATCACCAGCATCTGTACCTCAGGCCTCAGCACACTCTGCATTATGCACAAGGTCCACTGTTCGACCCACCTCAAGGCAAGACAGACCATCCCCCAGGTCAACTTCGACATCCATGTCCAATCCTACCCTGCACTCTAGGGAGAAGTACCTTACAACTCCCATGACACTTGTCCACGTCCAGGGTGCATCTGCACAGCTCTGCTTCAACATCCGGCAACCCAGCCACATCACCATCCAACAGGGATGGCGGCAATGGATCACTGTCATCTGCAGGATGACCTTCACAATCCACGTCCACACTCAGGATGCAGCCCACGAGCACGCCCCCAACACAACCATGTGGCACTGTCATCCAAGACCCCATTGTGCCATCTCCATGCATCCAACCTTGGCCTGGCCACCATTCTCCACATCCACCTGACTCCTGCTTGCAGGACATAGTTCTCCCACCTGGCTACACATACCTGGGACTCCCACCCCAGGACACTCCACATGATCCCTGACCTCTGCGCATGACTGTTGCTCTTCGAAATTGGTCTGTCCGCACAGTTGTGCAGGCACCCCCTCAGCTGGTTGGGGCCATCACGGGTGAGTATGGTGCTCCATGTCTGTATTGGATGATACATTGTGACCCATGTGTGTCCTGTGCCTGACTCAGACCCCAGGGTATGCATGGTTGGAGTTACTTCAAAACTCAGGCATGGTTTGACTTGCCAACACACACATGTAGTGGAATAATGCTAAATGACGGCATCATCTCGTGAATTGTAATGTTTTAATTGGTGGTGGGGTACGTGTTGGGGGGGATGCAATTAGGTGCTGTACCGGGGGTATAGAATCCAAAGTTCACAGGGGGAGATGGTATCCTTGCCATTGAAAGTCATCAGAGTCCATGCCACAGTCTTTGTCAACATTGGTCAGACAGTGACCAGCAAGTCCATGTGGCAGAGAATGTCATAGGATGAGGTGCTGCTGTTGCGCCAGGGGGTCAGGTGCCAGGCCAGGTGACCTGGGAGATGGTGATGGTCCGCTGACTCTCACAGTCTTTTGCATGGACAACCCACCTTCCTCCGGGGACCCTCAGATGCAGGCCTTGACGATGCTGGGGACGCTCCGTCAGATGAATCCTCCTCCTCCTCCCTCCCTGTGTCTGGTGGTGGTCTACGCCTGGTGGCACAGGGAGGGCTTGCCAGGCTTTGGGCGATCTGACGGAGTGATTGGCTCACGTCCCTGTGCACCGCCAGGAGCTCAGCCAGTCTTGCCTCCATCCGTCCATGGTGTTGTAGATGACTGGCATGATGCTTGACCTGCATGTTCTTGATCTCATTGAGGGTCTCCACTACCTGGTCGATGCCTCTGGAGTCACGCCGGTATGTGTCCAGGATGTTGTGGATGTGTGACATAACCGGGTCCTCAGCTGCCTGGGAAGGCTCGCGCCTCCGCCGTCCTCCACTCCCACCACCCCTGCCCACTTGAGCCCGGCCTGCCCTTGTGGGCACGTCGGGTCTCCGGGACCCCTGAGGGATGGCATTTGCAGGGTCGCCTGCCTCCTCCTGGGTGCCCGGGAGCCCTCGTCCCTCCTGGTCAGACTGGCTGCGTTGTGTGCGAGCAGGGCTCCTGTGTGTATCCTGGGATGTGGCAGGAATGGGGGTGGTGGTTGGCACAGTTGTACCTGACGCAGGTGCTGCAGGTGCTGCAGGTGCTTGGGCTCCAGAGGGGCCAGGTTGGTCGGGGTCATCCACGGTGTGGTGTGAGTCGTCGCTGCCGGTGGGATCTTCGTAACGCCGAGCCGGGTCCTGTGTGTCTTCCCCCCAGTGTTGGGGGGAGATCGATGACGTTGCCCTGTGTGTGAGAGAGAGACAATGTTAATGGTGTTACATGCGTCATCCATGTTTCATATATATTCAAGTTGGCACAGTTGCTCTTGGTAGTTGGATATGTCTAGCCTTCCTCTCACAGTGCACTTGTGGATGGGTATGTTGCGGGGGTCAGATTGATATGCACTCCTGGTAATTTGGCCTGTCTGATGAGTGTTGGGATGCTTAGTTGGCTATGTATTGGTCTTGTTGTGTCACATATCCATTGTGGGAGTGCGTTGTGTGGGACCGGCCTCGTGGCGTGGGCCCCCCTGACCATTAGTCCCTCCAACCCGACTCATGCCACCCCCCCGATCCCTGGTTATAGACCCCCGGCCACCATGTCCCGATGTTCCGATGGCCGACCCAGGGCCCCAGCGAAACCTAGACCTTAGACGCGCCATGCCCGGCCAAGGGAGAGGGAACCCCCCCCAAGCAGGACAGGGAGGAGTAGTCTCTGTCGCACCTCTGACCTCCTCTCAATGGAGGGTTTCGATCGCCCTCCGGGCCCCCAGGGAGCTGGCTCCCTGCATGCTGGGTGTCTGGAGTCCCTCCCGGCCCTACTTCAAAGGATCAAAGAGCTAAGCGACAGGAAATCCCAACACACCGCCCCCCGACACCAAGACCCCTCTCTGTGAGGACGCTGGACTTCAAAGGCAAGAAGGCGTATAACAGAGGGTGCTGAGGGGACTGGGGGAGAGAAGACCTGGAACTACGAGAGCCCTGAGGACCTGGTCGCGGCTCGAGAGCTCAGTGGTCCGGCTGGACCCGAGACTGCACCGTGTCCCCCGGCTCGAGGATTGAGAGCTGTGCGAAGGATACTCGGCAGTGACTCTGAACCAAGAACTGTCCCGCTACCCCAACCACCCTGTGCAAGAATTACCAAGCATATTGTACCGACCAAAGACTATCTTGCGGATCATAAAGGTCCAACGAATCTTAGATAAAGATCTCCATCTAATGAAACCTACTGTGTGGTGTCTCTTTGTCACGTAGTGCAAGCTCAGCACGTGCGAGGCCAAGTACGAGACCTCCCTTCCTGAAGGGGCCTCACCGCCGTTGCTCGGCCTGGTTCTGGGAGAGGCGGGTCACAGGGTGGTCAGGAACGTGTTCTGTAACCCCCCTGGGATCGCCCTTCCAACACGTTGGCTGCCCCGGGGGTGTGTGCTTTTGTAAGGGGGGGGTGTGACCGGACATGCTGTTGGGTGTGGTGGGATTTGTCATTGGGTGTACCAGGTGATGTGTCTATCCCCTCATGGTGCCTGCTGGCATGACAGTGACCCTCCTCCCTCCCTCTGTCTGTCACCCTCTGTCGCCCTCTGTCTCCCTCTCTCTCCCTCTCCCTCCGTCTGTCTGTCACCCTCTGTCGCCCTCTGTCTCCCTCTCTTTCCCTCTCCCTCCGTCTGTCTGTCACCCTCTGTCGCCCTCTGTCTCCCTCTCTCTCCCTCTCCCTCCGTCTGTCTGTCGCCCTCTGTCGCCCTCTGTCTCCCTCTCTCTACCTCTCCCTCCGTCTGTCTGTCGCCCTCTGTCGCCCTCTGTCTCCCTCTGTCTCCCTCCCTCTCCCTCTCCCTCCGTCTGTCTGTCACCCTCTGTCGCCCTCTGTCTCCCTCTCTCTCCCTTTCCCTCCGTCTGTCTGTCGCCCTCTGTCGCCCTCTGTCTCCCTCTGTCTCCCTCCCTCTCCCTCTCCCTCAATCTGTCTGTCGCCCTCTGTCGCCCTCTCTCTCCCTCTCCCTCCGTCTGTCTGTCACCCTCTGTCGCCCTCTGTTGCCCTCTCCCTCCGTCTGTCTGTCACCCTCTGTCCCCGCAGCCCAGCTTCCTGGGCACACACACTTTGCAGGTATTTCAAAGGCCATTGGCTTGTTCATGTGGCTTTGGATGGACTCTCCCACACCCCATTGGGCAGAGTGTCTCTGAGTCTGCGCTGCAGCGGCGGTGTGTGCTGACACTCTTTCACAGTGTTGCCTCTTCATTGGCTGCTGTTATGTGCGAATTGGGACTTCATACCCATGTCATCCTGCGACACGGCCGCCATTTGCAGGTGACACAGTACAGTGTCGGGACACACTGTTTGTATAGCTCTGCCCTAGGCCATATGGGCTGAGGGCATTGGTGTCTGCTTCTGGGTTGCACAATGTGACTTTGGAGGCCCCCCTTCCCGGCATCACGGACATCCTGTCTTGTGTTGGTGTTTTGTGTGGCCTGTGACTTGGCATGGCCTTGCTTGGTGCATGGGGCATGGAGCCGATAGTGGCATGTGCGTGTTGTTGGAATGTGGTTGCGTCCGGTGATGGCTTTGGGGTAGTTGCGTGCATTATCGGGAGGTGGGTTGTGGATGCGGTTCCCCCCATGTGGGCTGATTTGTTTGTGTACTCACCAGGCTCGGCGGGTCCTTCTAGTCCGTGTACTCCCACCGACGGCAGCGTGCGCACCACCTTCTCCTCCCAGGGATGGTAGTGTACCAGTCTGCGGGACTACCCACCTCCAGTGATGTTGGCCTGGTTGTGTTCGTCGGTCATCTTGCGGCGGACCGTCCTCCGCTGATCGTACCACCTGGCTTGGCATTCATGCCTGGTCCTTCGGATGAGCGCAACAGCATTCACCCTCTCGATGATCCTCTGCCACATGGCTGATTTTTCTGATGCGCTGGTCTGTCTGACCAATGTTCCAAAGAGCTGTGGCTCGACTCTGATGATTTCCTTGACAAGGATCTCCAGCTCCGCCGTTGAAAACTTTGGATTCCTGTCTGTGGGCATGGTGTGGGGTGTGGGTGTGGTTGGTTGTGGGTGTGTGGGTGTGGTTGTGAAGGTGTGTGTGTGAATGTGATGAGGGGGTGTTTGTGAAGGTGGTTGTGTGAAGGTGTGCAAGTGTAAGGTGTAGTAAAGGTTGAGGTCTGGTGCTGTGGGTTGTCTGTGGGGTCTGGCAGCAGTGGGTCTGTTGCAAAGGCTCATGGTTTGTGTGTGTGGGCCCTTTTTATTGGTCCATTTGTGGGTGTGGCTGTGTTTGAACTTTGGGTGGGTGTGTTATAAGGGGTGGTTGTGTTTTGGGCCTCTGTTTACCTGTTTGGCTGTAGCAGGTCAGTGTATTGGGTGTCTTTGGGCTTGTTGGACGTGTTTTGTGGTGTTGTGCGATTCAAATTGACTCTCCTTGTGGTTTTTTGCAGTGTCCTGGTTCAGTATGTGTGTTTTTCGCATCTGTGCGGTGCGTACATCGGCTATGTTGTTGTACAGTGCTCACATTTGCTATGGCTTGGTACGACTCGTACATGCGCAGGGCTGGGTGAGGGTGCTGGTGTCGGGGCCTCGGATAGGGTGCGTACAGGCACGGGCAGGGTGTGGGGGCCTGGGGGTACATGCCGTACATACGTGAACCCAGGGTACGACGCGTACATGGGGGGGCTGGGGGTACGGCGCGTACATACCGGGTGCTGGGGGTACGATGTGTGCCCCCACCCCTGTATGGACGGTGCGTACCCCCAACTCCGTATGTATGGTGCGTACCCCCAGCCCACGTATGTAAGCACCGTCCCCCAGCACATACCCCCAGCCCCCGTACGTACGCGCAGACTGTATGTACGTGTCGTACACCCTGCCCCCCCATGTACGCGCCGTACCCCCAGCCCCCCCTATGGACGGTGCATACCCTCCCTCCCCGTAGGTATGGAGCGTACCACCACCCCCCCACCATCAGTACGCTGTGGACCCCCAGCGCTACGCGCTGGGGGTCCGCACCGTACATGGGGGGGTATGCTCCGTACCTACGGGAGGGGGGGTTTCGCTCCGTAGCTACGTGGTGGGGTGGGGGTCCGCTCCGTACCTACGGGGTGGGGTGGTGGTACGGCGCGGACATGGGGGGATGCTGGGGTACAGCGCGTACGTGGGGGGGTGTGCTGGGGGGGTGTACGGCACGTATGCGGGCACAGATTTGGGCGTCTCCATAGTTGCTATGGGAGTTCACACCGTACGGTGTTTTTTACATACGGTTGTGCATTCGGACGGACGCGATGGCTCGTACTTGCGCGCTCGGACTTGAGTTTCCCGATTCGTAGGTCAAACTGTCCGGGGACGTGTCGGACACTATTTCCGACCCGAGGACGTGTGGGGGAATTTTCTCAATGCGATTCATATGGATTTTTTAACATACGAATCGTACTTGCCAGTTTGTACGGGACTTGTACGATTCGTACGGTAAAAAAACCAGATACGATTCGTACGGGGAAGATTTTTAAAGGATCGGAATCAGCCCCGTAATAGCCTCCTTTTCTACCTAAATTTCAATAGCTCGAGGAATAACCCTGTTTTGTCACAGGAGGTATACTAACACTTCAGAAAAACTGAGTTTCACAGTTGTTGAAGCTCGAAAAGGCGTGGGAGCGAGTGCGGTTCCCTGTAGTCAAACATTCATCAAGATGAGGCCACAGTTCAGACACTGTCTCTCCGTACTCCGTGAAGGTCAAAGTGAGTGCACTTGCCAGGTCGAAATGGCAGTTTAAAACTGCACTCACAGACACTGCACTGGTAGGTCTGAGGCATGTTTGCAGGGCTACTCATGTGGGTGGCAAAATCAGTGCTACAGGCCCACTACTAGCATTTGATTTACAGGCCCTGGGCACACCTGTTGCATTTTACTAGGGACTTACTACTAAATCAAACACACCAATCATGGAAAACCAATCACAAATACATTTTAGCCAGAGGGAATATGCACATTAGCACTGGTTAGCAGTGGGAAAGTGTCCAGAGTCCTAAAGCCAACAAAAACAGGTCAGAAAAACTTGGAGGAAGAAGGCAAACCGTTTGGGGCTAACCCTGAGAAAAGGGCCAGGTCCAACAAATTGTTATTCATTTTTATGTGCATTAAAATATTTAATTTATTTAGTTTAGTAAAGTTTGTTATGTTGTATTTCTGAACTTACTTTGTATATGGAGTGCCTTTATTTCTGTAGAGTATTGCATCCTTGCAGGTTATAGCTTCACTGGGGCAGAGTGACATTTCAGCAGTCGTTGGTGACCTCTTCCGTAGCAGTTAGTTTGACGTTTTTGCTTTATTTTTCCACTAATTGGGGAAGTGAATATGTTTGTTTACTGCTTTGTGTTTATTTCATTGATTATTGGTTAAGTAGTTAGAATTTTTAAATCTGATGTGGTGAACACTTACTATGTTTTTCTTGTAATTTTGTATGTTTGATTTATTTATATTTACTTACATTTATTTAAAGAAAATATATAATTACATAGATTTTTCAATGATTGCTAGTAATATTTCAGGTGACGACTTTTTTGTTTTCGTGATGTTTGGTATTTCTATTTTTGTGTTTTTATATTTACATTTTTTAGTTATATTTTAAGGCAATATTTTTGTTGTTGATATTTGTATTTTTGTGCTTTATGTATTGGATGGCGATATATGTATTCTCAATATATTTTAGATGATATTTTTGTTTTTCAATATTATTTATGTTAATATTATGTTGTAGAAGCAGTACAACATAGACACCTTATGGTGTACAGTTTTGTGTTAGCTTTTCCTCTAATTAATTAATTAATTAATTGTTTTTAATACAACTATAAACAAGTATTGGCAAAGCAATTATGTCTTACTGTGACACCTATTAGCTATGCAAATTCCTTTTTTTGTTTACCTCAATGGCCACTTATGCATGCTCATGCAGGGACAGTGACAATCTAGTAATAATTTTTCTAAGACTTTAAGAAACATCATTTTGACTCATGCGTGAGCAGCCACCTTCGATTTATTTATCTTAAAGTAAAATAAAGAACGTGATTATGGCTGTCGTGCATGCACAATCAAGGGTAGCTATTTTGCAATGGCTTTAAATATATTTTAAAAGGGACACCTACCAGCCCAGCAGTGGGCAGTGAGCAGAGCATATGGGGAGAGGACCAAGACCAATAAATATTAAAGAGAGCACAAATGAGGGTAGAGCATGGGGAGACAGATAGAGAGAAAACAGTCCCTCCTGCACTGCTATGCAAGGTCCTGAAGGCAGTAATGCAAGAAAATGTCTCATCCAATGAAACCTTAATGAGACCATAAGGCTCATGGGGGGACAAACACAAGTAAAGGGAGGAAACCCATAAATTTAGGAACAGGGAACTGGGTTAGTCGAGATTGTCATCAAATCATGAGCGTGGTGGACACAATTTCCACTCTAAGTACACATGGTTACATACGTTTGCCTATTGACAGCTAAAGCTGTGTAGGTAAGATTTAAAAACATTAATACTCTGAAGCAGAGAATATTTCTTTCCCCATCATAAGTCCCTTTTGTGTTGGACAGCATCCCTGTTGTTTAAGCAAAGTTTGAAATAAACTGTTCTATCGTCCAAATAAAAATGCACGAAAACAAATAGTGACTTCCAATGTCACGATTCGCATGACAAAATGTGCGTATCCTGTTTACACTTGATATACTATTCCAAGCCTCAACCAATCAAGGAAGGGAAAAGTGAGTCTAAATCTCAGAAAGTCTTACCTCCTTGTCAGATACAAAGTTGGTCGATAGACAATAAATACGTAGGTTCACCCACTGAATGAGATATCTAAGCCCATTGCCCTTGCAAGAATTCCAAGTATCTATGGGAAGAAATAGCTGAGCAGTGCTTAATTTGTGCTGGTAGGAGTGGGTGTTGGAAATGCTGCACTCATTTGTAGGGATTGAGACTTTTATTTTATCATCAGACTTTGACCCAGAGCAAGAGAGGAAAAGGCAGAAAAGGAAGAAAGAAGTATGACAAGAAAGAGCATAGGAATAAAAGGGGAAAGCAGGTGTGAAAAAGAACCTGCACGCATGAGCTAAAGAGAGAACAATTGTAGAGTTTCTGAAAACAGAGACAGTAGATGTAATCGAAACTAGCCTGTCATGGTATTCAGCAACAACTACATTTGATAGCACCAGTGGTGGGATCTCAGGAACTGTGAATACTTACAGGGAAGCATGTTGCAACCACTCGCCATCAGTGCTGTGCTGCAACAGCCTTGGATGAAATCACAAGGCGAATTGGCTTCAATCGTGGGGGTAAGAGGTTAGGAAGGGCTCACTGGGGAGTAGATCATGTTGAAGGCAAAGACTGATTAGATTGTGGTCTTTGGAATATGTTCTCTAATTGGTAAGTATGTTTCAATAATAGATCTCTCCTACCTGATCAATGGGCCTCAAAACCAACAGTTGACATCCCCAGATAGAAAAAGTGTGCTATCCCTGAAGCAAAGGGATGGGCCCATTATTAGATTTGCCAACAGGACATCCACATTTGCTATTACTCCCCTGATTGAGTTATACAAGAGTCATGCTTGTGGGGCTGTTATGTATGGGGCAGACTTGTGGGGGCACTGCAAACTATCTCCACTTGAAAAAGCAGAACATTATTTTGTGAAGTCTCTGTTGACCCACAAGTGCCCCAATGCTGTCAATAAGACTAGATCTTAATCTTCAGTCTATTTTGGATGTGGCTACCTTAAAACCCATCTTGTATTGAATCAGGCAGCGGACGAATGAGGACCTGGGCCCCTATAGAGATCGTGTCAGTATTTTAATAGACGGCCCTTCAGTGATCAATACCCCGTGGCTATTGCATATAGAAACGTGGCTCCTCATGTTGGAATTATCCTATCACAATAACTCATCCTGCTAAAGAAAAAGTTGAAAACAACCTATTGGAATTATATTTTAGGAGGAACAAAGATGTCTACGGCCATCACAGGTAGTTTGGCAAACTCTTATTTGAGGTTCAACTGTGAATCTTAATTAGATTCCTTTATGGATTTTTTAACTAGTAGTAGTAAAAAATACTTTATTGAATTAATCATTTTATTACAATAAATAGAAAATACGCAGCATAAAAATAGAATAAAACAATCACATATTCACCATACGTAATATTATATAAAAAAGATATACATTGGTCGTGATACCTTTCTTTGCATCTATCTACAGATCCAATAAAAACCATCTAGTCAAGTAATGTTTTATTAGCATGCTCTAAAAACTGTACCATCCTTCTGATTTCACTTTCTCCTGTGAGCCTAAAACAGTAACATATAGCCTCTGTAGTTGTTCTTATTTTGGCATTATTAAACATGGGGCGTAAATATAACCTCCGTGTGGGCAAAAGTCTTGGGCAGATGCATATTAAATGTTCAAAAGTTTCCTTGCGGGTTCCACAAAGCCGATATCCCTGAGTATCTTTAAGAGCCTTATTCCAAGTCCCTTCAAACTCCCCTATCGGAATATAGAATTGTCTGAACCTTACAGATTTCCATTTAATGTAGCTGGTCAAATTCCACCCCAAGCATTCTTGAGCCTGCAAGGTACATGTATCAATTATTAAGTCTGTGTGTTTATATTTCCCGCTTGTAGACGATCTGAATTCCAGTGTGTTAACTGTAATGTTTTACATATTAGTTTTTTCCGCACATCCCTGGTCATTCGTCCCATCTCCTGTATATCAGGCAGTTCATAAGAGTCTATTTCCATAATTATAGTAGAAAGTTGCAGATCTCTAATTTTTTTTCTCCGGAGTGCCTCCATTATTAGATGTTTCAATGTGCATGAATCGGCCTTGGCACAATCGATAATGTAGTTAACACAACTGATCTTATGGAGCATTTACGGAGATTTTAGGCCAAATTGCAACCGTATCATACAATGTGGAGTAGCCTGTCGTAAATGGAGTATGGTGAGTACGCATTTCATGAAGCATTTTTCAAAATCAAAAATGACTTTCTTGTTCATGGCAGGAGATGCGTACAATACAAACTAAATCATTTAGCATGATTATCATCAGATAATTGCATTCCCTCCGCACAGTTTAATAAATCTTACAATTGATTTTGTAATAGTTATAGATTTTACACTTTTACAGACTGTATGGTTTAACCATGATAACTTTTTGTCGAATGTTACGCCGAGGTAGTTATATTGATCCACTATCTCGATTGGATTATCTTCAAGAGTCCACGTTTTTGATTGTGTAGGCCGTCAAAACGTAACAATTTTTGTTTTGGATAAGTTAGCTATCAGACCATTCACTTTGTTGTATGTGTCTAGTTGGATCAGTTGATGCTGTAATCCGTTAGGAGTTAAGGATGTTGGGCCCGATTCACAGAACAAACTTAAGACTAAATCCTAAACTTAGTACCATTCTGGTATTCACAGAATGCACCTAGTACTTCTGCTATTCACAGAATGAACTTACTACTTTTGCTATTCACAGAATGAACTTAGTACTTTTGCTATTCACAGAATGGATTTATGACTACTAAACTTACGTCCGCACTCGGGCCGGAAATTCCGGCCCGGAGGCGGAGCTTCCGGCCCGGAGGCGGGGCTTCCGAGCCGGAGGCGGAGCTTCCGGCCCGGAGGCGGAGCTTCCGGCCCGGAGGTGGGGATTCCGGCCGATTTAGCTATGGCCGAAATCTCCACCTCCGGGCCGGAAGCTCCGCCTCCGGCCCGGAAACCCCGCCTCCGGGCCGGAAACTCCGCCTCCGAGCCGGAAGCTCCGCCTCCGGGCCGGAATTTCCGGCCCGAGTGCGGACGTAAGTTTAGGAGTCGTAAATCCATTCTGTGAATAGCAAAAGTACTAAGTTCATTCTGTGAATAGCAAAAGTAGTAAGTTCATTCTGTGAATACCAGAAGTACTAGGTGCATTCTGTGAATACCAGAATGGTACTAAGTTTAGGATTTAGTCTTAAGTTTGTTCTGTGAATCGGGCCCAAAATGACTAAATCATCGGCATATGCTAGGTATGGTATTTGTTTGTCCCCTAATTTAGGTGCCACACCCATATCTGAAGGTAACACCGAGTCAATAGCTGCAATGTACAAGGAGAATAATAAAGGCGCAAGGACACAGCCTTGTTTAAGACTGTTAGTGGTATCCATTTTTGGAGATAGTGTATTATCATGAGCCAGCTTCACCCTGACCCATGCATCCGAGTGCAGGGCAATAATAACATTTAAAAGGTTCAAATCGACCTCCCATGCTGTTAATGTATTCCACAACCTTTGCCTGTTGACCCTGTCGAATGCTGTGGAATAGTCCACAAAGCAGGCGTATAATGTTATTTTCCGCAGGCTTGCCTTTTTTCCCATCATGGCCAGTGAAACAATGTTATCAAGGGTCGAACACCCTAAGCAAAATCCAGTTTGCGTTATTGGTATTAATGATATTTCCTTCGCCCATGCCCTTAATTTATTCTGGAGGTGCTTCGCAAACAGTTTTCCTTCAAAATCCAGCAACGCTATTAGTCAGTAGCTGGACGGATCCTCTTTTGGACCTCACTTGTAAATCGGGTGAATAATCCCTCCTTTCCAGGCAGATGGTATCATTCCGCGTTTAATTACCTGTAGGAACAACTGTTTTAACATCGCACTTCAAAATGTTATGCTAAATTTTATCAAGCCGATAGGGATACCATTGGGTCCTGCTGCCTTGGATGAGCGAGAACTCTCTAATAATTTGACAATTTCATCTTTGGTTATTTCTGCAAATGAACCATCCGCGTTAGTTTTCATATATTCACTTATTACAGATAATTTTTATAAAGATTTAATATGATTTTCCCACTTTTGATTTGAGACAAAAAAATCGTCTGGCTGTTTATGCGAATTTGTGCCATGTCCCCCCAGGGACCAAAAGGCTCGCTCATTCCTAGTCGAAATAGCATGATGTAATTTTGCATAAGCAGTATTCAAACTATCCCGCTTTATCTGTAAGTTCCTATTCTTAAATACTTTCTTTATGTCTTGTATTTTCATATTCCTCTCATTCGAAATTGGAAGTTTTAAGATATAACGCATCTCTTTACGATAGATTCTCTTTGATTCCTTTAATTTTGAGCTCTTTGTTCTGTTAACATTTAATCGTGGCTCTTGCATACTTGCCACAAGACTGGATAATATATTTTTTTTAATGGATTGCCAGGCATCCGACCAGTTGTCTCCAGACTTTAATACAATCATGTCTTTCTCGGTACAGGCTGTCATGGTTGTTTCCAGATTCGAATGCCTTCATTTGTAGTTTGTTGTTCCAGATAAGTCTTTTCCCATTTACAGCGGTCAATCTTCCAATATTGGCCGCTGTGTGAGTCTCCCAATGACCGTTCTTGATGCTGATGACTAACCTTTGAGGATCATGGTCCCTCTCGGCTCTAGATATATTAGTATACTTTTTACATACGTAAACATGGGCGTAATGGATAAATGTAAAGTCTATAATGGAAGAACCTATTGGCCCACGGAATGTTAAGGAAGCTGGTTGATCATCTTTTAGTCTTCCATTGAGAGCTCTATATCCTAGATCTGTCAACAAGACATATGTATCTCTTGAAGAGGTACCAATCTTTTTTACCTTGTTTTGTGAAGGAAATAATACTTGCGGAATATTGTAAGCCATATCTGGTTCATCCCCGGTTACAGGATTATCCGCCAGAGGCAACCAACAGAGTCTGATTAAAATCTCCCGTTAGTATGACTACCATGTGTTCATTCATTGCCATTATTTTTTCCAATTCGTTTAGTGTCGCTTGATAGCTACACTTATTTTTCACTGATTGAGGAGGGAAATAAATGGTAATTATCAAACATTTAGTAAGGTTTTGATGTATTATAATAACTGGCAATATATATTTAAATGATGTTTTGAGTTTTTTACTTATCAGACATAATTTGGTACTTATTGAAATCGCCAATCCTCCGCTTGCTCTTCCGAAGGCGTTTTTTTTTCTCCTGGATTTCATGTGTTATAAAACACGCATTGTTGAAATTTCCTTATGTTAGGTCTTTCAGGAATACTTCTTGGCCTCGTATGAATACTGCCTCTCCCTTCAACGTGGAGCATCAGCAGAAATTCCCTTATTATCCTGTTCTTTCCTTGTGGTGATTTGAAAGTTCTCAAATCTGATGTTATCTTCAGCACCTTTGTATGGAAATCTGGTACTTAATGGTGGTTTTTCATATTCTGTTAGTCTGTTGGCAGTTCTCAAGATATGTGGATATTTACATTTCTCTGGCTGTCTAATTATAATTCCCCAATCGGTTAAGAAATCTTTAATGTTTAGTATCTTTAGTACCACACTCTGAGATACCCATGTTGTTCTCTTGATTTCGTACTCTGTGTTGGCTTTATCATCTGAGACAAAGCAAACAGCTGCGAGTGATTTTGAGTTGAGTTCTTTCAAATTTTCAAAAATTTTAATAGCTTTAGTATGTTTTGCCGATTTAATATGTCATGATAGCCTTCTGACTTATATACAGGTATAAAGTCGATTATACAATTTTCGTCACTATATGAAGATTCATTATATGGTGGCTGGATCTCTTGGCATAGTTTCCCTTTGTTTGATCTTTGGAGTTCCCCCCTCTTTGTCTGTTGAATTCCCACAAAACATTCCCTTTGTACATTTTCCAGATCTGTACAATTGTCCATACCCTCTGTTTTTTCCATATTTACGGTTTTTAGTAGACGACTTAGGTCCCTGACTTCCAGTTTTTCTGTTATCTCTAGTATCCCATTCATAATCTTTTTTAACTAATCCTGCTGCACAAGCACTTTACATCAAATTTTGATTGGGAATTTAGCCTTTGGCTGATTTTACCCACTCTGAGAATAAAGAAGATACCACTTCCTATACCTGCCCAATGGGATGTCTGTCAATCAAGAATGACAAACATGTTTTGTTTTTTTGTAAATCTTATTCTAAACAGTGTTCTCGTTGGATCACTCCCCTTTGCCACTGAATCGGTGTTACTGAGATGCACACCGTTAAGATTATGCACGATGAACACACAATTGTTTTATTTATTTTTTAGCTCCAACTATTTGTCCTCAATATGTTTTTAGCAAGATGAAGGCATTGAAATTACTTTTATGGAATAACCTATTTTATAAACTGACCTGTACCAAACACTATTGTATGTGTTTTGGGATTTAATATGAAAGCTCACTGTTTTAAGTTTTTTAATAATTGGCACATTGAAGATGGTCTTTTTTAGAATTTTATTGTGCAATTGTAATTGATGATAATGTGATATGTATGTATTTAAAATTGTAGGACTGTGAGAGTATTTTATTTTTTTCCGTACCTTTTATGGTACACTGAGCCGAATAAAGGACTTTGATTGACCAACCGTGGTGAATCAACACTTCATTTATTGCAGGGCCATGTGTAGATCCAAAATGACTGTCAGTCTTCCAAAAGGAAGGACAAAGTTTAAGCAGGGCTCTGCAATGGGCTAGAAAATGTTGTAAACTGCATTGTGTTCTAAGGAAGGGATGGTGGTTCAGATCCCTGGTCCTCATTCCGACTGTGTCACAAGCCCTGTCACTGGCTGTGGCATAACACATGGAGGAGTGGGAGCTGAAGGGAATCCTGACAGTGGACTTCTAAGAAAATCCTTGGGCCCTATAGTTATTTTTACAGAGTGAAACAGGCTTTATGACAAAATCTTTATTAAGGCCCATATTATGGTCGGCTCGATCAATTGCAAAATGAGTGGTTACCCTTGTTACCACACACATCACAATTACAAGCTGTGTGATAGGCCTCGCAGACCCCGAATAAAAATTTTACTGGGGCAAGAATGCCCAGTGGGACATGCAGATTTTGTTGCTTTAAGCACAAATATACAAATGCCATACCCCATTTCTGGGCAGTAATCGTAATTGGTTGCCATTTATCACACCCAATGTATTACGATCCCAGTAGTCTCACACATTTGTTGGATGACTATACTCAGGCAGTAAGTAGTATACATTCCTGTTTTGTGGCTTTATGGCTTCATTTTGGCTCACTGGTCTGTTCACCGAGCACGGTTGACATACTAAAGGAGAGTACGGCAGAGGGAGGTAAAGAGACAATGAGAAAAAGAGGCAGAAGAATAAACAGGAAGATGGGAAGAACACAGGATAAAGGCGGGGATGCAAATCAGAGGGTTTAGGTGGAGCTTGCAGGCGTTTAATGGAATGTTCAGTCACTGACTTGTGGGGCATGAAGTCCTTACTTTTCCCAGGGCCCAATGCATTGTTTCCAAGCCACTCTACATTTTACTACTAGAGAAATGTGCCATTGTAGCCACATGCTGGCATAGTCTGGACATTACTGAATATCTGGGCAGAAGCTCTATCCAACTTGTAAGGTCAAACTATCATTGAGTCATTGGACACTCTTGCCTTCTCCAAGCTCATCATTGCCCCAAGTATTTTAAAAGGCCATTCCTTGACCTATTTTCCATGTTTACTGAAAACCTCCTTATATTTTCCCAGCAGTTCTCCTTGTCATACTATGATTTAGTTCATTTCTTCTCTAGAAGTAAGTTCTTTAAAAACAATCTTTCCTCTGCCCAGAAGACTGTTTTCTATAGAAACTTATGGATAGATATATCATTCGTTCATGCAAACCAATGCAGCAAGCCACCTTGCTGGGCTGTGGGAAAGGGCAGGAATGTTCCATAGTTACCATTATATAGCGCATTCCTGTCCTTTCGTATCGCAGGTGCACTTTTGGCTGCCTAGCGCTAGACTGGGCACCCTTGCATCATATTGCAAGAGCGCCTATGTTGTAGGCAGTATTGTTTTTGTGCAGTAAGGGACATCTTCCTGCACAAAAACAATCCTGAAAGCCATTTTCCTTTTTAGAGAAAGAGTAAAAGATGAGGAGAAATAAAGATATTTCTCCTCGTTACAACTCACCTGGGGAGGAGTAGAACATTGATGCATTCCCAAGTCTACCACTAATGGTAAATCTGGGAATGCACCAAAATCCCTTGGTGGATGCATGGGAACACCCATGTTCTAACCTTGGAACACTTCCATTCTGCAAAAGTAATGCAAGGCAGCTATTTGCGCTTCCTTGCGTTACTCTAAATTTGTCAAGCCATACAGGGCCACACAAGGTGGCCTACGTGGCTTGATAAACCACACTTAGGTTTTAAGTCATCCTTGAGTCCCCTTGTGCGGCGCAAGGGTGACGCATAACCCTCATAAATCTGGAACTCAAACTTTAACCTGTTTTCCCAAAGCTAATCCTGGTCTCACTGAAACCCATTTGGAGGCAATCGAGGAATTCTTAGTACTTCTTAGGAAGCAATTTACTTGTGCTTTAGATATTCATGCCCATTGTCCGCCTTCAGGCCTAATCTGATAATGACTAATAAGTGGTTCACAGATAACCTTTACCAACTGAAACATCAAGGCAAGGCAATCCAAAGTTTTTGAAGTAAATCAAAGCTATCTCATCTTACCACTATGAAGTACATGCTGTGGGCTAAAAATAAGCTTCCACCAGAGCAAAAAAGAATACTTGAAAGCCCAGGTTACAGAGCCTTATAAATAATTCAGTCCAAAAACGTTTTCGTACCTGTAATGAGTTAGTAAAATGTAGTCTAATGTCAATGCTTTTGTTAAGCTGGGATGAGCTGTGTGACAAATTCCTTGCCTTTACCACCAACAAAAATCACTGTCTAAAAGAGAGTACCTCTTCCATCACCCTTTGGCCTGATGATACTTGCCAAGTATTAAGTACCTTCTCTACCCCTCTTTGCGCTTTCATTGCTGTAACTGATGATGTTAGCAGAAAACTCTTGATGTCCTCCTGTCATGGGATGTTTGTAATGCAAAAGAGGTTAGTCTGGGTCTTAATGCATGCCTACAATTCATCACCAGACTGATCAATGCCTTCCTCTCTGGTGGAGCAAGACTTTAAATACACCACCATCACCCCTACTGTAAAGAAATGTAGGGCATATCTAGACAGTCTTTCAAGATACCAGCCTATCTCTAGCTTATCATGTGTCGAAAAAGCACTTGAAGTAGGTAACCATCAGTCAAGTATTCGCAAACGTAACATCAAATGGTATTCACAGTGGTTTCAGATCACTCTGAGTTACAGAGCCACTCCTACTAAATATTGTGGACAAACCCCTCAATTACCCAAGACTAAGGCATACTCTGCAAATTGATTTTGCTAGACCTCTCAGTTGCATGTCAACAACATCAACCACAAGGTGAGCCTCATTTGGTTGGCATCAACATGATAGGGATATTTTAGTTTACCTCCTTTCTATTTCTTTTTGTTTTTGTAACGCATTGAAAAAACTACAGGTAGCCCCAGAGTGCCTTGGATCAGATGCATAGAAGACTGAAAATAGACACAGTCTCTCACCGCACCCTAATACGCAGACTCCATGACGCAGGGATCCAAGACAAGGCCATCGACTGGATCTGCTCCTTCATCTCCGTAAGAACGCGGTGGTTAAGACTCCCCCCTTTCCTCTCGGACCCTACACCTGCCACCTGCGGAGTCCCCCAGGGGTCCTCCCTCAGCCCTACGCTCTTCAATGTCTACATGGCTCCGCTCGCCCCCATCGTCAGAACCTACGGACTCAATATTGTGTCATACGCAGACGACACCCAACTCATCCTCTCCCTAGCCAACGAACTCAACACCGCCAGACACAACTTTCGAGAAGGCATGGAAGCCGTCGCCAAATGGATGAAAAACAGCTGCCTACATCTAAACACCAACAAAATGGAAGTACTCATCATGGGCCCAAACCCCGATGCCTGGAACGACACCTGGTGGACCCCCGCCCTCGGAAGCCCGCCCACCCCCACGGACCACGGACCACGCACACACCTGGGAATCATCCTAGGCTCAGAGCTCAAAATGGACGGCCAGATCAGCTCCGTCTCGTCCTCCTGCTTCCACACCCTCCGCCTCCTACGCAAGACCTTCAAATGGATCCCCCTCGAACACAGAAAGACCGTAGCTCACGCCCTGGTCACCAGGAGGCTCGACTACAGCAACGCACTCTATGCCGGAATACACAAAAACCTTACCCGCAAGCTACAGAACATCCAAAATGCTGCCACAAGACTGGTCCTCAACCTGCCAAGACACTGCCACATCTCCCAGCACCTGCGCACACTCCGCTGGCTCCCCATCGAAGCTAGAGTCACCTTCAAGATGCTAACCCATGCTCTCAAGGCCCTCCACGACACCGGACCAGCATACCTGAACAACCGACTCAAATTCCACGCACCCCAAAGGACCCTACGATCAGCCCAGCTCTCCTATGCCGTGGTCCCCCGCACCAGAAAGACCAGATTGGGAGGCCACTCCTTCTCCTTCCGCGCGGCCAGAGCCTGGAACGACCTTCCGCTCCACCTCAGACAGACAACATCGCTCCCCATCTTCGCAAGAAACCTCAAAACCTGGCTCTTCGACAGACCCCCTCCTTGATGGACTGGAACCTGCGACCCACCCACCCCCCCCAGTGCCTTGAGACCCTCACGGGTGAGTAGTCGCACTTAACAAACACCTAATTGATTGATTGATTGATTGATTGATTGACAATGAAGTGTTAGATAATAACTGAACATCTCTTGGAGTGGTATTACAAAGTGTTATGTTATGTTATGTTATGTTAAATGAAGCTTGTAAAGCGCACTGACACCAATGGTTTCCTGGCGCTAATGACAGAAGAGTGAGAGCAGCGGCAGAGTGACAGACAGCAAAAGGCAGATTAGCAAGGAGGGGGGAAGAGGGAAGTCTTTAACAGTTTCCTGAAGTCGAGGAGGGAGGGACTAGATTTGATGGGGAGAGATAATGAATTCCAGAGGGAAGGGGCCAGAAGGGCGAAAGAGCGGGCACCGAACTTTTTAGTTTTGACTCTGGGAACAGTCAGTAAGTGGAGGTGGGCAGAACGTAGATTACGTGATGGCTGGTATGCCGTGACTGAGGATTGCAAGAAGGCAGGGCTAGTGCAGTGAAGTGCTTTGTAGATGATGCACGCCATCTTGAAGGCTGCCCTTTGGCCGATTGGCAGCCAGTGGAGTCGCTGTAGTAGTGGTTTAGCCGACTGCCACCTGGGGATTTTATAGATAAGACGGGCCGCCTGGTTCTGGACAACCTGAAGGCGATGCAAAAGACACTGAGGAAGACCATGATAGATGGAGTTGGAAAAATCCAGGCGGGACAGGACCAGGGAGATGACGACCTGGATTAATGCAGGGGGAGAAAGTAGGTGGCTGATCTTACGGATCTTCCTGAGCTGGTGCATAGAGGAGGAGATGACAGCCCCCACTTGGGCTTTTAGAGAAAGTTCAGCATCGATTATCACGCCGAGACTTTTCACTGTTTTCAGCGGGACCGGAAGAGGGCCCAATTCAGTGGGCCAGAACTGAGGGCCCCAGTGACCAGAACTGGAACCAGGGAGAAGTAGTTCAGTCTTCCCCGGGTTCAGCTTTAATTGATTAATATTCATCCATTCCAAAATGTGGATCATGACAGACTGAAAGGTAGTAACAGCATTAGGGGAGTTCAGTGGGAAGATGATTTGCAGGTCGTCGGCGTAGTTGTACACCGTGATATCCCAGTTCCTGAGTGACTGAATGAGTGGACGAAGGTAAAGGTTGAACAGCAACGGCGAAATGGAGGAGCCTTGGGGGACTCCACAAGTAGTTGCAGTTCTCCCGGCTGTGTAAGGGCCTAGGCGTACGGCCTGAGTTCTGCCGGTTAAAAAAGACATGATCCAATTAAGGGCGGTGCCCTGGATGCCCGCCTGTGCAACACGGCGGAGGAGGATGTTATGGTCCACCGTGTCAAACGCGGCGGACAAGTCCAGGAGCACCAAGGCTTGAGGAGAACCAGCGTCCGCATTACTTCTTAGAGTATTCAAGACTGCGAGAATGACCGCCTCGGTCGAATGGGCGGGTCTGAATCCAGCTTGATTGGGCTCAAGGAAGCCAGAGGACTCAATAAAGTGTGACAGAAGTTGAGTAACGTGGGCCTCCAATAACTTTGAGAGGTAGGGGAGGAGGTAAATGGGACGATAATTAGAGAGTTCTCCCGGATCTGCTCCAGGTTTTTTTAAAAGGGGCACCAAGATTGCCTCCTTAAAAGATGCAGGGACAGAGCCGCTGTTGAGGGAGCTGTTCAACAAAGGGAGGATGTGATCCGGTAATTTAAGACAGATGTCTCGCATGACTGAGGGTGGACAACAATCACTAGGAGAGCCAGATTTGACTCTAGTAGCGAGTCGAGCCAATGAGTCAGCGTTAAGAGCAGGGAGCGTCGTGATGACCGAGTGGTTATCAGGCATGGAAACCTGGAGGGATGGCTGGGGAGGAGAGTGGATTGAGTCTTTGATTTTTTTAATCTTTTCGATAAAGAAAAGGTTGAGGGCATCACAAGTTTCTTGAGAAGGGGTCTGAGCAGGAAGAGTTCTGTCATCGGTGGTAAGCTCATTCATAATTTTGAACACTTCCTTGGATTTGTTAGCTGCAGAGGAGAGCCTGTCCGAGAAGTGGACTGATTTGGCTAAAGTAATGGCTGCTTTGTATTCTCTGCGAGCACTAAGGTAGAGTAATCTAGCTGCGTCGGAGTAAGTTTGCCTCCAGATACGTTCCTGTTGGCGTACTTTTAGTTTATGTAATTTAAGGTCGTGCGTATACCATCTATGAGAGGAGGCATGCTTAGTGAAGGGGAAACGCGACAGCGGGGCGAATAGATCGCTGGCCGACTTCAGCCAATTAGTGATGTTGTTGTCTAATGTGTCGATATCAGGGCAGGCTGTAAGATCCCGGGCTGGGCTGGTGTCTGCTAGGGTCGTGAGAAAGGCCTGGGAGTCCAGTGTGCTCCATTTTCGAGAGAGCCCGCCAGCCATACGAGGGGCCGGGAGACTGCCAGGGAGGGTAATAATCGTGTCGACTAAGAAGTGGTCTGACCAGACAACGGGAGAAACAATAGGCTGAGACAGCACTAGGTTGTGTGACCAAATCTGGTCCAGGATGTGGCCCTTAAGATGGGTAGGGCAAAGGATCTGTTGCGTCAGGTTCAGACTATGAAGCATTTCAAACAGTTCAGAGGCGTGAGAGCCGGCATTAGGGTCGTTGTACCAGTAATTGAGGTCGCCAACAAGTGCGAAGCTAGCATGATGTGTCAAGATGGAGGACAGATGTTTGCTCAGCATAGTGGCAAAGGTGCTCATGGGGTGTGGTGGCCGGTAAAGGAGGAGCAATGTGAGGGCACCTGAGTCAGTTCCCATGCTGAGTAGCAGATTATCCACCTCCGGTATGGGGAGGGAGGAGGAGGAGAGAGCGTTGAGGCGTTTAGATATGATGGCGGCTACTCCACCACCCGAGCGGTCTCCCAGTCGGTCCGCGTGAAGAATATAATAATCTGGGGGGAGAGCCGCAAGGATATCAGGAAGTGACTCGGCAGTGAGCCAGGTTTCCGTCAGAAGGAGAATGTCCGGCTTTTCATTGGTGAGCAGGATGAAGATGTCAGACTGATGGCTCACCAGGGACCGAGTATTCAAATATAATACCCTGAGGGAGGTCACGCTATGGTTGGCGTGAGCAGGGGGCTTTGCCTCAGCGCAGTTGGAAAGAGCTAGGCAATTGATGCCCACAGTGTTCAGACGCCTAACAATAGTAGGACTTAGGGTAAGAGAGGGTCGCTGTAGTGCTCTAAGAGCGTCCGGGGTATAAGTGATGACATGGACAGCATGGCCGGCCCCTGGACCCGGTCTGGCGCGGACGGGCGCAGACGGGCTTGCCTTTGGCGCGCCTTCGGCGCGCCGCCGGCGCGCCCGCTGCGCGCGTCCGCTGCGCGGTCGCCTAATCATCAGTTTAAGTAGAGGAGTTAATTTCGAACTCCTCCCCTTCCTCCCACCCGGAAATACGTCAGTCTGCTCGGCCGCGCCCTCCACACAATCGGCACAGGCCGTGATGGACCGGGGCGGGCGGAGCAGCTGCGTGGTGCGAGAAGCGTGGGGATGGGGAGAATGGCACAGATCTTCGCGGTAAGGAGCCGTATATGTTACTGATTACATTGAGAGAGCTAACTTGCAGTTAAAAGCTAGTCATCCGCCACCCAACACACAGTAAACACAGTAAAAGTGGCAAACAGGTAAAATGGTTAAAACAGGTAAAATGGTTAAAAGTTTAAAATACCTCTGCTACGTGTGAGCGCTAACTCTAAATCGAGTGTCTCTGCCCTCAAGCAAAAGTAACAGTGGTGCACAGATTAAAAGCGAAAGTAGAAGCGCTAGCACACACTCTCATTCAGCGTGTCAATGCGCGGTCGCCTAATCATCAGTTTAAGTAGAGGAGTTAATTTCGAACTCCTCCCCTTCCTCCCACCCGGAAATACGTCAGTCTGCTCGGCCGCGCCCTCCACACAATCGGCACAGGCCGTTATGGACCGGGGCGGGCGGAGCAGCTGCGTGGGGCGAGAAGCGTGGGGATGGGGAGAATGGCACATATCTTCGCGGTAAGGAGCCGTATATGTTACTGATTACATTGAGAGAGCTAACTTGCAGTTAAAAGCTAGTCATCCGCCCCCCAACACACAGTAAACACAGTAAAAGCGGCAAACAGGTAAAATGGTTAAAACAGGTAAAATGGTTAAAAGTTTAAAATACCTCTGCTACGTGTGAGCGCTAACTCTAAATCGAGTGTCTCTGCCCTCAAGCAAAAGTAACAGTGGTGCACAGATTAAAAGCGAAAGTAGAAGCGCTAGCACACACTCTCATTCAGCGTGTCAATGCGCGGTCGCCTAATCATCAGTTTAAGTAGAGGAGTTAATTTAGAACTCCTCCCCTTCCTCCCACCCGGAAATAAGTCAGTCTGCTCGGCCTCGCCCTCCACAAACTCGGCACAGGCCGTGATGGACCGGGGCGGGCGGAGCAGCTGCGTGGTGCGAGAAGCGTGGGGATGGGGAGAATGGCACAGATCTTCGCGGTAAGGAGCCGTATATGTTACTGATTACATTGAGAGAGCTAACTTGCAGTTAAAAGCTAGTCATCCGCCCCCCAACACACAGTAAACACAGTAAAAGCGGCAAACAGGTAAAATGGTTAAAACAGGTAAAATGGTTAAAAGTTTAAAATACCTCTGCTACGTGTGAGCGCTAACTCTAAATCGAGTGTCTCTGCCCTCAAGCAAAAGTAACAGTGGTGCACAGATTAAAAGCGAAAGTAGAAGCGCTAGCACACACTCTCATTCAGCGTGTCAATGCGCGGTCGCCTAATCATCAGTTTAAGTAGAGGAGTTAATTTAGAACTCCTCCCCTTCCTCCCACCCGGAAATACGTCAGTCTGCTCGGCCGCGCCCTCCACACAATCGGCACAGGCCGTGATGGACCGGGGCGGGCGGAGCAGCTGCGTGGTGCGAGAAGCGTGGGGATGGGGAGAATGGCACAGATCTTCGCGGTAAGGAGCCGTATATGTTACTGATTACATTGAGAGAGCTAACTTGCAGTTAAAAGCTAGTCATCCGCCCCCCAACACACAGTAAACACAGTAAAAGCGGCAAACAGGTAAAATGGTTAAAACAGGTAAAATGGTTAAAAGTTTAAAATACCTCTGCTACGTGTGAGCGCTAACTCTAAATCGAGTGTCTCTGCCCTCAAGCAAAAGTAACAGTGGTGCACAGATTAAAAGCGAAAGTAGAAGCGCTAGCACACACTCTCATTCAGCGTGTCAATGCGCGGTCGCCTAATCATCAGTTTAAGTAGAGGAGTTAATTTCGAACTCCTCCCCTTCCTCCCACCCGGAAATACGTCAGTCTGCTCGGCCGCGCCCTCCACACAATCGGCACAGGCCGTGATGGACCGGGGCGGGCGGAGCAGCTGCGTGGTGCGAGAAGCGTGGGAATGGGGAGAATGGCACAGATCTTCGCGGTAAGGAGCCGTATATGTTACTGATTACATTGAGAGAGCTAACTTGCAGTTAAAAGCTAGTCATCCGCCCCCCAACACACAGTAAACACAGTAAAAGCGGCAAACAGGTAAAATGGTTAAAACAGGTAAAATGGTTAAAAGTTTAAAATACCTCTGCTACGTGTGAGCGCTAACTCTAAATCGAGTGTCTCTGCCCTCAAGCAAAAGTAACAGTGGTGCACAGATTAAAAACGAAAGTAGAAGCGCTAGCACACACTCTCATTCAGCGTGTCAATGCGCGGTCGCCTAATCATCAGTTTAAGTAGAGGAATCCACAACTATAAATGCTGATAGAAAGATTATAATGCCTTGGGGAAGGGTCTGAAGGATTATGGGGCAGAAACTGGTTATAGACATCTGACTGACAGGTCAAAAGAAAAATAGAGATTGGTGTGGGAGCCAGATGTCTACTTGACACAATGGGCTTCTAGCAATCTCTTGGATTTAATTGAGACGCCGTGTTTGGCGACAAGGAAAGAGATCGAAATGGATGCCAGGCACCTGAAATGTAATTCATCTGAATTTCTACTAAGTTGTAAGGGTGGACAGTGAGCTAGGAATTGAAGGAATTAGGCAGCTAGTGAGAAGATAAGGGACAGACAATTCCAACAGGTGATTTAGAGCTTGGCCATGTAACACTTTCAAGATGTGGCAGTTGGATGTGTAATTTGGTCATCCCTTTTCAGAGAACCTTTGTAGGGCCTTAAGTGCAAGTGTGATGAGATCATGCTGTTAATACCTGACCTGGAGAAGAACAGGATATTCCAGGACTCTTTCGATTTTGGATATTGATTTGTTAAGGAATCAGGACCAGATTTATCTACGTTTTGCGTCACCCTTGTGCCACGCAAGGGGGTGTAAGGGTTACACAAAACTTAAGTGAGGTTTATCAAGCCACGCAAGGCCACCTTGAGTGACCCTGCATGGCTTGATAAATGTAGAATAACACAAGGCAGAGCAAATCGCTGCCTTGTGTTACTCTGTGGCAGGGAAGCGTTCCGTGGGTGGAGCGTGGGTGTTCCTAAGCATCCACCCATGGATTTTGACACAGCCCCAGATTTACCATTAGTGGTACACCCGTGAATGCATCAAAATGCTACACCGCTTAGGTGAGGCATTATGAGGAAAAATATATTTATTTCTCCTCATTTTCTCCTCTTTCTGCGTGTGCTGCAGAATGCCTCTTTGGATTGTTGTTGTGCAGGAAGGTGTGAGGTGTCTCTTTCCGCTCAAAAACCATCCTGCCTACAATGTAGGCAGCCTGGCATCATGACGCAAGGGTTTCTGCGTTGTCGCTTGGCAGCCAAAAGTGCACCAGCACAAGGAAAGGACGTGAATGTGCTGTAAAATGGTAAATATGGTGCATTCCTGCCCTTTCTTTTCTCGCAGCGCAGCAAGGTGGCTTGCTGCTTTGCGCTGCATGAAGGAATGATAAAACTGGCCCCCAGTGTAGTAGCTATTACAATAGGGAAGGTGCGAAAATGATCAATAAAGAGATATGCAATATTTCTCTTTAAATAAACACTATACAGTATTTTTAAACAGTTTAGATAAGAAAGGAAGAAAATGCATATAAAATAACATCTTGCTTTATCTGCCAGCCTAAGCAGTTACTTTTCTCCTGTAGCAGGTGTCCTCATAAAGCACTTTCCCCATCATAGCTCTGCAGAATTTGTGCTGCACGGACAAGCAACCACAGACGTTTGGCCACAGGCCTCGCCCACCCACATCCAGCCAATTCGATGCAGACATTACCAGTGGGATTTGGTAATGTCCATTCATTGGTGCTCTCAGTGCCTGCGCAACTAGTAGTATGAAAGTTGGAGTTTTAGGACTATACAAGATGCCCAGCCAGTGCTGCTTTGGCCGCCCGGTGCAACTACCATTGCCTGCATCGTGCGACCTACTGCTACATCCTTGTCATCACAAATATGTCCACAGCAGAAATTTGGCTCATTACATCACAAAACTGGCCCACACACTGACCTGTCAGAAAGGACTTCCTCGCGCCGCCAAATTATCCTATAGGCCAGTCCAAGCCTGCTAGTCCGATGACCTAAATGACTGGTTCTCAGAGCAGTGCCGCTGAAACATGGCGCTGACCCTAGACACACGCCCAGTCTATGAACCTCAGGTGAATGCTTAGTAGAATTTCAGTCCCCCATTTCGATCTTTCACATAGATTGCCATTTAGAGCAAATCCAATATATTTTAAAAATGTTTTCTAGGAAAAGGGAAAACTCGCTGGAACACAGTCATTTGAGACTGGGTTGCCTGTGCCTTGTAGATTCCATGACATGGTTGTGGTACGTTTTTAGACCCCACGGGGCAGATCTATATCGGAGATGCGCCACTTTTACGCCGCCGTTGCGTCACTTTTGTGACGCAGCGGCGGTGTAAACCCTGCGCCACGTTGCGCCATATTTACATCGTGACGCATCTATGGAGATGCGTCACGATGTAAAGCCCTGCGCCACGTAAAACCTGCGTCAGGTTTCACGTGGGCGTGTCGACAGAGGGGGGGGCGTTCCGTCGCAGGAACGCCCCTGAAAAGTGACTCAGTCAAATCTATAAGATTTGACTGAGTCACTTTCCCAACGCTGATGCGCCAAAACCCTGCGCCTGCTTGAAGCAGGCGTAAGGCTTGACGCACCATGTTAGGGATAGGGTAGGTTGGAACAGTGCTGGAGTTGCGTCGCGCTTGCGACGCAACTGAAGCACTGCGCCAACCTTACGCCATCGGATGCGTCACGCATCTGTTTATTCCTGCGCCATGATGCGCCGCATTGTAAATGCGGCGCATCATGTGTGGCGCAAGGGTAAACTTGCGTGACGCATTATTCCTGGCGCATCCTTGCTGATTTGCAGGGATGCGCCAGGAAACATAAATCTGCCCCCACGTCTTTAATTCTCAGAACTGAGACTGTTTGGGAAACTGCAGTGACGTCTGAGGGCTGTTTGAGCACTCTGCCCCAATGTAAGGCAAGTGGATGGATTCTGCCTGCTTCCGGTGACACTGCATTGGTTGCGCGCTACACGTTCGGTAAGAATTCGGATTTGAGATTCTCTGGTGAATAGGGGGTCTGTTTTAAGGTTTCTGGAAAGACAAACAGAAACCATTTTCTGTTTTTTTTGTGTAAAGAAAAACATGTAATTTAAAATGTGTAGACCCATGATTGGAATAATCCGCTGACTCGAGAACTGCCTCAAAGGGAAGTAAAATCCAACAACCGCAAACTGCTCGCAACTTGCAGAAAAGAAGAAAGGTCTGAAAGCTCAGGTAAGGTGAGCCAGTAACACTTAGAGCGCGATGATGCGAAACTGCGCTCTGTTATATTCAGGAGTTTCAACGCCTTGAACTGTTTTAATAACGACTGTAGCGGTGGGAAACGCCGAGAATGTTTGCAGGTTATATACTATGAGAAATTATAAAAATGTTTGCCTGGGCAGCGGAAAGTAGCAGATGGTGGGGTCCTTTGGGAAATAAACACAAAGTTTGGGAAAGCGAAGCCTGCACGCCAGCAGGTGTGAACGATCTCGCGCTGCAGCGCGAGGAGTTAAAGAAACCAAGCAGGGGCTGCAGGCAGCGGCGTCTTGTCTTACAGACAGTGCTGTGTATAGTGTGGGACTTGGCAGCGAAAGGGGAGCCACGTCTGAATGAGACGCTTTCAGGCTTTAGGGGCTGGAATAACACCACTGGACATCAGATGGCAAGACTACGTGGGATGCAGAGCTGGCGGGTTGCTACCGGTGCTCCAGACCAATACTCTCTCTCTCTCTATATATATATAAATATGTATATGACTATATACCTATATTCAGGGACGGCTCCTCCATGTGGGCAGAAAAGCGTTGCCCCACTGCTTTCTCGCAGTGCAAAAAGCAAAAACATAGAATTGTGTTATGAATACCATTTTATGTTTCTGCTTCCTGCACTGCGAGAAAGCAGAAGTGTTTGATTGGGGGTGGGTGGGTGGGCGGTCCTGCTCTAGGGCAGGGGAGGACTGGCTTGTCCACTCTGAAGGCGCTGACTGTTTGGTCGGCCCCAGGGCCAACCAAACTAGTCATGCGCACTCTGCCTTTTCTCTATGTAGGATGCATGCAGCCTACACAGAGAAAATGGCCTCCACATAGACGCCTGTGTGGTCGGCGGCCCAACCAATCGCAACACTGCCATTGCAGCATTGTGATTGGCTTAGGGAAGGGGAGGGAGGCTGCCTACTTCCTGTGAGGTGCAGAGAAGCAGAGACGACACAGGACCGGACCGGGCCAGCGAAGGTAAGTTAGCTTTTAAAAAAAAATTAAACCCCTCTCATGCAAACTTTCACCCCCCCACCCACGAGTCATGCCAGATGTGAGTATATATATATATATATATATATATTATCTACTGGCGGTCGCCAGTAGATAGTTATAGTTAGGACCCTGTTTCCATAGGAAATCCGCAACATTCTATTTGGAATAACTTTGGCGCCGGTCGATGAATCCTCGCGAAATTTTCAAAATAGGTGGGGCGCTACGCTCCGCTCCTACCCCGAAAGTCTCGGGGGGATTCGTCAAGCGGGGGCTGAGAAAAAAGGGGGGTCCCAAAACGCGTTTTTCCCATGCATTTTTCCATAGGACCTTTAGACACAGCTACAGCCCGAACGGCTGAACAGAGTTACTTGAAATTTGGCAGAGAGGTAGTCCTCAGGTCAAGGAAGTGCCTTTTGTAGGTCTGGTGTAAATCTGTTCAGTAGTTCCTGAGAAAATAGCATTTAAATCAATATATATATGTGGGCGGAGCCTAACCACACATCTCATCCTGAGATCTGATTGGCTGTCAGCACTTCATCCAAGAAGTGTTGGCAGCCATCTTGGGACCAATATACATGATAGCACCTCATTAAAAAGCATTGCAGTTAATAGAAGATTTTAAGACTTTAGTTACATTATAAATCATTTGTTGATGGTACCATACTCATTTTAGGAATTGTGGTATGTTCTAAGGTGATTTCACCATGTGAAAAAGCCTTCTGCTGGGATATCATGATTGAGAGAAAAATATTTTCTCATGCTTTTACCACAGAGGTTTGGAAGGTGATCTATAAGCTAAACTGAGAGCTTATTTTCTGTAAATTCACATTATCTTTCTCAGTCATGTGAGAATGAAGTCTGACATTCTCAGTAAAACATGTACATCCAACAAGGGCAGAGACTGTCAGTTGATTCCTTTGTGTTCTACTGCAGCTTTCCAGAGTGTTCCAAAGAACTACTAGAGAGCTAACCGTCCTACTTATGATAAATGTATGGCACACCTGAAGCCATCTTGCTTGGATTAAAGTGGTAACTCTTAAAACATTTAATTTAAAAAGGAACAAAATGAGGTGGTTCATTTTTCCATAAAAAGTATGATTAGTGCTGCAGAAAGAAAAATTAGGGCACATTTTGAGTGACTTCTCAAATCCTGGCATGCAGACTGAAACATGCACTTTCAATACCAGCAGCAGTTTTCCCTGGTGAGCAGTAGCTATACTACAGTGATCTAATGAGCAAAAAGAGTGCTAACATTCTGATTTTATGGCAAATGTGTGACACATTTGAATGCCTTCTTGATGGAATCAAAGTAAAAAACTGAAAGTATTTCCTACTGAGGAGACTGCAGTAAATGAGGAAATTAGGAAACTTCATAACAAATAAGTCTCCCAAGATGGCCACCAGAGACAAAAGAGCCCAAATGTAGCCCAAATATCACCCAGATGTAGCCCAAGTATAGCCCAATGACAGAATGTCCAAGAATGTTCTTAAAAACAACTAGAGCACTTACTGTCTTCATTATGACAAAAGTATGGCACACCTGAAGCCATCTTGATTGGAATAAACTGGTAACACTTAAAACATTTAATTTAAAAAGGAACACAATGAGGGGGTTCATTTTGCCATAGAAATTATGATTAATGCTGAAGAAAGAAAATGAGGGCACATTTTGAGTGACTTCTCAAATCCTCTTCTATTTCATTAAAAAATTCTGACATGCAGACTGAAACATGCACTTTTAATACCAGGAGCAGACTTCCATGGTGAACAGTAGTTTTACTACAGTGATCTAATGAGCAACTAGAGTGCTAACATTCAGAATTCATGGCAAATGTGTGACATATCTGAATACCTTCATGATGGAATCAAAGTAAAAAACTGAAAGCATTTCCGACTGAGGAGACTGCAGTACATGAGGAAATTAGGAAACTTCATAACAAATAAATCTCCCAAGATGGCCACCGGAGACAAAAGAGCCCAAATGTAGCCCAAAATCACCCAGATATAGCCCAAATATAGCCCAATGACAGAAGTGTGCAAAACACTTATTATTTTGTGTTTTTGCAGTGTTATATAGTGCAGACTTGTCAGGTATTGGAGTGCTTTACATGAGCATTGGTTACATCACACAAGAACAAATTCATTTTGGTTGTAGACATGGGGAGACTAAGTGATTTGACCAGAATCACAGAATGTCGAGCTGAAGCAGAAACTTCAACCTGGTTCCCCAGTTGCAAAGTCTGCAGTTCTGGAAGTAACACCACATCCTCTCCCCTAAGTGCAACATTTAATCAAGTTGTCAACTAGATAAAAAAACATAAAGATAACAAATAATTTAAAAGTGCTTTGTCGCTATTTGAAAACTCAGAAAATATGTCCTTATTTTAGTCTTTTAGAGCACTAACCATAATTTTGATGCCAATAAGACCCTCTCATATATGTAATTTCTAAAGGAATGCTCTAGGTATTACAGTTTTGATTACATCAAGATGATGTCAGGCGTTCCACACTTTTGTAATAAATATAGAATGTTAGCAATCTAGTTGTTCATTAGGATACTGTTGAGAGGCAGAGGCCAGGGGCACGGACTCTGAAAATTGAAGGCAGGTAGGAGGGTGCAAAGGCAACAATTTAACCACACTGAGCAGGCAGGAAGGGCCGTGGAAGCACAACAGACTATGGAGGGCAGTGGAAAGGGGGGCAGGGGCAACAAACCAACAATACAGGACTTGCAAGAGAGGCTGTTGGAGGGAAGATCTATTACGGGTCAAGGAAGCTAGGGGCGGTCCCCAGAGCCCCGGGAGCCACCACAGAACTGAGCAGGAGAGTGAGTCAGGGACAAAAGGGGCACCTTAATTTGAGCCGGGGTGCCTAGGAACGCTTGCTCCAAAAATGAAGAAAACAGACATATGAGACATGGAATTGGAGGCAGAATACAATGGCAGTTTAATGAGAAGATGCAACTTCAAAGAAACCGCAGAATAGAGACATAAAGTACAAAATACAGAATCCAGATAATCATACAGCTGTCATGATATTCTCTGTATCTCAATTAATGGACTGACAGAGAGAGAGAGAAAACACATCTATAAATGCATCATGAGAAACAAGTTACACCAAGGAAAATGTTACCTAGGGACACTCACATTTACTCTTAGAGCAAGCATTCCTGCAATTACAATACAACATCTTTTAAATGCAAAAGTAAAGAGAACAATGGTTAAACATAACATGACATTTCATATACGTAAAATAGAATAAGATACTTCAAGCAAAGCAGAGCAAGACATTTTAAGCAAAGGAAGACAAGAGCTCCCAGTTCTTGGGGAAAACCTGCACAGCCTGTTAACCTACATACAGACGGCGAGGTTGTCCGTCGATATCTGTGGGTGCTCCCTTTTTATATCATTTTGTGGGCTCCTTTGCACGCTACATCTACCTACGTATGCTACCCAAAAGCTTCGTCTGCAGATTTTACCAGACATTTCGTCATTTACCCACTTAATGCTGACAATGGACTGGGTGAAAAGGTCAGTCTCTCAGGCCAATCGCTTATCGTAAGTTCCATAGAGCAAGCAGAAAATAATGGGTATTGTACAGGAATTCAATATATTCATGTATAAAATCTCCTCAGTTCTCCTAACTTGACGCTCTGCGGTTGCCACTTCCTTAAAAGCGGGAAACCTGCCCAGGAAGCAAGTACCAGTCCAGGATGCAGCCTACTGTATGTCGACAGCTTCAGGGGGATGTTGAACTTTGATACCGAGCACGGAGCACTCGGGTAGGGTGGGGGCTACTAGTTTGGAGCAGAAGGCCTCGCAGACCTGCCTTCAGACTGCTATACACTAAAATTGCAGAGCTATGGTCAATTTAACAAAGAGGCCTACATATTGAACAGAAGGGCCTACACAGGGGTTTTATGCTGGCTGAGTGGTAAGGATGTCTCAGGATAATTATATAGCAACACAGGACCCGCTGGTCAATTTAATACGGCCTACAAATGCGGCTGGCAGGGCAAGGACAAGGGTCTCATACTTCAGGTGTGGACAGAACGGGCCAGGGGCCCCCTGTGATACAAAATCTACCCTCCTTCAAGGCTGTGGCAATGTAATAGACCATTGTGGGCAGAAGGAAGAGGCAATGGTAGGACAACCATACATGCCAACAGACCCGATTCAGCCAGGAAACGTCCAATGTTTTTAAGCTCAAATGGGCTTTATTTGATCTGTCTCCTGTCTACAATATCCTCTTTTTCAATGTAACTCAAAGAGGAAAATCAATACCCCAGTTTTTTTTCAAAATCTCCCTCTTACCAAGTTCAAAATGTTCGCAAGTATGGTACATTGGATCATGGAAGGAAATGGGATAGGGACATGGACTTGGATAACAGAGGACAGGAGAGACATGGAGAGGTGCACCAAACTGACCCTGCAGGGCAGGCATCAGGGTTTGCAGCAGCACAATACACCACACAGGGCATGCAGGACGGGAGTGCAGCACAACAATCCATAGAAAGCAAGAGGGAGGGGACAGGACCAAGCACATGGACAACAGAGAACAGAGGGGCAAGAGGCAATGGTAGCTAGCTGACCATAATGGACAGACAGGAGAGAAGGCTGCAGCATAACAGACCATAAAGGGCAGGAGGGACGGATCAGGGGCATTACAATGGAACAGACAAGCCAGGAGGGAGGGAGTAGGGGTCTGCACATGTAAACAGAGGGCTGGGGGCAAGGGGGCAGGGCAGGAGCAGCAAGATGGCCATGGAGGTCAGGCAGGATGGGCACTAGAAGCAAGACACAACATGAAGAGCAACAGTGAGACTGTGATGGCATACACACAGACCATGGAGGGAAGGTGGGAGGGGGTCAGGGGCAGCTAACTGACCACACAGGGAAGGTGGGAGGGGCCATGGCAGCACAGAAGACCATGCATGGCAAGTGGGAGGGTTAGTGGCAGCACAATGGCTATGATGGGCAAGAAGGAGGGTGCAGGGGCATGCACAAAGGACGATGGAGGATAGAAGGGAGGGTCAGGACCTGTGCACAGACAAGAAAGTTCAGGGGAAGGGGCCTCACAACAGACCACACGGGGCAGGCAGGAGGAGCAGTTGCAGCACAACAGACCAGGGAGGGCAGAAGGGTGTGGCAGTACAATGGACCATGTAGGACAGGAGGAAGAGGATAGAGGCATGGCATGTGGACAGGCAGGGTGAAGGTGGCAGGGACAGGTTACAGTCATCTGACAATGCTAGGCAGGTGGGAGGGGAGTGGCAGCTCAACAGAACACTCAGAGTAGATAGGAGTGGCAGGTCCATGGGACATGGTGGGCAAAAAGGATGGAGCAGGGGCATGCACAAAGACATCGGAGGGCAGGGGGAAGGAGAATAGGGGCAGCAAGCTAAGCACAGAGTTTAAGCAGGAGGTCAATGATGGGGCATAGAATTGGGCAATGGAGGGCAGGAGGAGTGGACTGGTACATCATACTAAATTGAGGGCAGTGGCAGCACATCAGACCATGCATGGCAGGAGGGAGGAGGCTAGTCCATGGATTCACACAACAGAGGATAGGGAGGAGGGGGATGGGGCAGCAAGCTAACTGTTCAGAGAAGGCGGGTATTAGAAACTTTATTGTTTTTAAAACATTTTGTCTGTGCAAACTACTTAAAATATGAACAAGTATGCAGCATAATCTCACTTTTATTCAGGAAGAAGAAGACGTTAGTGACTGTGACATCCGGGCTCACTTGGCAAAAACACCCCCTGACCCTCCACCCCCTATCGCAAAATGTAATGCCCGTGAAAAGGGTAGGTGAACACAGTGTTATATAGAACATAGTCCTGAGAGCACGATTGAAAATGAAAACTAGATATAGTGTATGGTATAAACTATGCACCAAAAAGTGTGATATAAGATGAACCAGGCGTGAAATATAATATGCAATACATTGTGCGCAATGACAGATTCATTGGAGAGCGCGAGATAGCACAGGCACTAGCGCGTGCTATGCGATATGCGCCTTGGAGTGTAATATGCACAGGGCAGTGTTGTGTAACCTAACTAGTCTCTAAAGTTGTAATATAAAATATGTGCTGGGGAGTGTAACGTTGCATATGCACTGTGACAAAGATATGGATCCCAAATTGTAATATGTATGGCATAGCACTGTGCGTTATAACATAGGCATCGAGGAAGGCACGTTAGATGGGGCAATATAACCCGTGCGAAGACAAGTGTGGCATGACATTTTCACGGGGTGGTGTTACAGTGCACATGGGCTAGAGAGTGTCATAGCATATGCACTAGCTAGTGGAATACAATACAGAGGTGTGTGGCACTCGGCAGGCAATGGTGGGTGTAACACAGCATTGGGCTCTGTCAGGAGCGCGCTGTGACTCGCAAGTGATGTTCGTCCCCTTTCCAGAGAGTAAAATAAAAAGTATTACACATCCGGCAGTGGATGTGTGTTTTATTAACTGTGAGGGGGGTTTCTTGCATAGTTTTGGTCGAATTTTTGTCGAATCCCCTTTGAATGGCTTGGTGTGCATGTGTATTAAATGTGCCCGTCAATAGCTACCCATGTTTGTATAAATAAACGACAAGGGTGTCTACCGGGATTAGGCACGGTAGAGCATCAGACATGTCAGAGCTTCACTAGTGGTGTAAATACATTCCACGTGGATTAATTGCATGCATAGTCGCCTTTTAATGAATATCACGCAAATCGTCATGGTGATAGGTACGTACGGTTTGTCCAGCATGTCCTAGGTGTGTCTATAAATATATATTTTTTAAAAATAATAAAAAACAGTGGCCGGCCCTGGGGATTGGGGTCAAAAAAATATAATTAGGAGACAGGCCCTGGGGGATGGGGTCATCAGGGCCAATAAATTAGAATAAGAAGGGGAACCACACAGCCCCCCTTCTTAAAAAAATAAAATAAATAAAAGACTGGCATCGTGCCGGAGGCCATGCCCCCTCCATGCAGCACTCTGCAAACGCGCCCCCAACAGGCATCTCCAGTATGCGCCAGGGAGCTGCGCTGCAGACAGGTGTTCTGAGGCCAAGCCCCTTTTTACACCTCTCTGCAACGCAGCTCTGTGGCGCTTACTGGAGGTACCTAGTGGTCTAGTGTGACCCTAGGGACCCTTAGGATTCAAGGGGACTTAATCTCTCAACTTAGAACAGCCACAGGGCGCGTTTACACAGTGGTGAAGGGAGGGGACGGGGCCTGAGGTGACGTGTGCAAACACGCACCATGGCACGTTTTAAATTGGGGATATAATTTCCCTTCAATACTGAGGGCCCCTGGGGGCTAACTAGCCCACCAAGTGCTTCCAGTAAGCGCCACTGAGCTGCATTGCAGAGAGGTGGTCCAGGCCGTGCCACTTTTTACACCTCTCTGCAACGCAGCTCTGTGGCACTTACTGGAGGTACCTAGTGGGCTAGTTGGACCCTAGGGACCCTCAGGACTCAAATGAACTTAATCTCCCAACTAAAAACGGACACAGGGCGTGTTTACACAATGGTGAAAGGAGGGGACGGGGCCTGAGTTAACGTGTGCAAAAACGCCCTGTGGCCTGTTTTAAGAGGTAGTTTTAATCCCCATGCCCTATTATATACTAGGGGCTTATAGAGGAGGTAAGGCTAATCACAGGGGGACCCCAACGCATAATGTTCCCTAGTGTACGTAGGTGTTTTCACTGTATTCTAAGTGTCTTTTAACATAGCACTGGCTCTAGGACTGGTTAGTCAGACTCAGTTACCACCAGTATCCGTCTGAAAAAGTTGAGGGTACAGGATGATTTTGCAACAAGGCTTCTTTCTGCTCTTCTTTTTGTTCTTTCTGCACGTTATCCTTCTTCCTGCACTTATCTTCGTATTTGAGGACTTCTGTTGCTTCTTTCTGCACTTCTTTTGTTTCTTTCTGTGCATTTTTTCTTCTTTCTTCACATGTCCTATCTCTGTAGGCATAGTTAGAAATTAGCATTTAAAAAACCTTTGAAATTAACAGAAAAAACCATAGGTTTCAGGCACGTTATAGTTAGGAATTAGCATTTAAAAAACCTCAGAAATTCACTGAAAAAACCATAGGTTTCAGGGGTGTTATAGTTAGCTGGACTTTTCACTTGTACAAAACCATTGAAATTCCCCCGTTATAGTTAGTTCAGCTAACTATAACTCGCGCGCCCGCAATGCACTGCTGATGACGTCACATATTACATTACTCATGACATGGTCAGTGACATCACTCATGACATCACTGATGACATCTCAAATGACATCACTGATGACATCACTGATGACATCATCCTTGTGATAGAGTGGCAGACCTCCTCTCACCCTAATATAACCTTTGATACACACATTCAAAAATAGAGACTAAAATTTTCAAAACAATGGACATACCAATACCAGTTACAACAACCTCTTCAGTAATTCTAAGATCCACATACACATCCACTCATTCACCAACAGTCCAATACAGTCACTCATACATGTACTCAATCATCATATGTACTCATACACCTATACATCCTGTTACACAATGCCACTCATCCATAGAGTTACTCACACACATAGTCACTCATGCTAATAAAGAATCAAACATACATTTACTTGCATATACAGTTATACACACACCACCACACTTACTTCTACGGAAACTTACACATACTTAGTCTTTTAAACAATCACTTATAGAAACACATACTTATTCATACAGGAACTCTTTCAATCTCTCACTCTCACATATACTCACATATATACACCAATAGTCACATATACTAGTTTAAAACATATGTAGTTACTCATAAAGACACTATTGAGACAGTCATTCACTCACTAACACACCCATACACACACTCATCCACCCATACAGTCCTGCACACATACTGTGTTCAACACATACAAACAGTGAGTCACTCATTCATGCACCTATGCACTACGTAATACCCCCACCGAACCATGCAGACACTCAGACTGATACTCAAAAAACCAACTAATAACCTATATAGACACCCATGTAGCTACTCACCAACCCATGCAGCCACTTATACACAAAGTGAGAGACTGATACAGATATTTACATATTTAAACATTACTCACTAAGCCATGTATTCACTATGATACACCTAATCAGTCAGTTACACAATCAATTTTTCAAAAACAAATCATCCATTTAGACACTTATATACCCATTTATTCTTCCATCGACCTTGAGATATACATATATAAAACATATTTAATTTTCAGAATAACACACATTCACTGGATGATGTCATCAGTGATGTCATCAGTGATGTCATTTGAGATGTCATCAGTGATGTCATGAGTGATGTCACTGACCATGTCATGAGTGATGTAATATGTGACGTCATCAGCAGTGCATTGCGGGCGCGCGAGTTATAGTTAGCTGAACTAACTATAACGGGGGAATTTCAATGGTTTTGTACAAGTGAAAAGTCCAGCTAACTATAACACCCCTGAAACCTATGGTTTTTTCAGTGAATATATATATATATATATATATATATATATATATATATATATATATATATATCTATATTCACTGAAAAAACCATAGGTTTCAGGGCTGTTATAGTTAGCTGGACATTTCACTCGTACATTCCTCTGTTATAGTTAGCTCTGCTAACTATAACTCGCGCGCCCGCAATCCACTGCTGATGATTTCACATATTACATCATTCATGACATGGTCAGTGACATCACTGATGACATCACTGATGACATCTCAAATGACATCACTGATGGCATCATCCACTTGACAATCAGATACACCTCATCGTACAGTAGTATAACCATTCATCTCTCACTGTAAAATACAGAGTACCATATTTGAATCCATTGACACACCAATACAAGTTTCTAAAAACCCACTCAGTGATTCCTAGATCTACACACACATCTAATCACTTGCCTATAGATTCACTCATACATGCTGTCAATGATCAATAGAACACTATCAAATATACTTATACACCTATATCGGCATTACACACCAGCACACATCCTATTCACTTATGCAGTCATCCTACTCACTTATGCAAACAATGGATCATACTTACATTTACTCAGCTACACACTTATACAAACACCACTTCATTTATTCATATAGATAGTAACTCATACTTAGTGTGTTATAAAATCACTATTACAAGTATACAGTTATCCATACAGTCACTCATACAATCACTGAGTCTTATGTATACTTATTTATATACAACTGTCACATACACTGCCTTTTATTTTTCTAGTTTGTTGGCTATGCACCATTGAGAGATATATTTGCTCATCACCACACCCATAAAAATATTCACTCACCCAAACAACTGTTATAACATGTATTCTTAACCTCATATACCTACTGAATCAACTATTCACACATCTTTGGGCAGTCACACACCCCCCACCGAACAACGCACACATTCACTCTCCCATACAAATACTCAGTTAACTAATCAATAACTAATATAGACTTTCACATAGCTAGTAACCAACTGGTGCAGCAGTTTACACAACAACTGACAAAGTGACACAGATATTCACACAGTTTAGTCATTATTCAATATATTGAGTGAGACACTATAAATTAGTCAAGTAAACAGTCAATCACACTGCTACTGAATCCTCCATCCAGATATTTATATTTATATATCCACTCATTCTTCAATGCAGATTGCTATCTATATAATACATATTTGAATAACGAACCAAACCACATTCACTGGATGATGTCATAGTGATGTCATCAGTGATGTCATTTGAGATGTCATCAATGATGTCACTGACCATGTCAAGAATGATGTAATATGTGACACCATCAGCAGCGGATTGCGGGCGCGCGAGTTATAGTTAGCAGAACTAACTATAACGGAGGAATTTCAATGGTTTTGTACGAGTGAAATGACCAGCTAACTATAACAGCCCTGAAACCTATGTTTTTTTCAGTGAATTTCTAAGGTTTTTTAAATGATAATTTTTAAATGTAATAAATTGTTATTGTATTTTTTTTATACTGATTTGCTACAATTTTTTAACAGTTTATTTTTACATATTTTATTTTTTAAATGACATTATATATTTTTAATATTTTAATATAAATGGAAATAAAAATGTTTTTTAAAATATTGAAACTGAAATATTGTTTTTTGTTGAATGTATAAGTGCAGAACTATAAGTGTGTTGGTTAGTTAGGGGACTGCATGCATAGTGGATAGGGGTTTGAAGCAGTCCATGTGCTAAGGCCTGGCTCAGTGCATGAGTACTTGGGTACTGACTGAATGATTAGAGTACTGCAAGGAGAGTGTCTGGGTGAATTTATAAGTGGTTGGGTTTTGGTGCAGTGAATGGATTAGTACATGGTGCTGAATCGGTCACTAGAGGAGTGCAAGGGGAGTGAGAGGGTGTTTGCTGGAAGTGTATGGATACTGACTGGGGAATTGAAGGTGTAAAAAACAAGTGTGTAGGTGGTTCGAGGACTGCATGCATAATGGATAGGCGTTTGAGGCAGTCCACTGCAAGGAGAGTGCCTGGGTGAGTTTATAAGTGTTAGAATTACTTTTCAGGATCAGTACTGGGCTCAAAGAAGCAGCAATAAGGTCTCTCCTGATAACAGGTGAGTAAATCAGAATTCGTAGTACGGCTGATTTTAGAGGAATATTTGTAAGTTTAAAAAATCAACACTTAGAAACTTTTTCAGCAAAAAGCAGGCAATGATATCCTATGGTAGGAAATTCAAGTTACTGGTAAGTACGGTTAGAATTACTTTTCCGGATCAGTACTGGGCTGAAAGATGCAGCACTGAGGTCTCTCCTGATAACAGGTGAGTAAATCGGAAATCATAGTACGGCTGATTTTAGAGGATTATTTTAAAGTTCCAAAACTCCACACTTAGAAGAATTTCCAAGTGAAATCAGTCAATGTTAGCCTATGGAAGGAAATTCAAGTTACTGGTAAGTACGGTTAGAATTACTTTTCCGGATCAGTACTGGCCTCAAAGATGCAGCACTGAGGTCTCTCCTGATAACAGGTGAGTAAATCGGAATTCGTAGTATGGCTGATTTTAGAGGAATATTTTAAAGTTCCAAAACTCCACACTTAGAAGAATTTCCAAGTGAAATCAGTCAATGTTAGCATAAGGAAGGAAATTCAAGTTACTGGAAAGTACGGTTAGAATTACTTTTCAGGACGGGTACAGGGCTCAAAGATGCAGCACTGAGGTCTCTCCTGATAACAGGTGAGCAAATCGGAATTCGTAGTTCGGCTGATTTTAGAGGAATATTTGTAAATTTCAAAAATCGACACTTAGAAACTTTTTCAGCAAAAAGCAGGCAATGATATCCTATGGAAGGAAATTCAAGTTACTGGTACGTACGGTTAGGATTACTTTTCAGGATCAGTACTGGGCTCAAAGATGCAGCACTGAGGTCTCTCCTGATAACAGGTGAGTAAATCGGAATTCGTAGATCGGCTGATTTTAGAGGAATATTTTAAAGTTCCAAAACTCCACACCTAGAAACTTTTTCAGCAAAAAGCAGGCAATGATATCCTATGGAAGGAAATTTAAGTTACTGGTAAGTACGGTTAGAATTACTTTTCAGGATCAGTACTGGGCTCTAAGATGCAACCCTGAGGTCTCTCCTGATAATAGGTGAGTAAATCGGAATTCGTAGTTCGGCTGATTTTACTTTGGTCCAGTATATATAGAGCCACTTTCCTACACCATCCCCTCCCTTCACCACTGTGTAAACGCGCCCTGTGTCCGTTTTAATTTGGGAGATTAAGTCCCCTTGAATTCTGAGTGTCCCTAGGGTCCAAGTAGCCCACTAGGTACCTCCAGTAAGCGCCACAGAGCTGTGTTGCAGAGAGGTGTAAAAAGGGGCACGGCCTGGGCCACCTCTCTGAAACACAGTGCAGTGGCGCTTACTGGAAGCACCAGGTGGGCTAGTTAGCCCCCAGGGGCCCTCAGGATTGAAGTGGAATTATTTCCACAACTTAAAACGCGCCACAGGGCGTGTTTTCACACGTCACCTCGGGCCCCATCCCCTCCCTTCACCAATGTGTAAACGCGCCCTGTGGCCGTTTTAATTTGGGAGATTAAGTCCCCTTGAATCCTGAGTGTCCCTTGGGTCCAACTAGCAAACTAGCCCACTAGGTACCTCCAGTAAGCGCCACAGAGCTGCGTTGCAGAGAGGGGTAAAAAGGGGCATGGCCTGGGCCACCTCTCTGAAAAACAGCGCAGTGGTGCTTACTGGAAGCACTTGGTGGGCTAGTTGGCCCCCTGGGGCTCTCAGGATTGAAGGGGCATTATTTCCCCAACTTAAAACATTCCACAGGGTGTATTTGCACATGTCACCTCAGGCCCCGTCCCCTCCCTTCCCCACTGTGTAAACACGCCCTGTGGCCATTCTAAGTTGAGACATTAAGTCCCTTTGAATCCTAAGGGTCCCTAGGGTCAAACTAGCCCACTAGGTCCCTCCAGTAAGCGCCATAGAGCTGCGTTCCAGAGAGGTGTAAAAAGGGGCATGGCCTCTGAACACCTGTCTGCAACGCAGCTCCCTGGCACATACTGGAGATACCTGTTGGGCTAGTTGGCCCTCAGGGACCCTCAGTATTGAAAGAGTTAATTCCCCAACTTAAAGCGTGCCACGGGGCGCCTTTGCTCAGTGGTGAAGGAAGGGGGTGTGGCCTGAGGTGACATATCTGCAAACACACCCTGTGGTGCGGTTTAAGTTGGGGAATTAATTCCTCCTCAATCCTGAGGGTCCCTGGGGCCAACTAGCCCATCAGGTCCCTCCAGTATGCGCCAGAGAGCTGCGTTGCAGAGAGGTGTTCAGAGGCCACGCCCCTTTTTACAACACTCTGCAACGCAGCTCCTTGGCGCTTACTGGAGGTACCTGGTGGGCTAGTTGGCCCCCAGGGACCCTCAGGATTGAAGAGGAATTAATTCCTGACCTTAAAACGCGCCACAGGGCGTGTTTGCGCACATATCACCTCAGGCCCTGCCCCCTCCCTTCACCACTGTGCAAACACGCCCCGTGGTGTGTTTTAAGTTGGGGGATTAACTCCCCTTGAATCCTGAGGGTCCCTGGGGTGCAACTAGCCCACCAGCTACCTCCATTAAGCGCCACAGAGCTGCGTTGCAGAGAGGTGTAAAAAGGGGCTTGGCCTCAGAACATCTCTCTGCAACACAGCCCCCTGGCGCATACTGGAGGTTCCTGGTGGGTTAGTTTGCCCCCAGGGACCCCAGTATTCTAGGGGAATTTGTTCCCCATCTGCTAACGCGCCAGGGGGCGCATTTGCAGAGTGCTGCAAGAAGGGGGCATGGCCTCCGGCGCTATGACAGTCTTTTCTTTTTTTAAGAAGGGGGGCTGTGTAGCCCCCTTCTTTTTCTCATTTTTTGGCCCTGGGGAACCCATTCCCCAGGGCCTGCCCCCTAATTTATTTTTTTTAATGAAAATTTCGGGAGGGGGGCCACGCGGCCATAACCGGCCCCAGGGACCCCATCCCCCGGGGCATGGCGCTTTTTTTTTCCATTTTGGGGAGGGGGGTGCATGTCCCCCCTCCCAGGCCACTTGTAGCCCCGGGGACACCATCCCCTGGGGCTGGCCATCCCCTGGGGCTGGCCCTCTCCGTTGGGGACCGTGGGGGTGTCCCCAATCCCCCCACGGGCCCACCGGCTCCCCGCCTCCTGCGGGAGTCAGCATTGCTTTCCCACACGGGGAGCTGCTAAGATGCAGCTCCCCCTGTGGAAAAGCAATTTGCTTTGCTATTTGGAAGAGAGAGTCGGTTTCCTGCTCTCTCTTCCAAATAGCAAAGCAGTTTGCTGTGACATAGCAAACTACAGTGTCCCGGGGTGGGCACCCCGGGACACTGCAGGAGTCGGCCCTGGGGGGTGGCGTCCCCAGGGCCATCACAAGGCTCCAGGAGGGCGACCACGCGGCCCCCCTCCCACCATCTACAAAGCCCTGGGCGTGGTGGTCTCCGGGGCTGGGGGGTCTGTCACGGACAGGATGTGCGCATAGTGAAAAACCAGAAAAAAAAATAAAAAATAAATACATAACTTAGCATTTAAAAAAACGTACAAATTCACTGAAAAAACCATAGGTTTCACACACGTTATAGTTAGGAATTATCATTTACAAAACCTTGCAAATTCACTTAAAAAACCATAGGTTTCACACATGTTATAGTTAGCTGTACATTTCACTCGTAAAAAAACAATGAAATTCCACGTTATAGTTAGATCAGGTAACTATAACTTGCGCGACCGCAATCCACAATGTGTAATTTCAGATGTCATCATTGATGTCATGAGTGATGTCACTGACCATGTCATGAGTGATGTACTATGTGACGTCATCAGCAGTTTATTGTGGGCGCGCAAGTTATAGTTACCTGATCTAACTATAACGTGGAATTTCATTGGTTTTTTACGAGTGAAATGTACAGCTAACTATAACATGTGTGAAACCTATGGTTTTTTAAGTGAATATAGATATATATAAAGATATATATATATATATATATATATAGATATATACAAATAGCAATATATATATAAATACATATATATAGATATTTATTTATCTATATCTATCTATATATATCTATATATATCTATATATATATATATATATATATATATATATATCTATATCTATATATATCTATATTCAGTGAAAAAACCATAGGTTTCACACACGTTATAGTTAGCTTGGACATTTCACTCGTAAAACACCAATGAAATTGCCCCGTTATAGTTAGTTAAGCTAACTATAACTCGCGCACCCGCAATCCACTGCTGATGACGTCACATATTACATCACTCATGACATGGTCAGTGACATCACTCATGACATCACTGATGACATCTCAAATGACATCACTGATGACATCATCCAGTGAATGTGTATTTTTCAGAAAATTAAATATGTTTTATATATGTATATCTCACGGACGATGGAAGAATAAATGGGTATATAAGTGTCTAAATGGATGATTTGTTTTTGAAAAATTGATTGTATAACTGACTGATTAAGTGCATCTTAGTGAATACATGGCTTAGTGAGTAATGTTTAAATATGTAAATATCTGTATCAGTCTCTCACTTTGTGTATAAGTGGCTGCATGGGTTGGTGAGTAGCTACATGAATGTCTATATAGGTTATTAGTTGGTTGTTTGAGTATCAGTATGAGTGTCTGAGTGTCTGTATGGTTCGTGGGGGGTATTACGTAGTGCATAGGTGCATGAATGAGTGACTCACTGTTTGTATGTTTTGAAGACAGCAGGTGTGCAGGACTGTATGTGTGGATGAGTGTGTGCATGGGTGTGTTAGTGAGTGAATGACTGTCTCAATAGTGTCTTTATGAGTAACTACATATGTTTCAAACTAGTATATGTGACTATTGGTGTATATAAGTGAGTATATGTGAGAGTGAGAGATTGGAAGAGTTCCTGTATGAATAAGTATGTGTTTCTATAAGTGATTGTTTAAAAGACTAAGTATGTGTAAGTTTCCGTAGAAGTAAGTGTGGTGGTGTGTGTTTAACTGTATATGCAAGTAAATGTATGTTTGATTCTTTATTAGCATGAGTGACTATGTGTGTGAGTAACTCTATGGATGAGTGACATTGTGTAACAGGATGTATAGGTGTATGAGTACATATGATGAGTGAGTACATGTATGAGTAACTGTATAGGACTGTTGGTGAATGAGTGGATGTGTATGTGGATCTGAGAATTACTGAAGAGGTTGTTGTAACTGGTATTGGTATGTCCATTGTTTTGAAAATTTTAGTCTCTATTTTTGAATGTGTGTTTCAAAGGTTATATTAGGGTGAGAGGAGGTCTGCCACTCTGTCACAAGAATGATGTCATCAGTGATGTAATTTGAGATGTCATCAGTGATGTCATGAGTGATGTCACTGACCATGTCATGAGTGATGTAATATGTGACGTCATCAGCAGTGGATTGCGGGTGCGCGAGTTATAGTTAGCTTAACTAACTATAACGGGGCAATTTCATTGGTTTTTTACGAGTGAAATGTCCAAGCTAACTGTAACGTGTGTGAAACCTATGGTTTTTTCACTGAATATATAGATATATATATATATACTCAAAGTGCATAAAAAAGTATGGGATGCTGCATGCAATGGGGCAGGATCTGTGAACGTGGGGGCAAGATCAAAGGCGTGGCTAAAAAGCAAAATAGTCTGTACGTTTTTTTGGTCTTTCCCCGTCAGCTAGCTACATATAAAATTAAGCACAGCTTGAATGAAAATTAAATAAAAAAATGTTATGCAGTGGGAAATGCACTACGGTACATTATGAAACCTCTATTAGTTAATGTACTGAAGAGGTCTGTGTCTGTAAGCAGAGAGCCACAGAACCAAGTCCTGGTTGGTGCAGCGGAGAATAGTGACTTTTTAGTCCTACGAGGTCACAGCCTGTGACAGAAAGCACTAGGATTATGTAAGTCATTGTTTTATACTTGCATTACACACAGTAAAAGACAGGCAACTACAAATTGCCCCAAAAAAATGCAACACAAAAAGCTGTTTCCAAAATATAAATGTTAGTAATACCCAAACTGTACGTACAGCAATTATTTTTTACCTCTCAGGGATAGTAAGGGTTTGATAAATACAATTACAGTTAAAAGCAAGCACTTCACAGCTCAGTTGTTAACTCTTTGCACTGCCACTCAAAAAGAATAAATCTTTGTCATCACAAAGTGTTGAGTGATTTGATCAATTAAAACCAGTACCAGCTGCCAAGCATCCTTTATATTTGCACATTACCCTTTACATTTGCAGAAAGACTTAAGCCCAAGTGTAGCGTGGCAGTAAAGGAGTCTATTAATGGAGCTTAAGGAGTGTGAAAGGCCACCAGCGGGGTGGTGGATCTGGTACTTACCTCACGGCAGGGTAAGGTAGTCAGAGAGGTGAGGGGTCACAGAACATGGCACTCGTAGCCCAGGCCCGCTGGTCGGCGAACACACTGAATTAATATGGTATCAAGTTGGCCTAAAAGGGTGACAATGAATAACCCTCCCCTGCATAGACGGTGAAGTTCCAGCTCAAAATGGTCCCAGTTGGCAGCAATAAAAGCTGGACTGATGCATGGCAAACAAAGCCTTTTTCGATATGCCATAAATGTGTCTGTACCCTTGATTATTTACTTGATTTGTGGTCCTTGATTGATTCATGACCTGATGTTGATTTATGGTCTTTTGATAGATTTATGACTTGATTAATGATCTGGTTTGATTTGTAACTTGATTTATCATACTGATGATTGATTTACGACACCGTTGATTCCTGATGTCAAATTATGTGATTGATTTATGATGAAAAGTGATGCAGGTGGAATTATAAACCCAAATATGAGAGAAGCATGGGTGACTAAAGTACTGCACATGAATTAAGCTGTGGCCGGAACTTTCAACAGGTCTAGCATGTGGCATTTAACTCATGTGCAGGAGTGGCCGTGTGCAAAGTTTATTGCATTTCTTTCAGGTAAGCAGACCTCCTAGCAAGAAGACTTGTTTCTTGTTTAGCTGAATCCATGGCTTTGGTTTCACAGCACAGGAGACTAACTGAATGACACTTCACGCGAAGCATTCAAACTATCATAATTAACTGTCCTGGGATGGTTTTCTTGTTACAAAAAGTAGGGGAACATTTTTTCATAACACGAAAAAGTAAGGGCATGTTATGCTCTCCGATTTCACCCACTTCAACAAACATATAGACATATATATATTTAGCTGAAGACCCCATGAGAGCGACTGGGTTCTAATGCAGACCCGAACTAAAAGACATTATATACATCAGTGGCGACATCAGAGCATTTCATCCCTTTCAGGTAAACAGGCCCACACCCTGCTGCTTGTTTCACAAGTGCCACAGTTTGTAAATGCGCGGCTGCCTCGCCGTGGGGATTGCACCGCCATATGAAAGTAAAATGGTCCGGGGGCTCTCGACGAGGGTAGCTTCATCGGTCCATCTGTTTGGCAGATACTAATGATGCAACGCAGTCTACAGCTCACGTGGAGCCCACTTTTGGCTGGATTGATTTTAAAAATGGAGATGGCAACACAAGTTCCAATACGAACTATGGTAATATCACAAACGACTACGGACCCCATAATGCAATATGAATTTGAATATCATGTGGCCTCACCTGTGGCCAATAAAAAGGGACTTGTAATCTGTCCGAGTCTTTTACCAGTTAATTTTGTTGCTGCTCATGCCTGTGAACAAGGATGAAATATCTGAAACGCGTAAGGCTTTGTTATGTACCCGTGCGCTTGATGGCTGCGCTGCTGCCGTATGGAACTAAAGTTTACAGATGGAGAGTGCATCCTAAGCCAGTGGCACTTGTGAAACAGTTTGTAAATGCGCGGCTGCCTCGCCGTGGGGATTGCACCGCCATATGAAAGTAAAATGGTCCGGGGGCTCTCGACGAGGGTAGCTTCATCGGTCCATCTGTTTGGCAGATACTAATGATGCAACGCAGTCTACAGCTCACATGGAGCCCACTTATGGCTGGATTGATTTTAAAAATGGAGATGGCAACACGAGTTCAAATACGAACTATGGTAATATCACAAACGACTACGGACCCCATAATGCAATATGAATTTGAATATCATGTGGCCTCACCTGTGGCCAATAAAAAGGGACTTGTAATCTGTCCGAGTCTTTTACCAGTTAATTTTGTTGCTGCTCATGCCTGTGAACAAGGATGAAATATCTGAAACGCGTAAGGCTTTGTTATGTACCCGTGCGCTTGATGGCTGCGCTGCTGCCGTATGGAACTAAAGTTTACAGATGGAGAGTGCATCCTAAGCCAGTGGCACTTGTGAAACACTTTGTAAATGCGCGGCTGCCTCGCCGTGGGGATTGCACCGCCATATGAAAGTAAAATGGTCCGGGGGCTCTCGACGAGGGTAGCTTCATCGGTCCATCTGTTTGGCAGATACTAATGATGCAACGCAGACTACAGCTCACGTGGAGCCCACTTATGGCTGGATTGATTATAAAAATGGAGATGGCAACACGAGTTCCAATACGAACTATGGTAATATCACAAACGACTACGGACCCCATAATGCAATATGAATTTGAATATCATGTGGCCTCACCTGTGGCCATTAAAAAGGGACTTGTAATCTGTCCGAGTCTTTTACCAGTTAATTTTGTTGCTGCTCATGCCTGTGAACAAGGATGAAATATCTGAAACGCGTAAGGCTTTGTTATGTACCCTTGCGCTTGATGGCTGCGCTGCTGCCGTATGGAACTAAAGTTTACAGATGGAGAGTGCATCCTAAGCCAGTGGCACTTGTGAAACAGTTTGTAAATGCGCGGCTGCCTCGCCGTGGGGATTGCACCGCCATATGAAAGTAAAATGGTCCGGGGGCTCTCGACGAGGGTAGCTTCATCGGTCCATCTGTTTGGCAGATACTAATGATGCAACGCAGTCTACAGCTCACGTGGAGCCCACTTATGGCTGGATTGATTTTAAAAATGGAGATGGCAACACGAGTTCCAATACGAACTATGGTAATATCACAAACGACTACGGACCCCATAATGCAATATGAATTTGAATATCATGTGGCCTCACCTGTGGCCAATAAAAAGGGACTTGTAATCTGTCCGAGTCTTTTACCAGTTAATTTTGTTGCTGCTCATGCCTGTGAACAAGGATGAAATATCTGAAACGCGTAAGGCTTTGTTATGTACCCGTGCGCTTGATGGCTGCGCTGCTGCCGTATGGAACTAAAGTTTACAGATGGAGAGTGCATCCTAAGCCAGTGGCACTTGTGAAACAGTTTGTAAATGCGCGGCTGCCTCGCCGTGGGGATTGCACCGCCATATGAAAGTAAAATGGTCCGGGGGCTCTCGACGAGGGTAGCTTCATCGGTCCATCTGTTTGGCAGATACTAATGATGCAACGCAGTCTACAGCTCACGTGGAGCCCACTTATGGCTGGATTGATTTTAAAAATGGAGATGGCAACACGAGTTCCAATACGAACTATGGTAATATCACAAACGACTACGGACCCCATAATGCAATATGAATTTGAATATCATGTGGCCTCACCTGTGGCCAATAAAAAGGGACTTGTAATCTGTCCGAGTCTTTTACCAGTTAATTTTGTTGCTGCTCATGCCTGTGAACAAGGATGAAATATCTGAAACGCGTAAGGCTTTGTTATGTACCCGTGCGCTTGATGGCTGCACTGCTGCCGTATGGAACTAAAGTTTACAGATGGAGAGTGCATCCTAAGCCAATGGCACTTGTGAAACAGTTTATATATATATATATATATATATATATATATATATATTATCTACTGGCGGTTGCCAGTAGATAGTTATAGTTAGGACCGTGTTTCCATAGGAAATCTCAAAATTCTATTTTGAATAACTTTGGCGCCGGTTGATGAATCCTCGCGAAATTTTCAAAACTAATGGGGCGCTCCGCTCAGCTCCTACCCTGAAAGTCTCGGAGGGATTCGTCAAGCCGGGGCCGAGAAAAAAGGGGGTTCCCAAAACGTGTTTTCCCCATGCATTTTCCCATAGGACCTTTAGTAGAAGGTACAGCCCGAACGGCTGAACAGAATTACTTGAAATTTGGCAAAGAGGTAGTCCTCAGGTCAGGGATGTGCCTTTTGCATATATGGAGTCAATCTGTTTAGTAGTTCCTGAGAAAATTGCAGTTAAAGTACATAAATATCTATAGCCGCGCACTGTGCGCGCACGGTGCGCGCACCCTAACATGCGCGAGCGTAATTCTGATTGGTGGTTACATGTCAGTCAACATTCGAATCGGTCGAAATCAGGAAGTGTCGGCCGCCATTTTGTTTGTTTTAAGTGTGAGAGTGAAAAAGGAAGGTGGCGAACGTGAAAAGGGGGCAGGGTAGAGAGTTCCTGACCCCCTAGCCTTTGTCAGGGGGTCCCTGAAGGACCCCGAAGGCAGAAAAAAAATTTTTTTTTTTTTTTTTAAATCGCGGGGTGCGCACGGTGAAAAACCATTAAAAAAAATGTAATACGTAGTTTATTGTAAACATAAATATATAAAAAATATAATAATAAATACATAACTTAGCATTTAAAAAACCATACAAATTCACTGAAAAAACCATAGGTTTCACACACGTTATAGTTAGGAATTAGCATTTAAAAAACCTTGCAAATTCACTTAAAAATCCATAGGTTTCACACATGTTATAGTTAGGTGGACATTTCACTCGTAAAAAAACCAATGAAATTCCCCCGTTATAGTTAGTTGAGATAACTATAACTCGCGCGACCGCCACTCTATCACAAGGATGATTTCATCAATGATGTCATGAGTGATGCCACTGACCATCTCATGAGTGATGTAAAATGTGACGTCATGAGCAGAGGATTGCGGGCGCGCAAGTTATAGTTATCTCAACTAACTATAACGGGGGAATTTCATTGTGTTTTTACGAGTGAAGTGTCCACCTAATTATAACATGTGTGAAACCTATGGTTTTTTGTAGTGAATATATATATATATATATATATATATATATATATATACATATATATATATATATTCTGCTCCAAAGTTGTCCACCTGTAAGTAGCACTACACCAGCAGCTTGATTTATGTGTAGGTAGGGACGGGGATCCGCTTGTAGGAGCAGCTCCGTAGTGGATTTGCCTGACGCGTTTCAAAGCTCCATATGCTTCTCTTCAGAGGCTTTAACTGAAACGGTGTGCACAACCGCTAACCCACTTCGCCATTTAACATATGACACACCCACCAATGGGAGGCTCAAATGAGACTGTGCATTATGGGAAGTGTAGTGCGGAAAGCACACAATCAAGTCCTGTATGGACCCTGCAAGTGGGCCCGTCCTTGATCCTATGTACGGCTGCTGTTCCACTTTCATGGCACCCAAGACTTCCGGGGTGGTGCATACTCTGCGGCTGGACGGCCGCGTGTTATATTCTGCTCCAAAGTTGTCCACCTGTAAGTAGCACTCGACCAGCAGCTTGATTTATGTGTAGGTAGGGACGGGGATCCGCTTGTAGGAGCCGCTCCGTAGTGGATTTGCCTGACGCGTTTCGAAGGTCCATATGCTTCTCCTCAGAGGCTTTAACGGAAACGGTGTGCACAACCGCTAACCCACTTCGCCATTGAGACTGTGCATTATGGGAAGTGTAGTGCGGAAAGCACATAATCAAGTCCTGTATGGACCCTGCAAGTGGGCCCGTCCTCGATCCTATGTTCCTACAAGCGGATCACCGTCCCTACCTACACATAAATCAAGCTGCTGGTCGAGTGCTACTTACAGGTGGACAACTTTGGAGCAGAATATAACATGCGGCCATCCAGCCGTGGAGTATGCACCACCCCGGAAGTCTTGGGGGCCATGAAAGTGGAACAGCAGCCGTACATAGGATAATGGACGGGCCCACTTGCAGGGTCCATACAGGACTTGATTATGTGCTTTCCGCACTACACTTCCCATAATGCACAGTCTCATTTGAGCCTCCCATTGGTGGGTGTGTCATATGTTAAATGGCAAAGTGGGTTAGCGGTTGTGCACACCGTTTCCGTTAAAACCTCCGAAGAGAAGCATATGAAGCTTCGAAATGCGTCAGGCAAATCCACTACGGAGCGGCTCCTACAAGCGGATCCCCGTCCCTATCTACACATAAATCAAGCTGCTGGTCGAGTGCTACTTACAGGTGGACAACTTTGGAGCAGAATATAACACGCGGCCGTCCAGCCGCGGAGTATGCACCACCCCGGAAGTCTTGGGGGCCACGAAAGTGGAACAGCAGCCGTACATAGGATCAAGGACAGGCCCACTTGCAGGGTCCATACAGGACTTGATTATGTGCTTTCCGCACTACACTTCCCATAATGCACATTTGAGCCTCCCATTGGTGGGTGTGTCATATGTTAAATGGCGAAGTGGGTTAGCTCTTCGTCCTTTGGTCCGTGTGAGGCTATTGTTGGCGGTAAACTTTGTTCATATATATATATATATATATATATATATATATGTATATGTATATATATATATATATTATCTACTGGCGGTCGCCAGTAGATAGTTATAGTTAGGACCGTGTTTCCATAGGAAATCCGCAACATTCTATTTTGAATAACTTTGGCGCCGATTGACGAATCCTCGCGAAATTTTCAAAATAGGTGGGGCGCTCCGCTCCGCTCCTTCCCTGAAAGTCTCGGGGTGATTCGTCAAGCGGGGGATGAGAAAAAGGGGGTCCCAAAACGCGTTTTCCCCATGCATTTTTCCATAGGACCTTTAGTCCAAGCTGCAGCCCGAACGGCAGAACAGATTTACTTGAAATTTGGCAGAGAGGTAGTCCTCAGGTCAGGGATGTGCCTTTTGCAGGTCTGGTGTAAATCTGTTCAGTATTTCCTGAGAAAATAGCATTTAAATCAATATATATATCTATAGGCGCGCTCCGAGCGCGTACCGTAAGCTTACCGTACGCGCACGCTGCCGTGCGCGAGCGCGATTCTGATTGGTTGTTAGATCTTAGTAAACATTCGAATCAGTCGAAACCAGGAAGTGTCGGCCGCCATTTTGTCTCTCGCAGTCTGAGGGGGTGAAAAACAAAGGTGGATAACGTGAAAAGGGGGCAGGCTGGATAGTTCCTGACCCCCTAGCCTTGGTCAGGGGGTCCCAGAAGGACCCCCAAGGGCAAAAATGTATTTTAATTATTTTACGAAAAATCGCGGAGTGCGCGCAGCGTACGCGCACGGTAGAAACGGAAAAATTTCACGAACTACGTAACGCGCGCGCACGGTACGCGCACGGTGAAAAAACTTTACAAAAAAATAAATAAAAAATAAATACATAAATTAGCATTTAAAAAAACGTACAAATTCACTGAAAAAAACATAGGTTTCACACACGTTATAGTTAGGAATTAGCATTTAAAAAACCTTGCAAATTCACTTAAAAAACCATAGGTTTCACACATGTTATAGTTAGCTGGGCATTTCACTCGTGAAAAACCATTGAAATTTCCACATTATAGTTAGTGCAGGCAACTATAACTCACGTGACCGCAATCCTCTGTTGATGCTAATACTGTATTTAGACACTTATTTACCCATGTCTTCTTCCATTAATTTTTAGCTATACATATATTACAAATATTTTTTTTTCAGAAACACACATATGTCATCAGTGATGTAATATCTGACGTCATCAGCAGAGGATTGCGGTCGCGTGAGTTATAGTTGCCTGCACTAACTATAACGTGGAAATTTCAATGGTTTTTCACGAGTGAAATGCCCAGCTAACTATAACATGTGTGAAACCTATGGTTTTTTAAGTGAATATATATATATATATATATATATATATATATATATATATTCACTGAAAAAACCATAGGTTTCATGCACGTTATAGTTAGGAATTGGCATTTAAAAAACCTTAGAAATTCACTGAAAAAACCATAGGTTTCAGGGGTGTTATATTTAGCTTGACATTTCCCTCGTACAAAACCCTATAAATGTCCCCGTTATAGTTAGTTCAGCTAACTATAACTCGCGCGCCCCCGCAATGCACTGCTGATGACGTTACATATTACATCACTCATGACATGGTCAGTGACATCACTGATGAAATCACGGATGAGATCTCAAATGCCCAGCTAACTATAACACCCCTGAAGCCTATGTTTTTTTCAGTGAATTTCTAAGGTTTTTTAATGCCAATTGCTAACTATAACGTGCATGAAAACTATGGTTTTTTCAGTGAATTTCAAAGGTTTTTTAAATGCTAATTCCTATCTATAATTTATCTCTAAAGCTATGATGTTTAATCATTTTCATTGAATTTCTAAATTTTTCAATTTCAGTGTGTCAATTCCTTTAATTATGCTTTTTTTAAATTAATTTTTATCACCTTTTTTTAACCTATTTTTTCAATTAATTCTTTTAAAAATGAAAAAATATTATTTGTTTTTATTGGGTTTAAAAACAAAATTGTTAATGTTTTAAAATATATTTTTATTTTTTTTCCCATTTTTTGGGGATCCGCGCACCCTATGAGCACCCTTCTCGACCCCTACGCGTAAGCATCCGCGTACGGTAAGCGTTGGGTACGTGTTTGGTGCGCGATTGCAATGCGACTGGTACGCGACTCCAAGCCTATACGCGACACGTACGATGCATCATGTGTGTGCAAGACGCGGTGGGTGCGCGAATCCTGCGAAATTTTTAACATTTAAAAAAACATATATATGTATTTTATGTGAATATTAATTGAAGAAAAACTGTAAACTACTACTAAAAGTAATATATTTTTACATTTAATCCTATGTTCTTTTTAAATTCAATTTCGCGGATGCGCGCTGCGTAAGCGCACGGTGCGTGGATCCCATGTGACCTGAAAAAAAGAGATTTGATTGGTTCATTACACTTCCTGTTCTAACTATTGAAAGACCACACCCATTTCAATCATTCTTCTTTGACCTTCTTTGGAGGAGCATCTCTTTGCAGAGAAGTAGCTTTTTTGACTAGGTTTTAACTTAGCTCAAACTTTTTTCTTACCAAACAATGGCTTCAGGGCAGCAGGCATCTCCTGGATCTCCTCATTCATCTGAGGATGATTTTTGGAAGAGCCACCACGCCCCCCACGTTTTTCATCTGTGGTGTGGAAATTTTTCACATATCCAGAGGGGCAAACAAAGACCAATGCCACCTTGGTGGCCTGCAAGATCTGCCAGAGAATGCTGTCTCGTGGGGATCCAAACAAAAAATATTCATGCGGAACTGCGAGCATGATGAAACATCTAAGAACCGTCATCCAGTAAACCTTGCTCGGGAGGAATGCCGTAGGATGAGAGTTGTTCCTGCTCCTACGGATTCATCACAGCCAAGCACTTCAAGAGGGCATCCTTCTGCACAAAATTTGGACATCCGTCCGCAGTTCCAATATTTGAAAGTGCTCTGCATAAAATGCAATGCTACTTTATGCTACAGGGAGCAGTCTATTGATCTGATCTGCCGCAAGCAAGAATGTCACCATTGCCAGTTTTTTTTCCCCCTGAAGTTCATTATTTTGTTCCTCCAGTTCTGTTTTTTCCTTTTTTTTTCAAGAAAATCCCCCAAAAATTAAAAATTGTTCAAAAAACAAAAAAATATATAAAAGAAAAAAGAAGAAAAAAAAAATCCTGGTTTAAAAAAAGAGCTATATATTTGTTTGTTGGTGTGTGAAAGTTTAGATGAATGTATGTGTAGAACGTAATTGACTGAATGAATGCATTAAAAGCGTATGGTGAATGTAAAAGTGCAGAACTATGACGAAGTGCTGCAGCATCACACAGTAACCTCTTTAACTGCACTGTGCTGTAGTACTTCCGAAGCACAGGGATGCAACATATGTACATAAATATGTTGCACATCTATGCTTCTCTCTGCACGGCTGCTTAAATTGCAGCCATGTGGTGACACAGGCACCCTTGCATCATAGTGGAAGGATATCTGTGTCATGTGCTGTTTGTTTTTGTGCAGAAAGACACACCTTCCTGTACAAAAACAATCAGTAAACACATTTTTCTCCTTCAATATATGCTGAACATTTTAGCATGCATTGAAGATTTAAAAATGAGGAGAAAAGAACACAATTCTCCTTGTTGTGCTTTCATACACCAATTAGAGAATGGTGCAGCATTCACACACATATCGAGATTTATGATTTCTAATAAATCTGGAGATGTGTCTTGTTCTATGAGTATTCAGTGCAATCATGCACAACAACACTTATAGAACAACCTTTCAACGCAAAGTGTTGTGTATGATGAGGTTGTATTCACAAGGAGTAGAAAAAGTACACAGAGCACCTTTTCCTCTCTTTGTAAGTATGAAAGAGTGTCTTGTGCAATAACTATGTTACAAAAAGTGACATATTTCTGTTTTAAAATTGCTTCCGAATGATAGAAGGTAAGCACAGAGTTTTGTCTGCAAAGATGCTCAAACAAGAATGAAATGATTGCGGTCCTTCAATAGGTACAATGGGAAATATTATGAACCACTCAAATCTGTTTTTTTGGAGGTCACATAATTTCCGGTAACAGAGAGATTTCAAAACTACATCGGTATAAACAGAGTGTTTTTTAAAACTTGTTCAATCTTTGTAGGTTCTTGCAGATCTGCCCATTCTGCATATTAATACTTAGTTAAACTTACCTTCACAGTAATAGAAATTAAAAATGGTATACATTTTTTCAGATTTTTTTTGCAATAAAAAATGATGTAAACTGCTTATTTTAGAAATAGGATCTGTAAAGAAAAGAAAAAATAGTTATAACATGCAATAATACATTTTTTTACAACACAGCATAATTTCAACAAAGTAATTTGTTTGCCTTTTTTGCTGTTCTCAGAATATATTGAATTTCACTAGAAATAGTGATTTCAATCATACTCATCACTTAACAGCGGGCAAAAAAAAACAATCAAAAAGATTGTTTAAAAAAACCCAACATGCTATTCTCAGTAAAATACCACAAGATACAAATCACACATATATGAAATGCTTATGGCTAACAAAATTTTATAAGTTTAACTTATAAAAACTGTAAATGTTGTCGCTTAAAAATATTCACCGAGTAAATGAGCACAAAAAAGTCCATAATTCAAACATATACCTTTCTTTGAGGCCAAATGGTATTTTTGCACTCCTTTTTATGTAAATTGTCCAATGGCAGTCCTAATAAATTATAATAATAAATTCCTCAGAGAATGAATTATCTTCCTAAAACTTTGACTTTAAAAATATTAGGTAGGAATTAGGTAATTCCCTAGGCAAACGTTGTTTGAAAACCAACTGGGAATCACATTTTAGATAGGCAGTGTAATGTCCAGATGTGGTGGAAGGACCATCATGGAAAATTATTGCAATTGCTACAAAAGTCCTTCCTGATATTGATAGTTGTGTTGCTACAAACTGCTTTATTAAAGTATCCAATTTTCTTCCATCAGCTGTACAACGTTGCATTATTAAAGTTATGTGTTGTCCATATTTTATTAAAAATAATGTGGATAACATTTCTGATTTACAGTGGCTACATTCCATGTTTTGATTTGCACCTTTAACTAATTTATTGAAAGACATTGATTTACAGTCTGGTAATGTTAAATACAGAAATCTTTCAGTGTCTACATTAGTGGTACATGTATACATGCAATTTTCACAATGATGTTCCCATTTGTAAGAAAGGCCAAAAATATTTTCTATTTCTACACCTTCATTTTCAAAAATGGTAAGCATATACATTAAAAATTCCTGAGCATCTTGTTGGATATTTTGTGTAAATTGTGTAGAGCCAGAACACACATCCAAAAGATTACGAACATCTGAAACAGATTGTATTTTATTTGTATCTATTGTCAATTTTTCATAAACAGAATGCAACAGAGAACAAAATCTTTTTTGCCGATTCTGCATAATTTGTTCTTGCAAACCTTCAAGATAAAAAACAACATTGACCACTACATTAGCATAGCAGTTGACACCTGAACTATTTTCAAACTGATAACCAACAACCTCTTCAACAGTGTCCAATTTCTTTTTACTTGCAATCACAACATTATTTTGTTCTTTTCCCTTCTCGACACCTTCAGAACAGATATTCTCAAACCTTCTTTTTCGACCAATCACACGCGTTTCAAATACAGGATATTGACCTAAATTTGGAGCATACACCCTTCTTAACCTATTATACTCTTTTACACAGTTTGCATCTGCAGTAACCTTTGTCTCATCAAAATCAATCAAAAACAAACCAGATAATGTTCTGACTCGCGACAAAGCAACATATGACATACCCTCTTTAAATAAAGTAGATCCAATGTTCACCAATGCACTGTCTACACTTAATCCTTGAGATTTATGAATAGTCACTGCATATGCCAGAGAAAATGGAAATTGTTTCCTACGGACATATAAATCTTTAACAAGCAAAAAACGAACTGAACAACGAGCAATTTCTTTAACATCTTCAATCTGATCAAATTTAATTTTTAATATTTCAATTCCTTCTTTTTTCTCATAATTAACAAAATTCACCACTTTACTCATTGTGCCATTAACTAACCCTTTTTCTACATCCAAATTACGCCTTAAAATTACCCGACAGTTTACACACGCATAGAGTGTCTTTTCTAAACCAGCTGTTTTAGATATTTTTTTTCTAAAGAATCCAGTTTTGTTTTCGTCAAAATAATAGTGATTCCTTCATGCTCTAGTCTTTCGATGGCTTCCATTTTTATAATTTCGTCATTTTCCAGTTTCAATCGTTCTTCATTGAATATGGAACACTCGCGCAGTGTTGGCATTAAACAGATCACTGATTTATTTTCAGCAATTTTCATTTACACTTATGCAGGAATTACATTTTCATTTGGAAAGACATTGCATAGTAATCGACTTTCCAAAGCTTGTTTGCCATGTTTTGTAAGAATTCCAATTCTTATATCTTGAAGAATACTTCCATATTCAGTATCATTTGCCTGTCGCATATTTGTTGTCAGTTCTTTGTATTCAAAATTAGTCCAAATGTTCACATTACCAACACTACCAAGAGACTTTCTGGTATCTTCATGTGCAAGTGTTTTAAATACCGGTTGTCCTTTTACCGGAGTCAGTTGCAATAGATCTCCAAAAACGATGATGTGTTTTCCTCCAAATAACACGTCATACTCTGTTTTAAGAATTTGCTGCATTCTTAAATGCACAAAGGCAGGTATCAAGTTTGACACCATGCTCACCTCATCAATAATGAGAAGTTTCATTTTCTTCAGGACTCTTGAAACTTCACAACAAGCTTCTCCAGATAGCTTGTGGTATTCCAATTAGTTCTCATGCTCTACTGGTAGCATTAGTAAATGGTGTAAAGTAATTCCTTTAATGTTATGTGCTGCCAACCCAGTTGGAGCAGTGACAACACAAGACGAATGCGACTCAGTTGTTTTTTGCAGATAACTTGTAATTACTTTAATTAAGAAACTTTTTCCTGTTCCAGCTTGACCACTCACATACATTCGGATAGGTTGAAATGATGTACATGAGCACCCTTTCTTTTCATGAAGTAATCCATGGTCAATCTGCTCTTTTACTTACTTGCTGATATATTTGTTTCTGTTCAACATTTTGTTGTTTTTCCAAGTTTCCTAACTGTATTACATCTTCTTGAGCTTGATACATTGCTGTCTCCAAATGGATCTTGACTCAGTGCAGCAGAACTTTGACTGTCTTGAGAACTGTCTCTAGCAATCTCAGCTGCAATTTTAGCTTCTTGATCAATTTCATCATTCAACATTTTCACATAATTTGCAAAAGCATTGCATTGTATGCTATCTTTAGAAGCATTAAATGAATCTTCATAGCTGTGAAAATCTCCAAATAATTCCAGTTCTGAACGCCATGGTTTGAACATTTGCAAAAGGGCTAAATAGTAAAATTCCCGTTTATCAGCAGTGTCGCAACTCAGTTTCCTGTGATTAATTAAATTTCCTTTCCTTTGTTTCACCAGACATCCTTCGGAACCAATCACTGCATATTTTCCATCATTGATGTTCTCTGTAGTATTCCGTTTAAAAGTGTAGTTTTGCAGCACTTCATAGAGACACATGTTCTCAAGATAATGACTTCTGTTTGGGTAAAATGTGTCCAACATATTCGTTTAAAAATTATCTGTACTTTCTGGTTCTTTTTCTGCTAAATATTCAATTTCTTGAACAGATTTCAGTACCCGATTTCGCATTCCTGCAAGACCTAGACTCACCCAAATGATTCTTCTACTTTTGGAATATAGACTTGCAGATGATAACTGATCTGAACATTCATATGCTCCAATTTCACGATGCGATAACATCTTCAAACTGAAACTGTATAATTTCTTACTTAGAGTCCTCTCGTGAGAAATCTCTTCCCACATTTCTTTCAATTCCGTCTTTTCTGATTTAGTAATATAGGACGTTACATATCGTGTAACAGCAATAGAATTGTCCGCAACATACTGAATATCCATGTTAGCATTCCACATGGATAAAATAACTGGATTGTAGTCATTTATGTATTTTGATTCTTCACTTCTTCTTAAGTTGTAGGTATTTTTCGGAGACTTTCTTGTGATGGTATGTCGCATAGCTGACATAAAACTGTTCACTCTTCCTTTGGATAATACAGGACGTGGAAATCCAAACCGACACTTGGTATAGAACTTATCCTTTGACTTTCGTTGACAGTATTTTCCACAGGCTTTGATATCGTAAGACTTGTTGTTTTAAGTTTTTATGTTCTCTGCTATTGGGTACAGCACATGTGGCATAATCTTCAATGAAAGACAAAACAGTTTCATCTGAATCTGTTCCAAATTTGGGGGCGTCCTTGATCCATAACAGCATATGTATATGAGGAGCACCTCTTGCTCGATACTCCTTTCTCCAAAAGAAATCCACAACTTCTCCAAGAGGAGGATTCTTTTTATTGCAGATGAAAGACATCATAGCTTCAAATCTATGATTGAAATATCTGCATACATTAACAGGATCCAATGAGCACAATTCTCCAGGTGTCTTGTATTCAATATTTTTTATATTGGAATTTGCCTCTCGAAGAAATTCAAGTAAATCATCCCAAGCATACTCAGCACAGCTTAGTGTAACAAACCATGTAGGAGTTCCCAAGTTCTGTAGCATACATTTCAGTTCTCCATGACGATGGTACCAATATTCATTAGTCCCACGCTGACATGCCATCAGATTAATCAACTGAGATTCTAAATGATCATCTCTCTGATGTACTTTATCCATACAATCCTTTGCAGCTACATTTTGCAGATGCATTCCAGTTTTTAAAATGTGATTTACTGGATATGAAAGTCCAGACAAGTCACTTTCAAAGAGAAGATGAAACATATAAGGGATACATTGTCAAAATCTTGGATCTTCTGCACATAATCTTGTTGTCCGATATTCAGATGCAAGAATCTGCACAGGATGTTCATCATATCGTCCACCTTTTCCTGTTAGAAACAACTGCGGGAAACAACGAGCTTCCAAACTCTCTTCCCATACACTCACAGGACTTCCTGTTGCTTTTTTCATTTGGAACAACTCAATCGTATTCCCTATCACCTCTTTGGAATGAAGTGGATGTACAGTGTAATGTTCATAGATTTCTTCACATCTGGACATGTCCACTTTTTCAATTTGTCCACTTAATGTTTCAGTATCTTCTGCGAAATCTATTTCTTCTCCTACAAACACAGTTCTATATTACTCATTATTTTTTAACAGATACAATGATGCCTTTTGCACTTTTTTACCATCCACTAACTCTTGCCAGATTTTCTTATTCTTAGTAGGAACACCATTAACTAGAATGACTAGTGGCTAATTTTCTGCATGGTCTACACCAATAGTTTCACTATTTTTCCTTAAATCTAATGGTAAATACACAACTCTTCCTTTCAATCTTCTTTGCAACTCTGATGGAGGTAATTTACCTCTTTTAGACTCCATACGAGCAATAGCCTGAAACGGGTGAACATATTGAATGAGAATAGACTCATACATATTTAAATCTATCAGCTCCGGAAGAATAGCAACCAACTCTAGATTATTATGAACAGCTCTAGCAGGCATTTTATTCTCATCTAATTTGTTATAACAATATTTGCAAATACGCTGCTCAGATCCCAAATCAAAACAATCCTCTACCAACAAATAAGTTGCAAATTCCATCCACTTATCATTATCTTCTATTTCACTTTTTAAATACAGATTGACACCCCTAGTCTGATTTTTATAGTTCGCCGACAACAAATACAAGAAACATTTGGTCTTTCACCTGAAATTACCTTAAACTTTGTGATTTCATCCTCACATTTTTTGTAATTACGGGTTCTACATTGTCTTCAATATTTTGTTCTACTAATGTGTCAGTTTCTGCACTCTCTTGCTGAGGACCAAAGTAACAAGACTGAATATCATCACAAACCTTCTTCACATCTGATACTGAGCCACGCAAAAGAGCACTGTTCAACTCATTTAACTTTAGTGCTGGACTTTTCGCATAATACAATCTTCTCAATAACTTCCGCATTTGACTATGATGTACTGCCAGTATCCTGAAATGGTGAAAAACACTTTGACAAACTTTCCTAGAAAGACAAGCCAGAGAATGACCTTGCAAACCAGTATTTTTTCTCACCCTGCAAGGGTCTAGTCCTTGCAACACCTTAATCTTTTGATTAACACTTTTTTTACTATATGCTCGTAAAAAACTACATAATTTATCAATAGATTCCTGTCGTACACTACAAATACTACTGCAATCCCAAGTATACACAGGGTGTTTAGGACGTCTCCCTAGAACTTCATCAGCTATCACTTCTTCTGCATTTCTTTCAACCATTTTCTCTTTCTCAATTGGACAACCATCTCTAACTTCATAACCTCTACCACTGGTGTCAACTGCAAACAGTAATTTTTGCTCTGTAAATAACTCTCTTCATTAAAGAAAGGCTCTGAACTGGAACTGTGTTTCCATTCTCTCCCAAAAACATCACAATTATTTTTCTATTAAATACTCCTACTTTTGGCCTTCATTAAATGGATTGGTTTATCTAGTGATCGAATTCTGTTTAATACTAAAATGAATAGTTTCCTTTTTACTTCAAAAGCCTTTTCAACAATGTTTTCAATATGCTTCTTCTTTTTATAAAATAGAGCACTCTTTTTATATTTCTTCACATCTTTCAGCAAATTATGTACTACCCTCTTGTAAAATATTTTTTTGCGTAATTCCTTATACTGATTTTTCCTTCTTTTAGCATACTTTGTCTCCTTTGACTGAACATTTGTTTTTTTGCTTATCCTCTTATTTTGAATTTTTTTTCTGTTGAAACATTCTCAGTGGTTTCAGCATTCTGTACATTCTGTTTGCTCCTACAAACATTTTTAATAAATTGCTTTGTGATCTTACCAGAAGATTTTTTCTTTTTAGCCACATTATCTTGTACATTCAATACTTGTGGTTGATGTTTCTTCAAGTAATTCTCCTGTCTCTGTTCTTTTCTTTTTCTTTCTTTTTCTGGCATGATTTCTCTATTTTAACATTGAAAAACAGTATCTGTAAAAAAGAATCACAAATAAAAGCATATTAATAACTTTCAAATTTATACTATTCTATTACTGTAGAAACACATTTCATATAAAAACTGACTAAGAAACTGTAATCCTGACGCACAAGTGTGACGATGGTTAAAACACTACATGCATAGTGCATACTACTTTGAAGCAGTTCATGCCCTAAAGTCTACCTCACTAAAAGACTACATGCTAACTGACTGACTGATTACAATACTATAAGGAGACACACTGGGTGAGTGACAGAGTGTTTCCTAGAAGTTTATGAATACTGACATGGATATTGATGGTGTGAAAGACAAGTGTGTAGGTGATTAGAGACCTACATGCATAGTGGACACATGTTTGAATCCATCCATATGTTAAGACCTGTCTCAGTGCAATAGTACTTGGATACTGACTGAATGATTAGAGTACTGCAAGGAGAGTGCCTGGGTGAATTTATAAGTGTTTGGGTTTTGGCTCAGTGAATGGATTAGTCCATGGTGCTGAATGGGTCACTAGAGGACTGCAAGGGGAGTGACAGGGTGTTTGCTAGAAGTGTATGAATACGGACTAGGGAATTGAAGGTGTGAAAGACAAGTGTGTAGGTGGTTAGAGGACTGCATGCATAGTGGATAGGCATTTGAAGCAATTCATGTGCTAAGGCCTGGCTCACTGCATGAGTACTTGGGTACTGACTGAATGATTAGAGTACTGCAAGGAGAGAGCCTGGGTGAATTTATAAATGGTTGACTTTCGGCGCAGTGAATGGATTAGTACATGGTGCTGAATGGGTCACTGGAGGAGTGCAAGTGGAGTGATAGGGTGTTTGCTGCAGTGTATGTATACTGACTGGGGAATTGAAGGTGTGAAAGACAAGTGTGTAGGTGGTTAGAGGACTGCATGCATACTGGATAGGTGTTTGAAGCAATTCATGTGCTAAGGCCTGGCTCACTGCATGAGTACTTTAAGGGTGGGCGTAGTTCGCGAAGTAGCACTTCGCGAAGCTACGCAAAGTGAAGTTCGCACTACGCGAGCTACGCGTAGCACTTCGCGAACTGCGAAGTAACATGTTCGCACTGTGCAAGATGTTGTTTTCAATGATTGCACAGTGCGGACAAGCAACCGGCACTGTGCAATCATTGAAAATGGCATCTTGCACAGTGCGAGCTGTAGTTTTCTGCTGCTCGAGTAGATTTTTACTCGAGCTGCAGCTTTCTCAACGCGAACTGGTTGTTTCTCATCGCGAGCGGTCGCGAGCATACGCGACCCCTCGCAATGAGAAACCTGACCTTCTCGAGTTGGGAATCTCGCCGGGAGGTTTATTTTCCATGCTCGCGATCGCGAACAAGGAAAAAGTCTCGCCAGGATGTCATTTTGCTTGCTCGCGGTCGCCAACTTGACGTTGAGGACCGCGAGCAAGCAAAAAATGACCGCAGCACTAAGCAACACTACGCTACGCGTGTTCGCACTGTGCTACGTGCAGTTCGCGTAGCGCGAAGTAGCGCGAACTTCGCAAACTACGCGAACGTAGCGTAGTGCTTCGCCCAGGCCTAGAGTACTTGTGCCTGACTGAATTATTAGAGTACTGCAAGGAGAGTGCCTGGGTGAATGTATAAGTGGTTGGCTTTCGGCGCAGTGAATGGATTAGTACATGGTGCTGAATGGGTCACTGGAGAAGTATAAGGAGAGTGACAGGGTGTTTGCGGGAACTGTATGAATACTGTCTGGGATATTGAAGGTGTGAAAGACAAGTATGGAGGTGGCTAGCGACCTACATCCATAGTGGATAGACGTTTGAAACAGTCCATAGAGTAACACTTGGATCACTGCAAAACTACCTGAGTACTGACTGAATCATTAGAGTACTACAAAAAGAGTGACTCAGTGAATCTTTTTAAGATTTTGGATTCTAGTGCAGTGAATAGGTTAGTACTTACTGCCAAATGAGTCAGTGGAGGTGTGCAATTAAAGTGACAGAGTGTTCCTTGGAGTTTATAGATACTGACAGAGAAATTGAAGGTCTGAAAGGCAATTGTGTTGGTAGTTAGAGGCCTCCATGCATACTGGAAGCACGTTTGAATCAATCCATGTGCTAAGGCCTGCCTCACTCCATTAGTACTTAGGTACTGACTGAATGATTAGACTATTGCAAGAAGCGTACCTGGGTGAATTTACAAGTGTTTCAGTTTTGGCGCAGTGAATGCATTACTACATGGTGCTGAATAAGTCACTGCAACACTGCAAGGGAAGTGACAGGATGTTTGCTGAAAGTACATGGATACTGATTGGGGAATTTAAGCTGTTAAAGACAAGTGTACAGTATGTTAGAAGACTGCATGCATACTGCATAGACATTTGTAGCCCTCTATGTGGTAATGCATGGTTCACTACATGAGTACCTTGAAACTGACTGAATCATTAGACTACTGCTAGGAGAGTGCCTGGGTAAAACTTTTAAGTTTTTCAGTTTTGGCGCAGTAAAAAGATTAGTACATAGTACTGGATCAGTCACTGGATGAGTGCAAGATGAGTGACACGATGTTTATTGAAGTATATAGATACTGACTAGTTAATTAAAGAAGTGAAAGACAAGTGTATAGGTGACTAGAGGCCTGTATGCATACTGGATAGGGGTTTGAAGCAGTCCATGTTGTAAGGCCTGGCTCGCTGCATGAGTACTTGGATACTGACTGAATGATGAGAGTACTGCAAAGAGAGTGCCTGAGTGAATTTATAAGTGTTTGGGTTTTGACGAAGTGAATGGTTTAGTATATGCTGCTGAATGGGTCACTAGAGGAGTACATGGGGAGTGACAGGGTGCTTGCTTGAAGTGTAAGGATACTGACTGTGGAATTAAAGGTGTGAAAGAGAACTGTGTAGATGGTTAGAGAACTGCATGCATAGTGGATAAGCATTTGAATCAATGCATGTGCTAAGGCCTGCCTCACTCCGTTACTACTTGAATATTAACTGAATGTTTACAGTATTGCAAGGACAGTTCCTGGGTGAAAACATAAGCAATGACTGCCTTGTAATTCTACCAAAACTTGAAAACAGGAAAGTTTTTAAGCAGTTATGCGTATTCAAAGATATGAAGTACCCAAATGCTTCTCTCACAGTGGTTCCCAAATGCACACAGACTCACAGTGTGATTCTGTACGAGCAACACAATCCCTAGGAGTTTACCAAAACTCATTCACTACTGTGGAAGGGGTAAGGGGACTGGACACAATCTACATATATCAGTACTGCACTTTACTGTCAATGCCTGACTCATTTTATCAATGCATAAGCAAAGACTGGCTTTTAATGCTACTAAAACTTGACAACATGACAGGATTTAAAACAGTTGTTTCTCAGCAAATACACAATGTTACCAAATGCTTCTCTCACAATACTTACCCAAATGCACACAGACTCACAGTGTGAGTTTAGGCAAGCAACACTATCCTAGGAGTTTACCAAAACTCATTCACTAATCTGGAAGGGGTAAGGGTACTGCACACAATCTACATATTTAAGTACTGCACTTTAGTGTCAAACCCTGACTCATTTTATCAATGCATAAGCAAAGACTGGCTTTTAATGCTACTAAAACTTGACAACATGACAGGATTTAAAACAGTTGTTTCTCAGCAAATACACAATGTTACCAAATGCTTCTCTCACAATACTTACCCAAATGCACACAGACTCACAGTGTGAGTTTAGGCAAGCAACACTATCCTAGGAGTTTACCAAAACTCATTCACTAATCTGGAAGGGGTAAGGGTACTGCACACAATCTACATATTTAAGTACTGCACTTTAGTGTCAAACCCTGACTCATTTTATCAATGCATAAGCAAAGACTGGCTTCTAATGCTACTAAAACTTGACAACATGACTGGTTTTAAAGCAGTTATCTGTCAGCAAATACATGATGTTATCAAATTCTTCTCTCACAGTGGTTCCCAAATGCACACAGACTCACAGTGTGATTCTAGACAAGCAACACTATCCCTAGGAGTTTACCAAAACTCATTCACTACTGTGCAAGTGGTAAGGGGACTGAACACAATCTACATATTGCAGTACTGCACTTTAGTGTCAAAGCCTGACTCATTTTATCAATGCATAAGCAAAGACTGGCTTCTAATGCTACTAAAACTTGACAACATGACAAGTTTTAAAACAGTTATCTGTCAGAAAATGCACGATGTTACCAAATGCTTCTCTCACAATCCTTACCCAAATGCACACAGACTCACAGTGTGATTTTAGACAAGCAACACTATCCTAGAAGTTTACCAAAACAAATTCACTAGTCTGGAAGGGGTAACGGTACTGCACACAATCTACATATTAAAGTACTGCACTTTAGTGTGAAACCTGACTAATTTTATCAATCCATAAGCAAAGACTGGCTTCTAATGCTACTAAAACTTGACAAAATGAGAGGTTTTAAAACAGTTATCTGTCAGCAAATACATAATGTTACCAAATGCTTCCCTCACAGTGGTTCCCAAATGCACACAGACTCACAGTGTGATTTTAGACAAGCAACACTATCACTAGGAGTTTACCAACACTCATTCACTACTATGGAAGGGGTAAGGGGACTGCACACAATCTACATATTTAAGTACTGCACTTTAGTGTCAAAGCCTGACTCATTTTATGAATGCACAAGCATAGACTGGCTTCTAATGCTACTAAAACTTGACAACATGACAATTTCTAAAACAATTGTCTGTCAGCAAATACATCATTTTACCAAATGCTTCTCTCACAATGCTTACCCAAATACACACAGACTCACAGTGTGATTGTAGACAGACAACTATCCCTTGTACAAAACACATTTTCTAGTCTACAAGATCTAAGGTGACTGCACACATTGCAGAAAATCTACTACTACAGATTAGTGCCAAAATGTTTCTCTCAAAATGATTCCTAAATGCACACAGACTCACTGTGTGATCCTAGACAAACAACACTATCCCTTGCACTATACCAAAACACATTTCTTAATCTACGAATACTACATTTTAGTGTAGAAACATGACTTATTTTGCAAATTTATAAACAATGACTGATTTCTAATTGTACCAAAATATAAAAACAGCACAGTTTTATTTCTGCAAACACATGAAATAACAAATGCTTATCACAGAATGATTTCTACATGCACACACACTGTCAATAAGATTGTAGACAAAAAAAAGTACTCCCTGCACTTTACCAGGAGAAATACATTAGTCTGATTAAAATCAAAATACAGCACATACATCCCCTCACAATTAAATAACCGACCTTTCAAGTTGTTTTGTAGATTAAGAGGTATATCAGTCACACACCAGATTTTCTTATACAGAATCTCTGCACTGTGCACCTGTCAGCAAAACCAAAGAATGGCAACGTTTCCCTCTCATTTTCCACACATATACATGTAAACATCAAATCACATTCCTTCCCACATAAATTCAAAAGCAAACACACATTTCTATTGGTTAAACATTTCAACCCTTTCCAAATGACATAAATTTGAACCCTACCCCCCAATCTGCCTTCTGCCTGTTACCATAGGAGCAGGTCATGGAACACTGAACTGAGCAAACAGGTCACAGGTTCAGCACACAATGTTGCTAATCAAAACAGCAAGTGTGCTTACTTTTCAACATATCAGCTTATCATATATAATGTTCTTTTCACTCACTTTTTGTTAACCAATAAGAATCATGCGTTTAAAAAACAGAAACATGCACCCTACCTTTCAGTGTAGAAGGTTGTCAAACAACCATTCATTTCTTATCTTTTTTCAAAACTGCATATTAGCCAACATTTTAGAAAAATTTTACTTTTCAAACTGCCATTTCATTTACAGAGACCATCTGAGTGCATCCAGACCTCCCTTCAAGATGCTTAGCGTGTGGATTGTGGGACACAGCTATGTTTTCTGGAGCCAAAGGTATGCAGAAAACAAAGGCATTCACAAAGACCTAGGTTTGCCAAATGTAGACATTAAATGGATTGGACAGAGAGGGTTAAAGTGGCACCAATTGATGCCATTGGTAAAATCCTTTATGCATATCCAACACCCTAACCTCATAATAGTGCACTGTGGTGGCAATGACCTAGGCACTTTTACTGGGGTAGGTCTGGAAATGCTTATGAAGGACACCTTTGCAGAATTGATTTCACTTTTTCCCAAAATTGCCTTTGTGTATTCTAACATATGCCAAAGGCAGAAATGGAACTGGTCCAATCATTTTTGTCCACAAATTGAGAAAGCTAGGAAACATGTGAATAAATCTGTTTCTGCTTTTCTCTGAGACTATAGAATGGGGTCCATTTACAATAACAATCTGCGCTTTCATATGCAAGAGATATATAGGAGAGATGGAGTACACTTTACTGATGAAGGAAACAGAGTCTTCCTCAACAACTTGAGACTCTGTATAGGTACTTACTTATAAGTACCAAAAACTCTCAATGAACACAACGGCTCTTTTTAGAGCCACTTAAGAAAAAACACTTAAGCTTGATGTTTATCTCCCCAAAATGTCAGTTTTTTTCCTTGGATCCGCGCACCCAACACGTTAGGAACCGCGCACCCAACGCAAGAGTAACCGTGCACGCAACGCGTTAGGATGCGCGACTCCTAATTTTACCATAAAAAAAATAAATAGCCCCTATCACAAATTTGTATTATCCCCGGGGACCCCATCCCCCGGGGCTTATAAAAAAACATTGGAGACTGTGGGGTGAGCCCCAACGCCCCCACGGTCCCAGCCGGCTCCCCACGTCCTTCGGTAGCTGGCATTGCTTTTCAACATGGGGAGCTGCTGACATGCAGCTCCCCGTGTGGAAAAGAAAGATCGTTTGGATTTTGAAAGAGAGAGCAGGTTTGCCTGCTCTCTCTTTCAAAATCCTAACGAAGTTTGCTATGGGAGGGCGGGAGACTCCCACCCTCTCATAGCAAACAACAGTGTCCTGGCGGTGAGCACACCAGGACACTGTAGGAGCCGGCCCTGGGGGGTGGCGGTCCACAGGGTCCTCGAGGGCTCCAGGAGGTGAGCCACGCAGCCCACCTCCCCCTATTAATTTTCCAACATTTTGACCCCGGGATTTGGCCCACCCGGGGGCTAATTATTAACGAAGCGCGGAAGGGCGCGCTTTTTTTTTTCCGTCTGGATCCGCGCACCCTACGCGCATTTCACCGATTGTTTTTTTTTTAAAGGGGGCCCCTAGTAGTATTTCTACCCTGCCCCCTTTATGTGTTTTAAACACTTATTCCCCTTACTTCTTCAGCCTCGCTTCTACCGAGGCACACAATGTCTGCCAACAGTTCCTGGTTTCGAATGTAGACAGACACTTCACAGCCAATTAGCATTCAGCGCGTGATCGGGAGGGTGCGCGCTCGGTTCGGGCTTAGGGTGCGCATAGGGTGTGCGGATCCTCCGAGGCCATAGATATATCTATCTTTTTTAGTCTAATTTTCTCAGGAACTACTGAACAGATTTACACCATTTATGCAAAAGGCACGAGTCTGAACTAAGGACTACCTCTTTCCCAAATTTGGTGTAATTCCGTTCAGCAGTTCGGGCTGTAGATGCGTCAACAGGTCCTATGGGAAATTGCATGGAAAAACGCGTTTTGGGACCCCCCTTTTTTCTCGGCCCCCGCTAGACGAATTACCACGAAACTTTCAGGATAGGAGCGGACCGGAGCTGGCCAAAAGTTCGGAAAATTTCGGAAAGATTCGTCAACCGGCGCCAGACTTATTGGGAATAGAATGTTGCGGATTTCCTATGGAAAATAGGTCCTAACTATAACTACCTACTGGCAACTGCCAGTAGGTAATATATATATATATATATATATATATATATATATATATATATATATATATATATATATATATATATATATATATATTCACTTAAAAATCCATAGGTTTCACACATGTTATAGTTAGCTGGACATTTCACTCGTAAAAAAACAACAATGAAATTCCCCCGTTATAGTTAGTGCAGGCAACTATAACTCACGCGACCGCAATCCTCTGCTGATGACGTCACATATTACATCACTGTATTTAGACACTTATTTACCCATGTCTTCTTCCATTAATCTTTAGCTATACATATATTACAAATATTTATTTTTCATAAAAACACATATGTCATCAGTGATGTAATATGTGACGTCATCAGCAGAGGATTGCGGTCGCATGAGTTATAGTTGCCTGCACTAACTATAACGGGGGAATTTCATTGTTTTTTTACGAGTGAAATGTCCAGCTAACTATAACATGTGTGAAACCTATGGTTTTTTAAGTGAATTTGCAAGGTTTTTTAAATGCTAATTCGTAACTATAACGTGTATGAAACCTATGGTTTTTTCAGTGAATTTGTACGGTTTTTTAAATGCTAAGTTATGTATTTATAAACATTTTTTTTTTCAGGTTTTCCACCGTGCGTGCACCGTGAAATTATTATTTATTTTAAAAATCGCGAGGTGCGCGCTCAGTGGGCGCACGGTGCGCATCGCGCACCGAGCACCCACGGATCGCCGTGCGCGCAACGTGCGCGCACCTCGCTATTTTTAAAAAAACAAAAAAATAGTTTTTTTCGCCCTTGGGGGTCCTTCTGTGACCCCCTGACCAAGGCTAGGGGGTCAGGAACTGTCCATTCTGCCCCCTTTTCACGTTCTCCACCTTTTTTTTCCACCCCCTCAGACTGCGAGAGACAAAATGGCGGCTGACACTTCCTGGTTTCGACCGATTCGAATGTTTACCGACATCTAACAACCAATCAGAATTGCGCTCGCGCACGGCAGGGTGCGTGCACGGTGCGTGCGTACAGATATTGATATGCTTTTAAATGCAATTTTCTCAGGAAATACTGAACAGATTTACACCAGACCTGCAAAAGGCACTTCCTTGACCTTATGGGTACCTCTCTGCCAAATTTCACGTAATTCTGTCCAGCCGTTCGGGCTGTAGCTGCGACTAAAGGTCCTATGGAAAAATGCATGGGGAAAACGCGTTTTGGGACCCCCCTTTTTCTCGGCCCCCGCTTGACGAATCACCCCGAGACTTTCAGGGTAGGAGCTGAACGGAGCGCCCCATTAGTTTTGAAAATTTTGCGAGGATTCGTCAACCGGCGCCAAAGTTATTCAAAATAGAATTTTGAGATTTCCTATGGAAACACGGTCCGAACTATAACTATCTACTGGCGACTGCCAGTAGATAATATATATATATATTATCAAGGGCGCCTTAGCCCGAAACGCGTCATCTGTTGACTGCTGCTAGGTTTCAAATAAACAACTTGCCTGAAAAAAGAAGTGGTTCGTATCTCTTTCTTCGCTGCCGAGGTCTTGGTAGAAGTGGAAGGAGTGTTGTTCGTGATATATATATATATATATATATATATATATATATATATATATATATATATATATATATTCTTCAAAAAGCCTCCGAGCTTTAGAGATGCACTCCGCAAAGGTTTGTTCAGCTGAACTTTTATTTAAATGGAAGCGGTTACACAACCCAATTAATCAAGTCCCTGACGCGTTTCAGTGCCTCCGGCACCTTAATCATAGGGTGGGCAAGTGGGAAACACAGTACTGGACTGCCACATATTTTACCGTTCAGGCACGTGTTCTCCAGTGAGCAGCATGCCGGGAGTAGCAGTCCCAATTCTTCCCCTCTGGTGGGGTCCGTTTTCCCACAACAATTCTTTTGCCAATGTTCAATTGTTTTCGCCCTCCAGTGGGCCTCAGGTCCGTGCAGCCGCTCCCCAATAGTGAGAACCCTTGCGCTGGAACAGGCCGTAACGAATTTACAGCCACACAGACCTTGCCTCCGGTGTCAGCAGCGGTGCAACCTCCCACGGCCGGAGCCGCCGTGCGTCAACATTCTTCAAAAAGCCTCCGAGCTTTAGAGATGCACTCCGCAAAGGTTTGTTCAGCTGAACTTTTATTTAAATGGAAGCGGTTACACAACCCAATTAATCAAGTCCCTGACGCGTTTCAGTGCCTCCGGCACCTTAATCATAGGGTGGGCAAGTGGGAAACACAGTACTGGACTGCCACATATTTTACCGTTCAGGCACGTGTTCTCCAGTGAGCAGCATGCCGGGAGTAGCAGTCCCAATTCTTCCCCTCTGGTGGGGTCCGTTTTCCCACAACAATTCTTTTGCCAATGTTCAATTGTTTTCGCCCTCCAGTGGGCCTCAGGTCCGTGCAGCCGCTCCCCAATAGTGAGAACCCTTGCGCTGGAACAGGCCGTAACGAATTTACAGCCACACAGACCTTGCCTCCGGTGTCAGCAGCGGTGCAACCTCCCACGGCCGGAGCCGCCGTGCGTCAACATTCTTCAAAAAGCCTCCGAGCTTTAGAGATGCACTCCGCAAAGGTTTGTTCAGCTGAACTTTTATTTAAATGGAAGCGGTTACACAACCCAATTAATCAAGTCCCTGACGCGTTTCAGTGCCTCCGGCACCTTAATCATAGGGTGGGCAAGTGGGAAACACAGTACTGGACTGCCACATATTTTACCGTTCAGGCACGTGTTCTCCAGTGAGCAGCATGCCGGGAGTAGCAGTCCCAATTCTTCCCCTCTGGTGGGGTCCGTTTTCCCACAACAATTCTTTTGCCAATGTTCAATTGTTTTCGCCCTCCAGTGGGCCTCAGGTCCGTGCAGCCGATCCCCAATAGTGAGAACCCTTGCGCTGGAACAGGCCGTAACGAATTTACAGCCACACAGACCTTGCCTCCGGTGTCAGCAGCGGTGCAACCTCCCACGGCCGGAGCCGCCGTGCGTCAACATTCTTCAAAAAGCCTCCGAGCTTTAGAGATGCACTCCGCAAAGGTTTGTTCAGCTGAACTTTTATTTAAATGGAAGCGGTTACACAACCCAATTAATCAAGTCCCTGACGCGTTTCAGTGCCTCCGGCACCTTAATCATAGGGTAAAACGGTAAAATATGTGGCAGTCCAGTACTGTGTTTCCCACTTGCCCACCCTATGATTAAGGTGCCGGAGGCACTGAAACGCGTCAGGGACTTGATTAATTGGGTTGTGTAACCGCTTCCATTTAAATAAAAGTTCAGCTGAACAAACCTTTGCGGAGTGCATCTCTAAAGCTCGGAGGCTTTTTGAAGAATATATATATATATATGTATATAAAACCTTGAACCTTGATGTACCAGCCTAAAAGCCCTACAACAGCTGCGTGTAATCTTCATACCACAAGGTGCTGCAGCACTCCTGACTGGATCTTCCATCTAATAAACTGTGCATGCAAAGAGTGGTCTGAGATCCGACCTAAGAATGCGCAGGGCAACCAAGTAGTCTTGTGTGCCCAGCTGCTGGCAAATTGGTTTTAGCCATTTAATTCTTGGCGTGATATATGCCTGGCAGACAAACATGACATGACCAACACTTTCTACTGGGGCCCTGCTGCAAGGACAATCTTTTGGTGTTGAGTTACTTGGATGCCATTTAGCTGTTGTCCCACAGACAGGGAGTGTGCCAAACCTAAAATGGATGTATAACATCTTGTCCCGAGGGACCTGGATTATGTCTAAAAAGGGTTCTAAACGTCTGGACTGTTTGTGTAGATACAATTCTGCAGTTAGTCTCCCCAGATTTGGTTTGCAGGATTCTTTTTGATCCACCCATTTCCAATAGAGATGTTTAATCTCGTCTTTCCTGGGTGGGTCCTGATTGTCCCACTGTACTTGGAGTCCTAGTGCTGAAATCAATTTCCTGGCGTTAGAGATCTAGCCTACTTTATTGCATTTGTCTATCAGGATGACATCAAATAGGGCTTCGTAATAGGGTAGGAGCTCTGGGGTCTGCCTAATGCGAGCCTAAAAGTATAGGGGGCGTAGCCTTGCTATATCACCAATGGATCACCTGCCCATGTCTAGAATTAAGGGAGTGAGGGGGATGTTTTGTGGTAGCATCACCAAGTCTCTTAGGAACTTGTGCTCGGACCTGAAGATGTCGTGGGCCTTCTCGAATCCCCACAGCTCTGCACCATACAGTGTATGTGTTCCCTACTAACCAGGATACTGGGTACATGGTTTTAGGTAGAATGTTTGCTTAAATATCCTTCTTGACGCTCATGGGTATTATTGATGAGCAGTCAAGACTTAGATCAAATGAAGTGGTGTTAATGTTTAGACTAGATACAGTATAACATAGGTGTTGCAATTTCAACAAAGTTGGAATGCCCAGTCACGTTTATACAAATGATACGAATCAAAAGTCTGTGGAAAAGTAGAGACAAATGTTATTAATGGGATGCGACCCAATTGCCGATCCTCCCAACAGAGAGTGAGTCCAACGATGCTGTTCATGATCAATAGAAGAATGCGATCACTAGCAGAGTTAAAATCAGAGCACCATTTAATGAAGACAAACTGTTTTCAACTTTAACATGGCATTAACTGCTAATATTGGAATCCTTCAAGTTTTCATTTAGTGATGTTGTGTTGGATAACTCTGCTTTGGGTTCCCTTTCAAAGTTAGTTTTTTTTACAGTACTTTCAATTAAAACATGCTAGGGATTCCGGGTGTTGGACACACCTAGGTCTTGAGTGGAATCTGGACTGCTAGAACCCCCACCTCGATCTCTACTCGACCACGAGTGGTTGTGAGGCCCAAAATTGTGGCTTGAGGACACATCTTATGGCTCCCAAGCAACTGAGGGCGTTATTAGGCCTGTGCTCAGTTCCATACCAGATAGACAGTATCGGTTACATGGAAAGAACAAAGGTGAAGGTGTCTAACAAAGATGAAACCAGCATATGTGTGTACAGGAAGGGAGTGTGCTTACCAGACTGTCACCACTTTGTTCACCTGCAGTTGTAGGTTTAACATAGGTAGCCCTCCTCCGGTGGTCTCTGATGTTTTTATGATACTCTGAAGCAGGATCTGCCAACACACTTGTCTGGCTGGTGTCTTCTATCCCACCTCATTAGGATCCAAGAGAGTCAGACAGACATAGTTCCCGCCTGATGAACTAGACAACACTGAGCTTCACACTCACCATGATTTAAGAGGGTCTTTGCCACTGTAGCTCTTTGATGTGCCAAAGTATAGCTTAGATTCCTAATCATTGGTAGAAGGACATCACTCCTTTGCATTTGATTTGCCCACCACTCACTTGGCGTCAAGTTTTCTCCTTTCTAGCCTGGTGTAGCAATTTCATTCTCGCTTGCACTCCAGTGGTGGTGGCTAAGTGCCACCACACAAAGGGGTTGCACCAACTGAATGCTTTGACAGAAAACCTGGTGCAGCTCAGCCAGCAAGTCCCTTAGGAAGAAGCTGGGGGCGACCTGTCCTTTTAGCTTCTGTGAGAAACACTTATTCTGCATCTTGCACACATTGTTTGTACACAAAGATGTTTACAATCAAGTATGGGTAACCATATTAACATTCAGCAGAGAGGATTGCGAAAACTCTCGCATCCATACATGTACCGAACTCTGTGATCATTAATGTGACCACAATCACACAGTGATCTTGAACAACATAGATTATTGGAACAGATGGTAGAGTCAATCAATCAAATGACTTTATTTTGGACACAAACAACCTTGAAAGTACAACACATCAGAATATGAAAACAACTCTTAAAACATCAAGAAAAAACAGGTTATAAAATATAGAAACAGATGTAAAACCAAGTACCAATGGAGGATGATCTATTGAAAGTGCAATTTGAAGGATAATAGCAGCATGCATAACTTCAAACCATTACATAGCAGCAGATGCAGTCTATCAAATAAAGCCCCAAGCCAAAGCCTAGCAATTAACAGCAAAAATATAAGAATTGATATAAACCCAGATATCAGTGGGAAATCATCTTTAGGGAGTGCAAGGATACTATAATAACAGCATACAAAGGTTCAGTACATTAAATAGCACAGATGCCAATCGTCAATGGGCATACATCTTTAAAAAGTGCACAACTTAGAACAATAGCAGCATACATAAATTCAAATCATTACATAGCAGGAAATGCAGTTTCTAACAAACAGAACCCCAAGCAAAGTCCTATGACTTAGCAGCAAAAATACATCATTCACAAATATTGTACCTACTCCAATTGAGCAATAAAGGGCATGACTGCTCAATAGTAAACAATTCCAGAAAAAAATAGGAGTTGCAAAATCAGACATATCTTGATGTAATGACCAACTATCTTTTTCAATTGCATGCTTCCGTAAATGAAAGAGGATTCAATGAATCTAAAATGAGTTATAAAACTAGCTATGGTATCTCAGGGCCACCCTGGAGCACAGCTGGACTGGAAAAATTGGCCCACTGTATTTCAAATTGAATATTTGCTCAAATAAAAATGCAGTACCTCTAATCAAACCTACAGATGCCCGGATGAAGAAGAGTCAACAGTTCTAGCATCTCTATCACAAGTCTGCAATGCTCGAACAGACCAAGCCTAATTAAGAAGCCTTGAAAGGGCAATTACAACGGGCTCCGATGAGTCAAATTTTAATATGCACAAAGCTACGATACACCGCTTCGCACCTAATTGCGACATAAAGGGAGTATCCACCTGGATCTCCGGATTTTACACTTGTGGCAGATTAGTAAAAAATGTGGCTCAGTTTACACCATATTGGGACAAAAAGGGCAGTTCCGCACAACATCCCCCTCCTGATCCCACTTTGAGGTGAAAGCCCTGAGTGCTACTATGCCAACTAAGAAACAGATGTACAAGAGCTTTGCCATGGGGGGGGGGGGGTGGGAAGTTTGGGGGACTATGTCAAGAAATAATTTGAAACGTGGGTACATTTATGACATATAAATTAGCTTTTTCCCTCCCCTCAACAAAAATGACTCCTGTACCAAAAGTAGTTTGGCATGCCCAGTGAGCAATGGTCTGCTCCATTATCTACATTGGAGGGAAATGATTGATTTCCGAGTAGCAATGACTCTAGTTTGATAGTTGATAGAAGGGAACCAATAATACACCAAGGGGCCAATTATGTTGACTTGGTCGGTTTACAGTACGACCGCCCAATTACGACATCAGGGTTGAAACGTAAACCGTCTGGTCATTCCGACTCGGTTCCGACTGACTCATGGGGAAATTGCGGTCAGTTGGAACCATACCGTAACCCCCTATGGACGGCGTTTCTGTGGTCGGAAGAACGATGTTGTTTTCCAACAGCCTTTTTGTGCTGACCTTTGCGAAATGGAAAGGTTGTCGGAAAGTGACATTGGGGGCCTCTGGCAGGGCCTCCTAACCCCCACGGCATACGGTTGGTGGCCGAAGGGGTACCTATGGAGCCCCGCTGTAAAAGCATGCACTGTGTGGCAGGCACAATGGGGTGCCTGCGACAGGGTGCAGGGTTTTACACATGCACACCCCATTTCCCCATTGGAGGCTGTGTTCCTGCTGGGCCTCACACAAGTTTCCATAGGAAACAATGGGAGTCTGACCGAACAGTGTTCGTTCGCATCGTAATCCGGCAGACGGAACTGCCGACAGCAAGTAGGGCGATCCCTAATCCGAGACGGTGTCGGGTGGATGCTGTCCACCCAACATCATAATCAGCCCTTAAGTACGAACAATAAGTGCTGCCCAAATGCCAGTCAGGGAAGAGCCCAATATTGGTCAGATGGATGGATATGGGGAAGCCCACCCAAGATCTACATTAGTTTTTTGGAATATAGCCGGCTTGCCAAACAAAACATCATCAGAGGACTGTGCGAGATTTGTCAAGGGAGCCCAGATAATTTGTTGACAGGAAACATGTATGATAAATTATTTTGTTGGAGATAGCTTCACATCACTATGTACAGCTGCCACATAATCTAGGTCTTGTAGGGCAAAGGGTGGTTTAATGGTAATAATCTCCATTGGTGTTCCCTTGAGGAGACTTAAAACCTCTCTTGAGTCACCTTATTATCAGCATGTCTTATTAAGAATGGATAAAAATTCTGATATCTTAGTAATAAATTGCAATAATAACATATTTGACAATACAAGGGTTAAGGTAGTAGATGACCTGGAGAATGCATTAGAGTTTCCTCGCAGATAAGGTAAAGGATGTGTTTGTAATTTGGGCAGGAGACTTCAATATCCCTAAATGCACTGTAGCTTTGAATAAGGTATGTGGTTTAAGTGATTCAGTTGAGGAAGACACGGATCATTTTAGGCACTCCCGCTACGGTGCTTCTCTGAATAAGTTAATATGACTTTTATGAACCCACAAACTGTAGGTGACACTACTAATCCTCCCACCTTCATTGGGTTGTGTGGGCTGGGAAATCTTGACCATATATTGGTCTCTAAAAATTTGAGCGCAATCCCTATTGAGTTAGAGGTAGGCTAAAAACTGTGTTAGCGTAAATAACCCTTTAAGTTTAACATTACAGTTGTCCTGCCCATGAGTGAGAACCCCCTAAAGATAACTAACATTAAACCGGCATGCAAAATACCATTAGAATAAGCAATCTTACTGATTTTATGGCAGAATTAATAAAGGAGAACAAATATAATTTTCTCTTGTATCTGGAGGGAGACACAGAGCATGCTCTAGTAATTGATGCACACATTATGATCTCTAACTCTATAAATCAGTGCCTGAGAAAAGTTATTAAAGGGAGAAGGCAAGGGACTAAGGTATAGTTCGACCAAAACTGCACTAGGGAAAGTAGGGACTTAATTAAGCAGTTGCATCTGTATCTAAGAGATTGAATAGCAATTCTTAATAGTATAATATGGTATAAGGTAGCCATTAAAGCCAGAAACAATAATCTCCAAGAGACAGCATGAGCAAATTTAGTACAGGCCACCAAAAAGATCACATACTTTTTTGAGAGACTATCAACATTCCATTTTTAAAAGATAGTTCTGCCCCTTATCTTGTGAGTTCAATTATGGCAGATGCCTGGGTGGATTGCTTCCTTTCAATTTTTACACCCCCTATAGACGCAGTCTGAGAGGAAGGGCCAAAGAAAGATAAATCTGAATTCCAGTTTATTTTTACCCTAGAAGAGATCCAAAAAGCAATATCTAAATGTTCCTTTGGCGAAGCAGCAGGCCCGAATGGAGTCCCCATTGACATGTATAAATATCTTCCAGACCTCTGGATCCTCCGGCTTACTATTGTGTGCAATGCAGCTGGGTTGGTTAGAGTACCACCTACACGGTCTAAATCCTTAATTATTCCCATTTTCTTAAAGAGCTCTAAACAAGATGTAAAATGTTACAGACCTACTTCAGTGCTTGAGTCTTCAGCTAGAAGTCTAGGGAGGGTCCTACTAGAAAGATTAGAGGACTGGGCTGATGAAAATAATATTTTATCACAAGCACAGTACGTATTCAGAAGGGGCCTTGGGACCGTGGAACAGTGCCTCAACCTAAATCTATGAATGGGCAAGTATTCAAAGGCAAGGAATATATGATTTTTGAACAGGGTGAGGTTGACATTAGCATTGCCGGGCTAACCTGCAACAAAGCTCCAGAACCAGACGGCATCCCTCCCGATCTTTTTAAGTCTGATCCATCTTTCTGTGCGCCGGTCTTTGTGGCTGTTTTTAACGCAGCAGCCTTGAATGGTTGCCCTGAGTCCTGGGCCACCTCAACTATAGTTCCTGTCTTCAAGAAGGGTGATCGTAATATCACTTATTGCTACAGACCAATCTCACTTCTTGATTCAGTGGTCAAGGTCGTGGGCCGCGTACTTTTAGAAAGACTGTCCACTTGGGCAGAGGAGCATAAGATAATCTCTGATGTCCAGTTTGGATTTCGCCCTGGTCGATCGAATATGGCCCAATGCCTTAACTTAACTATGTTATTAAGCAAATCTACGGTTGCGCGTTCTGGTACTGTCTACCTAGCCTTCATGGACCAGTCTTCCGTATTTGATTGCGTGAATAGGATCAAAGTGTGGCAGTCCATGAGGGGTATGGGGGAAGAGAGTAATCTTGTCATCTTCCTCGAGGACCTTCATAGGACAACCAAGGCCAACATCAGATTCTCCCAGGACCTAAGTGTTTCACGGGATTTTGATATAAAGAGGGATGTACGGCAATGCTGCATTTTGGCCCCTTTTTTGTTTAATCTTTATATCAACAACCTTGATAGAGCTTCAAGAGCTACAGGGGTAGATTATCTGTATGTGGGGTGACGTGGTCTCCCCATCCTACTATATGCGGATGACGCAGTTCTTGTATCCAGGACTGCTAGAGGTCTGCAATCTTTGTTGGACGCCTTTTCAAACTTCATGTCGGAACGCGACTTATCAATTAAAAACTCAAAATCATACATAGTGCAGGTGGGGACTCACCCTAAAAGAAGTTTTCAATTCCGAGTTGGCCCTGCCAAAGTACCCCGCACTGACATTTTTTCGTACCTTGGGATCCTATTGGACGATCAAATAAAATGGGGGCCATTAATCCATAGGAAAAAGGGGAACTGGTACAGGTGAATGCGGCTATTTTCAACATTGTCTCTAAACTAGGCAAGAGACCAATTGCAGCTATCCTGAAAGTTTACCAAGCAAAAAGTGTAGCTATAGCCAGGTACGGAAGCAAAATTTGGGGGCACACAGCCGCAGACTTACTACAGGTGGCTGCGAACACTTTTTTGAAGCGCCTGCTGTGTGTTACGTGAGGCCTGTCTAACTTGGTGGTCTACGAGGAATTGGGGGTGCCCTATTTAAGCGACATTTTGGCATTGCACCCAGTCATGTTCTGGCTGAAGTGTTGGATTAATAAAGGATTAACTCTTAGCCATTTGATTTTAAAAGAGTGTATGTTCCTTGATAACGCACTCTGAATACCGTGGCTTAAATATATTAAAAACAGTCTTGAAGAGGTAGGGCATGCTGATTTATATTCAAATCCCGAAACTATTGTAAAAAAGGATGTGGAGATAATTAGGTAATCCTTCATTAGTTTAAGGAAACTGGAAAGGGATGAGAGGGAATTGCGGAAACCGAGTGTCCGCATATTTTTAATGCTTAAAACAACTCCATCCACTGAGCCTTATCTTCTGTGGTTTTTATCCACCTATGAACGTTTTTTATTGACCAGGTTTCGCCTGGATCTTTTTCACATCCTGCTTGCTAGTCCAAGAGGGTGCAGTAGAGGTCAAGTGTTAGCACCCTGTGGCTGCGACGGACAGTCTCCACAGGAACTGCTACATTTTATGCTCTTTTGTAAATTTTTTGTTGTACCGCGTAGGTACTTTTTAGTTCCCATTTTAAAAAGGATGAATTTTAATCCTGTATCTCCAACTCTTGAAGGCGGTTTGTATATTTTTTTATTGTTGGCTACTTAAAATCCACTGTGAAAACTAGGGCTTGTTTGGATAACTAGCTCTTTGATTGAGGTAACAGCAAGGAAATAGTTACCTACGAGGATCGGAATACCCTGGCTAGGGCTGTATTAATCTAAGGGTGATACTGCTTGACTCTGCACTGTGCACTTTATTGCTAGAGACTAATATGGGAAGTGGTGCAAAGGGTAGTTATCAGATTTTATTGGGCTTGTTATTTCTTGGTTTATGTTTTCAATGAAATTTGGATCTCTTGCAACTTTCCTGATCTTATCTATGTGAAACTGTTTAATGTTTTTAATGTATTTTGGATCTCTTGCAACTTTTATGGTTTTATTTATGTGTAACCGAATAACGTTTATTTGATTTGATTTTGATGTTACAATGCATGCAATTACAACGCATGCTTTTACAACACAGTCTCTACATCTCAACTACCATTACATTGCATGATTTTACAACTCATGTCATTACAATGCATTTTTTAAAACTACCATTACAACGCATTCCATTACAACGCATACCATTACAACTCATATTATTTTTAGGGCAAACAGTAGGGTAAGTGTTGGATAGTATAGGGGTAAAACTTACTAAGTGTTGTCTAGTGTAGGGGTAAAGATTGCTTTTCCCATGTACCCAAACACCCATACTCGCCCTACTACTAAAACAATCTCCATTACTTACCTTATAATGCGTTGTAATGGCAAGTGTTGTAATGGTATGCGTTGTAATGGCATTTGCGTTGTAACAGTTGCGTTGTAAAGGTAGGTCCTTGTAATGACTGCGTTGTAATAGATGTTTCCCAAGGCAAGAGCAGGCAATTTGTACATGTGTTTCTTGGACCCAAGCAGTGTCTCCGATATGGATCATATTCTCGGAGGATGCACGACCTAGACGGCGTTATACTTACTTTCGGCGGAATCCCCTCAATCTCCCACCATTTGTTGTATATATTTGATCCTCTGAGTTGGCAACATCCACGAAGGATATCTCTGAGAGTACTAAATTTTCCCACACTTGGGATTGGCCAGCTGGTTTTACTCGTTTTGAATTGGTTAATCAGCTGAGATCCTTTCTTACAATGTACGACAGCTTATGAGACATGCCCTGAGGCCTTTGTTGCTGAACTTTATTCCTCATCTTTTAACCCATCTTCATCACGCTTTGGACTAGGCGGATCCAGGGCACCCTATGTGACACCATAGAGACAATACTCTATTCTTAAGAGGCAGTCCTGCCTGAGTTGAGGACTCCCTGTTTCACATTCAGTCTTACCTACCTTCTGGTAGGTCGCTCCCCCCCGCTGCAGCTCCGCCTGCACCCCCGCTGTCGCTGCTGCCGCCGGAGTAGTCGAGGCCCTCCACCACCCGAAGGCTACACCTGCGCCTCACCCCTGGTGGCCAGTGGTGGCCTTAGGTTTGTTCTCGCTGCCGCCTGTTGTTTTGCCTGTTTCTGTCTGTGCCCCCTGCCCCCCGCTCGCCACTTTGCTTTGTGCCCCTTTTATTCTGTACCCCTCACCGTCCTCTTTACCCTTGCGCTGATTCTGTGCCCCGTGACCCTTGAACTTTGTGCCTGTATCTGTTCTGTGCCCCTTGTCCCCGCTTTGCTTTGTGCCCCTTTTTATTCTGTACCCCTCGCCGTCCTTCCTACCCTCGCGCTGACTTTTGTGCCTCTGTGACCCTGATTTGTACACTTTCTTTTCTGTGCCCCGCACCGGTCTCCGGTCCCCCATCCCCGCCGCTGCCTCCCCTGTGGCCCTGCCCCCTCTGCGCCCATTTGTCACACCCGTCCCTCGCCTCCCGCCTCCCAGCTGCTCCTCCCTCCCCACCTTCCCATATATGGCGGGCACGTCGCTGGCACTCCGAAGGCGTGCCTAAGGCAAGCCCGTCTGCGCCCGTCCACACCTGGACCGTGCCCAGCGCCGGAACCCCCGGCCCCCACAGCAGTCACGATGTCCGCCTACGCTACAACGCCAACACTCTCATTGCCCTCAACCCAGGAAGGACCCACACCTGCTGCAAGGCCAGCCCGAGGCGCACCCACGGCCCCTTCACCTGCCGGAACTGCAACTTCTCCTGCCACGAAAGCGCCAAGACACCCACCACTACGGAAGCCAACCAGCTCAGATGCATCCTGATCAACACCCGCTCCGCACACAATCACACCGTCGAACTCTGGGACCTACTCGACACCACATCACCGGACGTCACCTTCCTGACCGAGACCTGGATGAACAAAACCTCCTCGCCAGACATCGCCATAGCCATCCCAGACGGGTACAAGATCACCCGCAGAGACCGCACCAACAGGGCCGGAGGAGGAATCGCCATCGTCCACAAAAACACCGTCAAGGTCTCAACAAACACCAGCGACACCCTCAGCACCACCGAACACATGCACTTCCAGATCCACACGGACCCAAAGACCTCCCTAAGAGGCACCCTCATCTACAGACCACCACTCAATTCTGCGACTCCATCGCCGACCTCATCAGCACGCATGCACTGACCTCCACCGACTACATCCTCCTCGTAGACCTAAACTATCATCTGGAGAACAGCGACAGCAGCTCCTCCACCCTGATCGACAATCTCGCCAACCTCGGACTGAAACAGCTCGTCACGACGCCGACCTACATTGCCGGCCACACGCTAGATGCCATCTTCTCCTCAAACCCCCACGTCACCTTCAGCCACGCCTCCAAACTCACCTGGACAGGCCACCACTGCATCCACTTCACCTTCCGAAAACCACTCACACACCACCGCACCCTACAGACCCCCGCCGCCGCTGGGGAAAAATCACTGAAGAACAACTACAGACAAGCCTCGCACTCAACCCACTGACGAACCCCACCAACCCGGATGAAGGTGCACTCGCCCTCGAATGCTGGATGAACGACTTTGAGACCGCCACCTTCCCTGATAACTGGAAGCACGCAGAGATCAACGCCCTACTGAAGAAACCCAAGGCAGACCCAAGCGACCTCAAGAACTTCCGGCCCATCTCCTTGCTTCCGTTCCCAGCAAAGGTCATCGAGAAGATAGTAAACACCCAGCTCACCCAGCAACTCTAAGACAACAACATCCTAGACCCGTCCCAATCAGGATTCCGCAGCAACCACAGCACCGAGACCGCCCTCATCGCCGCCACTGACATCAGGATCCTGCTAGACGACGGTGAGATGGCAGCCCTCATCCTCCCAGACCTCTCCACCACTTTCGACACCGTCTGCCACCGCACACTACGCAAGCGCCTCCACGACGCAGGGATCCGAGACAAGGCCCTGGACTGGACCACCTCCTTCCTCTCCAGCAGATCTCAGAGAGTCCGCCTCCCCCGTTCTGATCCGAGGCGTCCGAGATCATCTGCGGCATCCCTCAAGCATCCTCCCTCAGCCCGACGCTCTTCAACGTCTACATGACACCACTAGCACACATCGGCCGACAGCACGACCTCATCATAATCTCCTACGCTGATGACACTCAGCTGATCCTCTCCCTCACCAAGGACCCCCTCACCGCCAAATCCAACCTCCACCAGGGAATGAAGGCCGTCGCCGGCTGGATGAAGGACAGCCACCTCAAACTGAACACAGACGAGACAGAAATCCTCATCCTCTGGTCTAACCCCTCCGCCTGGGACGACTCCTGGTGGCCCACGTCACTGGAGTCCCCCCCGGCCCCCACCGACCACGCACGCAACCTGGGAGTCATCCTCGACTTAAAACTTTTCATGACCAAACAAGTCAACGCAGTCTCCTCCACCTGTTTCAACACCCACCGCATGCTCCGCAAAATCTACCTATGGATCCCGACAAACATGAGGAAAACAGTCACCCAGGCCCTAGTCAGCAGCAGACTCGACTACGGAAACGCCCTCTACACCGGAGCCTCGTCCAAGCTCATCAGCAGACTACAGAGAATCCAGAATGCCTCTGCACGCCTGATCCTCGACGTCCCGTGCCGCGACCACATCACCCCCCACATGAGGAACCTGCACTGGTTCCCCGTCAACAAAAGAATCTCCTTCAAGCTCCTGATCCACGCACACAAGGCACTCCACAAAACCGGCCCAGCCTATCTCAACAGTTGACTCTCCTTCTACATACCCAACAGGAAACTCCGCTCCGCTGACCACGCCCTGGCCACGGTCCCACGCATTCGGAGAACTACTTCCGGAGGCAGATCCTTCTCCCATCGCGCCGCCAAGACCTGGAACACCCTCCCCCGCTACCTGCGACAAACCGAAGACCTGCTGACCTTCAGGAGACAACTCAAGACCTGGCTCTTCGACCAGTAACAGCTACAACCCCCCCCCCCCAGCGCCTTGAAACCCTCCCGGGTATGTAGTGCACTTTACAACTCATATGATTGATTGATTGATTGTACTAGCTCGTTTTTAGAAAAATATAATATTTTACATTGTGTAGAGCCCGTTATAATGTATGAATTTCATCCATAATCGTTTAGTGACACATTTATTGTATATACTCTTGTGATGAGATTTTTTATAAAATGAAAAAAACATTTTGATAATAAATGAAGTAAATTATATTTCTGTGGAACACTGTTTATTCTTGACATCTTTCTGAATTGTAAACATAATTAGATGAGGGGTAGATTTACGTTCATTGCTGTCTCCGATATGGTGAACCATAATATATTATGGAAGTGCATGATCGCTTTAGGGGTCCCGAAAGATATTATCAAATTACTTGCCTACATGTACAGTAACTTAACTGCAAGAGTACGGTATGGTATGCAGGGTGAATTATCCATATCTTTTAAGATACACAGAGGTATACGACAGGGGTGTGTGTTAGCCCATTTTCTTTTTTCAGTATATGTTAATGGAATTAATGAGCACCTACAGATACTTGGAGTAGACACGCCGAGAGAGATTGCAAGCACAAAGTAATTTTGCTATTTAAGGATTAGATTCTCTGATAATGGGGTTCGGAATGCACACAAAGAGGTTAGTGTTTCGTTTTGAAGATGTAAGTAATTAATAAGATCAGGAAGTGTTTTCTCACTGCTTTTATCCCTTTTAAATAAATATAGGGGCAGATTTATGTTGCACTTGCGCCACTTTTGCGCCGCCGTTGCGTCACTTTTGTGACGCAGCAGCGGCGCATATCCTGCGCCATGGTGCAGGGTATTTACAATGTGACGCATCTGGGAGATGCGTCACGTTGTAAAGCCCTGCGCCACATGTAGGCGTTCCAGGGCAGGTGGGGGCGTTCCGGCGCAGGAACGCCTCCTAAAAGTGGCTGAGTGAAATCTACAAGATTTCACTCAGTCACTTTTAGGCCCATGCTGCGTCAAAACCCTGCGCCTGCTTGAAGCAGGCGTAAGGATTGACGCAGCATTGTACAGATAGGGCCCTCCAGAACATTGCTGGAGCTGCGTCGCGCTTGCGACGCAACTTCAGCAATGCGCCACTTTTACGGCACAGATGCGTCACGCATCTGTGCCGTTTTTGCCCCATGGTGCGCCGCATTATAAATGCGGCGCATCCATGGTGGCGCAGCTGTGGCGCATAATAACTGGCGCATCCCTGCTGATATGCAGGGATGCGCCAGTTATCATAAATCTGCCCCCACGTATCTAAGGTAAGTGACACGTTTTAATATAATGAGAAAGATTTTAACTCTTTATTTGAATTTTACATAGGAATATATTTAATTTTATTTTCAGAGGAGTATTTACCAAATGGGAAATAAGTCTTGATTTATTGTATTGCACCAACTGTATTATGATAGTATGTTTTTAGCGTGATTAGTGTGCTTTTATGGCTAATCAATGCAATGGAAGCTGATAAAGTTTGTTTGATTTGACTTAGAAATGTATCCGTCAAACCATCGGGCTTTGTCTCACACCATATCTATTGAAGGTCATAATCCCCATAAATTCGTTGAACCCACCTAGCAGAGTTACTCCTCATCTTGCTCAGGTCTTCCCACCCACACTCAAGCTTTAACTTGTTGGACAATGTTTTCACAACTTTAAGCCAGATTGTAATACAGCACTTATCTAGCAGCATTAGCACCTGCAGCACAGCTTTTTAAGGGGCCAAGTAATGGATTGTCTAGATTCTGACCCAATAGGTCAAGATTTTAAGGTGGGCAGTGTGAATAACTTTTTTAAGATTCAAGCCCCATCTTAAATGTATAAGTGGTTTGCTCACTGTGACATCCAGAATTGATCTTACAAATGTATTTTCCCCGATATTTAGTTGTGAAGTAATCCCCGAGGTCCAGATTTCTGCCCCGTACAGTGCACCTCCCGTAGCCACAGCTATATACACCTCAAGAGTTGGAGACACAGCCTTGGCTGATGCTTGGTATTTCCTTACAATAGCATCTGATCTCTGTGTAATAGAGTGGACTTGCTTTTTGACAGCTGAAGATCCCAAGAGAGCTTGTCTGTGAGCCTAACTCCCGAGTAATCAAAGTTCCAGACCTGTTCAATACTTGCTCCATCTACAGTCAGTTTGTTCCTATAGGTGCGATGGGGATTAATGGCCATAAACTTGGATTTGCCTGCATTGATCTCTAAGCCCTTTTTCTTGCTGAACACAACTCACTGATTTAGCAGTTCCTGTAGACCCACTGGAGTACGAGAGAGCAGCAATGTGCTGTCAGCAAAAAGCAATACAGGGTACAGGGACTAGCTATCATGCTGGTGCGTATTCAACGCGTCCACCACAGTGTTCATGAACAAAGAAAACAACATAGGTGCCAGTACACACCCCCTGCCACACCCCTTGCTTAATGGGAGTCCTAGGAGACAGGTCATATTGATCATTCCATCTGACTTGGGCATACATGTCTGCATGTATTCTAATAAGAAGTTGGAGAATTAGGGATTCCCATGTGGGCCAATACCTCCCAGAGAGTGTGTCTCAGCACTAGATCATGTGCTGCCCTTATACCCATGAAGGCTACATACAGATGGTACTCCTTAATGGTACGCAGAAGCCAGCCTGTAAATGCGGCAGGACCAAGTAGTCATCAATCCACTTCTGCAGGCAGAGTAACATTTGCCTACAGAATATTTTCTGAGTGTTGTCAATGAGGCTAATAGTCCTGTAGTTTGTAGAAATGTATTTTGGACCCCTCTTGTGGATTGGAACAGTGATGCCACCATGCCATGACTCTGGTATTTCCTCCTCGTTTGATACAGTGTTGCTTAACCTGTTCAAGTACAGTATCCAGATGTCTTGCGCTGAGTGGAATAAGTCAACTGGTATACTCTTGGGGCTGGGGGTTTTTCCTTCTTCATGTTTATGAGGATTCCTTTAGCTAAAATAGTATTGGAGAAACACTGGGAGAGTAGAAAGGACCCAAGATGCGAGTCATCCTGCCTTCCTTTTGGGAGTGGGGACTTAGGCTAGAGGTGTCCCACTCACTATATAAAGGTTTGAAATGGTCAACTCATAAATCAATCAATTGATCAACAGGAATAAATACATCAAGAGCGGTGGATCCACAGTTTCCACCAGTGGCAATGATTTTCCAGAAGGCTCTATGGTCTTGTTTCCCAAGGGCCTTTAGCAGTCGGCCCAGATGGTAGAGTCATCTGGGGACTTTCATCTTCACAAGAGTCTATCCTCAAGAGGTGGATCTGGACTTATGTGAGATACTATTGTAATTCATTAGACGAGAAAATACCAACCAATTTTCAGGATCATAGCTGACCAGGTCAAGAACTTCTGGACATGTTTGTCAGAATCAAGTTACAGACTCTTGATGCAGCCTTATAGATAACGTAGAACTAGCACTCAGATACCAAATGTATAGTAAACCTCATTGACTCCTAATATGAAAAGCAAAGGCCCAAGAGGGAACCCTACAAGATAGCTCAACACAACTGATTCATTTAAAACTTTGTGATTATGCTCTTTGTTAAACTCGTATATAGTCAAAAAGAAAAAAACAATGATGCAAGTTGCTCATCTTTAAAATATCACACCCGCTTGGCATAACTTCTATGAGGGTAATGAACAAACATGGAACCATGTGAAGTGTTATAAGTGAACAACGGTTCACTAGATGTTTTAGGGTTTCATTCAAAGTAAAGCATCTGACCTACCAGATGCCCAGCGACTGAATACGACCCTCCTCTGTCTTTGTGAAAAAGAACGCCCCACCATACTTCGGGACCCCTACCATGTTGACAGGATTCAGTTTAATGAAGGTGCTTCAGTCGGTGCAGCAGAAGCACTTTTCGCCAGACTCAGTGCTGGGAATGTTACCATGTTGTGGAAGCCTAGTCAGATAATTTTATTCTCACAAACAAACTACAAAAGTAAGAAACAAAACCACAATGACTGTCACAATAAAGGAGCTGTCCCAGGGATACATTATTGATTTTCCAAGTCTGAGTCAACTATGTCTTGCATAACAGACTCGAGAGTGCAAAATCTGACTCAGGAGCCCACCCTCAAAAGAATGTGCCTCCTGGGGTACCTAAGACAGTGGTTCAGTGTTAGATGGTCTGCCATCAATGATTGACCACAGTGGCCTTACCATGGATAGAGACCGTATAGTACAGGAGCCAATCCATACTCTGAAAGGGTCTGAAATAGTCTCTAAATGCGTGCTAGATTCCAAGGGCACCTAAAGAAGGGCAATTTCCATTCATGCTTCCCACCCTTCCCAATCCGGCCCCTTCAGCATGTATGCATTGTCTATGATTAAAGCTTCCCACTGAGCCTGAGTCATAAACAGGAGCAACAGGACCAATGGTAACCAGTACTGCAAGAGCTTCTGGCGACTGTGAAGTGGCATTGACACCATTCTGTTTCATACTTTCTAAGGCGGACACTCACGCACTCCCTACACTTTCCACATTCTCTGCGCTTTCTGAGCTTCATCCCTTTTCACCGGATTATGGACTGTATGATGGAGGACGTTCGGCTAACAACCCATCCAACAAGTTGTCTTCGTTGTCACTACTGTCACTCCCATTTGTCTTCTTACTCCTATCCGGTGGTCCTCCATCTCCTACCAGCACAGGGTACACACTTTCTCCCTCAAAGGTATCCACTCTCCACCTCTTAAGTTTCACATCCCACTGTACATCCTGATATGTCCTCACAGTTTTCCTTTTTCCGCTTGATATTTCTCCCTCTGCTTAGTATGAGCTGCATGCATCCATGCATCTAATGCTTCAAACTGTGTTGGTCTAGGTAAAGGTCACAGTGCAAAAATTGCTCCTCTAAGCTGATTCAATACATCCAACCAGAATGCTCAAAAGCGTGGAAATGACAGTTCACTCTCCTTTTCATGCCAACTTTTGAGCAAAAAGATAGTATGCAGCTCAACTTTTGCTGCCATATAATGTGCTGTGGTATCCTCGGGTGACGCCTCTACGTCCACTCCACGAACAACCCCTTCATCGCCCCTAAAAAGATTCTGTAACACCCTAAAACATTAGGACATATAGAATTCAACTACGCAAGAACATTCACACACAGTGATCCTCGACCAGCATGGAACACCCACCTCTCTACACAAGGTTCGCTTTTTCCATTCCAATAGGTTCCATTCACACAAAGTTCCCTGTCTTGCCTGGAACTGCTGTTGAGATCTCATGACAATTCCTCAGTCAGACAATCACAATCTCTTTGTCACTTTGGGACCTGCAACTCAAATCTCAATCCTTGGACCACGTCCGGCTCAAAGCCACATTCATTTGACTCTCACTCCCAACTCCACAAGACATCACACAATCAAATTATTCCAGGAATCTAACATACTACATACACCCTTTTAATACTCACTCCTCCTTCCGCTGCTGATCCCGCCGCAGCATCAAACTCCGTCTGTCTCTGCCAGATTTTGTCACCTTCTGTTCTTAAGCACTGGGCTCTAGTTCGGGGCTTTGGGGTTCTAAGTTCCACCTATTCTAGGTCACTTAGATTCTCTCCTTGATTCATGTGCAAACCATCTAATTCTGACACCAGCTAAAAGGGCCAGGCCCATAAGTTCTACACCTGTTCTAGAGTCACACTCCGATGGTTCTTTTTTACAGCATGAAAGTGTGAAGTGGAGTAAATTTGTTAGAAAACAGTCAACTAGCTAATAATTCTCCTTGATGCATAATAACTCATGGATCACTACTTAAAATGAGTTAGTTTATTACAACACCATAAATAACTGAACATAGAGACATCTCAACACAAGGGTATAGAAATACAAAGGAATTAGCATGAAGCCAAATCTGCGCATCCAATTTAGACGGTGCAGCATAAGTAACACAATTAATTAAAGAAGTAGGTTACAGAAAATCAGGAAACATGAGTCCAAATTTCCCTGCATCAAGGGTTGGTGGGTGAAAAGGATTAATTCTATCCCTACTCTAGCGCTAAAGTGACATCCCTACATACGCTTTTTTCCAAGAAGAAAGGTAAAATGTGTCAGTGTGTGGAGTCCTCTTAAGAAGTCTCTCTACCAGCAAAGGGTAGCGCGTTTGCATAGTGCTGCAGCGAGGGGGCGGGGCCTCCGTGGGATGCCGTTCTTTTTCTCCCATTGTTTTGTTTAAGAAGGGGGGCTGTGTGACTCCCCTTCTTTTCTTATTTTTTTGGCCCTGGGGACCCCATCCCCCAGGGCCTGACCCCTTTTTTATATTTTTTAACAAAAATAATTTGGAAGGGGGCCGTGTGGCCCCCCTCCCAAGGCCTTAATCGGCCCCAGGGACACCATCCCCCGGGGCATGACCTTTATTTATTTATTTTTATATTTTGGTGGGGGGCTGTGTTGCCCCCCTCCCCAGGCCACTTATGGCCCGGCCTTTTTAAAATTTATTTATTCAAAAAAATATATATTTTGGGGAGGGGGGTCATGTGGCCCCCCTCCCGGGCCTGCATCCCCCGGGGCCTGGCCTCTCGTTGGGGACCATGGGGGGGTCCCCAATCCCCCCAAGGTCCCAGCCAGCTCCCCGCCTCCTGCTGGAGCCGGCATAGCTTTTCCACATGGGGAGCTGCTAAGATGCAGCTCCCCATGTGGAAAAGCAATTTGGTTTGCATTTTGAAAGAGAGAGCAGGTTTCCCTGCTCTCTCTTTCAAAATGCAAACCAAGTTTGCTATGGCAGGGCAGGAGCCGGGAGGCTCCCGCCCTGCCATAGCAAACTATAGTGTCCTGGGAGTAGGCACCCCGGGACACTGCAGGAGCCGGCCCTGGGGGGTGGCGGTCCCCAGGGCCACGACAAGGCTCCAGGAGGGGGGCTGCACGGCCCCCCTCCCACATTCTACAAAGCCCCGGGGGGTCTGTCACGGACACCCCAATTTAAATATTCAGAGCCCTGGGGAGGTGGCAGTCCCCGGGGCATGTGGGGTGCTTGAGCTCCCCACACAGGGTATTTTGCGTACAAAAAAAGCCCCGGGGGTGGCGGTCCCCAGGGCTGGGGGGCCTGAGAGCCCCCGCACATACTTTAAAGAAGCCCCGGGTGGGTGGCGATCCCGGGGCTTAGGGGGGCCTTTGAGCCCCCCACCCACTTATATTGAAGCCCTGGGGGTGGCGGTCCCCGGGGCTGGGGGGCCCCCTCTGGGCCCCCCATTCACATAAAAACATTGCCCCCGGGACTTGGCCCCCCGGGGGCTAATTAACAACAAAGTGCGGGAGACCCCGCTTCGTTTTTTTAAAGAATTTCGGCCAAAATTCTCACTGGGTGCGCGAATCTCGATGCCCCCTTTTTGCGTTTTTCATGTTTTTTTCTTAGGTTTCTTGTGCCTCGGTTCTGCCTTTTTCTAAGAGTTTATGTTTGTTAAAAATATATAATAAACTACTGCAAAAGTTAAATTAGTATACTAGGTGTACAACTAATGAGTGAAACTATTTCTAACATATATTATGTTAGTGGCTGTGTGACTGTGTGTATCCATGTGTGAGTGGGTGCCTGAGTGGCTGTATAGGTGTGTGAGTGGGTGTGTGAGTGGCTGTATATGTGTATAAGTGAGTGTTTAAGTAGCTGTGTGGGTGAATGATTGACTGTGTGAGTGACTCTATTGGTGAGTGACTGGGTGTATCTGTGGCTGGATGGGTGAGTAAGTGGCTGTGTGAGTGACCGTGGGTAGGTGAGTTGGTGTGTGAGTGACTGCATAGGTGAGTGAGTGGGTGTCTGAATGGCTGTATGAGTGGGAGTACGTATTTATGCGAGTGGCTGTATCAGTGAGTGAGTGGCTGTTTGAGTGGGTGTTTGGTTAAGTGAGTTAGTATGTGAGTGGCTGTATTGGACAGTATTTCTCTGTGTGAATGGAAGTACGGGTGAGTGAGCAGATGTGGGAGTGCTTGTATGGATGTGTGAATGGGTATGAAAGAGGTTGTGTAGGGGTGTGAATGGGTGTGTGAGTGGTTGTGTGAATAATGTCATCAGTGATGCCATTAGTGATGTCATTTGGGATGGAATCAGTGGTATCAACAGTGATGTCACTGACCATGTCATGAGTGATGTAATATGTGAGGTCATAAGCAGTGCATTGCAGGGCGGTAAATTATAATTAGCTCAGGTAACTATAACTGCTGAATTTCTCTTGTTTTGTATGAGTAAAACATGAGCCTAACTTTAATGTCCCTGTAACCTTTGGATTCATCTGTGAATTTCCAAGTTTATAAAAAATCTACTTCCTAACTATAACGTTCTTATAACCTTTGGTTTTGTCAGTGAATTTTGATATTTTTTTAACTTTTTATTTCCTAACTGTAACTTGTAACCTTTGAGAGTAGGTGTGAGAGTGGTGTGAGAGTGGCTATATAGGTAGGTTAGTGGGTATGTGAATCTCTAAGTGTGTGAGTGAGTGGGTGTGTGAGTGTCTGAGTGGATTTGTGAGTGGGTGCATGAGTCTCTGAGTGGATCTGTGAGTGGGTCCATGAGTCTATGAGTGGGTCTGTGAATGGTAACTAGGCCTGAGCATACAATTGCACTCCACTTGCAGAATTTGTGGAATTCAGCAACTCTGCATTCTGCGAAAAACATGGAGTTACCAATAAATTCCACACTCCGCAATGAAGCAGAATTGTTTTGTGCCATGGTTGAGAGTGATGGAGCATGAACGACTGCGGTTGCAACCTGTATTGTGCCAGAAGACCTGGGCCCTTTGCAGAGTGGTTGAGAAAGGGATGGGGCCTCTGAGGAAGTCTCAGCAATCCAGCTGTGGGGGACTTACTTGTGGCAACAATAGGGCTTCTTGGCTTCAAGCGACCCTCAGAAGCCAAGGGGACGTCATCACCCAACCGGTAGAGTGCCAGAAGGCCACTGTGCAGAGTGGTTGAGAAAGAGGGCGGGGCCTCCAACAACATCACAGCAATCCCGCTGTCAGGGACTTACTTGTCAAACCAATAGGGGTTATTTTTCCCCAACAAACCTCAATATCCAAGGGGACTTCATCCCCCAACTAGTAGTACACCAGGAGGACCAAGTTCAGAGTGGTTGAGAAATGGGGTAGGGCCTCTGACGATGTCTCCGCAATCTTGCTGTGGGGCACTTACTTGTGGCAACAATAATGGTTCTTGGCCCTCAATGACCCTCAGCAGCCAACGGGACTTTATTCCCCAACCAGTAGTACGCAGGAGGACCCTGTGCAGAGTGGTTGAAAAAGGGAGTGGGGCCTCCAACACATCTCAGCAATCCAGCTGTGGGGGACTTACTTGTGGCAACAATAGAAGGTCCTGGCCCCAACGACCATCAAAAGCCAAGGGGACTTCATCCCCCACCTATTAGTTTGCCAGGAGGCCCCTGTGCAGAGTGGTTGAGAAAGGAGCAGGGCCTCTGACTATGCCTCAGCAGATCGGCTTTGGGGGACTTACTTTTTCCAACAATAGGGGTTCTTGGCCCCCAACGACCCTCAGCAACCAAGGGGATTTCATCCTTCAACCAGTAGTATGCCAGGAGGCCCCTGCGCAGAGTGGTTGGAAAAGGGAGTGGGGCCTCTGATGATGTCTCAGCAGTCCAGCTGTGGGAGGCCTACTTGTAGCAACAATCCACGTTCTTGGCCCCCAATGACTCTCAGCAGCCAAAAGGACTTCTTCCTCCAACCAGTAGTGCTCCAGAATACCCCTGTGCAGACTGGTTGAGAAAGGGGGCAGGCCTCAGACCACAGCTCAGCAATCCAGCTGTGGGGGATTTACTTGTCACAACAACAGGTGTTCTTGGCTCCCAATGACCCTCAGCAGCCAAGGGGACTTCGTCCCCTAGCCAGTAGTGCACCAACAGGCGCCTGTGTGGAGTAGTTGGGAAAAGGTGCGTGCCTACGATGAAGTTTCAGCAATACGGCTGTGGGGGACTTACTTTGGCAGCAATAGGGGTTCTTGGCCCCCAACGTCCCTCAGCAGCCAAGGGGACTTTATCCCCCAACCCGTAGTGCACCAGGATGCCACTGTGAGAAGTGGTTGGGAAAGGGGGTGGGCCTCCAACAAGGTCTCAGCAATTCTCAGCAAGCATGTTTCTGCTCATTTCTGACTTTTATTCTGCCTCTTGCTGCAGTTTCTGACCTTTATTTTGCCTCCTTTTGCTCCGTGCTGACCTTTATTCTGCCTCTTGCTTCTCTTTGCTGACCTCTATTTTGCTTATTTCTGCTTGTTTCTGACCTTTATTCTTCCTCTTTTGGCTCGTTTCTCACCTTTATTTTGCCTCTTCCTGCATCTTGCTGATGTTTATTTTGCCTCTTTCTGCTCCTTGCTGGCCTCTATTTTGCCTCTTTCTGCTTCCTTGCAGGCCTCTATTTTGCCTCTTTCTTCTCATTACTGAGCTTAATATTCCCTATTTCTGACCTCTATTCTGTCTCTTTCTGCTTGTTTCTGACCTTTTCTTTCCTCTTTCTGCTCGTTGCTGACCTTTATTCAGCCTCTTGCTGCTCTTTTTTTTTTTTTTGTTTAAAATGTTTTTATTGGAATTTTGCATTTCATTGCATCAGTTGACATCTTCTCATTATAATACATTAACATACATCTATGAGCTGTCGAGAAATCACTGTGGAGAACAGAATTCATAACCTCATTGCATATCCGACATTTCAGGCAAAGTACTATAAAACACCCTGGGTGATATCCCCGTGCCTAACATTTGATTCTATACTAGTATGCTTACTAGCCCCCGGCTTGGTGCAGTATCTGTGGCTATGGGTTTGCTATGTGTTCCTCTCGCATTCCGTTTTTGTAAGTGCTCGTATGGCGTTTCTTGCTGCACGTTTCTAACCTCTATTTTGCCTCTTTCTGCTCATTGATGACCTTTATTCTGCCTCTATCAGCTAATTTCTTACCTTCATTCTGCCTCTTGCTGCTCATTTCTGACCTCTATTTTGCTTCTTTCTGCTCATTTCTAACCATTATTCTGCCTCTTTCGGCTCGCTTCTCAACTTTATTTTGCCTATTTATGCTCTTTGGTGACCTTTAGTTTGCCTCTTTCTGCTCATTGCTGACCATTATTCTCTCTTTCTGCTCACCTCTGACCCTTCAATCTGCTACTATCTGCTCATTGCTGATCGCTATTTTCCTTCTTTCTACTCCATGCTGGCCTCTATTTTGCCTCTTTTTGTTTCGTACTGACCTCTATTTTGCCTCCTTCTGCTAATTACTGACCTTTATTTCCTTTATCTCTGCTCATTGCTGACCTATTCTGCCTCTTTATGCTCTTTTCTGACCTTCATCTTGCATCTTTCTGCTCATTTCTGATCTTTATTCTGCCTTTTGCTCCTCGTTTCTAACCTCTATTTTGCCTCTTTCAGCTCATTGATGACCTTGAATCCCACCTTGGCCTAAAACATCTAGCCTGACCTACTGTCAGGCTCTTTCGCAGGAGTGAAATGGATACGCCGAGAATTCCCATCTTCCTTATAGGTCAAGTATTATGGATCCGACCTGACCCAAAGGGATAGAGCAATGAGAACTGATGAGCGTCAGACTGTAACTTCAGAATTTCAGCATTGTCTTGACTTTCACAGCTTCTATAAAATAAACAACAAATGTTTTAGAAATAAATAATTGCAAATGGAAACTTGCTATTTAAGGAAAGCCCGGTACTAAATTTACCTAATGTCCCATCATCCTTTGCCAGGTGTACAGATGTTTCAAAGCATGCATTTGCTGCATCGACAATGGAAGGAACTATAATGTAACTTCTGGTGATTTAATAACATACTCTTATCTATGTGATTAGTATATTCATCCAATTTCTCTAACGCATACCTTTGTGTTCTCTAATGAGAGATGACTTCTTGCTTTTCCTGATTTACAAGATGTTCAAGTCAAATAACAGAAATTCTTCTCCTTCTGGAATATCTTAACATAAGAAACAAGGCTCAATCCAAATAAACCTTTTGTGGCATCTCTAACTAAATTCTCCAAACATATTCAAGAGTATTTTCAAAGTGCGCAGTTTTTTAAATGTCAGTTTGTTTTTCCTGCACATTCATATAAATGTCATTAATATTGGATACTGTTTGTCATGTATTTCAATTCAAGTGCCAGAGGCGCGTTTACCCAAGTTGAAGAGTTTTCTACTTATCAATATTGTTTTCTTTCTTTTGCCTCTTTCAGGTACCAGCAGCCTTCCGATGAAATCCACAAGAAGAAACGATCAATGATGCACCTGACACCTAAGAACAAATCAGACGCATAAACTGCTAGGAACAAGGACAATAGAAACACTGAAGTAGCAAAACACTGGAGCAGCGGATGCCGAGGCAGTAGTACAGGGCCGGCTCTAGGGCGGTGCAAACGGTGCCAACGCACCGGGTGCTGACTGCCGGTGGGGGCGCCGTCTACTATTGTTTTAAAATCATCCATTTCTATGCTCTTTGCCTTCAGCAATTTTCAGCCAACAATAAAAATGTCAAAGTAACTCCTGTGATTAATGTTCTTTCTGGAGAGAGAGAAAGGTCGGAGTTTTGTCTCGTGGACGTTTTTACTCATTCTGAGGTAACACAGAGGATTACTATCAACCCTGGGCGTAGTTTGCGTAGTCGCGCTACGCGAAGCTACATGAAGATGTTCTTGCACTACGCAAGCTACGCGCCCGTTCCCGATGCGTTTTTCTTGTTCGGGAGCGCGTTGTGCGTGTTCGGGCGCTGTTTGCGTGCTTGGGGGATAATATCTCGCAAACTTACCCATGCGGTCGCCTATAGGCGCGGCCATCTTGTTTTTCAATTGTCCCGCCCGCTCGCGATGCCTTATTTCCTGTTCCAGGTCGCGTACAGCGTGTTTGCGATGCGCATGTCATGTTCGGGAGCGCATTTTACTTGTTTGCGACAATTATTGCGTGTTCTACGAGAAATATCGCGCAAACTTACTCACGCGGTCGCGAATGGGCATGGCCATCTTGTTTTTCACTCTATGCTATGGTTCTGGGCCTACTTTTCTATCCTCCCTTAATCTTTGGAATCCTTAGTTTTTTACACAGTCTTTCTGACTTTTTTTATTTATCATCTATCTCTCTCTGTCCCTAAGTTTATATTTAGCATTTTATACTTTATATAACTTCTTTCTTTAAGCTACTATTTCTTCCCCCTAACTTTCTTTTTTCCCTTCTAACTTTTCTTTTCCGCCTCCCACCCACCCCAGAACCATGGCCAAGGGCACTGCCACTAACGGCTCAAAGGGCAAGGCGCCTGCGCCCAAGAGCCGCCTGCCTTGCGGCAGAATGTGCCCTGCAGAGGTGCAGGCCCGGCAGTTTTTTGGCGAGGCAGAGGTGGCTGCCATTGTTTTTTTTATCCAGTGCCACCTCCCCTTGACCTTGGCAGCAGGCGGCAGGCCCGGCTCCGGGTACCCTACCCAGGAGCGTCACCGTCGGTGGGCGAAGGTGCGCCGGGCGGTGTTTCGATGCTCAGGGGTCTGGCGCACCCATAACCAGCTGGCCCACCGGTGGTCTGACATCCTGGACCGGTAGCAGGACCTGTTGGACCTGCTAGGTGTCGAGGTCTTTGGGCTTGGTAAGTAACTAATATATAGTAGTATAAGTATTGTTGTGTATACATTTTTGATGAATAGCAAGATTACTGCTGCTAACGTTGCTGGTAAATTACGTTTCAAAATCTTTTGTGATTTTAGGACTCAGGTGCTCGGCGCTACTCTTACTTGTTTGCAACTTTGCGCTAGCTTGGGCTGATTAATGTGAGAGTTTAATTTAGAGAACTGAAGTTAGGTAATGCTATTGCTAGAGAGACTCTAGTCCTTCCATTGTCCTCCTGTGAAAAAGTGGTGGATGGATACTAGGTTTAGTTAGTATTAGTTCATAATTTTTTTACGGTCTGCGTGACGCCTCCTCTGTCACTGAGTGCTGCTTACCCCAGTCCTCCGTAGACCCTTTTGCAGTTTGTTTAGTGAGTGGTAGGCTTAGCAGGGTCTGTCAGTAGCAGAACAAGATCAGATGCAACCAACCCACAATTTGGTGTATGCACAAATTTATGCATGTGTCCTCCATCTCATTTATGCATTTTTGATGGCTAAAAATAATGGAAATGCAGACTTAGTGAACAATTGGCCCATCTGGAATAGGTGGTCTAGGTGAGGTGGTACTTAGGCTTCGTTAGTATTTGGAATCAGAATGATTATGGAACACTGGAGTGTTCATAAATAAGTAGACAATCCGTGAATCCAGCAAGCAGCCCAGTAGTCGATCCATCTGATTAGATAGGTCAATTTTATTGCAATTGTTGTTTCCTAAAATGTTTTATGACTTTTTTTTAAATGATGTATTTGTTTCACAGCACTCCTTAATGTTTGTCTCTTTCTTTATTATATCTTACATGAACATCAGCACCACCCAGGGGCAAGAAGACGGGGTCCGAGTCGGCGGGACAACAACCAGAGGACCGCTCCTCTACCGAGGCTCCTGCTGCTGGCCCCAGTAAGTCCTCCAGTGGTTAATATTAACAATTATATTTCCCTAACTTTTACTGCATCTTTTTTTCCCGAACTATTAATTATGGTTGCACTTTCTAATTCAATTTTTTACAAAAGCTTCTTTGACCTTGACTATGTGTTCCAAATTCTGGTTATCCCTGCTTCTAAGTTCCTTCTAACTGCCCCTGCTATGACTCTCTGTACTACTACCACTATTAGTCTGCCTGTAGCTAAACTTGCCCAGTTGGCCACTCTTTATTGAAGGTTTTCTTTGGAATAAAACTCAGATTGACCAATAGCTCTAGCCACTGTGTCCTGTCCTTTGGGTTGTCCTCTTCTAGTCTTCTTAATCTTGAGGCTTTGACAATTTCCATGCCCAACCAGATATTTGACTAGTATTTTGGATAGGATAGTACATACTACTACTGTTGTAGGGATTCTGCAGAGCCACATACAGAACTATGCACAAGAAAATAGGATGTTGGTGATGGGAGGTTGGACCTTACTCACACCTCAGTCAGAAGAACCCACAATCCCCTGAACGACTAGCTATAGTGTCTCATTAGGTCCCGACCCCCCACACGATAGACAATGATGATGAGACAACCCAGAACATAATAACACCCTTTTGCTCACTCACTTGTGTAAGTCCACCCCACCACACCAAATACCACAGAGTCTATGTGTAAGTTCAAAATGTTTATTTTCAAATAAGTAACACGCTCTGTACGTCGTTCTATGAAGTTATTACTACAGCCAGCTTCAAAAGTAAAAAGCATAAGATTAAAACAGTAAACATTTACAAGTGCGTGATACAAGACAAAAGATCTGTGTGAATTCTGGAAGACCCCTCACCGTACAACGTAGAAATACTGGTTACATCATGCATCATAAGCTCTGCAAATCTCTGGTTTGTAGAAGGGAATCTTCCGCCTAGTATGAGAAAAATGGTGCGCGTTAGATAGTATACTGCAATAATGCAAGCATTTCGCAGTCATGGCAAAAAGTGTAACATGTACATGTGATGGCTAAGCAATACGGACTAACCGAACACCATAACAAAGTGGCTTGTTTTTCGGCCTCAAAGGCATCTACTGCACAACAAGCTGCGAGGTATAATATGTGCAAAAAGAGTAGTAGACATGATGAATCTAAAAGGGTTACATGACTCAGGCTAACTTTCCATAGAGTAGGACTAGATGACCCTAGGGACCATATAACACTACTAGTGTCTGTCTACTGACTCTACTCTAGTACCCGATTTGGACTAGTGATGATGTATGTTGTATTAACTTTCTTTTCAATCTTCCTAGTGAAAACTAATAAAATAGGGGGAGGTGTACAGGCATCTAAAAATGTGTAATGTTTTTTCTAGGCATACTACCAACCACCAGTGCCGGCGGGGCCAGCGGCGGTGGCGATGCGGCCATTCCGGAGGGGGCGGGAGACCAGGCGGCACCTGCAGGAGCTACAGGTGGGAAGCCAGCAGCAGTGGCGGGTGGTGGTAAGTTATATTCATTACTTCTTGACATTACTACGAGATGGAAGTGTGTTCACTTCACTCACTGTACTGTGAGACTTATTAAGTTGTAGTGAACATTATACAACGGTTGAAGAAGAGACCCTTTACTTAGCATTAGCAATGCATTAGCAATAGCATTAGCAGCGTGAGTTGAGTAACCAATGGCCTCTTCTATCTGACTCCAACTCAGCTGTGAAGGTTTTATGGAGAAGACTAAAACTCAGATCAGATGACCTTGATGGATGTGTTGAACAAAGAGGGAAAGAAGGGCGGAAGGAGGAAGGACGGGCGAGATGTAATATGACTGGCAGAGAAGGATATGTTGGAAGCATGCATAGGTGGCTGATAGTAATCAGATCAGATGCATGGGTTCTTGAAGGATGGGTGGAAGGTGAAAGAGGATGCCTGCCTGGGTGGGCGACACAGTATGGGTGGATACTAAATAGCAAGAATCATCAGCGGTGTTTGGTTCAAACTCAAAGCCAAGGCAAGCAAGTAAGGAGCGGACACATGGGTGGTTGTTGGTGAAACCAACTAAGGTTTGTTAAGAGATATATAAAAAAGAATGATAGACATTTACTTTAATGGATGTATGCCTGGATGTACTATCATCAATAGACAGCATAGGTGGAGACTGTCACTGGAGAGTCTTACTTTGCAGAGAATGTAAAAGAAACTGCGCCAGAGTAGCAAAGCGGAGGGGAATATAAGTAGTATTTTCAGAATACAGTTGACTCACAGTAGTTTGCAAGCACATCTTATATATATATATTTTCAAGCTCCTTCCTCCAACTCCGAGGACCACTCCCTACCTATGTTAATGTATTTTCGATTGTCCCAGCCAGCCTGCAAAGGGTGGCCTATCTGTTGGCTACACAATCAATGAAAACAAAGTACCCAATGCAGTAGCGGTCGGTGGTGGGAGTGCTGGCGGGCGGTGACGTGGGGAGGGGCAGGGTGGGGGGTTAATAAACTATGTATTATGGCCAAATACAGGTAAGTAAACATAAAAATATATAAAATGATTTTCATTGTGCGCACTGCACCGCCAAATGCGATGCAGTGCGTGCAACGAAATTTGTTTTATTTATTTATATGTATTGTTTGCTTACCTGTGATTGTCCGTAATCCATAGTTTACTACCCCCACCCTGCTCCTCCCCACGTCACCGCCGGGCAGCACTCCCACCACCGACCGCTACTGACCTGATGTCGTGTTTCCATCTATAATATAAGCAATGATCATTGGATCTGATAAATAATCTGCCTTTTTGTAGTACCCAGGGCAGGGTGAAAGTGAAATTGAGCAATTGCCCTCAGGTAACAGAGAGAGTATGGCCACTGCCACCCGTAATACAAAAATATGAGCTTTCCCACCTGCAGACAGTAGTAGTAAATAAAACTAACGTAAGTCTGCATCATGTGACTCGTATCTGTTTCTCTTGGGTGCAAGCTTAGCTAACTGAGCTGGCATGCCGGCTACAACAAGGTTATGTAATTTTGCTAAACTAGAGATAAGAACAAGACAACTGGTTTGTGCTGGAGTACATAGTGCTAGTATAATGCCTGAAACTCCCACAAATGTTAGAGTCCGAGGAAGTAGGAGGATAGATCCTTACCACAAATGTTATGTGCTGTGCTTGCTAGTGATACTGTGGCACTATGTGTTGAATGAATTTTGTGTTACTGTTTTGCTAAGAGTATTGGTTACAACAATGTTCTTTTTCTTTCTTGATATAGATCCTCCTTCCCAACCAAAACCTATGTGGAAGGAGTTGGCAGCCAGGACCCGGCGCCGTAAACTGGAGGCCATTTGTGAGGAATACCGGTGGCTGGTGGCTCTGGCGGAGGAGGAGGAGGAGGCGGCTGCACCTGCAGCCGCCTCCAATGCCCCAGGCCCCAGTCAGGCCCCGCCTGTAGTTTTACGGCGCCGTGGTCAGGCAGCCGCCCGCCACCGTGCTTCAATATCAAGCACTGCTGCCCCCCACCCTGGATGTAACTGCAGGGCATTTCGCCGCCAGATGCTCCTCCGGATGGCACGCTTGGAGGAGCACCTAGAGGAGCGGGTGAAGATCCTAGTAGACAAACATCTGAAAGCTCGCCGAATTTAGGACCTTGTTGAATTGCCACTTTTTTAAATTCCTTTTGTTGGTGGGTGGGTTTTGGGTGTTGGGGTTTTTTCTGGACATTTGGACATTGGTTGGGGTTAGGGAGGGGGGTGGGTCAGGTCAGAGTGGGATAGTTTATTTTTGTTAGGGTAATAAATTATATATTATTTACTTAAACATACGATGTTAATGTTTTGTGGGTGGGTTACTGTTTAACGAATTTAAGTCACATGGTTGGTTTCCTTGCTGCTGCAGGCCCACAGCCAGTGTTTGATTTAAAAGATCTGCCGATTTTGTAACACACAAACAGATAGATGCAGTACCACTCACTGAGTTATTTTATTGGTCCTACTAGTACTGACAGTCTCTCCTCCTAGTCCATTATAACTCCCACCAAACCTATCTTACCAGTGATTGATGATGAAGTTCGGCACAGCGATGGCTGCATGGTTGGTTTCCCAAGTGAATGGAGAAGATGCCATGGTTGTGGTGGTAGTAGTAGACACTGGCACTAGCATTTGAAAAAAAAAAAGAGACAGTAACTTGCCTGAGAGAGACTGTGGGAGGAGTAGTAGTCGAAGTAAAGTACAGCATGGGTGGGCAAGCAGAAGAAGATCCTTGCCCTGCCTTGAAATTCAATTAGTGTTGCTTTCACCACATCTGCCCCAGCAAGCGTGTGATCAATTGTTGGTGTACATTTAATGTAGTCACATCACACCTCAATATAAATCACACAGCCCGGGTGAAGAGGGTTAGGGATTGATGAATGGATGGGAAGGGGGGTTTGGGGAAAGGTATAACAAAGAAAAACAGACAGTATGCATGGACACAACAAAAGTAAAACACAATCTTGGAAGACAACCATGATCCATTATCCAAGAAATCTATAAAGGGAGAAAAGTGAAATGCATGCATGATGATGAAGAGAACTTGATGGTTAGTGAGTTGCACTTACTAACTACTACTACACAATTAGACAGTACAGGGCAGAAACTATTAATATGAAATTTGCCTTGCCTGTCTGCCCTCAGAGCGAACCAAATTACATGCTGTACCGGGCTTACTTTTTTTTTTAAAGGTAGCAAAGAAAATGAAAAAATAGTTGTAGCGATCAATTATCAAACAAACCACAACACACAGTCGTAATGATTGAAGAGAAAAAAGGAATCAAATAAATTAAAAGACGAATGATGACTGATACTAAAGTTACTGTATTATCCTGGTCCAATTGTGGAGTTGCATCATTCTCGTCATTCATCTTGGTCCTCCCTTCCGTGGACACTCCGCACATCAATCTTGGGTACCACTGCCTGCCTGATGCGGATTGGTAAGGTAAGTGTGAGTTGTTTTTCCCACTATAGTACAGGGTAAAGGCCGGCCTGTAAGTGTAGATGGAAAAACAAAAGGGGTATTGAAAAATAACTGAATTAAAAAAAATAAACTCAATTACAGTGGAGTGCAAGAAGAGAAGACAAGACTCTTGAGAGAACACTTTCAGACTGAGGCGGCTTGGATACATCGTGTCTACTCTACAGCATTAAGCTACAACAACAACAGGACAGGAGCCAGCACAGAACAAGCCCACCATGGCACAGGCCCGGCCTGGCACCCAACCTCCATTTACCTTACATTTTGACAGAGCCAGACAAAAGGCATATGCAGCAACCTAGCATTTTCCAAATCAAGTGACTAAATCAATGTGCCACTGTCACTCATACCACTACACTCTACTCCAGTCCACACCACTACACAGACATGTCGCCTAGGTCTGCTGTGGTTCTTGTTGAATTGTTGTGTTTACCTTTTATGCCAGTCCATGGAACGCAGTTATTCCATCAATTATCTCCGATCCAACTGACTGACTGTGTGCAAAGATAGCATGGTCATCATCATGACCGTGTGGTACGTGTTCTCCAACACCAACTCAGTCTGTAGTGACTCCGATTAAGTTTATAACATATTCCATATTACAAAATTGCAACGGATATTGGCCTGCACCTGCAGTAGTAGAAGTACAATGTGGTTATTAAACAACAAGGAAACACTGACTGTCACTTGAGTCACTTTTACTTTGTAGATAAACTAGTATAGTTCGACTTCATGCACATTCACTCGTAGTCAGCAAGCAATCAATGCAATGCATGCCATCATTCATAATAATCATTACCTGTCTTGCTCTTCTCTTTGGCTGTCAGATCAGATGCCCAGCCTTCTGACAGTGATGAGTTTCGGCTCGGAACCAAAACGGAAGATAGCTGTAGTCACGTTTCACTTCTTATCGAGGGACTGTTAGAGGCAACATGTATTGTACTATTCTCCATCTCCATCCAATGTCTGGCTTGCTTGAAATGTATTAAGGGAGAGTAAGGAAGATGGAGTAGGACTCTGAGGAGTGGAGTGGACAGTTATGCACAGACGTGCAACTCCAGTAGGGAAATATAAAGAGGAGACGGTGTTGATGTATTTGTTGTGATTAAATTTGAACCAGAAAAACAGATACACACACAAATAAAGGAAGGAAGAACAATTTGAAAGCCTAGTTGTCAGGGAAGAGGAGCTCATCCTCAAACTCTGGTGGTTCGGACAGAAGTACGTCACGTAACCCACTACTTATGTCATCAAAATCACTCTCCTCTTCCTGCTGTGATTCATGTATTTTGTACTCCGGTGGCATAAAGTGATGATTCATTTTGATCATGGTTAACCTCTCCACGCTTTTGGGCGAGAGACTGGTCCTTTTCACAGTAACAATGGCACCAGCAGCACTGAAAACATACTCAGAAGAAGACACTTGCAACAGGGCAAGCCTCATACTTTATCGCCAGCCTGCTGAGCACTGGCCATTGGCTTCTTTTCCCATACCAATACACCAGTGGGCTTTGCTCCATGAAGACCTCTCTTGTGTCATCCAGATAGGCCTGAACCATCCACTCAATGTTCAGGGGTGCTCCGATTTACTTGGCCTCTTTTGCCTTTGCATCAGCAATGGACGTACAAAACCCTTTCAGTAGAAACCAATCACTGTTATTGCTGGTAGTGTTGGTGACTGCTGGGAGGCAAACGCACTGCTCTCAGGCTCTGAAGTAGAACTTGACCCTGTAGTACTTTTTCTGGCCTGGGGTGGCGGGCCTCTAATTACGAGCCGTTCGTTTTCGAAGTCAGTGGCTTCCTCAGCTATCAAAGTTTTGTACTTGGCAACATCCACTTCTGAAAAAGGAATTACTTCATTACTGCTCAGCAATAATTTGTAACGTGGATCCAAAATTGAGGCAGTAATGTAATGTCGATGTTACACAATGTTATTTTGAATCCTTGTATTTTCAGATAAGCGAATGGCTAAGGTGTCCGCCAAATAATATGCGTCTACTTTGTCATCCACACCTTCGTACGTTTCAGACACCTCCTTCAGCTCTTGCTCTAGCATGTACAACAATGGGATAGCTTGGCCCATAGTACAGTCCTCCCTGCTGACTTCACGTGTGAAGACCTCAAAAGGAAGTAGCATCTCTGTCAGGCATTTAACGAGGTCCCATTTGGCCATCTCAACAGTCATGCCTTTCACAGTAGGATCTCCTGACCTTTTCACGACATAAGCATTGAGTGGTATGTACTCATGCTCAAGCATGTAATAAGTTGAGTTCCAATGTGTTGGCACCTCCTGGATGAGTGCTTTGACTGGCATTTTATGCTCACGTTGAATGACCCTCAGCTGCTTCCGGCCTTTAAAAGAATGGTTGAAATGTGTGCATATTCTTCTGCAGGTGGTCAGTAAGTTGCTGACTTTGCTTTCATTTTTCAGAAAGTCTTGAACAACAATGTTAATGCAGTGTGCCAAACACAGGACCCTGAAATAGCCACCATCTTTCATAGCCCTAACTACATTACTGCCATGTGGCAACAAAACCAATGTTAAGCCCTCTTGGTCGTAGCCACTCAAAGACCTTGCTGTTAAACTCATCCAAAATGTTTGCTCAGTATGAGATTTCTCTATAGCAAACATGGCTACAGTATCATTAAAAAATCTCAGCAGTGTCAACACCTGCAGATATCTTATCTTTAACACCTGAAAAAGAGACCCAGTGTGCAGTGATGCACATGTAATCAGTGGCTTGGCAACTGGTCCACATGTCTGTTGTCAGGTGGATACTCTGAACAGCACTCTGTTTTAAGGCTTTTCCAAGCAATTCCAGCACGTCGTGATGTAGTGCTGGAACAGCAACTCTGGCAAAATAGTAGCGGCTGGGAACCTTCCATTTTGGGCAGATGGTTGTCACAAATTCCAGAAAACCCACCCCTTCAACAAAAGAAAAAGGGAGAAGGTCCAGTGCTAACATTTTAGCCAGCTTCGCATTGTACAAACGTGCTATTGGGTGGTTGCGTTTGTACTGCGATTAGAATTCACATAGCACTACCTCCCTTGCTGCTGCAAGACAGGATCACGCACGCTCCTACTCCCACATCGTTCTTTTAAAGAGATTGCACCAGTAAGTAGCAGTCAACTACTCATACCGCTCTTGTACTGACTTGGAAGGAGAAGGGTCTAGAGGGTAAACCGCTCTCTGAGAGGCAGTATCTAAAGCAGTGTTGCCGCTGCTGACTGCATTTTTAACCTTTTAACGCGGCACGAAGTTTATATTGTGATGTTGCACTAAGTAACAACTCCACTCACCGTAACCAGCTGAACACCCGCTCTCCTGCTAAAGCGCCTGATTCCCCGTTCCACCACGGAGTGTTCCGATTGTTGTGGAGGGAAACGGCGTTAGGAGGCGGGGCAGAGGTCAGGGGGCGGAGCCAATACCCTTAAGAATCGCTTGACAGCGCGGAAGCGCAATGATTAGAATTCACTTAGCACTACCTCCCTTGCTGCTGCAGGATAGGATCACGCATGCTCCTACTCCCACATCATTCTTTTAAAGAGATTGCACCAATAAGTAGCAGTCAACTACTCATACCGCTCTTGTACTGACTTGGAAGGAAAGGGTCTAGAGGGTAAATCGCTCTCTGAGAGGCAGTATCTAAAGGAGTGTTGCCACTGCTGACTGCATTTTTAACCTTTTAACGCGGCGCAAAGTTTAAATTGTGATGTTGCACTAAATAACAACTCCACTCACCGTAACCAGCTGCAAACCCACTCTCCTGCTAAAGGGCCTTATTCCCCGTTCCACCACAGAGTGTTCCGATTGTTGTGGAGGGAAATTACGTTAGGAGGTGGGGCACGGAGCAGAGGTCAGGGGGCGGAACCAATACCCATAAGAATCGCATGGCAGCGTGGACGCGCAGCGATTAGAATTCACATGGCACTACCTTCCTTGCTGCTGCAAGACAGGATCACGCACGCTCCTACTCCCACATCGTTCTTTTAAAGAGATTGCACCAGTAAGTAGCAGTCAACTACTCATACCGCTCTTGTACTGACTTGGAAGGAGAGGGGTCTAGAGGGTAAACCGCTCTCTGAGAGGCAATATCTAAAGGAGTGTTGCCGCTGCTGACTGCATTTTTAACCTTTTAACGCAGCACAAAGTTTAAATTGTGATGTTGCACTAAATAACAACTCCACTCACCGTAACCAGCTGCTCACCCGCTCTCCTGCTAAAGAGCCTTATTCCCCGTTCCACCACGGAGTGTTCCGACTGTTGTGGAGAGAAACAGCGTTAGGAGGCGGGGCATGGGGCAGAGGTCAGGGGCGGAGCCAATAGCCATAAGAATCGCATGGCAGTGTGGACGCACAGAGGACACGCGCAGCGGGCGCGCCACTGGCGCGCCTAAGGCAAGCCCTTCTGCGCCCGTCCACGACTGTCAGGGACCAGGGACCAGAACCCCTGGATCAAAAGCAAAGCCTCTCATATACTCAGAGCACGGCCTAAAATCTCTCTTTAACCCGCCCGAGGAGAAATGCGAAAACATGATGAATCTTAGCGAGAGTAGTAGAAATTGCAAATCCTGTCTGTACAAACTGCAATATTCAACACAGCGGCCGGCCAATAGAGAGACCCACTCAGATTTAAAACTTCTTCTGCTAAACTGCAGGTCCTTGCTAAAACACCACACCGAAGTCAACATGCTACTTACCGAAGAACAGCCGGAAGCACTCTTTCTGACTGAAACCTGGCTGCACAAAGATGCTGACCCAGATGTGGTACAAGCACTCCCCCCAGGATACTATATACTGAGGAAAGACAGGGCATCCCGGAAAGTGGGGGGGGGGAATTGCCATTATCCTCAAAACCCACGCAAAGGGACACATCGAACCAGATATTTTACTAGACTGCGAGAACTTGAGCTTCACACTCACATTCAATCCCACAGGCTCCCTATCGGGGATCCTAATATACAGACCCCCGGCCCATGCGGAAGGTTTATAGAATCCCTCACTGACACAGTAGCAATGAGAGCAAACAAAGCCTCCAACTTCACCGTCCTCGGTGATCTAAATCTACATTTGGAGGACCCCAGGAGTGGCGAAACACACAACCTCTCACTCAACATGCAGGCATTACAACTCAGACAAAGAGTCATAAGTTCGACACACAACAAGGGCCACATACTAGACCCAGTTTTCTCTAACTCAGACAGGATTTCAATAAACAACCCCTCCCCAGTACCCTGGTCGGACCATTACCTAATACCTATCATCTGGAAGCTACCAGGGTCCCCTCCCAATATCCAGCCTCCTAAGAACTGGGATCGACCCTGGGCAAAGTTAGATCCAGAAGCTTGGGCCAACTCCCTCAAGGCCACTAGCCCCATAATGGGCCCTGACCCCATAAAAGGAGACGAGAAATTCAATAAGTGGATAATAACGTCTCTCGATACTACCATTCCATTTAAATGGAGTTCAAAGAAACCCAACGAAAAAAGACTCCCATGGTATACTCCAAAACTAAGAGAGATTAAACAGAATTGCAAAAGACGGGAAAGAGCATGGAGGAGGGATTACACCCCAGAAAAAAATACAAATACAAGGAGTCCATAAAAGAATATCAAATGGCAGTTAAGCGAGCACAAGCTCAATACTACGAAGAAAAAATCAACCAGGCAGCCACGCTCCCAGGGAAATTGTCAGAATTGCAAAAAAACTTTCTAACTGTCCACTGCCAGAGAGGCCATCAGAATCAGCCCCCCAACATTGGAGGGAACTAGCACAGTTTTTTAGCACTAAAATTCTCAATATATACAATGCCTTCCCTACACCACAGCAGACGGACAATCCCAGTACCACAGAGGAAATTCGGACAGAGGGGGCAAACCTACTGAGCAACTTCCCTAATCAGGACATGACCACCTTATCCACGCTTTTCACGAAAGTCAAATCAGGCTCCCCTTGCGACCCAGCCCCAGCGCACATGCTACACAAGGTGAAGGAGACAATACTCCCCCCACTTCGGGAACTCCCTAACGCATCCCTAAACACCGCGATAGTACCACCGAGCTGGAAACATGCCATGGTCAAAGCTCTCCTAAAAAAGCCCAATCTAAATCAAGAAACCTGGAACAACTACCGCCCGGTTTCACTACTCCCCCTGGTCAGCAAAATCCTAGAAAAACATGTGAACACCTCACTTACCAACTACTTGGAAACCCATAAGATTCTACACTCATCCCAGACAGGGTTTCGTCCTAACCATGGTACAGAGACAGCACTAATAACAGTGACTGAGGAATCCAGAAAAATCCTCGACTCAGGGGGTAATGTGGCACTCATCCTACTCGACCTGAGTGCCGCATTTGATACGGTAAACCATGGCACCCTACTAGACAGACTCAATGAGGTAGGAGTATCAGGCAATGCCCTTAACTGGATCAAGTCCTTTCTAATGAACAGAACGTTCCAAGTCTTTAAAGGCCACCACACCTCAAGGAAGACCCCCCTCACCTGTGGGGTTCCACAGGGGTCCTCTTTGAGCCCTACATTATTCAATGTGTATCTGAGATCCCTAGCTGATCTGGTCCTCCCTTACGGAGCCAAGATAGTTACATACGCGGATGACATCCAACTGGTGGTAGCCCCCAACCACCGAGATGGTAGCAAAGTCAACCTTGAAGCCTGTCTGACAAAGGTTGCCATCTGGATGGATAAGTCATATCTAAAACTCAACGGGGACAAGACCGAACTAATGATCCTCAGCAACACAGTAAGCGCCCCCTTAGATCTAGAATGGCCAACCTGTCTGGGTCCCAAACCCACACCCAAGGATAGGATAAAGAGCTTGGGAATCTGGCTGGACAAGTCACGTAAACTTTATCATCAAGCGGTACAGGTAGCAGCCACCTGTTTTGGCATTCTAAGACAAGTGAGGAAAATACTACCTCTCCACCCAGATGCTGCACGCAGAACCATGGTCCAAGCACTTATACTCCCCCGACTGGACTACTGCAATGCACTTTACCTGGGCACTCCAAACTCTGTAATTAGCAAACTCCAGGTGGTACAGAACTGCGCAGCCAGACTACTACACAACATCCCCAGAAAACAATCAGCTAAACCTGCATTGAGGAATCTGCACTGGCTCCCTATCCCGGAATGAATAACCTTCAAGGTACTCTGTATAACACACAAGACCCTCTGGAAAACAGGCCCAAAAATTCACTCCATCCTCTTCTCCTTTCACCGCCCTCTATGAAATCTTAGATCGGCCAGCCTGTTTCTAGCCAAAGTACCAAAGATTCGAAGGTCACGATCTGGGGGACGCAGTTTCTCTTACAAAGCTTCTATCCTATGGAACTCACCCCCCTTACAGCTTAGATCAACAACCAATCACCTCTCATTCAGGAAACAACTGAAGACGTGGCTCTGTCTAAAAATGCAGTAATGGAGATAGGAAATGTGATTGACCGCAACCAGCGCTGGGATGCCTAAGGGTAGCCATGCGCTTTACCAAGAATCAATTTAATAATAATAATAATTAACTGCCCCTCCGGCCTAGTAAACATGCTAAGAATGGTAGGCTGCGTGGCATTCCTTCCTGTTATGCTCAACGTCGCACTTTTTTTAAAAGCAGTGCTCCTTGGTGTCTCAGGCTGACTCTCACTCTTGTGCCACTGAGATGTTGCTGAGGATGTGGGCATTACCACTGCAGTGCTGGGGACAGGGCTACTTTGTGTACCACTACCACAGAGAAGGTCTCCCTCTTCTTCTTCTTTCTGTTCCACCGTGAGCGGACCTTCTTCTACTCGTTTATCCCCACCAACACCAATGGTTCCAGTTTTTATGCGATGAAGGTGCTCTTCCCACTGGATTGCGTGGTGTTTTTTCAGATGGGTCATTTGGCCTCCGGTACCATTGTTTGTACCAAGCTTACTACGACTAACAGAGGTATGACAAATGGAGCATATAGCAATGTTCTCCTCCTTTTCGCTAACCGTAAAAAAGTCCCACACTGGGGAGCTTAACTTTTGTCTCCTGCTTGAGGTGCCACTTCCAATGCCGGATGAACTGGAGGGTGTGCGTTGAATTTAACTCTGTGCAGTACCACTACCTACTTCTGCTGAGGTGGTGCTTGTACTGGATGTAGGTCGCTGCCTGCCCTTTGCTAATGTAAATATGGAAGCTGGAGGTCGTGTTGGTGTTACCTGTGTTGGCGGTATGCGTGCTACATCCCTCGCAGCCATTTTGGATAGGGTAAAAATGTTGGTCTCCATCTCCTCTGGGCCTGGAGTGATGTTCGTGATGACTGGCTCATCATCATCATCATCAGCATCCTGCTCTTCTACATCAACCTCCATAAGTGTAAGGCTTTCTGGAACCTTCCTTTTCCCATGCTTGATCTTGGTACGTGTCTCCCTCTCAGACTCAGTTTGTGGCTTCCAAGTGGCATCTAGATCATCAGAAGGGGGGCTTGGTGAAGAACATGATGGCCTAACCCTCCTTTTCCTTGCTGGGGATTTGGAAGACAATGGAACTTCTGAAGGCGTGGCTTCCTCTTCTTCCTCTGCATGAGGCTCAATTTCCTGAACTGCCCCTACTTCGGGAGGAACACCAACTACTATTGCGGGCGGTGGTTGCGGCTGTTGTTGTTGACCACTTATCTGCTGTATTCCCTCCTGAGTTGATTGTGTACTACTTTGAGATAGCGATAAGTTTAGTTGATGCTCAGCATCACTGCTTTCCACCATTAGGCTGGCTACCTCTTCCACACTCATCTGCTTGGGCCTGGGTTGGTGGGTTGGGCCCACTGATGCGGAGGGGCTGCCCCCAGCTTGGCCCCAGGATACCGCTGCTGCAGGCGTCATTTTTGGTGTCCCAAAAAAGGTTTTGGGCGGCACACCAGACTTAAGTGACACTTCCTTCTTCTTCTGTTCCTTCTTCTCAATGGCAACTTTCTTGGTACTGGAGGACCTGCTACCTGCTTTCTTTGGGGGCAGCTTCTTCAGATGTCGACAGCACTCAGTTGCACAAGTTGCAGAGATGGCTGGTCAGGTCACTCACACGTCACGTAGTGTACAGCAGCAGGACATCGGTCTGGCATCACAACGGGCGTTGATGACACACCTCCTCCTCAGTCTTTTGTGCACCTAAAAGCAAAGAAGCCAGAAGAACATCAATCAAAAGATAGCACAATCAAACTAATATAATATATAACGTCTTAGTGTGTGGTGGGTGGTCACAATTATTACATTTTATTAAGTCAGTGAACAACAACAGTGTAGCCATTTATGAGACTTTGACAACAAGGCCAGGGCTCCTGGTGTACTACTGTACTGTGTACACTCAGGAAGAATAAGAATAGCAAAGAACAAAAACATAAATGTAGTGTAGCCTGTTTGACCTTAATAAAAATGTGTGCATCACATGGGATGGATGTAGCATCAGGGAGCAACAACACATACACATAAAAAGGCATTTATTTACAACACCAAAAAAGTGAAATATACCCTAGAAAAAAAGTAAAACCCACCTTTTGCAATTCAATACAAAGCCATCCATGCCATACATGATGTTGAAATTCAACACACAACACAAAAACAGTTGTTTAACTTCCATGCACCCGTGATGATTGATGAGTAGTACCCCTGGGCCTACTGGCAGACTAGGCCAACAGCTTGGAGGCCTATGAAAAAAGCACAGTGGCTGGTCCCACAAAATGGCCGGCACCACATGGCCAGGCCACTCACAAAAACAAGAAAAGGTCAGGAATACAAGACAGACAATGCAGGCCTATGGCAAAAGCACAATGACTGGCTTCGCAAAATGGCCGCCACCCACATGGTCAGGCCACCCACCACAATAATAACAAAAAAGTGAATACAAAGGACAGGAACAGGAAGTTGGAGTCTCTGTGGAACGTACTTCCTCTTTTAAAAATTTAAAAATAAAGTAAAAGTGACTCTGTGCTCCAGACTACAGCCAAATGACAACCTGAGGAGTTTTTTTTAGCAAAATGCACAAAACCATCGTTTTCGAGAAGGTTTTATGTTGCTCGCGAGATATTGTTTGCCAGATTGCAAATTCTGTGTGTTCGGCATTGCGAACTGTACATAAAGTCGTTATCGCGTGCGTGAACACGCATATTGAGGGCTCGAAAAAAGACAAAAACTGTAAGTCCGCGTTGTCGCGCTGTGCAGAGTTGCCAACAGTCCACGAGCTGAGTTCCTAGGGTTACCTACTGGCTGAAAAGCCCTATTTCATTAACACACACCCAAAAACTGAAATTCCACTTCAAAAAACACATTTTGCAATTCAATCCAATGCCATCCATGGTGTTAAAATTCAACAGACAACACAAACAGTTTTTATGCACCCATGATTTGATGATGACTACCTCTGGGCCTACTGGCAGACTAGGCCACAAGCTTGGAACAGAATGGCTAAAGCAAGCACACTGCCTGGATGGCTCCACAAAATGGCCGCTAGCCGCCCACAACAACAAGAAATGGAAGACAGACAATGTAAGCCTATGCCAAAAGCACACTGCCTATCTTCACAAAATGGCCGCCACACACATGGCCAGGACACAACAACAACAAGCATAAGCCAAGGGGAACAAAGAAAAGACATGCAGGCCTATATGGAAAAAGAAGCACACTACTAAACTACCACCACAAAATTGCCACAAGCCACATGGGCACTCACAGTCACAACAGGCCATGGAAAACAATGAACTGAAGCGGGCCTATATATGACCAGACAAAGGAGGCCTGGTAAACAACACAGCTTTAATACAAAAATGAAAATCAACAGGGCTAAGAAAGGATTGGAAAGAAGTTACACATCAAGCACACACACACATCCAACAAAGGTATTTAACACACACACCCAAACAGTGAAATACACCACAATCACATTTAGCAATTCAGTCCTATGCCATCCATGCCCTACATGATGTTTAAATTCAACAGACACCACAGAAACATGGACCCATGGGTACCCTACTGGCTGAAATTGCAAAGAAAAACAACTAGGCCCCGATTGAAAGTACAGGCCACCCACAACAATAATTTTTAAAAACAATGAAAATCCCAGAAAAATGTAGGTACAAACAAGCCCCAATGGAACAAACATGTACACCAATTCTCCAACTTACTTGTAAAATTAAATCTCAAATCAAAAAGTCCTCAAATAAATCCAATCCAATGATATGATGCAGCAGACAGACACAAAAAGTGATCCTTGCAGCTCCAAATCTAAATGAAAGTGAACAGCACATGGACAAAGCACTGGGAAGAGCCTGCTGGACAGGAACAGGAAGTTGGAGACTCAGGGGCACTTCCTTCCTCTTGAAAAAAAGAGTAAAAAAAAAAAGGACTCCTTGCACAAAAGACTACAGCCAAATCACAATCTGAGGAGTTTTTCTGAGCAAAATGATCATTTTCGAAAAGGTTTTATGATGCTCGAGAGAAATTCTTAGCCAGATTGTAGTTTTTGCATGTTCGGGATTGCGATCTTACCAAGACAGCTGCCGGAAGTCAGCTCGCGCGTCCGAATGACGTGTTCGTGTTCACACACTCTCGTGGGATCAGGTGGCCATATTACAAATCTCGTGGCGTACGCGAACGGAAAGAAAATCGAGTCGGCTAATGCAGAATCACGGTAATACGTTACCGCGCGCGCGAGAACGCAAAACAACTACACTACGCTGTAGATTGAGTAGCAATCGGCAACTTCGCGCTCTACGCGAATCGCGAAGTTACCGAAACATCGCAAACTCCGCAATCAGAGCGTAGTTCACTGCCCAGGCTTAATTAATATGCCTGATGCAAAGAACTTGTACCATGCAGATCACAACGTGCATATAATGTAAATTGGTCAGTAGTTTACTGCTTTTGTCACAGAGATCAGTTTGTTACTTGCAGTTTATAAGTAAGAATCCTAATGTAGTACAGTGAGCTATTAACTGTCATCAAAGAACTGCAAGAAAACTTCAAGATATAGGATGGAGTGTTATGATCTTTCCCCAGTCTTTCATTATCCTAATGTTTCAAAGTGGGTTCATCAGGGTAAAAATCTATTCTTATTATTAAAGACAACCTCCAACCATTTTTTTATTTATTCTAAGGGCCTCATTTATAAGAAGTGTTGCATCGTTGCGTGAAAGCAGCCATGCGACACTTCTCAGTGCGCCCTCCTTGCGACACCATTGATGCATCATATTTACTGCATGGCGCATCATGTCACTTGGAATGACAGATACGTCAGCATTTCTGACATATCTGTCGGCGCAAAACTAACGCATTGCTGGAGTGTGTCTGAAAACAGACACAACTCCAGCAATGTGTCCTTTCACATGGGGCAAGCCCCATGTAAAAAGGCCTGCTTCAGTCTTATGCCTGCTGTGAGGCAGGCGTAAGATATTGATGCAATGGCGTCCTCGAAGTGGCCCACTGAAATCACATAGATTTCTATGTGCCACTTCTATGAGGCTTTTTGTAGGGGAACGCCCACCCTGGCACAGGTATAATGTGGAGCAGGGTTTTATAAAGTGACACATCTGCCTAGATGCATCACTTTGCAAATAGAGCACAACATGGCGCGTTTTTTACGCTGTCGTTGCGTCACAACAAGCGACGCACGTGGGGCTTAAAAGTGACACAAGGGCTCATAAATAAGCCCCTTGTTTGAGCTTCTCTAGACCAAGCACTCTCAAACTATCATGTCTACCAGTTTGGATGACGTGACTCCACCTTGTAGTCCTCTGTCTTACCTAACATTTCATGTACACTGATTTACACACCTATGATTGATTGTCTCTGTGTAGTTTAGTGTGTGTGCGATGTAAAGTGCTCTGACACCCTTCAAAAGTATGAGTGGCGCTAAATAATTAATTAAAGGCATCTGAGAGAGAGTGGTTATGGAGACTTCAGGGGTACTGTGTAAGGATGGTAGTGAGGGAATCCATGGCGGAGGTGGTCATTAGGGGGGGTGCCAACAAACATTGTCGCACAGGGCGCCACCGGCACTAAGGCCGGTCCTGCAGTAGGACGCTGGAGCATCAAGACGCCAAACATCAGGTGAGGCAAGGCAGGCTTCGGGAATGACAAGCAGTCATTCGGGGTGCAGTGTGCAGTCTTAAAGGCTGCAAGCTCTACCCATTAAAGGGAGGGCTCTGTTGGGACGCAGCGCCTGCAGCGTGCCCAACATCTACATTGTCAAATAGATTTTAGTTCTTATTTCACTGTGAGTGCGCACTCAATATGTAGATTGCCCTATTTTTAGATTTTAGCATACTGCCCTGAGACCTTACAAGGCATACACTAGGAGTAATATATCAAAACTGAATGGCAAACAAAATTTTCCTTGCCGTGTATCACTGCAGTTTCTTTACATTTTCATCCTAGCCAGATCACAATCGTACTCCTGGTAGAAATACGTTTTTGTTGCATATGTGGATGCTGTAAATATACAGTACTTCCACATACGACTTTTAACTTTCCATGCCATAGATGAACTTTAGACACCCTTTACATTGGACGTATAGGAAAGTTATATAGAGCATATTGGGAGGTACATTGTACAGCACATGTTTTAGAGGTTAAGCACGGGCAATTTACCATTGTTTAGCACTGGTAAAGCGCTTAGAGCCCTGAAGGCAGCAGAAATAGGGCCCAAAAAAGACCAAATATCTGAGGTGACCCTGTACAAAAGGCAGATTTGCTACACATGTCCATCCTTGAAATCCCCTTTTGACATCGCCCTTAACTCCACCCATTTGTAGGGATTATTTTGTATTTTCCCACCACTACATCCCTTCTTTCTTTCTTACTAAATCTTATACCTAAGTGTTCGGAGAATAACACCACTGGGGCAGATACCTCAATACAGAACAGATGGGAGAGGTGGAGTAGGAGATCTCCAGCTGTTGGTTTGTAACTAGCATTTTTTATTATGTGAAGTATTACTACCATAGTACTACTTTAAACACTCCAAAATGCCTTTTGTAAAATGGGTCTTTTGATTCTTTGTGAAGTTCAAGGGATTTCTGCAGGCAATAAAGAGGGGGATGCACTCTCTGAATGGTAGAATTCAAGCAAACTGATTATCTTCCATAGTATCACAATTTCACAAGGTTGTGTAGAAGGATTTTCACACATCCTTCAAAGATTCAAAATGAACAACAGGGCAAAATGTAAACCTTGAAAGATATGCAGGCTTGGGATAAAGGAATATAGTTATGCATCAAAGATACACTTCAGGCCAAGTCCATTTAATGCGCTTCCCATCTATGATATACATACATTCAGACAGACAGACAGTTTGACAGACAGACACACACGCGCACACACACACACACACACACAACATCTCACTTTCCCTCGCCCCCTCAACTCCATTCAGAATGGTAAGCTTGCATGTGTACATCTTCTCATGTGTGGATATACCCCTACACTTAGATGTAAATCTTCTTATGGATAGAATTCACCATCCAATGTACAGATCTACACCTACTTGTAGACTTACGAGACTCCACTCCTTTAAATAAGGTGGTGGAGATGCATATGACTGAATTTGCCATTGAAAAGCTACTATACGTAACTTTTCTCTTGTGTCGGGAGGTCTCCATCACTGGGGCGGACATCTCCATGTAGAAAGAAATATGGAATTTTGAGAAAATAATTGTAAATTAAAACAAAAAGTTGTAAAAATATATTTTTGTAATCAAATTGAAACACATTTCCATAAATACTATTCACATAAGACTACCACAGTTACAAGGAACAACACACCTTCACTAAACCTTAACATATCAATACATTTTGAATATATTTAGTTTTCATTTAAATAGATTTTAATTAAAATTAGTTTGTGAAAATCTCTCCACCACCCTTTACAATGTCATTTATGTTGAATGTGTCACAATTGTGAAGCAAGTTATGTGGTATTTTATTTGTAAGAAATATATTTTATTAAAATGTTAAGCATCTTAAAATGTATATTTAAACATGCTTATTATTGTATATTTTTAAACTTTGTGTTAATAAAATTAACATTAAATAAAATGAAGCTTAATTTATCATTTATTTGTGCTTATTTTATTGTATATTTTTCCCTATGTGTTAGTTCTACTGCCTACCTCCATTGATATCTATGGTATTGTTTTGCACACCCAGTGGTAGGCCATTTGTGGTGCTTGACTTTTTTCAAGGCTTCGCCGGATTACGTTCAAGCCTGTTTTGTTGGTAGTACCAATGTAATAGGTTTAAATGTGTTTTTGTGAATTGCAGTTGTGTTATTCGATGTCAGTATGTTTTGTTTTAGCATGCCCCTCCTTGAAGCATTCTTTCAATCTACCTTAATCCCTCCCATTTAGAAGTGTGTATTCACCATTTTCAAACCGCTTCCCCAGGTTCCTCCCAAACTTGCTAGTAACTTGAATACCTATGTGTGTGCAGTTGTCTGCCTGTAGAACAGAAAAAAGAGGCGTGGCAGAGAGCTCCAGCTGGAGGTTTGGAGTGCGCAAAGTAGTACTACTTTGTGTACTCCAAACTGGCATTTGTGAAAAAGCTCCTAAAATATTGTATTCCTTGTTCTCAATGTAATTCGCCTTTTAAATGACAATTACTCATGATTACTAACCTGAAAAAGTCCCCTGTCACAATATAAGCTGTGCCCAGTTCATAAAAAAGCTATTTGTACACAATTACATACATTTTTAGAAACATAGGCATGTCAATTCCTAAAAGCATTTATGAGTATGGGAAGTAGTATATAAGAGTACTCTTTCGTACTCTTACATGCCCCTGTAAAGCATATCCGAAACCTCTAGCTCACTATTAGTAAACGAGCAAAGAGCTTACATTCCTATTTAAATGCACTAATTTACATATTCATTCTCTGACTATTCCAATTTTAGATGTTTTGGGGCCAATTCATAAAGACATGTAGGGGTACGTAAAAGAGCACCACTGGAGTACTCATTTACGCACTCTTACACACAGTTGTGAATGAACCCCATAGTTATGCTTCTTCCTTTTAGATCATTTATGTTGCACTGCACTGTAGGATGGGATTGAAGGGGAAGGGCTGGGTGCGATTGTCACTGCCTACTCAATGCCCTGCATTACACAGTGTCATGAGGTTGTAGTTCAGGGGAAGTGTTGTCTTCAGGATATTCATATGTTGGTGGTCACCAGCTACATCACTTGCTGAGCATGGTGAAATGCGATTGAGAACAGGGGTAGTTCGAGCGTTGGGAGACTTTGATGTCAGCTACTTGAATACCTGCTTATTGGATGGTGGCATGCAGTTAAAGGGTAGGGCTAGTTTGATCCTTTGGGGCCCTGATGTTGGAGGTCACCTACTACGCCAATTCTTGCATATTGCATAGTCAGATTGGGTAAAAGAGCTTGGGTAGTTTGGATATTTGGGACCCTGATATTATTGGTCATTAGCTCTATCACTTCCTACACATTGAACAGTGGGATTGGTTTAAAGGTAGGCCTTGGTGAAATGTAAATTACTTTGATGTAATTCACACAATTTTGGCAATATTGCATTACACTTGTTGCATGAAATTCCCCAAATCAAGCCGTTACACTACTTTGCATACTAATGGTACAATTTGTGGTACAAATTTACTTCAAATTCACAGAAACAACAGTTGCTGTTCGCAGAACTCTTGTTTACATGCATCCTCGCTCATAATTGATGCCAGGATGCATTTCGCGCAAAAATAAAGCACAAAATGATGGATTTGCATTTTGTGTAGTTACGTATGAGTTCACATGATTTTGCTGTGGTTGTGCATAATTACACAAAACAAATTACCCAAATTTTGCACACCCATAGTTAAAAAGCAGAACTAGTTTGTGCCTTTGGGACTTTGCTGGTCAGCAGCCACTTAACTTCCTTTGTATTGCATAGTGGAATTGGTTGAAGTGGTAGCATGAATTACAGGTTCAGGGTTCATATGTGGCAATTCTTCCAGGTTAGGGGTAATTTGTGAGACCACTTCTATACTATGGGCTGTATGGGTACCATTACTTCTTGGGCGAGAGGTATAATGATGTTACTTCTGGATTGGGATTTATAGTTTGCCTCATGGGGTGATGTCACTTCTTCTTTCAGGGTTACCGGGCATAATCACTTCTGGGGAAGATTCAGATTTATACCACTTTTGGTTAAGGGCTCAATGGTCTCTGAGATTGAACTTTTGCTTTAGGCCTCATAGGTGATGTCACTTCTGGTCACGTTGCCTGAAAGTCGGTCTACTCCTGGGGGCAATGGAGGATTACTTCTCAGGCACGTCCACATGTCATATTAAGCAAACTCCACCCATTTTTAAGCCCGACACAGGTATATCTGTTTACTACCAATTGGGAATGCTAAAATGAGGAGCATGGTGGCTCGAGGTGCTGTATTGGGAACATCTAAACATACAGTCAACTGACACCCTTAAGGCTATGTTGCAACTCAAGGATATATCATTAATCATTTGCAATACATTAATGTTTTCCTTCAACAAAATTAATATAAAGGCTAAAGAATAATTCAAGCATCTTCGGAGACATTTCATATATATTATACTAGTATCTTTTTAATTCTGCTTGCACTAGGCTGAAATTTGTAGTTTTGTGTTATTCTAGTGGGTGGGATAAGTCGTGGGTTTTTTGCATCTGTTTTTGTTCTTCCTGTATGTTTGCTTCATGAACATTGTCCTGCCTTTGATGAGCCGCTTTTTTACAGTAGTAGGCTGGTGAGTTTGGCCATTTTGCTGATGCTGTGGCTGGGTCTTCATTTTGGGTCATCGTCTACTGTCCCTTCGATGCTTCCCAATAGAAGACCCACTTCCTAAAGGCAATACGTGGCCGGCGTGCCAAAGGCAAGCCCGTCTGCACCCGTCCACTCCCAAATGAGCCCAGGAACTTTGGTTCAAATGCCACAATGTGGCTTATGTATTCCACTGCTCATCTGTGGGCTTGCCATGCCACCATTCCTTTAGCTTGCAAACATAGTTTTCACCCATTTCAAAGCTCTCATATTTGTCAACACTGCTGTTTACACCTAAAGCCAAGTCTCAATGTCATTCAACCATCGCCTGTCTCATTGAGCTCAGGCAAGTAATAAGCTGCTTTTTCAGCTTAAACTGTTGCTCTTTGGTAAAACACAATCTATATGTTTTCAACTTTTTTATAGATGTCAACCCTGATGCTATTTTCCTTATGGAAACTTGGTTGAATGAGCACTCCACTCCTGATATTGCGTTGGCCATTCCATATGACTACTGTTTAGTTAAACATGACCTGAACAATTGGATAAAAATGGGCAGCTGAATAGTGATTATCTTTAAGGCTAAGTATACATGCCTTACAGATAATGTCCCTGTAGCAGACTGTGAAGGCATTCTTTTTTCGTTATGTCGCTCGATCAATTTTACCACCTCAGATTCTCATATTTACTGTCCCTCAGGCCCACCTAATGAGTGGACTTAGAAATTAGCTGAGGCTTTGTCCCCTTTTGTACTAACAAATGCTAATTTCAATGTTTTGGGTGACTTGAACATTAACTTTCATGACCCCAACTGCATCACAGCTTCTAATCTCACTATGGATCTAAAAGTTCTCGAACTGCAGCAACTAGAATGTGCATATCGTGGGCCACATCTGCGTTCCTATTTTTTCTAATCTGCCCACGGTGGCTGTTATCAGTCTATACCTCTCACTTGGTCTGACCATGTTTTTATTCTTCTAGTTCTACGTGTTCCAGAGGTACTTGTATCTACTGTGAATTCTGCTACCTTTGCTAGACATTGGTCTGAACTCAACTCTGTCGCCTTCTGTCATATTCTCCAGCACACTGTTCCTGATTTGGAGGGTTCTATGGATGACTATATCAGGAAATATGGTAAATTAATTTCATCCTCATTTGACCCTGGTATGCCTTCCATGGCAAAGGGCAAGTAACATTCACCTGCTCCCTGGTTTAGTCAAAAACTTCTAGTTAAGAAAAAAAGTTGTAAATGCTTGAATCGATCGCATATAGTGCAAGCACTATAACCAGGATGATAAACCAAGTTTAAAGTAGCCATTACAAAGTATTACTGGGCTTACTGGGAGGCCTGCACTGTCCTTTATGCTGAAAAAATGATAAAGCTCACAATTCTTAAAAAGAGCTCTCCCAAATAGTGAAGTCACTGATGGATCCAACTTACCTGACGTTGCTTTCTAATCTTTCGAAAGCCATATACAATGAACTTGCTGTTTTTTTTCAGGATGGCAGCTGACATATATGCCTTCTTCAATGCCTTGACAGAGGAGGACTGTTTCACTGTTCACTGTTCACTGTTTCTGTCCTAGGTGCGGTGCCTACATTATCAACTTTTAATGTTATCGGTGGAACAACATTTGAGGCTCTTTTGTGTTCTATAAAGTCAGGATCCCCTATGGATTTGTTTCCTCTGTGAACTCTCAAGATTGCCAGCACCATCCTCTCTCTTGTTTAGATTAATCTTCTTAACATGTCCATTGTGGATGCTGTGGTTATGAAACTTGGAAGCATGCTATGGTGGTCCCGTGCTAAAAAAGCCTGATGTAAATAATAAACTTATTGTACAATCTTATTTTTGTCTGTTCTTGCGAAGATCCTTGAAAAGCACATAAACCACCAACTGTCAGAACATCTGGAATACAGCGCTCTTCTTCATGTGTCCCAGTCAGGCTTTTGCTCCGAGTAGAGCACAGAATCCACTCTTGCTGGGGTGACAAGGAATCTTAGATCGATCTTGGATTTTGAGGGCTGCTGCCCTTATTTTTTTCTATTTGATTGCAGCCTTTGACACTGTCTCTTTGCTGTGCTCTGCAGAAGACTTGCAGAAAGTATGATTCAGGGCACTGCTCTTCAATGGGTTCTCTCCTTCCTGCATGAACGTTCCTTCCAAGTCATCTCAAAATCACATGCTCCTACAGTGTGGCAGCTGTCCCTTTGGGTTCCCGCAGGGATCCTCTCTGAGCCCCACACCTTCTAATGTATAGGCTGCCCTTTTGAAGATATAGTCGAGGCTTTTAGTTTTACTTTACTTTGTATGCTGATGACACACATATTGTCATGTCTCTTTCTGCAGATGATGACAACAGAATGCCCAATCTTCGACCATGCCTTGCTGAGTGGCTCAGTGGATGGGGGAAGCTGTTTAAAGCTCAACTGAAGTAAGACAGAGGTTCTCTTTGTGAGATATAATTGTTAAGACTCTGATCATCTACTCCCTAGATTATAGCAATGTACCCTATCTGGTGCTGCTAAGTCATCTGGAAAGAGGCTACAAATCATACGGAATGCAGTTACACGCCTTCTGCGTCATGTCCCTAAGCATGCCTCTCTGTCCACTCAGATCTGCAGCCTTCACTGGCTTACTGTTTATAAGCATATTAAGTTTAGAGTGCTGTACTACATGCTTAAAGCCATGACTCAGACATTACCTCAGTTTTTAAGGGAGTTAGGTCATCCTTATCTCCCTAATCGCTCTATATGCTCGGGACACCAGAACTTAGCAGTGATCCCATGAGTTCATTTAGAGAGACAAGAAGGTTGTTCTTTTACATATCTTGACCCTAAACTCTGGAAATCTTCACCTTTCCCTCTTAGGCTTTTTACATCCACTAAGAGGTTTTGCAAGCAGTTGAAGACCTGGCTATTTTAATTCTGCCAGTGTGCCTTGGTCTGTTATGGTACCCATGTGAAGCCCTTTGGGGCAGCCATGCTCTTTATAAATCACAATAACATAACATATGGCTGAAGCATATTTGGATAATCACCTTCAACATCACCCATAGTCACAAATTCTCCAACCTCATTACCCTAAATTTTGCAAAAGATCGCATTCATTCTTCTTCTCTTAGTTTTAAGCTGCATGTGCCTAGGACCAATTTGAATGTATATAGTGAATCAAAACAATAAGCGAGATAAACAAAACAAAAATGAAACAACAACTTGCACAAAAGGCAAGGAAATTATGAATTCATGAAATACCCCCTAAATGCTGTACTGCCCAGGTGTAATCAACACCTGAACAGAGGCACAGTAATCACAGCGTTGATCCATAGTCGGCTGCCTTCCTTGTAGTTGCCACAACCCCGTTTTGCAGCCTCTTCACAGGGCTGCTCTTATTAGGATAGTAGGTTTCTTGTAAAGATTAGCATCAAGGTTTAGCTTGTACCACGGTACTCTTGTTGTACTCCAAGGCACCATGTGACACCTCAAGCCAAATGAGTAACAAGTACCTTTAATGCCCAGTACTGAAGGAACAATCATTTAACTACTGCAATTCTCCAGATGTGGCCCACTCTAACTTCTTTATTCCTGTAAGTTCAGTGCACATGCAATTTGGGAATAACAAACGCCACAATTTTGCATCTACTTAGCCCCACGTAACAAAAGGAAACAAAGGGTGTGAGAACTAAGGTATCAAGAGCATTTAGAAAGATATGCACAGGAATGTTATTGGCCAAGAGCTATGATGCCACATGCACAACAACCACGGAGAGCAATGGCATTTATAAATTCTAATCATGAATGATATTGGTTTGCTTGATCTGGTGACTGTACAGCAAGTAGTCCTCTGATATGCAAATCCTTCTATTGTTCTGTCTTGTAACCTATATACGGGAAAAAACTGTTGGCCTTCAGTACTGGCACACATACTTATATACTCCAGATAATCCTGTATTTAAAGCATCCAGACACACACTCCCTGTTCAAACAAAACACCAGCTCTATTCTCTACTTGCTCCTAACAGATACCCTTTTATCATGACAAAACCTGTACTCAGCCTTCCATCACACCATCCACAAACACTCGCCTCCTCTTCTTACCAGTTACACACAACCATAAACTCCTTACTGAGGAACTTCGATTTTCGATCATGATCGTATCGACCTGCCATTTTGTGCTCCGCCACCATTTTGTGCTGCCCTCACTCAGGCAGCACGACGATCAAAGTCTTTTCTGCTTTTCCTGCAATATTGTGTCGAAGTAGCCTTGTGCCTCTGTTTACAAAAGCTGGTGTTAGAACTGGCCGAGTACACTAATCCCTGTCTGGTTTTTCTAATCCCTGTCATTACTATCTGTTGATTCACACTATTCTCTTCTGACTTAATCTTATCGTCTGGCCTTCGCTGTCCTCTGCTCGTATTCTCTTGTTTCACAACTGTCCTCCAAAACACACAAACGTATCTCGCCACCTGCAAGTCAGCTACAAGTCAGTTAATGAATTAGCTCGTCGGGAGGGGTGACAAACACAGTTAGAGGAGAGGCTTCTTCGAGTTACTCGATACTTTATTTTCAAACCTTTCCTATTGGTTCTGTTCTGTTTTCCAACTTTTCTTATTGGCTCTTTTTATATGTTTTAGGTGTGTTTTTGGTTAATGTATATGTCACCTATGTACTATAGAAGATTGTGCGCCACGGAGTGAGGTGGCAGTCTCCTGAGAACATACCGAGTGTACTTCTAGGACAACTGTACTAGCTGCAGCTAATAAAATCTGATCTTTTACGCCGACAGAGTGTCCCCGTGTCTCTGTGTAGCTGAGCAGGAGATCCCAGGAGATTAAGGCGTACCCTGCACCGCCAGGTCCAATTGGTTCTGGTTCTTCATTACACGCCACTCCACCACACACATTACCTATTCCAGTGATCAACTCTAACACAAACACTCCTAACTCTTGTCCATCTCCCCTTAAACACCACATACTCTTCTCAAAACACACCACCAGTCCTATAGTATTCAAATACCACTCACCAGTAGTACTGCACATGCAAATCTTTCACAGAAAACCACTACATTAATATCTCCTCTCACTACGCCACAAAAACAAAACACTCAAATCACAAAATATTATATTCCTTGCACATATGTTCCCTTACTATGTAATCATGTATCTATATATTTATCATTTTAGTGCAATTGTACAAGGAAAAAATTACTCTCTCGAAAGCTTTGCCCTACCATCACCCGAAACCTCTATCAAAATATCCTCTATCTTCACACTCTCTCATCCCAAACATTTCTACCACTACGATCTTCAAAATAACCCTTTCCAGATTCCTCCCTCTTTTACACCTCCAGGCTAACCCCAACCATCAATGTACTACTATGATCTCCCAAACAGCCCTACTAAATTCACCCTCATGTTATCTCTCATCCCAAACCTAATTTTTCTTCTGTGATGCTCTTTTTCCCTCATCCCCTTCTACAGACTTTTCCCTTCTCTATCTTTCCTTTAATCATTCCAAACCACAACTTACTACTATGATCTCCCAATCCCAGTTCTGGTTTTCTTCCCTCTTCTGTCCCTCCATTACTCTATTCAATCCAACTAACAGACTCACATGTCCTCCGCTCAAATTAACTCATACCTCCTTATACTAATACTAATACTATACTCATATTTCTCCATACTAATCTACCACTAATCCTTTTGGGTTCTAGAGTAGCATGCTACTCACCAAAAAGTGCTTTGGAGCCTCATCAGAGGGAGTAAGAGCTATATAAACACAATCACAATTTACAGCCACATTTTGGTTTAACAATCTTCTTTCTGGTGTCTGTGGTGATGGATGTACAACTGTTCTCTGCACAGCAACTCTCTTGCATCTACCGTGTATCCTGTCCTCAGCATCAGTGACAAAAGTGCTGAAGTGAGGCTTAGGGTTTAATAAACATCCAAGTGCAGAGCAGAAAATCTTCTCAATATAGCTTGTGTTAGGTTCCTCCAGCATTCGTCTGCTCCTATTGCCAACCAGCCAAACCATTCATTGCAGGTTCCACAGTCAATACTCAGCTTAGATCCATTGTGGTTACATTCCATTCATGTGATTGAATTTTGACTGCATCAGGATATGGTGAGAAGTTGCCAACACCCTTTGAAGACAGTTTTTTTTATCTTACAGACACAGACCATGATAGAACTGTTTTGTGTCAGTATACTCACTACCATACTTGTGTATTCGTATATGTTCCACTTTGAGAGTGTTTGTTTATATGCTGGTCCCTGTTAATCACCTCACTTGCATACTGGTATTATGTTTTCTAAACTTTAATTTCAGGATACTGCATGTTTAATGACATCACCACTTAATCTGCTAACTACAATGCACAAAGTTGTATGTGGGTGTGATTTTGAACTCACACTCTTCGGATTCTACCTCTATGCACTTAACCAGATAGGCTCTGCAACTGTATGCTTAACAATTCTGTTACTTCTTAGGGCTACATTTTACAATTCTACAACATGAGTGGACGGCACGTACAGGTATTATGCGAACAATTGAATGATATAGTACATGATTATTGTACATAAGCTATGTTGACGCCTATATACAAATTTAGCAGCCTTGAAAAAGTCCAACTTGTATGAAACATGTGTTTGCTGTGTTAATTTTAAGTGAGATACTTCGGAATGAAAACAAAATAAAGGAAGAATAAACATGTGTGTCACCAGTAACTTGATAAGGTTCGCAGTCAATGCTACCGGAACGCTGAAGTGATCAAAGAAAAACAAATTTCCCATTGGTAAGCAGCACTCTTAATGCAGAGATTTGAGAAAGTATCCCAGAGAGCCATGGTACTGCAGGGATAATGCATTTTACATTGAAGAACAGCATGCACGGGTGTTTTGTTGCAATATAACAAATATCGTATCTACTCGTATACCCTGATTGGCCTATGTCCTTTATCCTGAAGGAAGCCTCAGCTACTGAATTTTCCCAACTCATCTCTAAAAAGATGGAGGCAAAAGCTCTCATCTATGAACTGTGTGTATTGGTCAAATAAAAATGTCATTTAACCTCTATTCACATGATGACATCTTGGTGTGTGTATGTGTTTTCTTGTGTGTGTCTCTGTGTGTGCATCTGTGCGCCTGCATGTCTGTGTCGGAATGAGTCAATGCTTGTCTGTGTGTGGGTGTGTGAGTGTGCATCTGTATGTGCATGTCTGTGAGTGCCTCTGTGTGTATGAACGTATGTTTGCATGTGTGATTGTATGTGTCTATGTCTGCTAGTACATCTGTGTGTGTTTGTGCATGTGTGTTTGTGTGGCATCCACATGTGTAAAAACTAGCTGTGGCTAACCATGGTTCAACAAAGGCTAATAAGAAGTACAGTAGGCCCGATTCGAAATACATGTGGACATTCCTAAAGAACATGTGTGGAACTCCAATCGCATAATAAACTTGCAGAAATGTGCCAAGACCCCTTTTATACATTTACTGTTTTATTGTTGAATGTCCTCCATGTTTCAAGAATCTTTGCTGTTAGCTACATGTGCTGGAAGACGGTGCTCATAATGTTGGTAATTATTTTTATGCCATGTTTCAAAAATGTATAATATTTTTCTATGAGCGATGCTAAAAAAACATGATGTTCTTGCCTGTATTAGCAGTTTTCACTGCCTTCAGTGAATTATCCTGGGTTGTTGTGCCATTACAGACCACGAAGAATCCACCCTGTGACCCCTTGTCGCTTCACCATAACGCACGAATTAATGGTTAAAGAGGAGCTGAGAAGGTCAAAGTGGTCACAGTTAAGGGGAGAGCAATGAATGACAAAATAAAAAAAAGTACAATTAACCTCGAAGGAGAGGAGTCGGATGGGATTTGGAGACAGTTAAAAATTAACTTGATTAAATATCTGCGACAAAGCCACCGCCCAATAAAAATAAGCCTTTTCCCGATAGTAGACTTCTCTTCCCTCCCTCGCAAGTGTAAAGTTCCACCCGTTTAACAAGATTTACTTCAAGGCACAGCCATCATTCTCTTCCCTATAAATGTTCAAAATGTTACATTGCATCATTTGAAAATAAGTGCAGATCAAGGAGATTTGTGCTAGTTATGATGTTTCTATTCATTGCCATGGCAACAGATTGGTACCCTCTCAAACTATGATTTTACAATGAGCTCTGTCATTAATGTTCCTCGCAGAGCACATTCTGCGCTAAAATGCATTCAGTGCTCAGGTACTATTAACCTCCTAAGTGATTTACTTCTTCGCATAACAAAGGTTCCCCAAGCAGCAAACGGCTCACGGTTGGAATAAACCAAATATAACCCCTTCTCATCCGACCTAAAGAGCATGCGGTGTGCAGGAGGGAAAGGTGGTATCGCCCTCTTAAGATTAGCAACATTGTTGAGTAACAGGCTCATGGCAAGTGGTATTTTCTGTAAGTGGACGGAAGTGAAGCTGCGAAGGGGAAGCCTGTGCTGTGACACGACACATTGATTGTGAGGGGGTGGGGGGAGGGTGTAAAATGCACCAGTCCCGCATACAGATAAAAGCCCTGCAGTCAGGGAGCCTCGTTAAATATATGCATTTATTCATGGTGACGGGAGGGGGAACCGCAAGGGCCTGTAGGTGCAGTGTGATGTGACAAGAGAAGGCGAGGCAATAATGCATATCGCACCAGTTGTGAGGTCAGATCTAACTGAAACGTGTGCCATCGAGCTGCACGTTCAGAATAATATATTTGATTGCTATTGTTGCACCCTGGAAATATTAATTTTACCTCTGGCCCAGAAATGGGGGAACTACTGAATTTAATCAACAAGAAGGGACTATGGGGCTTTTTATAGAGGTCCAGCATACATGCCCTGTCAAGCAGTGGGGGAGAAAGGGTATGCAGTTCCTCGGGTAGGAGAGAGAGAGAACAGAGGAAACAACACCGGCTAATCAAAAGATTAGTCAGGCTCGCAAAAGGAGAGTCAGAGTTGAGCATAGCTGAACTGAACCCTTACGTCAGCAGGATGCCTCTCTTAGTTTGTTTTTAATCAAGTGGATAGCCAGCCTGAATAAAAGTCATATTTTGGACTATCCAACTTGTTTTAAACCACCTATATTCACTCACATCTACACCAGTAGGCCCCCTCACACGCACCGCACCATACTGCCAGGAACAAAAGATCTCCGCTAAAGAGCCCCTTTATGGGTGCCCGTCGGGTATTGCAGCGCCGACCTGACGAGGAGCAGATCCATATGATGAAGCATGACACCTAGCTTGCTGGGTGTGTGAGGACCCTAGTTCCGACAAGTGGAATTCCCTTCCTCTCCTTTTGCGAGCCTGACTACTCTTTTGATTAGCCGGTTTTGTTTCCTCTGTTCTCTCTCTCTCCTACCAGAGGAACTGCGGGACTACTGAATTTGCCTCCCACGCATGCCATGATTTACTAGCATTAGCAACTCCAAACAAGCCATGCACTTACTCCCAAAGACCAAGCTCCACCCCTTGGAAATGGCCCTGTCGCTCTGCTCCGCATAACTGAGATTGCAGACTGCTGGTGGCTTGGAGAATGGAGCTCCTGTTGGTCACTAAGGCCTACTGGCATGCTGAATCAAATGAGAAATGCTGTGCCTGTTGATATTTGCCACGTGACTTCAGTGCAGGTACTGCTATTATCCATCACTGTGGCACTTGCAATAAAAGGACCCCTCATAAAAAGTAATTTGAGGCATTTGGAAAACAACCATAAAGGAGCCAAATCTTGTACTTATATGTGGAGGATGGAACATATTTTTCATCGGCAGGGCCGGACTGGCCGTAGTGGGCACCGGTCATTTCCCAGGTGGGCAGCCAGGGTGGTGGCCAGTTTTGAACCCCTAATTTTTGTTATCGGGGGCCCGTTTTGCAGCATAGCTCCAAATTCGTCCCCCTCTAACAAAATTGACTGAAAACGGCCCTGGCAAACAGCCATTATCATCAGGTAGTTTGACTGTGAGCAAGAAGGAGAAAGAAATGGGGGGAAGAAGGAGGAAGACTGTTGCAGGGATTCTGCTCCGAAGCATAACTATTCCTGGGATCACGGGACATCAGCTTGTAGGGACTAAGTCACCTTACCACATCACTACCTATGGGCCTAAATACAGACTAACTCATAGTGTTTTACCTGTCCTCCTCACCTTCCAGAGAGAGAGGCAACTTAGCACCCCAAAACACAACAATCTGAACACTCTCAGGAGTAGTAACAGGTCATCACATTTCGTTCTCGCACTCATACATGTCCACGATTAAAGGAAAGAGTCATGATGAAAATTTACAATATTTATTGAAAATAACATAACCCTATCATGCAAAAAACTGTGCTGCAATTAGTAGACAAATAGGTGTCAACAATGTCATTAGCACAATTAATAAACTGCACACAATGAAAAGCCCTGTCATGGAGAATGACAAATCAGCCTAAGCCTACCCTTACTTTATAAACAGAATATTATACTAGAGATCTCTAGGATTAGTGCCTGACACCATACCTGAGAGTAATAATCAGTTGGTCTAAATCTGAGGCGCATAGCTCGTTTGTCTCAGGGCCTTTTCTCTAACAAGCTCCGTTTTGCTCTGTTTTTAAAACATCACGTCTCTGCTTTTATGATAAGACATGCTCTGTTAGGAAAAAAGCAGCTGGATCTTTCTATTATATCTAGGTGTTAATGTCTGACCACAGAGTAAAACAGGGCACAATGTTGTTTGGCCTTGTACGATGTACAAACTAAATCCCAGCAGTAAAGCAGAATAAAAAAACATGTGCAGCATATTTTGACTTGGTAATGTGTGCGAAGCAAAATCAGCCTACCATGTGTATTGTGAGGCTAACATAAGGAAAACTACAGTGGGTCCTATAGAGGACTGCCGACAAGACACAGTTAGGAAAACAGTGATAAAGAGAGAAAGTAGGGAAAAAAAAGTACAAGAGTAAGGTGAAAGTCCCAGGAAGTGGAAGGTGGTGGAAAAACAAAGCATGAGGTGGAAACAAAAATAAGCATGAGTATTTGGCAACCGTGACAATCGGCGCACTAGCAACGGCATCCTAAGAAAAATTTAAGACTTCTCCACTTCTTTTATCTTTTTTTTAGCACAGTTAACTATTAATGCAGTGATGAAAACAGTCTTTAAAATATATCCTGTGCAAAGATAGAAGTTCAATGAGAAATAATTAAAGGTTCTATGGGGGCACTGGCATACTTAGTCCAGAACTAGAGATCATCCTCAAACTCAGGTGGTTCACCCAGCAATTGGTAAGCTAACACACTTGATTCTGACCAAACATCCTTCTTCTGTGCTGTTTCAGAAATGTTGTAATTGTGTAGTATGAAACATTGGTTCATTTTGATCATAGTCAATCTCTCCACGTTTTAAGGTGAGAGACTAGTCCTTCTCACTGTAACAACTGCACCAACTACACTGAACATATGCTCAGCAGACAAACTGGCTACAGGATAAGCCAGATACTTTATTGCCAACCTGCTGAGCTCTGGCCATTCTCGCATCTTCCCATACCAATACATCAATGGGTTTTGATACGCACAGACTTCTTTTGGATCATCCAGGTATTCTTTGAATATTCTGTGGATGGTCATTGGTGCTGCCACTTGCTCAACCTCTTTTGCCATCTCCTATGCACTGTACTGAAGCCCTGCAAATTGAAACCAATATAATGCAGAGGTTAGGTCCGGTCTTTCTGTTGCTGTTGTTGCCGGTGTTCTGGTTGATGGTGTTATTGGCTGCTGTGAGGCAAGACTCTCTGGAAGTTGAAGACGACACCCCAGAACTGCGGGGTAGGACTCTAAGTTCCCTCCGTTTTTCTTCCAGGTCTCTGGCTTGCTCAACAATCCGCCTCTTGCATTTTGAAACATCCCCTGCAGAAAAAGGAATTAAAGTGGACAGAATTATTTTGCACAGTGGATCGAGTAGTGTGACAGAGATGTACTCTTTGGATGCAATAATGGTCATGTTGCAGCCTTGTATTACAAGCCAAGCAAAGGATTAAGTTCTCAACCAAGACATGCACTTCTGTGTTTTCATTCAGACATGCGGGCGCAAACCTTTCAGGCACCTTCTTTACCTTGTCCTGTAGCAGATGCAACAACGGGATAGGTTGGCCCATCATACTGTCCTCCTTGCTAACATTCCATGTGAAAACCTCAAAAGGGAGTAGCATCTGTGTCAGGCATTTGACTAGACCCATTTGTCTGCATCCATGGTCCTAGCTTTCCCTACTGTATCCCCTCCTCTTTGAATGACATAGTCATTGATCTGTTTGTATTGCTCAAACAGAAGTTTCAAAATGTAATAGGTCGAGCTCCAACGTTTGGCACCTCCTGTATCAGGGCTTTAACTGGTGCTCTAATAGTATGCTGAATAATCCGCAACTGCAACCAGGCTGTAAAAGAATGGCTGAAATGAGTGCAGGTTCTTCTGCAGGTGGTTAGTATGTTGCTGACTATGTTTTCTTTTTTGAGAAAGTCTTGCACCACCAGGTTGATGCAATGGGCCAAACACAGGACCCAGAAATAGCCTCCATCTGACATGAACTTGACTATGTTACTGCCATTGTACGTGGCAACAAATCCAGTTCTGAGATCACTGGGTTGTAGCCATTCATACACCTCGCTGTTAAATTTGACCAACATGTTTACAGCTGTATGTGATTTCTTCATGGCGAACATGGCCTCTGCTGCATGCCACCAAATGCTCCTAAAACCTTTTTCAGGGCCAAGACCTGCAGATATCTTTTGCTTTGCCCCACCAAAAGAGATCCAGTGTGCAGTGATGCACATGTAATAATTCGCCTGACAACGAGTCCACATGTCGTTCATCAGGTGCATAGTGTGAACAACACTTTGCTGCAAAGCTTGTCCAACCAACTGCAGCACATTGTGATGCAGTGCTGGAACAGCAACTCTGGCAAAATAGGCCTGAATTGATACCTTCCATTTCAGGCAGATGGCTGCCACAAATTCTAAGACTCCCACTCCTTCCACAAAAGAAAAAGGGTAGAGGTCCAGCACTAACATTTTTGCCAGCTTCCCATTAAACAAACGTGCAGTTGGGTGGTTCCGCTCATAGGGACCATCCTGCCTAAACATCCCCATAATAGTAGCCAGGATTTTCTTCTTTTCTGGGGCCACTGATACAGGCATCGTTGAAGAAGTAAATGGTGATGGTAGACTCAATATGCGTTGTGGTGGGGCAGTCATTGTATGCTGTGGTGTCTACATCTCACTCCAAGTCATGGCCAGTGTGAGGTTGCGAGGTGGGTGAATCTGCTGGTGCATTGATGGGGACAGGGTTGCTTTGTGTGAAGATGTCACCCTCTTCTTCCTCATCATCACCTTCCACCATGATTGGACTTGTAGCTGATGTTCCCTGCTTTCTTCACCACCACGTCCCCGTTCAGAATTTTTTTTGCGGTGCTCATCCTACTCAATTGTGTTTTTTTTATATGGGTCGTTTGACCTCCAGTACCATAATTTGTGCCATGCTTACCTCAACGAACATTTATTGTGGCAAATGCTGCATACTGCAATGTGCTTCCCCTCCTTGCTAACCATAAAAAAGTCCCAATCTGGGAAGAAGTACATTTTTACTGTGCCACTGCCAATGCCTTAGAAGAACTTATCCCCATCCATAAGTTAAAGTATTTCAGGAACTTTTTGTTTCCCTTGCCTCTCATGTTTTCTCCTGGACTCTGCTGGGGTCCACCCCATGTCCCTATCATCATCATCATCATCAGAAGTGGTGCTTGGAGAAGAGGGTGGAGATCTGCAAGCCAATGATTCTAAAAGAGGAGATTCTTGTTTGGAAGGACGCTCAAACTCCTGTTCTGCTCTAACATCAGGAAAATGTACTATTGCTGGCTGTGGCTGTTGTCAACTTTGCTCTTTTTCCTGAGATAATTGTGTACTACTTTGGGAATGGGACAAATCCAATTCAGCGTCACTACTCGTCAGTGTCACCATGATTGCAGTGGCTGCTTCACTGACAGACATGGCCCTGGGCTTGGGTTGTGGTGGTGCTTTTGATACAGAAGTGCAGCTCTCAGCTTGCTCCCAGGGACCGTTGCGTCAGGCACACAACATGGTGGCCCAAAAAATATTTGGGCTGACATGCCACTGGTGGGAAGCTGCTTCTTTTCACTGACCACTTTCTTAAAAGTATCTTTCTTTGGGGTCATCTTAAAACTCTCAGTTGGCAATTGCCCGAAGCTACACAAGCAGAAAAGATTGGACTGACGTGTGACTGTACAGGCCTTCTATTTGGCAGTGCTACAGGTGATGTCTCTTCTCTTGTTTCATAAAAACAAACAAGCAAGTAAAACATTCAGTTTGAAACATGGCATCGTTTGCAGTTTGAATTAGAACAGACAAAGGCAATATTAGTGTGGTTGTTTTGTTAACTTATGTAACCACTTTAAAGTCAATCCACACCACCATACCATAATTCCTCATCGGAATAACACACAATGATAAGAGCTCTTTCCTATATGTCAATATATTCTAAAGGAGACACTCGTGGCACTCAGGGAAGTAAATGGGTAAATGTAATATTAATATTTTAAAAAATGGAGGTTAGTGTGCGCCTATGGCAGGCAATGTGGTCCAGGGGCAATGGAATAATCATCATCACTACACAAACGAATGATGCTTATGTCTACTGTAAAGTGCACCTCAGCCAGGGAGTCCAGGAGAAAATTTAATCATATACCTAAAAAACGTAATGTTGTTGCATGGCTGTGCACCTATGGTGAATGGATGATGGATCGACATTAAAATTAAAAAAAAGTACAATTACAAACAAATTTAAATTACATTAAAAACATTTTTTTTAAATAAATGAAATATAATCTAGAAAAATAAAATAATTAAATGAAACTAAAAAATACAAAAAAAATACAAATATGTGAAATTATCCTCAAGCATAATATTAAACTGATATCTCATCTTTACGTGCAAGACTCACTGGCTGGATGCACAAAATGGCTGCCAGCCAGTGCCACATGGTCAACAACTACACTGAGCAAAAAGGCATGGGAACACAGAAGACATGCAGGACTATGGTAATCGTACACTGGCTGGCTACACAAAATGGGTTACAAAACAAAAGAATCCACCTCTGGGGGGGAAACCTGGGGTCAGATATCATGGGTAGTGGAAGGTGTGTATCCTACAGTGGTTGGACGCACACTGTGGTTGTTTAAATACCCCTCACACACCAAAATGGCCCTTGGCGTCATGCTTCATCATAGGGGACCCGCCCCTATGATGAAGCATGACACCAAGGGCCATTTTGGTGTGTGAGGGGTATTTAAACAAACACAGTGTGCGTCCAACCACTGTTGGATACACACCTTCCACTACCCATGATATCTGACCCCAGGTTTCACCCCCCCAGAGGTGGATTCTTTTGTTTTGTAACTGATTCTATGTGGAGGATGTATCTACCTCCTATGCCTGTGTAGGGCGTTACCTCTACACTCCCCAATCTTGTTATTTATAGCTACACAAAATGGGTGCCAGCCACATGGTCACAACAACAACAACCAGCAAGGAGCCATGGCCACAACAAAGAACACATGCAGGCCTATGACAACAGCACATTGGCTGCATACACAAAATGGCCACCAGCCACATGGTCACAACAACAAGCAGGAGGCATGCAAAACAAAGAACACATGCAGGCCTATGGCAAAAGCACAATGTCAGAATCCACAAAAAGGCCACCAGCCACATCTTCAGACAACAACAAGCAGAAGCCATGAAAAGCAAAGAACACCTACAGGCCTATGGACACTGACTATACAAAAAATGGCCCCTGGCCACATGCTATGGGAAACAAAGACAAATGGTGGCCTATAGCAAACACAATCACACACTGGCCTGGCAAAGAAAGAAGTCATGGTAATTAGTAACACAGGAGGAATCAGCATTAATTCAGTAATGCCAAAAACAAAATCTAACTGGGCTAAACATTTTTACAACAACACACATCCTCCAAAGGCATTAAATATATTACCCGGCCTATACACTGTTTGCAGAAAAAAACATAAAATACCCCCAAAAAACACATTTTGTAATTTACTTCAATGCCATCCATGGCCTAAAGAATGTTTCTATTCAACAGACAAAAAAATTGAAACAAGTGTTTCATGCACCCATGACTAGTACTGGGCCTACTGGCTGGAAGCCCAATTTGCAGACTAGGCCACATACTAAATTAAATGAATATTGCACATTTATTAAAAACACGGAGAAAATGTATTAAACTATGCAATGTTTTTCCATTATAAAAGAAGAAAAATTACAAGCAAAACAATAACTAGGCCCCTACTAAAACTGCAGGCCACCCACTACAATACATTTTTAGAAATTGAATAAAAGTACAAATAAATCCTGGTGCATGCTCCCAATCAAACAAACCACACCCTTATACACCAATTTTGTTAACTTACTTGTGAAATCTCAAATACAGTGTACATATACTGTAGACAAGCAGAGTGATCCTTACAGCTCTGAATCCCAATGAAAGTGACCAGTAGATGGACAAAGCACTGGGAGTAGCCTGCTGGACATGAACAGGAAGTTGGAGTCTCTGGGGCTTTTCCTTCCTTTTGTAAAAAAAAGTTTAAAAAAAGGCTTCTTGCACAAAAAATCTATGGAGAAGAAAATCCACACAAAAAGCCTCGCATTTGGTTCTCAGGCCCAAGAGGTGTGTTCGCGATCAGCATCACATTGGCACCGTTGCAGCGGGAAGCTGTTCAAACTAGCGCAAAGTATTGCGTGACCTTGCTAGTGGCCCAAGATTATCTTGGCAAGAGCTAAAACAAATCTCAAGCGCGCAAACGGAAAAAAAGTCCGCAATGTGTCCGGTAAGGTAAAATGCAGGCACTCCATGCTCCAGCATGGAGTGCCTGAATTCTGCAAACTCTTTAAGTGGAGCAGAGTTTACTGACCAAGCCTACTCATGAAATGGTCAGTGACATCACTGATGACATCGCTGATGACATCTCAAATGAGATCTCTGATGACATCATCCAGTGACTGTAAGCATGTTGTAAGAGGGTACGAGTGTTAAAGATATATACTGAGCTACTACAAAAGTTAGATTAGTATACTAGGTGTACTACTAATAAGTGATACTGCTTCTAACATATTATGTGAATGGCTGTGTGACTGTGTGTATCTGTGTGCAAGTGGGTGTTTGAGTGGCTGTATGGGTGTATAAGTGGGTGAGTGAGTAGCTGTGTGGGTGAGTGAGTGACTGTATTGGTGAGTGAGTGGGTGTGTGAGTGGCTCTATGGGTGAATGGCTGTACAGATGGGTGAGTAGATGTTTGAGTGACTGTGTGAGTGAATGAGCAGGTGTCTTAATGGCCATATGAGTAAGTGACTGTATGAGTGAGTGAGTGGCTGTTTGAGTGGGTGTTTGGTTAAGAGAATTAGTGTGTGAATGGCTGTATGGGAGAGTGAGCTTATGTGAGAGTGCTTGTATGGATGTGTATGGATGTGTGAATGGATATGTAAGTAATTGTGTAGGTGGGTGAGTGAGTGGCTGTGTTGAGAGACTGTATGAGTGAGTGAGTGGGTGTGGAAATGGCTGTATGGGTGAATAGGTAGGTGTGTGAGTAGCTGCATGAGTGGGTGTGTGGCTGTGTGAATAAGTGACTGGTTATTTAAGTAGCTATATGAGTACATGAGCGGTTGTGTGAGTGGCTGTATGAGTGGGTGTGTGAGTAGCTACATGAACGAGTGAGTGGTTGTGTGAGTACTTGTATGGGTATGTAATGGTTGTGTGGGTATGTGAGAGGGTGTATGAGAGGTTGTATATGGGTGTGAGTGGGTGTGTGAGTGCCTCTGTGGATGATGTCATCAGTGATGCCATTTGAGATGTCATTTGAGATGTCATTAGTGATCTCATCAGTGAAGTCACTGACCATGTTATGAGTGATGTCATATGTGAGGTCATTAGCACTGCATTGCAGGAGCGTTATTTATAATTAGCTCAGCTAACTCTAACAGCTGAACATCACTGGTTTTGTACGAGTGAAATCTGAGCCTAACTATAACATCCCTATAACCATTGTTTTTTTCAGTGAATTTCGAAGGTTTTTTTAATTCAATTTCCCAACTATAACTTTCCTGTAACCTTTGTTTTTTTACAGTGGAGATCTAAGGTCTTTTTTTTAATTTGTTTCCTAGCTATAACATTCCTGTAACCTTTTCAAGTGAATTTATAAGGTTTTTTAAATGTAATTTCCGAAATGTAACCACTAACCTTTGACAGTCATTTTGTGAGTGAGTGCATGAGTGTCTCAGTAAGTCTACAAGCGGGTGTCCGAGTGGGTCTCTCAGTTGGTGTGTGAATATCTGAGTAGGTCTGTGAGTGGATGCAGGAGTGTCTAAGTGGGTCTGCGAGTGGGTGCATGAGTGGGTCACTGAGTTAGAACACAAGACTCTTAGTGCATCTGTGAGTGCATGTGTCTCTGAGTGGGTCTGTGAGTGAATGAGTCTCTGAGTGGTTCTGTGATTGGATGCTGAGTGACTGAGTTGGAAATGTGAGTGGGTGCATGAGTGTCTGAGTTGGTCTGCAAGTTGGTATGTGAGTCCCTGACTGGCTGCATGAATGTCTTTGAAGGTTCGTGAGTAGATGTCTGAACCTCTGAGTGGGTATGTGAGTGTCTGAGTGGATATGTGAGTGGTTGTGCGAGTCTCTGAGTGGGTCTGTTAGTAGTTGAGTGAGTGTCTGAGTGGGTCAGTCAGTGGGTGCTTGACTCTTTCTGGATCGTAAGTGGGTGCATGAGTCTCTGAGGGGGTCTGTGAATGGGTACATGAGTGTCAAAGTATGTCTGTGAGTGGGTGGATGAGTGTCTGAGTGGGGCTGTGAGAGTGTGCAAGAGCCTCCGAGTGGGTGTGTTAGTATCTGAGTGGATCCGTTAGTGGGTGCCTGAGTGTCTCAGTGGGTCTGTGAATGGGTGATTGAGTGTTTGAATAAATCTGTGGGTGGGTGCATGAGTGTCTAAGTATATCTGCCGGGGGTGTGTGAGTCTCTGAGTGGGTGGGTCTGTTAGTGGGTATGTGAGTATATGAGTGGGTCTGTCAGTGGGTGTGAGGTAGAAAAAATAGGGGGGCATAAGGTAACAGGTCCTCGTCCCAGCACCTCCTGTGGCAGTCCTTCGGTCCAGCTTGCCTGCAGTCCACTACCCTCTGCTGTCTTAAGTTTTGTATCTCCTCCTCTTGTTTTTCTGCTTCTTTTCTCCTCACTCCTGTCCTCTATTTTGCCTCTTTCTGCTGCTTATTCTGGCCATTATTTTTGCCTCTTTTTGCTCTTCCTTGACCTTTATTTTGCCTCTTTCTGCTCTTTTCTGACCTTTATCCTGCCTCTTGCTGCTGGTTTCTGACATTTATTCTGTCTCTTTTTTGCTCCCCCTGACTTTTATTCCATATCTTCCTTCTTGTTTCTGACCTTTATTTTGCCTCCATCTGCTTGTGTCTGACCTTTATTCTGCCTCTTGGTGCTTGTTTCTGACCTCTATTTTGCCTCTTTGAGGTTGTTTCTCACCTTTAATCTGCCTCTTTCTGGCTCTTTTCTGACCTCTATGTTGTCCCTTTCTGCTCATTCCTGTCCTTTATTTTGCCTTTATATGATTGTTTCTCACCTGTATTTTGCCTCTTTCTGCTCATTGATGGCCTTTATTTTGCCTCTTTCTGCTATTTTTCACCTTAATTTTGCCTCATGCAGCTTGTTTCAAATCTCTATTCTGCCTCTTTCTGCTCATTTCTCACCTTTATTTTGCATTTTTCTGCTTGTTGCTGACCTTTACTTTGCCTCTTTCTGCTCGTTTCTGACCTTTAGTCCGCCTCTTTCTGCTCATTTGTGACCTGTATTCTGCCTCTTTCTGCTCCCTGCTGATCTTTATACTGCTACTTTCTGCTCATTTCTCACCTTTATTTTGCCTCTTTCTGCTGATTGCTGATCTTTATTTTGCCTCTTTTTGCTTGTTTCTCACCTTTACTGTGCCTCCTTCAGCTCGTTGCTGCCCTTTATTCTGCATCTTTCTGCTTGTTTCTTACCTTTATTTTGCCTCTTTCTGCTTGCTGTTGACCTTTTTTTGTCTCTTTCTGCTCATTGCTGGTTTTTATTCCGCCTCCTTCTGATAGTTTCTGACGTCTTTTCTGCATCTTTCTGCTCATTTCTGATCTTTCTTTTGCCTCTTTATGCTCTTTTCCCCAGGTCCGCAAGGGGAGCCACAGGGCCTTTGTGATCCTAAGCCGGCTCTCGCCTTCTGCGGGAGCTGGAATTGCTGCTGCATGGAGAGAGCTGTTGGAAAGTCAGCTCCCTCCATGCAGGAGCATTAATTTAATCTCCTTCCCTACTTGTCTGTCTGCTGGCAGTGAAAGAGAGCTACCGGGGGGAAGCGCTTTGATTGCTCCCGCCCACTGGAATCAGAGTGTTTGCTTTAGCTTGGGGGAGCTGCAAGCTACCCCCAAGCTAAAGCAAATAGTTATGTCCCAGAGGTGGGCACCCCGGGACATACCAGGGCCCGGAACGGGGGGGGGGGGGGGTTGCGGTCCCCAGTGCCATGTATGACTCCAGGAGTGGAGGCAGCATGGCCCCTTTCCTTTGATTATCAAGGGCCTGCCCTGGGGAGGTTGTGGTCCCTAGGGTTGAGAACTGTCTAGTAGAGGGACTGTACCCCTCTTCTTCTTAAAAAAAAAAGATAGCCCCAGGGGGTTGTCTCTCCAGCTTGGGGGTCCATGTGGCCCCCGCTCCATATTTAGCTGGGCCTCATAAAGGTGTTGGTCCCTGGGACTCAATCTCTTTATATTTAGCTCTAGGGAGGTGATGGTCTGGGGCTCGGTTGGGTCCGAGCGAACCTGCTGCATTATTCGAATGAAGTCCCGGGGAGGTAGTGGTCCCTGATGCATTTTTAAGCCCAAGAAGGGGAGCCCCATGCGCCCCCTCCTTTAAAAAAAAAAAGCACCCATGTCCACAGGCATAACTGCTGAATTTCACTGGTTTTGTGTGAGTAAAATGGGAGCCTAAATATAACGTCCCTGTAACCTTTGGCTTCTTTAGTGAATTTCAAAGGTTTTCTTAATTCTACCTTAAAAGTGTGTTATGTGCACTAAAACGTGGGTTAGAAAGACCTGTAACATTGCAAGTGAAGCGTGCAGTGAGAGTGCGCTGACAGAGTTTGGACTAGTAGCCATCACCCATGTTTGAAGGACTATTTCTGTACATGGTTGACAAGGTTGTGTCAGTAATTGTCTACATATCTGAGAGAGCGTAGAAGTACACCTTTATCAGTGCCATGAGATGTTTAGGTAAATGTGCTGGTATGTAACTGCCTGCTATAATACCTGTCTGGCTGTCTAAATGTGCATGGAAGTGGCTGCGTTAGGCAATGGAAAGCTAGGTAGGTGTCACTGCAACTACCTTTGAGTCTGCTGCATGCAGATATAGTTCTGGTGAGTGACTGAATGTATACGAGCTTCTGTAGCTGTCTCTGTAACTGGAAGACACGTGCTATGCCTTTGTGAACATGATGTCAATTGTTTTAGGGAGGCATACTCTATGTAGTACTTGGCATAGAGGTCTGCAAGTGCATGAGTAACTTATTCAACTCAAAAGGACATCTCTCAATCTCTTAAGCACAAAACATCATCCTTTATTGCATACCTAGAGCATTTCTCAGAAGTGTATTATGTGCAGTAAAAAATGGGTTTGATGCTTGAAGCTTGGAGTAACAATACACAGACGGGGTCTGTGCTAGTAGCAATCACTAATAATTCACAAACTATTTCTCTGCATGGTTCAAAAGGTTATGTCAGTACTTTCCTACATATGTAAGTAAACATAGCAGCACATCTGTATGAGTGTCATAAGATATTTAAGTAAATGTGCTGGTATGTGAATGTGTGTTTTAGTAGCTCTGTGACTGCCTTAATGTGTATGTATGTGGCTGCACAAATACTTCAGTGCCTCTTTAAGGGAATAGAGAGCTATGAACGAGTGGCTGCAACTTCTTTTGAGTCTGCTGCAGGAATAAGCAGATTTTAGTAAGTTACTGTATATATATGTGCTTCTGTAGCTGTCTAATTAGGTTGTAAAGAGGGTCTATGCTTTTGTGAACATGTATATCAGTTGTTTTAGGGTGCATACTCTATTTGGGGCCTATAAGTGCTCAAGTAACTTAGTCAACTCAAAACGACATCTGTCACTCTCTTAATCACAAAACAGCATCCTTTATGGCATACGTGCAGCATATCTTAGAAGTGTATTATGTGCACTAAAGAGTGGATTTGATACTTCAGAAACACCTATAACATGCCAAGTGAAGCTTGCAGGGACAGTGCACAGACAGGGTCTGCACTAGTGGATTGACCCATTTTGAAATATTATTTCTCTGTACTGTTGAGAAGATTGTGTCAGTACTTGCCTACAGATCTGGGAGAGTGTAGAAGTACACCTCTATCAGTGCCATGAGATGTTTCAGCAAATTTGCTGGTATGTGACTGCCTGCTATAATACTTATATGAGTGTCTAAATGTGTATGTAAGTGGCTGTAGAAATACTTCAGTGCCTTTTCTTAGGCAATACAGAGCTAAGTAGATGTTACTGCAACTACCTTGGAGTCAGCTGCATGTATTAATAGTTCTGGTGAGTGACTGAATCTATACACACTTTTGTAGCTTTCTCAATAGGTGGAACAGAGGTTTTATGTTTTTCTGAACATGTATGTCAGTTGCTTTAGTGATGGCATACTATGTGTAGTACTTAGCATAGGGGCATGCAAGTGCACAAGTAATTTAATGAACTAAAAAACATCTCTTATCTTTTAAGCACAAGCCAGCATGCTTTATAGCACAACCATAGCATCTCTCACATGCAACTTGTGCATACTGACACTTCTATTTAAAATTTGACAAACAGCTTTTACATGGCAAATCAAGCTCCAAGTGAAAGTGCACATACAGGACCTGTACCTCCAAGCATCATTCAGTTTGAAAGACTATTTCTCTACATGAATGAGAAGGTTGTGTCAGTACTTGCCAACATATCAGAGAAATCGTAGGAGTACACCTTTAACAGTGCCATGAGATGTTTAAGCAAATGTGCAGGCACGTGACTGTCTATTTTAGTATCTCTGTGATTCTCTAAATATGTATTTAAGTGGCTATAAACAAACACCTCAGTGCCTGTGTTACGGAAAAGAGAGCAATATAGATGTGACTACAACTATATTTGAATTTGCTGCATACACAAGTAGTTTCTGGGTAAGTGACTGAATGTATATGTGCTTCTGTAGCTGTATGACAAAGCAGAGTAACAGAATTATAACACCCCCGACTTCAAAGAAAATAAATACTCTTTGAAAACAGCACATCATATATACACATATAAATATTTCCACATCTTCTAGTGCCTTGCTAACTAAATGTTTAAATCTTAATCAACAGTTATTTACTACCAATTACACCATGAAGTAAGCAGCAAATGTATAACATACTAATTCAAAGCAACAGATTTTGAACCAACTCCTCACACACCTAGTCTGCAAATCAGACACACTGTCACATTCTCAAACACTCATAAAGCAACTTACTCACCTGTTACTAAACAAACAAAGCCACTCACAAAACCAATCATACATTACCTCATATAGTTCCAATATTTTCTCAAACATATTTGATACTCTCTTATAACATTCTCACATAGATATATATATTTTCAATCATTTATTTCCCCAAATTAAATGTTAATCAGATACCTGAAAATTGAGTTTGTTGAACAAATATTATTTTTTGGTCTTTATCAGATAGATACAATACTATTAGGAAATATAAAAACTAAACATAAGAATGGCATACAACTCTCCCACAAAGCAACCAATAATGGTATTATTTTCAAATTTGCACCCTATGATGGTGCGGAAGGCAGCAAATAAAAACGTATCTTTCCTTTTTTATTTTGTCACTCCATTCCTGAATGGTTATTATGTGTTATCCCTTTTATGAACTTTTCTAAAGAAGCCCAATATGTGTTGGTGTTTTGTACACTTCTGACATTGGGCTATACTTGACCTACATTTGGGTGATATTTGTGCTACATTTTGTCTCTTTTCTCTGAGGTGGCCATCTTGGGAGACTTATTTGTTATGAAGCTCCCTAATCTCCTTATTTACTGCACTATCCTCAGGAGAAAATGCTTTCAGTTTTCCACTTCGATTCCAACAAGATGGTGGTCAGATGTGCCACACTTTTAGCATGAATACAGAATGTTAGCACTGTAGCTGCTCATCAGAACACTGTAGTAAACTACTGATCACCAGGGAGTTAATTGCAGTCTACTGCTGGTGTAGAAAATGCATGTTTTAGTGTACATGCCAGAATGTTTTAATGAAATAGAAGAGGAAGATATTTGAGAACTCACTCAAAACATGTCCTAGTTTTTCTTTCTACAGCGCTAACCATAATTTCTATGACAAAGTGAAACCCCTCATGTTGTTCCTTTCTAAATTATTTTTTTATATTTACCAGTGTGTTTCAAACAAAATGGCTTTAGGCGTGTCATACTTTTGTCATAAGTAAGACTGCTAGTGCTCTAGTTCTTTAGGACACTCTGGGAGGCTGTATTAGAACATAAATGAATCAACTGACAGGCCGCTCCTGTTGAAGTACAACCGGAAGATATTTGAGATTTCACTTAAACTGTGTCCTAATTTTTCTTTCTACAACACTAACCATAATTTTTATGACAAAATGGACCCCCTCATTGTGTTTCTTTCCAAACTGAATGTTTTACGTTTTACCAGTTTTATTAAATCAAGATGGCTTTTGATAAGTCATACTTTTGTTATAAGTAATCAACAGACAGGCTGCTTCTGTTGTATGTACATGTTTTACTGAGAATGTCAGACTTCATTCTCATATGGCTGAGAAACATAGTGTGAATTTATAGAAAATATGCTCTCATTTTAGCTTCTGGAGCACCTTTTATAACCTATATGGGAAAATCATGAGATACATTTTTCTCTCAAATATGATTGATGTACTTTTTCACATGGTAAAATCACCTTAGAACACATCACAATTCCTAAAATTAGTATGATACCATCAACAAATGATTTCTCCTATTTGTGACCCTCAAAACTTGCCATTCACTACAATGCATTTCAATGGTGTGCTCTCATGTATATTGGCCCCAAGATGGCTGCCGGCACTTTCTGGTTTAAGTGCTGACAGCCAATCAGCTCTCACCATGGGATTTGTGTTTAGGCTCTGCCCAGATATCTTTATTTACTTTCCCCTAAATTTCTCCAAAACTACTGAACGGATTTACACCAAATAACTGAAACCGTGTTTTGTGAACCAAAATCTACCTTCCTGACACATTTTGTGTAATTTGGTCCAACTGTTCGGTCTGTAGTGGTGTTCAAAGATCCTATGGGAATAAATATTGGAAATCGTATTTTATTCGACCCCCTTTTTCTCGGCCCCTGATTGATGGATCACCCCAAAACCTTCCATGCATAACAAGACTCACTCACTATTACACTTGTTTTGGAAATTTTGGGAGGATTTGTCAAACAACGGCAAGAATATAGGCAAGTCAAAAAACACTTTCTCCATAGAAACATGGTCCTAACTATAACTACCTACTGACAACTGCCATTAGGTAATATATATATATTGTACATGCATCTTATACAGTGGTGGTCACCACTGTTTAGTTATAGTTAGGTCAGAATTCCTTAGAAGCAGAGTTTTTGTTTCACTAATAAATTTGATGCCGTTTGACAAATCTGCAGAGCACCTACTAAAAAAATGTCATCTACCTAGGCTCCTTTACGAAATGTTTCATGCTGATCTGTCAAGAAGGGTCTAAGCAAAAGGGAGGGTCCCAAAAGTGTGATTTTCAGTGTTAATGCCAATAGGAAACTTTGCTCACTGATACAGAAAAAACAGCTAAATGGAATTACATTAAATTTGGCAAAATGTTAGAACTCTGATCAGAAGATGTGCTTTTTGTGATTTTGTGTAAATCTGTATAGATGTTTCTAAGAAATTAGCATTTAAATAGGGCCTGGGGTTGGGGTTAGCACTCTGGGCGAGAAGTAGGTAGCACTTAAAAAAGTTAGGAATATCTGGACAGTTGATTCTGTGGGAATCCCGCAAGACTCCTTAGGTAATCAAAAATAAATAAATAGGGGCTTCTGATTGTTGAGGGAGCTTTATCACCTGTTGGTTATTTCAGTATGTCGGTTATTTCAGAACTACCATAGATCTGATTGGCTGGCATGATTAGATTGACTATGAACAAAATGTTGCAACTGCTATTACACAACTCCGGGTCTTTGGAACAGGGAAGATTGGGCGAAGGGTCTGGTCAGAGGACAGGCTCTGCAGCCAAACTGATGGTGAACACAGCCAAAAGTTGTGCAGAGTGGGGGGTTATGTGGCTGTGGGTGTGTTGAGCAAGAGGCGTTTGCAGCAGGATTGAGTGTAGGGCTAAGTTGGAGGCCATACCCAGCAGAGGTGTTGGCTGTAGGTACTTGAGCACATGCTCAAGATAGAACATGATCAAAACATTCCAGATATTCACTGAAAAAACAAAGTTTGAAATGTGCCATTATAGTCAGGTATGGTAATAAGGCCTTATCTTATGTTAGAAAAATACCCCGAAACTTGTTTAAAAAACTAAAATTAAAGGGATGTTATAGTTATGTGTTGTAAATAGATAACAACTACCCCTTAAAAACCAGAAAACACTGAAACTCACAAGATGTAGTTTACTGAGCTAACTGTGACATGCATCGTCGCCACGTACCATTTATTGCTTATGACCTCACTTATTACATCACTCATGACATGTTAAATTATATCATTGATGACACAGCTGATGACATCTCAAATTACAACATTCATGACATCACTGATAGCATCATTTAGTCATTGTGACAGCATCCTAAAGGATTTGTACACTTGAAGTAATTCAACATGCTACACTTGTGGATAATTTTATATCACCAATCACATGATAATTGACACAGCATTTGATCACATGCTGGACACAGCGTATCCTTCAAATCATCCACATTTGGTTGATGTTACCCTCTTTTCACTGGTTTTCACAACTTAACAAACAAAATCCCTCCTTAGGCTTCAAAGTGGTCACACACTTATTAAAAACCTTGAACACATTAAAAAAAGAATTAAAAAACTATTCACCTTAACTTGATCATACTCTTAGAGACTTCATATGATCTACAATTTTAAGTCATAAAGTTGATAGGTATGCATCTACCACTGATATGACAACTTCTGCTAGGGACTTGGACTACAGATGGTCCAAAGCACAAGTTCATAGAACGTTGTTTAGGGTTTGCACTTGAAATCAGTGCACGGTTCCCTGGTATTGCTGTTCCTCATCACTCGTGGGGTCCAGATGCCACAGCTTCACTGGGGACTCAAAATGGCCATCGAGAGGTCAGGAAATCCACTTCAGGGGACGCAGGGACTTCGGACTCCGGCGGGAGTGGTGAAGTTTGCAACCATTGATCAAGTTACTGGTGCCTGCCAAGCAGGGGAGTCACTCCTTGACTCCAAGGGAGATTCTTCAGTCTTCCAGAGATAGTGGAACGTCGAAGGGCTAGGATTCTTCTTTGTAGAGCGTCGTCCAGGGTTAATCTGAATTGCATTGGCAATGCTTGGTATCTTATAGTGAAGATAGGGGAGGGACTAGCTCTATGACCACTCCTCTGGGAGGGTCAGGGTAGTGGGGGGTTACACCCACTTCCCTTTGTCCAGTTTTGCGCCAGAGCAGGGGCAGGTAGCCCCTGAACCGGTTTGAGCTGGCATATGCACAGAGGAGCCTACTGCTCCCCCAGTGCAGGACTTCAAAGGCACTCTAAGCACTCTAAGAGTGCACCCACCCAGCTCCAATACACTAAATCCTGTCTGGAAGGTGGTGAAACCTCCCTGTGACAGGATACCCTTTGTTGGGCTTCCTCCACTGCGAGTTTCGGTCAGCAGCAGGAGGGCAGCCCGGTGTCTGTGCTGGTGGCATCCATTTTGTGATGCCAGGGCTCTAGAAGATTTCTACCATTTAGTACAGTGGGTACATATCGTCCCCTCTAGAAGGGTGGGATCATACTCCCACACCAGTTACTGGTGTGGGGGTATGATTCCAAGTTGTTTGACACCAAACACGACATGTTTTGATGCAGTCATTCCAAAGTTAGCATTTACCGCGAGGTTATAAAGCACTTAAGAGTATATGGTTTAACCGCATCCACAAACAGCAGCAGAGAATAGACTCTTCCAGCTGCAGAGGGGTCCTGTTCAGGCAGAAGCACCCCCTCACATAGTAAACCAAGCACCCTGCCCTCAGGATTGTTAGGGCCTGCTAGAGGGGTGACTGATAGGTTTATATGTGTGTATGGTGAGATATAGGAACCTATACCTCAGTGAGGAGTGCTAACACTACCTCACACAGGCTGCAGTAGCAGGCCTTTGGTGTAAGATTGTGAATGCTTCCCAGGGGTGGCATAATACATGCTGGAGCCACTGGTAGGCCTGTGAAGTACCAATGTCCTAGGTACCTAAGGTACCATATACTAGGGGCTCATAAGGTACCAGAGTATCCAATCACTAGTGCATCTAATATGCACACCAAGTTGTTTTAGAGAGATCAGTGAGACTTGGGCCCTGGTTAGCAGGGACCCAGCCAGACTATAGTCAGAAACCAGTGTATACATCAGAAAAAAAAGTGGGGGCAACATAAGTGCAGATCCTACTCTCCTACACAACCCCCCCCCCCCAAACGCAGGGACATTAAACTAACCTTGACCAGTTGAGTCTTCAAGTTCTAAGTGGAAATACCTCGAGAGTCCATTTGCATTGGCATGTTGGATCCCAGGTCTATGTTCCACTGTATAATCCAGCCCCTGTAGGGAAATGGACCACCTGAGCAGTTTAGGATTTTCACCTTTCATCTGTTTGAGCCATAGGAGGGGCTTATGGTCAGTCTGAACTATGAAGTGAGTACCAAACAAGTGTGGCCTCAGCTTCTTCAGGGCCCACACCACAACAAAGGCCTCCCTCTCAATAGCTGACCAACGTTTCTCTCTAGGCGTCAGCCTTCTGCTTATGAAAGCTACTGGCTGGTCTTGACCTTCATCATTAAGTTGAGACAGTACAGCTCCCACACCCAGCTCTGAAGCATCTGTTTGGACAATGAACTTCTTTTTGTAATCTGGACTCTGTAAGATGGGGATAGTGCACAGTATCTGCTTGAGGCCATCAAATGCTTTTTGACAGCTAGCTGTTCACTGAACCTTTTTTGGCATTTTCTTGGAGGTCAGATTAATTAAGGGGGTCGCTATAGATCCATATCCCTTAACAAACCTCCTGTAATACCCAGTCAGGCCCAAGAAGGCTCTCACCTGTGTCTGGGTGGTGGGAGCTACACATTCCATTATGGTCTGGATCTTGCTCTGCAATGGTTGAACCTGGCCTCCACCTACAAGGTGGCCCAGGTACACAACCTGACTCTGCCCTATCTGGCACTTAGTGGCCTTGATAGTGAGGCCTGCTTTCTGCAGGGCCTCCAGTACATTCCTGAGGTGGACCAGGTGATCCTGCCAGGTGGAACTAAAGATAGCAATATCATCAAGATAAGCTGAGCAATAGGTTTCCATACCAGTCAGAACTTTATTCACCAACCTCTGAAATGTGGCAGGTGCATTCTTCAAACCAAAGGGCATTACCACAAAGTGATAGTGCACACCAGGGGTCGAAAATGTTGTTTTAGCCTTGGCATCATCAGCTAACTTGATTTGCCAATAGCCTGCTGTAAGGTCAAATGTACTGAGATACTTGGCTGAGGCCAAAGTGTCTATTAGTTCATCTGCCCTTGGTATTGGGTAGGCATCAGTCCTGGTGACTGCATTGAGGCCCCTGTAGTCAACACAAAACCTCATCTCTTTCTTACCACCTTGGGTGTGAGGTTTTGTGACAAGGACTACTGGGCTAGCCCAAGGGCTATCAGAGAGCTCAATAACACCTAGCTCCAACATTTTCTGGACTTCAGTCCTGATACAGTCTCTGACATGGTCAGGTTGCCTGTAGATTTTACTCTTTACAGGCAGACTGTCTCCAGTGTCCACCTCATGGGTGCACTAGGAAGTCTGACTTGGGGTCAGGCTAAACATATGTCTGAACTGATGTAGCACTGGTCTACATTCAGTTTGTTGATGTTCAGTGAGGCTGCTTGCCAAAGCAACACCATCAACTGATCCATCATCAGGGTTCTGTGAGAGCAGGTCAGGGAGAGGGTCACTCTCCTCCTCCTGGTCCTCATCAGTTGCCATGAGCAAGCTCATGTCAGCCCTGTCCACATATGCCTTAAGTCTGTTGAGATGGAGCACCCTAAGGGGGCTCCTGGGAGTGCCAAGATCTACCAAGTAGGTGACCTCTCCCTTCTTTTCAACAATTGTATGGGGGCCACTCCATTTGTCCTGGAGAGCTGCTGGGGCCACAGGGTCCAACACCCACACTTTCTGGCCTGGCTGGTAAACAATCAAGACAGCCTTTTGGTCATGCCAAGGTTTTTGGAGTTCTTGGCTTGCCTCAAGGTTTTTACTGGCCTTCTTCATATACTCTGCCATCCTGGAGCGGAGACCAAGTACATAGTCCGCTACTTCCTGTTTGGGAGGTTTGAGAGGTAACTCCCATCCCTCCTTCACCAGACATAATGGTCCTCTAACAGGGTGCCCAAACAGAAGTTCAAAAGGGCTGTAGCCAACCCCCTTCTGTGGAACCTCCCTGTATGCAAACAGAAGGCAGGGAAGTAAAAGGTCCCATTTTCGCCTAAGCTTCTCTGGGAGTCCTTTAATCATTCCCTTTAGGGTTTTGTTGAATCTCTCAACTAACCCATTGCATTGTGGGTGATAGGGAGTGGTGAATTTGTAGTTTACCAAACAACAAATTTAAACGAGGGTCAAAATAAGGGACTTGGTTTAAGGACTGAAACACCTCCAATCCCAAATAGACACAATGAAACCAGTAGAAGGTGCACAGTCCGTGGCAGAACAAAATAGCAAAACAATAGTTAATGTAGAGAAATGCAAGAGATCCTACAAATAATCGGGGCAATTTTACACTCGGAAGGAGTGTTTACACCACACTCCTTCCACATTGCAGTTAGATATCCTGACATAAAGTTAGAACCTCTGTCAGAGATGACCTCCTTAGGGAAACCCACTCTGGAGAAAACTGCAATGAGGGTTCTTGCTACCACAGGAGCTGTGGTAGTCCTTAGGGGTATAGCTTCTGGATACCTGGTGGCATGATCCACTACCACCAGTATAAATCTGTGCCCAGATGCTGTTGGTGGGTCAAGGGGACCAACAATGTCAATCCCTACCCTTTCAAAGGGAACCCCCACCACAGGTAGTGGTATCAGGGGGGCCTTTGTTGTGCCACCTGTCTTGCCACTGGCTTGACAAGTGACACAGGAGCGACAAAACTCCTTTGTGTCTTCAGACATGTGTGGCCAATGAAAATGTGGTACAAGCCTGTCCCAGGTCTTGTTTTGGCCTAAGTGTCCTGCCAATGGGATGTCATCTGCTAGGGTCAAGAGGAACCCCCTAAACTTCTGAGGAATTGCCAACCTCCTGGTGGCTCCAGGGGTAGGATCTCTAGCCTCAGAATATAGGAGCCCCTCATCCCAATAAACCTTTTGGGACCCACTAGCACTCCCAGCAGCCTCAGCAGCAGCCAGCTGTCTGAGGGGTTCAAGAGTGGCGCAGCACTGTTGCTCTTTGCTCAGATCTTCCCTGGAAGGTCCCCCTGCCCCCAAGAACTCAACCTGACCAGGCTCAAGTTCCTCTGGGGCAGTTCCTTCTTCAGGCTCTGCTTCTCCTCCCTCAGGAGGGGAATCTGAGATCTGAGACAGAGGGGAAGGCCCAGCCTTAACCCTACTGCTCCTCCTCTTGGGTAGCACCTGGTCCATAGTTTCAGGATCCAGAGGTGGTTCAGCTTTATGCATTTTGGCTTGTGACCTGGTCACAGCAAATACCTCTGCAGGTATGCCCAGCATCTCAGCATGAGTCCATAATTCTACTTCAGACCAGGCTGAAGTCTCCAGATCATTGCCCAACAAACATTCGACAGGGAGGTCTGCACTGACTACTACCTTTTTGAGGCCAGTTACCCCTCCCCAGGAGAAATTCACAACTGCCAGGCTATGGTTGGTCCTGGTGTTGCTTGCATCGGTTACCTGGTACATTTCACCCAGGATGATCTGTGTAGGGTCCACTAGGTCCTCTGCCACCATGGTGACACTAGCACCTGTGTCCCTAAATGCCAAAGCCTGTTTGCCATTTATGATAGGCTTCTGTTTGTATTTGCCCAGATTACTGGGGCTCACTAGGAAGGACATATCAAGGTCTCCCTCACAAACTAGCAATGCCTGTGTTGGTACTCTGACTAGGCCAGAGTCCACATCAGAACCCGGGGTCAACCCTACTACACCCTTATTCTGAGTATTACCTCCACCAATGACTGAACTAGGAGGAACAGTTGCCTTAGGGGCTGGAGTGGTGGTGGTTTGGTCTTTGGACTTTGTACAGTCAGAAGTCCAGTGCCCTTTCTGTTTACAGAATTTGCACCAGGGCTTCTTTTGGCCTTTTCCCTTTGCAGATTGTGACTCCCCACCAGTTGCAGATTTTTGGGGCCCCTGTGAAGACTTCTGATCTTTAGATTTATCCCCACCTGTCTCTGAGCCTTTAGGATCTTTCTTCTTAGTGTCACCACCTTGGTTCAGTTTTTTCTGCCTCACCCTGGTTCTTACCCATTTGTCTGCCTTCTTTCCCAATTCGTGGGGAGAGGTCAGATCAGAGTCCACCAGGTACTGATGCAACAACTGGTTCTGGCAATTATTAAGGATCTGTTCTCTCATTATACGATTAAACAATCCCTTAAAGTCAGTTACTCTACTACCAACCAGCCAACCTTCTAGAGCATTGGTTGCACAATCAACAAAGTCAGTCCAATCCTGAGTCTGTGCTTTCTGGGTGTCTCTGAACTTCAACCTGTACTGTTCAGTGGTTAAGCCAAACCCATCTATCAAAGCACTCTTCAGGGCCTCATAATCATTAGCATCCTCTTCTCTAACAGTGAGGAGCTTGTCTCTACCTTTATCTGAAAAGGAGATCCACAAGATTGCTGCCCACTGTGTCTGGGGGACCTGTCGAACTTTACAGGCCCTCTCCATAGCAGTTATCCATTTGTGGATATCATCCCCACTCTGGTAGGGAGGAACAACCTTGGACAGATTCCTATGGTCTGGAATGTAATCTCTGCCTCTAGGGACACCGTTGCTGCCACCAGGGGTATCTAACCCCTCCTTCTTAGAAGCTCTTTGGAGCTCGAAGGCTTCCCTATCTAAGGCCAGTTGCTTGGTTCTGAGGGCAAGCCTAGCTTCCTCATACTGGAGCATCTTGAACCTTCTTTCAGAGGAGGACTCCCTGGGATAGGTGGAGTTCCTCTGGTGAACAGTTTCTCTTCCAGAGTGGTATGAATGGGCCTTTCTCCCACTTTGTCAGTTCTCTTAGGGAGAATTTCTCTGTTCTTTTCAGACCCTTCTGGGCCTGGCTCCTCAATCACAGACTCCAGGTTGTTGGATCTGGGGGTCTCTAGTTGGCAGAGGTATACACCTTAGACCAAATAGGGACCCTTGCTTCTAGTCAGGGTACAAGGACACACACGGTAGATAACCCCTGCTCACCCTCTAGGTAGCTTGGCTCGAGCAGACAGGCTTATCCCCAAGGCAATGTGTAAGGTATTTGCACGTAGACACCACAATGATCCCCCCTCCGTACACCACAAACTTAGACCACACAGGTGAGTTATCTCAAAAATAATATATCTTTATCTAGTTTCCGCAGTTGAAATCAAGCATCACAGGTTTACACCATATTCGCTTTCTTGGTTGGTCGGGATCGTAAGACGATAGTCTCTAGTCTCTTGCGTGATTCGATACTCACTGAGAGTGAATCAGTTCGTAGGCTCTTGTTGTTTAGGCAGCTACGTTGCTCCGTCGGCGTCACTGCGCTCGTTGTACAAAGCGTTCCTCTGGCTGTTCGGTGCAAGGTTTCCACAACTCCCTCGACGAGCCCTCAGTGACGATGTCGACGTCACCGGAGTCAGCCACTCACAGCGCGGCTTCGTAGAGCAGGGAAGTACGACTCTCGGTCTGCTTCAGGCCTCCGGGTCGCGGCAAGGCACGTGCCAATGAGCACGTCGGTCTTCTTGATGCGGCAACCGGTGTCAGGCCCGGATCAGAGCGGTACTCTCCAGCAAGACAGAGAGCAGCCAGCCCACTTCACCGGCAGATGTTGAGAAGCTTGGTAGAACAGTCCACGGTCCCTGCAGCACACAGCAGCGCAGGGGGGGACACAGCAGAGTCTTGGGTTCTGGGCAACCTTTCTATCCCTGGGTTGCGAAACAGGAGGCCAGCTCTTCTCAGGCCCTTGGAGATTCGGTTTAAGACACAGCACACAGCAAAGTCTTGTTTGGTCAAGTGGGTAGAGTCAGCACACAGCAAGACCCCTTCTCCTCCTCAGCTTCAGTTGTACAGAAGAACAGGTCAGCCCTTAGAGCACACAGCAAGGCAGTCTTCCTTTAGTTCTTCAGCGGTCCGTCTTTCAGCAGAGGTTCCTCTTGATGGTAGAATCTAAAAATCTGTTGTCAGGGGTCTTGTACTTATACCCCTAAAAGTCTTTGAAGTCTTTGTGCAAGTGGGTCCTGAGCCCGGTCTGATCCAGTTCTGGGTATTGCTGGAGCACTTTGTTTTCCTGGCTTCTGCTTTCTTTTCAGAGTGAGGGGCAGAGTCGTCAGCCGCCCAGCAGGAGGTGGAGCCAGCAGTGTGGCAGGCAGGCACAGCCCTATTCACTCCCAGGTGCTATCTCCTCCCTCCACTCTACTTGCAAATGTCGCCATTCAGCAGAGGGCTGACTCAGCCAACCTCCTGGGGGATCCCCAGCCCCTGTCACTCTCAAGCCAGACAGTCAATCCACAAGCATGCCCAGGCACACAGAAGGGTCAGACAAGAGAACAGCTAGTGTCTAAAAAGTACTATTCTCCAACTCAGGATTTAAAAACAACCTCTCCTAAAAGATGTGTTATTAAATGCTGAGCTCAGGGATATCAAACACTCATGTCTTATCTTGTTCCTATGAGAAGATAGGCGGATAGCCATTGGCACCAGCCTCCCCCATATTAGCCTATGGAGCAAGATAACCTTGCAGCAGTGAACACACAAAATGGCCGTTGTTCACTACCAGAACATGTTACCTGCACTAGTACATGCTCTACCTTTTACATACACTGCACCCTGCCCAGGGGGGTACCTTGGGCCTCCCATAGGGATGACTGACGTGTATAAAAAGGGAAGGGTTAGGCCTGGTCAGTGTGGACACTGGCCAGGAGGACATGGCAGTCCGGGGACTGCAGGCAGGCCTGCGGTGGCAGGCCTGAGACACCATTTTAGGGCTACACAGGTGGGTGGCGCAATCAGCGCTGCAGACCCACTAGTAGCATCTGTCATCACCAGCCCTGGCACACACAGTGCACTCTACTAGGGACTTCATGGTGATACAGATATGCCAATCAGGTATATCCAATCAATATGATATTTTACACAGGGAGCACTTACACTCTGGCACTGGTTAGCAGTGGCAGAGTGTCCAAAGCATCTAAACCAGCAAAAACGAAATCCATCACAGCATCAAAAATCCAGGTAGCAGAGGCAAAAGATAGGGGAAAAACCCACGCCAAGGATGTCAGGTCTAACACAGGTCATCTTGATTTTCATCATCAGACCCAAAACCTATGGCTGACCCACTCCCTGATGCAGACCCACTTGCTCCTAGAGCTTGTTTCAGGTCATCTGCTACTAACAGATCTATCAGGTGTTGTGATGAGGGACTCCTGCCCACCCTCAGTTGTCTTTCAAAGCATAAGGCCTTCAGTTCAGTGTAGGCTATATCTTTGTACTGAGATGGGGAGGACCCACTGGCTCCACCTTGGTGAGACATACTAGTGTTGTGCAGTGTTGTACTACCTACACTAGTTGAGGCCTACTGGACCTAGCTTGAGCTGTAGCAAGGGTGTGCTTATCCCTTCACAAACAGCTCTAAGTTCGGTAGAACTTATTGATACTAGCTTGACTTTATATGTACCTTGAGTACCTTTAGTTGTTTTCAGTTAGTAATTTAAATAGAGATTTTCTGGTAAAACAATGGCAAGCTGGAATCCCACACGCTGCCCACCAATGTGAGAAGTTGGCCTGGCATATGCTGGTCACTAGTTATAGTGGCCACCTTGCACCAGTCCAATTCGACTCTTATGGTAGATAGGTTTAAGACAACCTTTTAAAGAAAGCTATCCTAGTGGTAGCTGTGGAGAGCAGCCTTCAGGCTAAGTCTCTGAGGAATGTAAAGCAGCTTGTTTTACCTTATAATCTCTTGAATTACCAAATGAAAAGGACACCACACAGGTATATATATCAAATATATATGTATTTATTCTTAGATACACTCTACTAATCTCTTTATGAGATTAGAACCCAGATACACATTCAAATGTCAACACTTCTCAATAAATTAAGCACAAATATGGCTGGAGCCCTAGGGGCGTGCCAGACCATATACTAAGAAAATGGTTTAACAAACTCGACTTGCAAAATGAAAAGGCCTAGGGCCTTGGGAATCGCTGGGGCTTCACTTCTGCAGTGTTAGCAGGTAAGTAATCAGCCCACGGGAGACGCGTGCAGTGTCTAAACACAGCTGCGGGTTTCCTATTGGTTTCAATGGCACAAGTCGCGGTTTGTAATTTAAAGTTTTAGGGCACTTCGGAGAAGTCAACAAGCAAGCCACTTACAGGGTAAGTATTTTGAGGGCCAACACACACTTGGGCACCGGAGTGCACGAGTTACCTCACCCACAGAAGCCGGGTGCATAGGTGTCTTTTGGTGTTGGGTCGCGATGCTGTTTTCAATGGAGATCACTGAAGATTTGCTGCTTGTGACGACTGGAAAGGTGTCCGCTGGAATCCGAAAATGGATTGAAGTTGAAGAGAACCTGAAAATTGAGGGGACAGAGTTCAAAGTCACTTGCCAGTGACCGGTGGCCAGCAGGATGGATGACCACTGATGTCGTGTCACTTCAGGTCGTCATTGGTGATTTGTCTCTTCACTCACGAGGTCCAGGAGAGATCCACGACAACCAGCAGCTGGATTCTGAGGGTCCCATGACGTCTGCAGCTGATGACGGTGTCGGCAACCGGATTGGAGCCAACAAACCTTGGCAACTGCAAGTCTTGTGTGGAGTGAAGATTGAAGATGATGCAAACCAGCAAGGTCTGATGGACTTACCCAGCAAGGGTAAGTGAGGGCAGGCCCGAAGCAACCAGGAGAGCCCTTGAAGTTGATGAGAAAGTCTTCGGGTGAGTCACTAGCCAACGGGCAAGCAACCGCGAAGACGTCTTTGCAGGAAAAGTTCCACAGAAGCCCACGGTCACTTGGGATGGGGTGGGCCGCTGATTTTCGGTACCAGACCTGCTAGGAACTTGGACTACAGATGGTCCAAAGCACAAGTTCATAGAACGTTGTTTAGGGTTTGCACTTGAAATCAGTGCACGGTTCCCTGGTATTGCTGTTCCTCATCACACGTGGGGTCCAGATGCCACAGCTTCGCTGGGGACTCAAAATGGCCATCGAGAGGTCAGGAAATCTGCTTCAGGGGACGCAGGGACTTCGGACTCCGGCGGGAGCGGTGAAGTTTGCAACCATTGATCAAGTTACTGGTGCCTGCCAAGCAGGGGAGTCACTCCTTGACTCCAAGGGAGGTTCTTCAGTCTTCCAGAGATAGTGGAACGTCGAAGGGCCAGGATTCTTCTTTGTAGAGCGTCGTCCAGGGTTAATCTGAATTGCATTGGCAATGCTTGTTATCTTATAGTGAAGATAGGGGAGGGACTAGCTCTATGACCACTCCTCTGGGAGGTTCAGGGTAGTGGGTGGTTACACCCACTTCCCTTTGTCCAGTTTCATGCCAGAGCAGGGGGAGGTAGCCCCTGAACCAGTTTGAGCTGGCATATGCACAGAGGAGCCTACTGCTCCCCCAGTGCAGGACTTCAAAGGAACTCAAAGAGTGCACCCACCCAGCTCCAATACACTAAATCCTGTCTGGGAGGTGGTGACACCTCCCTGTGACAGGATACCCTTTGTTGGGCTTCCTCCACTGCGAGTTTCGGTCAGCAGCAGGAGGGCAGCCCGGTGTCTGTGCTGGTGGCATCCATTTTGTGATGCCAGGGCTCTAGAAGATTTCTACCGTTTAGTACAGTGGGTACATGTCGTCCCCTCTAGAAGGGTGGGATCATACTCCCACACCTGTTACTGGTGTGGGGGTATAATTCCAAGTTGTTTGACACCAAACACAACATGTTTTGATGCAGTCATTCCAAAGTTAGCATTTACCGCGAGGTTATAATGCACTTAAGAGTATATGGTTTAACCGCATCCACAAACAGCAGCAGAGAATAGACTCTTCCAGCTGCACAGGGGTCCTGCTCAGGCAGAATCACCCCCTCACATAGTAAACCAAGCACCCTGCCCTCAGGATTGTTAGGGCCTGCTAGAGGGGTGACTGATAGGTTTATATGTGTGTGTATGGTGAGATATAGGAACCTATACCTCAGTGAGGAGTGTTAACACTACCTCACACAGGCTGCAGTAGCAGGCCTGTGGTGTCAGATTGTGAATGCTTTCCAGGGGTGGCATAATACATGCTGCAGCCATTGGTAGGCCTGTGAAGTACCAATGCCCTAGGTACCTAAGGTACCATATACTAGGGGCTCATAAGGTACCACAGTATCCAATCACTAGTGCATCTAATATGCACACCAAGTTGTTTTAGAGAGATCAGTGAGACTGGGGCCCTGATTAGCAGGGACCCAGCCAGACTATAGTCAGAAACCAGTGTATACATCAGAAAAAAAGTGGGGGCAACATAAGTGCAGATCCTACTCTCCTACACACATATAATTTTTTAACATGCAGAAGTGCATATGCCTCTAGGGCTTGGGCTATTTCCATTCTGTGCACAGACGTGTACATACAGTAGCACTATGTTGCTTATGACTATGACGTTATCAATGATGTCATAAGAGGTGTCATCAATGATGCCATTATTATACCAATAGCATTTGATGCTTCTCGATGGGACCAGCACAGTTTTACTGGTCAGGTGTAATATATATGTCATTGCTGGGGTGCTAATTACTTGATCAGGCAATACCGGCACTTCCTAACATGCATGCCCTAAATTATCGAACAACACTATCAATCCTCCACTTTGGATATGTTAGAATGGATATTACCAATTCAAAGCAGAGGTTGTCATCATTTTATTAATTAATGTGCATGTTTTTTTCATGAGTGACATCCATTCCATCCTTTATAGCTCTCTATTGAAGGTGTGTCGTTTGGTCCAGTAACACTGATGGGCTAGCTCAGGGGGTTAGGCACTTGCTACTGAGATCTGTGTGTGATCCGAAAGTTGAACGTTTGAATGCTAGTGAGGATTAAATCAGCTTTTCAAACTCAGAGAATGAAAACATAAGTTTAAAAAGAAACTAGGTAATGTGATTTTATATAGAGGTATGTGTGAAATAGCAAACTTAATAACAAAGTTTTACAGTGGTAACAAGCTTTGCAGCCCACAATGTTCCCAGATGTTTTAACTATGCAAAGCGTTCCTATAAAATAAAACTTTTGCGTCAGATTTTTCCGGCAAAACTTTTTTATTTGAGAATGTAGGTTTTAAAATTGATGGAGTCATACAGCATGGAAGCATTTAAAAAACAAATAAATTAGCCCCTGTTTTAAGCAAGCGTGATATTTGGAGTCCCCTTTTATTGGGTAAATCGTAACACCTGTCAGTAACCGTGCTTAGAAATGGTCAAACCTGCGAAACAAAGCAGTGTAAAAATACGACTTTTATGTATATGAATGAACAATACCATGGAACTACCATTTTTTATCCTACTTTACTGCAGGGTTACTCCAGTTTCATCGGCCAGGAGAGCCATTGAGCACACAGTGGAGTTTTTGCTTTTCTCTATGAACTGCAATGATCGATGTGACATGTTGATTTGAATCTTAAATGTCAGTATCACTATAAATCCGAATGTGAAGAAATGCACGGCGTGCCTCGCCCTTCAGCAGAAGTAAGCTTGTTAAGTGCGACCATGCACCCAGTGTGACACGGCCTGGTGCGCACACGACTCTGCCCACGGGAGTGTAAAATACAGAAAAGTCTCTGCAGAGAAAACGCGCGCGATGTCAGAGGTCAGAAGTTCGCCAATGGAGATGCATGTAGTAAAGAGACCTGCACTTATACACATGTAGGTACTTGGCCCAACGTGTGTATTAGTGCGTTCGTGCACAGAAAGTAGGGGTATTTGTTCATTAACATTAACGTATATATTTCCATTACTCATACCCAGTGCCGGTTTTGTAAAAAAGATATGTGCTGGGCTCTCGTCGGGAGGCAGCTTTCACCAGCCCATTTCTCTTGTTAGCACCGCCTAAAATAAAACCAAGTACGAATCATGAAAGCCTGGACAGGGTGTGGCCTAATGGCCAGATTCTCCGACTTCGGAGCTGAAGACCCAGGTTCGAATCTCGGCTTCGGCTCAACAGCTTGTGATTCTTGGCAAATCACTTAGTGCCAATATCGGCAACAGTTATCACAAAGCACATAAGACATAAGTGCATAAATAAAAACACACGACACTGTAATGTAAGTGGAGAAATATTGCTGCAGGTTTATTAGCATAACCAATATGCAAACAAGGTGGGTTATCTTACGGGCGATCCCAGGGCAGGCCAGCCCTATGCCGCCTGCCCGTCTGATAAGCCTAGAGTCACCATGGCAACGCCAACTGGTGTATACCAAATATTGGGAGGGTCCACCCCTCTCATCCGTGGACCACCAGTCCACATGCTTCACCACGCCCCCCCGTGATGGGTGGGCGGAGCATAAATGGCAGCCCCCGGTTGCTCAGACCCACAACCGCCTTTCGGTTAACGGGGCGCCGTCGTTCTTCCAGGGGACCCGCTAAACATCCCTGGGTATCCTGGCTTAGCACCCCATGGTGCTGCTGCATGCTGTACCCCTTGGTAAGTGCAGACCCTGGATCGCCCTGTAACTCCTCCTGCAACACAAAGTAACATTGTTAGAAAAAACCTGCCCCCCCCTTTTGTCCCTCCGGACGCCGGGTAAGCGGAGGGGCGGGCAAGGCGAACGAGCGGACAAGAGGACGAGGAGGGGGCGGAGACAGTATAAGTACCCCTGTCTCCTGCCCGCCCTCGCCGGAAACAGCTATCTGTTGGGGTCTCCCCCGGACTGGCCCAGGGACTCGACCTCCCACCCCTGTGCCTTCCTGTGGCACTAAGGCGGCCGCCCTCCAAGGGGCGGGCCGCTGCGCGACCCCCCCCCGGGCAGCCTTACATAGTGCCAATATCGGCAACAGTTATCACAAAGCACATAAGACATAAGTGCATAAATAAAAACACACGACACTGTAATGTAAGTGGAGAAATATTGCTGCAGGTTTATTAGCATAACCAATATGCAAACAAGGTGGGTTATCTTACGGGCGATCCCAGGGCAGGCCAGCCCTATGCCGCCTGCCCGTCTGATAAGCCTAGAGTCACCATGGCAACGCCAACTGGTGTATACCAAATATTGGGAGGGTCCACCCCTCTCATCCGTGGACCACCAGTCCACATGCTTCACCACGCCCCCCCGTGATGGGTGGGCGGAGCATAAATGGCAGCCCCCGGTTGCTCAGACCCACAACCGCCTTTCGGTTAACGGGGCGCCGTCGTTCTTCCAGGGGACCCGCTAAACATCCCTGGGTATCCTGGCTTAGCACCCCATGGTGCTGCTGCATGCTGTACCCCTTGGTAAGTGCAGACCCTGGATCGCCCTGTAACTCCTCCACAGCCTTGGGAGTGGCCACCGTCACTACCATGGCCCCCCACCAAGGTAGACCTATTTCCCTACAACCAGCTGCAGCCAACGCTTCCCCTAGGTCCAGTAGGAAAAGATCCATGCCTAAACTAGGACTTCTCCCAGGTCCAGCCAAAACAAGTCTCCGCCCAACCGGGCCGACGGCCAGCATGTACCATCAGGACAGGTTCCCCCAACCATTCTAAAATCCCCCGTGGGATTGACTGAAATGACCTTAAACCTTGAATAGGCGATGGTCCAGAGTTGCCTTTGCCTGGCTAAAGAACAATCCCTTTGACAAGACACTCCTGCCTGGCAGTGCCAATGCGGGAGGAGGTAAGCGTTGCAAGCGCCCTTACTTCCTCTTCCACTCAGCTGGAGTACGCCCATCGTATTCCATCAGTCACCACCAACTGTAAACCCTTGCCCTCCCAAAATTCTGCTAGTATACCAGGGAGAGACAGGACAGGGTGCCCACAGAGGAGAACCAACGTGTAAAATCCTTCTCTATTTTGGATACTGGGAAAGCCAATTAGTCTCCTGCTAAATAGTGGCTATCATAGTGTTACCCCGGGGTTTCCCTTGATCATATGGACCATATGCCCCCGTTCTGCTGCTTCACCTGATTGTTAACATGAACCCCAGCGCAGACCACCGGCCTATGACCCATGTTTGGCCAAGCCTGAGCTAAAACACTTCTGAACAGCATGAAACAGGCTAACCACCAGCATTGCATTCTGAATGTTCCTGACGCGGCCCAGAAACATGCGCATAACTAAAGCAACTGGCACCATGCCATAAAAGTATCAATTCAGCCTTCTATGAATGCAAAATGTGCTCTGTATTAGTGTTCCCTCCAAACCAGCCGCCCTAACCAGGCAACCCGCACCCTCCTGGCACTGGCACACTCCCGCCCCAGCTGCCCTAGAGTGCCTGGTCGTGTGTGGCCACAACCTACGTTTTATCACTGACGTTATATCGGGGTGTGATGACACTCAACTAACTCTACTGCGGAGTGCCCCTAGCACCATCGCAAGTATGTCTTTGCACACTTAGTGGCTGGATGTAAAGTCAGCTGACATTGGCAGCCCGGTCCCGGGCGAACATAGCAGCTTTACAGTTTCTGGTGCTGTAGACCGTACCTGTAGCTTGCGAACCGAATGCAATTCCCTTGCTCCTGTTGAGCACGAAACCCACAACAATTCTCACCAACGTTCAATACCTTACTGCTGCTCATCATTTCCTAGCAGAATGTTGACAAATCAATGTTCTGCAATGGCACTACTTTGCAGCCTGCACCAGTCTGCCAGTGTCCAAAAGACCTTTGTCCTGCCGCTTGGCATAAGCAATCTAGTCCTGTTCTAGAAGCGCCTGCTTCAGCCCTGGAGCAAACAATTCGCCAGTAACCCAAACTGACCCTGATGCGAAACAAACCATGCCAAGGCACACAGGAGTGTGTAATAACTAATAGCAGGTCTAACAGTGTCAACAAGCATCTTCCGCTTACAATAGGTGTGAAGGAGTAGGGGTTTCCAGTGAGAATAAGATGACAGCAAATTCAGCGGGAGGAGCGACCAATGACCTGCCCAAAGACTCTTCGAAATCCTCCTACCGAATGATGTGGGAGCTCGCCACCAACCTCTGTCCCAGCCTGCCACCCCCCAAGTATTTGGAACCCTATTGCTCCAAGGAAGGAGGGGGTGAGGAGGGGCAGTGTGGTCTGAAGATGTGTGTGATGGAGGACATGCGTCCTAGCGTACAAGGCACAACAGTGAGTGTACTAACTAATAGCAGGTCTAACAGCGTCAACAGGCATCCTCAGCTTACAATAGGTGTGATGGAGTGAGGGTATCCATTGAGCATCAAGATGACAGCTTCCCATCTGCCCGACCGTGGTGGGAACCACTCCTGATATTCTAGTACACATGGTCCCTGTTCACCTGTCACTGCCTGATGTACGTGACCTAGGTACATGGTCCCCTTGCATGGCGGCATGCCATTGAGACCAACATTCCTTCCCTGATAAGTGCCACTATCTGCCTACGCTACAATCTTGCCTGGCGTTCTATCATGCCCAGATATACCACGCGATGATTGCTCTCCTCCGTCACTTGACCCGACCACACCTAGAAGAACAAACACAGCGAGAGGAAGCAGCCTGTGACCTGCCCCAAAAACCACCATCCCGCATCAAACCGACCCGATGGAAAGACAACCAGCGCCTAAAGCTCTACACCCGCGGATGACCAGGAAACGGATGACCCAGGAAATAACCAATCGTTTAACAATCGAGTAAATAACAACGGACATCCTTTCAGCATCTGAAGGCCTGGCCCTTCAGAAGAACCTGGGACCCCAGTGCCAGGCATCAGAGCAGGCCACGGCACCAGTGGTGTGACTGATCTTAGCCCACTTCCGTGTGAGCCAAGGCCCGCGAAGCATCTTTTTTTTTTTTTTTTTTTTTTGATCGCTGAGCACACGTAAACCACTCTAGCTGTTCCTTGCCGCTAGGTCGTCCTACCCTAAGGAGCCCCAATGAACGACCAGGTAACCTTAACACTCACTCAACACTGGGCGTAACTCTTTGCTTGACCTAGATGCTGGATGCAAAGTAACACCTCCCCCTGCTCCCGACCATAGTGGTGAAGTGTCCCATGAGTGCTCGGTTAATATAAAAGACCTGGACATAACCGAGGGAGCCCTGCGCAGCTACAGACGCCTGACAGTTGTCCCGTTCCGTGGAAGCCTGCATGATCACCATTCATAGCGTTACTCTAATGCGCATAGGGAAATACATTATATTTATAAATCTGTATGTGAGCGCAAAGGTTTTTTTTTTTTTTTTTTTTTTTTTTATAATGCTACTGGTTGCGGTAGCATGCAAGTCTATCACATGTAGTATGGTGGTCCTTGACTATTGTCTACTTCCCCAACTTTGATATTTGCATTTAGTTAATTTCCCCTGTTTCGGAATTTACGTCAGGTGGACCCTTGTTATCACACACAAAAAGGACCCAACCCGCCAAACTTGCTGTTCCATTCCAGACAAAAGCAGCTTACAGGTGTGTGTCAAAAACCCAACTTACTGGAACTCATTTATCGACCACCGTAAGAAAGTAACTGCGTGTGCCTGCTGAGCTCTGACCTTTTGACCTCACAGTCACACAACCTCCTGCCCGTGCATACCAATGGATATAGCCCGTAAATTGCTGTTGTGCTGTGCGAGATGTCGGTCTGTCGCTAGGAGCCCCCACTCTTGATACCTGTGTTTACTCATCTTAGTACCCCGGAGCTGTGGCCAGCCAGGACTGTTGGCTATGTCTCTGACACCGTTACGCTGTTGTAACAGGTACTGATCTGTAGATAAAGGCATTATCTAAACATCCATGTACCTCAGACCGTAGACCTCTTACAGGTGAGACGTTAAAACCTTTCCTTTCCTATACTCTTGCTGTCAAATTAGCGTTTACTTCACTATGCATTCATCAATGAGGCTAACAGGCATGATACGGCCGGGTAAACCACACTACTAGCCAACTTCTTAAAGTTTTACACTCCCATGCCCTTTCAGTGTAAATATTATTTGAATCAAAATGTCCATGGGACCTACGGGCCCCGTGCCCATCCCGGTGAAGGATGTGCAGTACCAACAGTGAGAACCGAAGTCAAAATTGGTGAGCCCAGGCAGAGTCAGGCAGATCATTGCTTCCCCAGGTCTATTTAAAACATTTACTGAGATACCAAATACGTTACACTCCCAGTATGCCCTACAGGGTGGATAGCTGGTAGTGTCAAATGCTTGAGTGAAAAGTGCAATTTGAAAATATGCATCAGCCACTAGTACATGCATACAATCGAACTCTGGAAGTAATCCATAGTACAAATAAATCACAAGCCCAGGGAGAACGTTCCTGAGAGCCAATGCCACCCCGTGGCCCCAACATGGCTGTATTCCTACAAGTGTCCCCCAAGCCTGTACCTGCTCACTCTGGCGAAGGCGGCTATAAACACGGTGTTGTGCTAATTTTCAACGTATACTCGTTCTCTCTCTCCCACTTGCATGCTACTCTATGACTTTAACTTACTCCTGTCGCTCCTGTCTTTACTGCGCACCCTGGCATCCCAACTTCCTAACCGGAACCACTGACTGACATTGGAATGCTAGACCAGCCACCCTCTTTTACGCGCAGCCGAGACATTCACTGAAAACAGCTGGGAGACCAATTGGGGTGGGGGAGCCCAACCCCCCGCAAGTACCAAAGAGAGCAATTACCTCCTCACCCAGTTAAGACGCGATCAATGGACAGCCCTGCTAATAGTGTACACAGGCCCAGAGGGTGGACCTACGGGGTGTAAACGTGCCGCCCTGCGCCCTATTTGTACCGTGCCGCCCTGGGCATCCCACGAGCACAAGAACAGCAGTCGCTGAGACGTGGCGGAGGTGCCGCGTTAGCACCGCACTCAGCCTGTGCGCGGCCGCCGCGGTATGCCACACGTGGACAGGCTACCCTCGTCACCACTGGTATGGCGTGACCCGTAAATGCCGCTCACAGCGGCCGACTATGATTACTGACGCCGCGTGTTGTAAGGACGATGGCGGGACACAGAGCCTTATCCTGTGAGGGGCAGGACAACCACCTGCGCAAGACTTGCACTTGAGCAAGGCTTCTATTGGCTCAACCTCAGGGGGGGGGGGCAAAAAGCGCGGACTCGACCCGACGATGTGAAGCGCTGGCATGGGCACGGTAATTACATAACACATTCTGACACGGGGGATTAACTGATTAGCCCAGAATACAGGATGGGAACGCGACCTCGAGGCGCAAGCCCTGGTGTACTGCACCAATGTCAGCCGATTAAGCCGACGGACCCCTCCTCTCCTTAATGGGAGTCCCAGGCCGTGCACCTCCCGCGCGAAAACAGCATGTGGGGGCCGCAAAGCGGCCAAGAGCACCGAAAGTGGGCGCGACCCCGAGGCTTGAACACTGTCTCCTGCCCGCCCTCGCCGGAAACAGCTATCTGTTGGGGTCTCCCCCGGACTGGCCCAGGGACTCGACCTCCCACCCCTGTGCCTTCCTGTGGCACTAAGGCGGCCGCCCTCCAAGGGGCGGGCCGCTGCGCGACCCCCCCCCGGGCAGCCTTACATAACCTCCCCGAGATGCAGTGGAGCAACCCATTGTATCGCTGCTGATAAATGAACGTGTCCTTAAGTAGTGCTCATGAAAAGTGCTGATGATGAAGTTCCTGTGCTGAGCACGGGAAGCCACTGGCTCAAATTAAGCACTGACCCAGACAGCAGTATCAGAGATGGGGGTGGGGGGATGACAGCCTCTCTCATGCCCTGAGCCAGGCCTGTCAAACGCTTTTCCGGGGCCAGGGTCACAAACTTTGTAGGATGCCTCTCTATTACATCTTATGACCCCCCTTCCAATGAACGTCTGTGACACAATGAGTGTCGGCATGGTGCATACTAATGCTTTCCTTACTGAAGAGAGGGTGAGGGGGGCATGGAACTCAAGTGCCGAAACATGCGTGATCTACTTGGGAATGTGAACTGACCTGGTGGCGTGCAATGGCTGAAAAACAGACTATCGTGGAGTACCTTGTTGTTTCTTGAAATTGGGCCCTGCTGCTTCAGAACTGCCCCAAATGCTTATGCCACTGTTAGGTATATCATAAATGTCCATGTAGATATTTTTTCCAGACAGAAACAACCCCGTTCATCCTAATCTGTTGGCAATTAAAATAAAAACAAGTTTTTTTCATGAATGTGGTTTGAGGACCCACACTTTTCTGTGCAACACCCCAGCCTCTGCCACAGACTACGAACTTTTGAAGCCAAAGCAGCACACAGAAGAGCGTAGATAACATGCCGGCAGCAGCTAAACAATTCAGGGGTATATTCACAAGAACGTGTGATAACTACCGCAAGAGTATCTTAACGCAACTCTCAACATCGCAACATATCTCAGGAAAATTACGCCATGCCAACCAAGTATTCACAATGTGGGGGTAGCATGCGATAGTCACCAGATAACGTGTCAAATGTCAGTGTGAAAATCAATGCCACGCCGCAAAAATGCGAAACGCGAACGCAAAAAATCATGCGATCAGGCCAATCGCGGTACAAAAATTACCGAAAACCAGCCACAGGCCTGCAAATCTCACGCGTCTGGCGGGGAAATGCACTATAAAAGAAAGAAAAAAACCCACCAAAACCAATTCAAACTGCGTAGCATCATTGATGCACCCGGACCGAGTGCAGAGGACAAGCCTAACCCCACAAGCCCAACGGAGGACCAGCCAGGAACCCCGTGTTCGGGGAAGGGCAAGGAGAAGAGGAAGACAGAGTTCAATCCGCAGGAAGACCGGATCATCGTCACAGAGGTGATAGAACACCATCAACAACTGTTCGGCACCTCCACTGTGGCACTGGCAACCCAAACGAAAATATGTCAGGCCATCGTCACCAACGTCAATGCAGTCGGAGTGTCGAGGAGGTCAATGGAGGAGGTCAAGACGCGCTGGCATGATGTGAAAAGGCAGACCAAACAGAAACTCGCCACCAACAGGAAGGCAGCAACGGCAACTGGAGGTGGGAGTCCTGCGACACAGGAGGAGCTGGATTAGCTGGAGGAAATGGTGGCCACAGGCAGCAGTGTGGAGACGGTGGCAGGATTTGGGGGCCTGGACACAGCTCGATACGACCTGACCCAAAAGCAACAGGGTGAGTAACGACCAGGGACTGGGGGGGCGGGGGAGATGGGCTCAATGGCACATATGCACAATTATGTGTAGCACACTGCACACCCACAATTATCATGGAACGTGTCCCTGATAACCTTGGCACACTGCACCACACATAGAAACACCAACTAGGCCCCTTCCACAATGTGCACAAAGGGGCCCCCCTCCCTATCACCAATATCACAACCGACCCATGCACATGTGCTGAATCCAGCAAAGCAGAAGCTCTATGAGGCACACTGACTATGCAAGTGACACTGCATGCCCGATAGCATGACTACAGCCAAAAAACATGACATGGCCCACGAATCGACATGGAGGTGGCCCAATGCGGATCACATCCGTAAAGGAGCAGGTCACACTCTGACATATCCACGTGCACCCACAACCCATGCCATATAATATACGCAGCGGACGAACAATGCACCAGGCCACAAAATCTGTCCAAGAGCACATATGACCCAAGTCAAAAACAATTCAGCACCCGAAAAGCACACAAAACAAAGGCACCCCACCTCAAAGGGAGAAGGGTACACGAAATCAGAGCTGCAGGGGCAACTCCCCCACAATGCAGCACACACACATAGCAATTACAGAACATCAGGAATGACGGCGATGTGGTACAAAGTGCAACACCAACACCACAGGACAGGGCTCACAACAGGTTTTGCTCGTGGGTTGTAACTGTCCACTCACATCTGGCATTGCCTGACACTGTGTGATGATAATGTACGGGTACTACCACACATCCGTCATGTAGTAGAAAAACACACTGACTGCCATCAAATAGCCAGCTCCACCAAAACAGTCACAATGTACATTGGCATGCAGTCTGAATGTAAACATCTGCAAATCTTCAACATACATGTGTAACTCTGTTAACCTGCATCACCCCTTAACATTGCAGAGGGACAAATAACACCTCCTGCAGAGCAAACCACACTTCCCATCATTGATGATGAAGAGGACAACCTGCACATATGTCAAGACACCCTCCAACGCATAATGGACAGCCTCCACACTCCATCCCCAGGAGCAGGGCAGGCCAGCTGCCTCGAGGTGACCCTACCACCTGCACAGACCACACAGCAGGAAACACACACCACCACGACTGTCTCCCAGGACCCCCCGACCAATACATGGAATTCCAACAGCGTGTATGGGGTTGCCAGGTGGAGTTGGCTGAACAGCTGCGGGTGGGTTTCGAGCTCGTGGCAGCCAAACTCGATGCCATACGTGGGTGTCTGAGTCCCATCAGTGTCCACGTACAGTCCCTATTGGACACCACCTGTACGCACTATGCTCCACCACAGACCTTGGCTGACCTCGCTGGGGCCATTAATCGGATACAAGAACTGTCTGGTCAGACAGGCACCAGCGATGACAGCACAGAGTTGGCACAGATGCGGAGGTCAATGGAGACCTTGGAACAGATGCAGGCTGGAAGTATGGCTGCCACGGCTGGACACCAGCGAGTAGTTGCTGGGAACTTCAATGCCCTGCAGTTCATCATCTTGCCATTGTTGCCACTGAGCCTGTCCCAGGTGACTGCAGTGGGAACATCGACACACACAGCTCCGACCCCTGATGTGTCAGTGGCACACAGTGATGCAGCCCCATCACCTTCGCAGTCTGATGTGATGCAGCCATTACCCCGCCACAAACACCGGACACACCGGACACAGAACTCGTATCAGGGGAGTAAGATGGGGATGATAATTACTGTGTGAGGAAGGAGGCAGTAGCATCCATCACCGCCATATGGCTTGTCTCTGCCTGGTTCTGCTCTATGCATCATGCCCTGGGACAATAACTCCCATTGACCCTCGGAACACTCTGCGACATTCACCCGGACCCCGACTGCCATATCTTCACTGCTAGACAATTACACCTCAATTCTGCTGCGGACTGCACTCCCCCTCTTCCTAATCACTTTTCAATCCCAAAAGGACTCTGGTTGGACCACCACGGGGTTTCCATATAATGTGGGCTTGGATGGCCATGGCCAGCTCCAGCTCCGTCAATCACCTGAATGTGAATAAAACATTCTAAATCACACAGACGTATCATGACTATGTTGACTCACGTATGGAAGCATGGCTGGATGTAGGGACAATGATTGCACATGAAGTTACACCCTGGTAACTGACATCTATGCGCATGTGTACCCCTGAAACACATGGCCAATTGGATGACTGTGAAGGTGAGTACCAGCTGTGTCCCCATTGCACATCAACAACAATCTCACATCCCCCCAATGTAGGCACACGTCCATGTATTGAATAGGGCTGTGTGTAGGAATGACCAAATCGGTAGCAGGCCAGGAGTGGTGTCCTACATCACAGGTGACAACAGAACTTCACATCACATGCCTACTCACACACTTTGCTTTGGTATACTTAAATTTCTTAGAAGATTTTTTTCTCTTCTTCCTAGCCAAGCAAAGGAAACAGTTGCCCGGGCACTCATTCTTTCCCGCTTAGACTATGCTAATGCTCTCTATTTTGGCACTCCTGGGTATCTGTTGAGAAAATTGCAAACTATTCAAAACGCCACCGTCAGACTTGTTTTAGCACTGCATGGTCTGGGTCCTGCATATATTCGGAAGAGGTTCAGCTTCTATTTCCCCAACCGAGCCTTACGCTCAGCCTAGCAAACGCTTGATGATCATTCCTCGTTTTCGCAGATCTCGGCTGGGAGGTCAGTCCATCTCAGTCAAAACAGCATCAGTTTGGAACTCGCTGCCTCTGGCTATTCAGAGCATTCAGGAGCTCGGCTCTTTTAAGAAACAACTTAAAACTTTTCTTTTTAATTAATTCATTCAAACTCCCCGGCTCTTAGGCTCTCCGATAACTGATCGCGCCAGGATACTCTCGAGTAATTGAGCGCGCTATAAAACTTTTTATAACATAACATAACATCTGTGTGGACACATTCAGTTATGATTTATGACATTGCTCCACATGGTCAGAGGTTGGACACCATACTCACATTGCTGAAGTCATGTAAGTGCACAGGTCAGCCAGCAATTATCCCAAAACTATGTCTGGCTCACAGAGGTGGAGCTTGCAAAAGGGAGCCACCCCCATTGCACATGCATCAGTCAGTTCCGCCCTGTGTAGGGACGATGCTCATTGAGGCACACGAGTGGACAATCTGATCAACACACATCACAGTTAGATGCCAGTGGAGTTGCATAGACTTTATTGGCATGTGCGTGTCAGTACAGACGAGGCAATGGTCACAACAGTCAGGGACATGCTTAAGACACTTACATGGGAACATGTTGAGGTTTAGAAAATGGTGAGGCAAAAATGAACAACAATCATCACGGATGTCAATGGTCTCTGCCCACCTTGCTGTGCTGGACGAGTCATGTGTTGTTTGCCGTCTGCCCATTGCCCCGTGTGAGGGGGCATGACTCACTGCCCATGGGATCTGCATAGTACTCTGCCACTGGAGTGCGCCGATTGTCTGCTCTTCTGATAGTGATCAGGTGAAAGGGTCCAACAGGTTCACATGTTGTGCTACACTGCCATGTGTGTACTCTCCCCCCAGCAGTGTGTCTGAATTGGTAACGTTGCCAAACGACGCTGTGTTGCTCCGACCATGGACCTGCATCACCTTGCACAGGTGTGTGTACACACGCGTAGTTCCACGCACATGCATCCAGAGTCCTGACGAAGGCAGACATGTCCTCTGTTGTGGTGGGATATGTGAGCATTCCCCATGATGCAACAAGTTGTTGGGACCTGTGCTGAGGGTGACAATCCGATGTGGCTGCAGGAACATAGTTACTCGTCCATGAATGCCCATGAAGCTTCATGTACAATGTGTTCCAATAGTACGTCGTTGTCGTTTCCAAGGAACACCAGGGTGAGCCAATCCATTAACTGGTCTGGACAGGTGTGCTCAACCCATGCCGTTTCACCAATCCGCAACAAAGCCCAATAGGGGAGCGCCTCGATGTGGTCACTGCACATGAGGAATTGTGCAATCTCCCATGCACAACTGCCAATACAAAGGCAGTAACTCAAGGCATCCCATGCACGGCTGTCCCGGTTACACTCCTTTTCGTGATCCAACAGGGGGCTCAGACACAAGTCATAGTCCAATTCATCTACGGTAGTGTTGGATAGGCAGACATCCATGGGACACTTGAATGTGCATGTTCGGCAGTGGAACCAGAGCTGGACGCAGGTGACATAGGCAAGGCGGAAGCTCAGCCGGTAACTGATTCGCAGCACTGTTATGTTATGTTACTGCGATTTATATAGCGCAACAGCTGCTCCAGCAAAGGGGCGTCCTGGCGCTGACAGCACAACAGCTAACACAGAGGGAGAGGGAGGCTACACGGTGGGGAACAGATCAGTTTTAAAGGCTTTCCTGAAAGCCAAATAGTTAGTGTGGCTCCAGATGTGGATGGGCAGTGAATTCCAGAGGTGGGCTGCCCTGCTGCGGAAGGAGCTGCCTCCTGCCCGCACTCTCCGAAACCTAGGAACCCTCACCCGGTGCTGGCCAAGAGAGCGGAGCTGGTGGGTGGGGACGTAGGGGGAAACTAAGTTGGTCAGAATACTGGAGGAGTTGAGTTTAAGAGCCCTAAAAGTGATGCAAAGGGCCTTAAACTCAATTCTCCTAGCCACCGGCAACCAGTGTAGCCAGTGGATAGTGGCTGACACTGGGCAGAACTTCCGCAGGCCAATCAGACATCTGGCTGCTGTGTTCTGGGCCCGTTGGAGCCGCGCAATCTTGGCCTTATTAGCCCCATATGTGTAGAGAGTAGGCATAATCCAATCTGGACATTATCGATGCCTGGATGATGGTCTGGCGTGTGGGTGAGTCAAAAAAGCCCAATAGGGGTTTGAGCCCATGTAGGAGCCCAAAACAAGTCCCTGCTACCTTTTTGGTTTGAACTTGGTAGCTGAGGGATGAGTCCATTCATACCCCCAAATTGTTGACGGCCTACTTGGGGGGGTCGCTGCCTAGGCTTTCTGGCCACCAGAGTTCGCTCCACAGACCATGGTCCTTCCCCACCAACAACACCTCAGATTTGCTGGCATTCAGCTGGAGGCAGTTGGCGGTCATCCACCCTGCCACCGCAGCCAGCTCGCCCTGAAATTTCAGGGCGTCCTTCTTGTTGTCACTAGAGAGTGCCACCACCAGCTGCGTGTCGTCGGCGTAGGAGACCATGGTCAGACCCCTATTTCTAGCCACCGTGGCCAGAGGTTGGACATAAAGATTGAATAGTAGGGGACTGAGGGAGGAACCCTGTGGGACACCTTGTTTAATAGGGTGTGTTCCAGAGGCAAAAGGGGGAACGGTGACCACAAATGACCTCTCACTGAGAAATGATGTGAGCCACTTGATGGCCAGGCCAACAATCACTGCTTCCTCCAAGCGTTGTAACAGGATGGCATGGGACACTGTGTCAAACGCGGCACTGAGATCTAAAAGGATCAGTGCCGACGTTTGCCCAGTGTCTAAAGCGGACCAAAGATGTTCGGTCACAGCCAGGAGGGCAGACTCCGTGCTGTGGCCAGGCCGAAAACCATTCTGGGAGGGGTCCAGCATGTTGTTCTTGGTCATGAAGTCTGAGAGGAGTGAGTTGACATGCGCCTCCGTGATCTTGGCTATCCAGGGAAGTAAGGAGATTGGGCGATAGTTTTCAGGTTTGGCTGTGTCAAGCAGAGGTTTTTTAAGTAGAGGTAGCACCTTGGCCTGCTTCCATGTCTTGGGCACAATAGCTGTGGAGAGTGATATATTGATTACCTGCCTCAGGGAGGGCATAATCACGGGCAGCACTTTCCTAAATTGCTCAGGTTTAAGAGGATCAGCGGGTGAGCCAGATTTAATTTTCCTGCAAAGAGCTAGCAGCTGGTCTATGGAGATAGGTGGGAAAGACACCAGGGTATTGGCAATTTGCTCGCACCCTGCAGCAAGAGGGGTGATAGCAGTAGATGGAAAGGATTTATAGATGTTATCTATTTTTCTAATGAAGAAAGAGGCGAGGTCCTCCCAATGCTCATTGGACTGGATCTTCTGTCCTGTATTGGTCTGCTGAGCCTTTAAGCTGGAGAGTATCGAGAATACGCTCTTTGCCGGGTGGTCGCTGTTACGGATTTGGTTGGCATAGAACATTGCTCGAGCCAGTGGCAGTGCGCCCAGTAAATGCAGCATACGTGCAAAGTACTGTTCCTCATGACGGGGATTGTGCATGTGCCTGGGATGGCCTGCCATTGCGTTGGTGGGTCTCGTAGAACCGGTACTCTTCTGAACTGCGGTAGTTGTGTGGAGGATATGCCACAGCTCTGAACAATGATTCGAATGTATGTGCAACGTTGGGGAGAATGGGTTGCTGTTTCCGTGAGTGTCAAGGGCATCCCATGTGGGGGTACCTCAGGCAGGGGCTTCTGTGTGTGGGGTGTGGATAAGTTGGATATTTCATTTGCACAATGCGTGGTGTGGGAGTTGTCCCCATCTGCCATGGCATCTCTTTCAGGGTGTTCCAGCCGCGTTCTGGATCAAGGTCAGAGGTGTAGGTGTCCTCCCGCGTTCTGCATTGGAACAAAGGAGCTTTCATCCCTGATGTTTGTCTGACCACTACTTGCGTTTTCGGAATGTGATGTGGCTTTGGTGCTGAGATTGGGACAAGGCCTTGGGCTCATGGTGTACGGATGGCGACACACACATGTTGTGAAACCAGGTGCCCGAGAGGCCTTGCGCTGCTTGTGCAATCTCACTCCGTCTCTCTTCCTCGCTCGCTCCCTCTCTCTCTTTCCTTTGTTGGGCGCATGGCACACCTTCTCTTGGTTTTTGTCTTTCAGGCTGTGTCCTACAGATTGTCCAGTGAGGACCCGCTAGGACTCATCCGAATGGTTGTTTTGGCTTTTGTTTGAATGGTGTTTTGTGTTGGTGATTACATTGCTTTATGACTGATTCTCCATTTTCTGACCACGCATGAATGTTGATTTTCCTGCATGTGCGACATCAGGAAAAATATTTGTTTTGGGATTTGTGGTGTTGGTGTGCAGTTTCTTTGCCCAGGCGTGGGGGTGGGCCTGGGGGAGGTTGTGGGCCTGGGTGTTGAGTTGGTGGGTGTTGCGGCCCTCTTGGGTGTCCGTGCTGCATGTTCAGTTGCTATAGGGCATCTGTTGTTCTTCATGTATGGCTATGGGCTGCGCTCCCTTGTCTGGTGCAGGTTGTGGTCTGACTTTGCACCAGGTCTGAGCAGGTGTTAATTTCCTGCTGCTAACATGCCTTATCGCCTGTTTTGTGTTCTTATTGCAGTTCTGGCTGGTTGTTGAGAATGTTGCGGAGTGATGTTGTTGTGGGTTTTTGCTTAGGAATGCCTATTCTGCATCTCATTAACGATAGTTGCAGGGGTCATCCGTGGCGATGTTTGTTGCGAATGCTAATGCCAGAAAAGTGGTGTTGTAGGCTGTTTGCCCTGGCTTGTGAATGGGGCGGTGAATTTATCCCGAGCTTGGCTGCGCTGAAGTGCCATTAAATTGGAGATAGCTCCGTGAGAATATGGCCCTCAGTTTCTTTACATTTTAATTATTCTTTGATTTGTGAATCTGTCATGAAAAAAATAAGAAACAGAATCATGAATTAAGTATAAAACAACAAATAAGAATCTCAAATAGATTTTCTTTTTCGTTTCATGAATTGCTAATTGACTTTTGTAAAACATATATGAAAATGTGCCTCTTTCTCAGTTCATTCCAGATCAGATCTCGCCCCTAAATTCGCTTGGATTATATATTATGTGGATTTAGCTCGTCCAGTAGTAGTACATAACAATTACGGTGTATCTTAGTCTATTCAAGCAAATACACATTTAATTCATTACTACACCATTGAAGTTCCGAAAATGGCCTGTTAAGACGGCCAGAGCAGTTCCATGGCAATTCAGAATTAGGCTGCAAAATGAAATGCACCTAGGGGTGTCCTGCCATCCATTCAGACTCCAATGGGTCTTAGCAAACCCTGGAAAGCTGGACTGCATAAGCTTCATTTTGTGCTTTCCAGCTAATCCATGCACTCTGCTTATCATCAGAAGCATCTGGTTCCGGTGTGGGGGCTACATAAGCTGTAATAAACTACTGTCACAAAGCATGCCTTTCAAGAAACTCATACGCTGTAGCTTATATCAAAAATAAACAAGGGCCACTGTTACACAATTTGATACAGTTATTTGACTCCTCATTAGTTATCCCATGAGTTTTTCGAGTTGTCGGGGTCAAACTGGATTCTCAACCAGCAATATTAACCTTCTATTTAGGATTCTAGATTATAAAAATAATTAATAAAATAATATGCTATTGTGCGCCAATAATTAATAAGAGGTAACCATATACTAATGCCTAGATTGCGCAAATAGTTATATTATGCACAAGTGCAATTGGGGGCCTAGTCACTGTTGCAGTGTAAAGCGTGGTAAACATATTTACTATACACCTACTCTCCTTACTACTCTAACCGTACCGGGCCCTATACCATTAGAAAATGTGCGGCACTTTCATCTACCACAGAGGCAATGATCCCATGATGAATCTTTCTCCGCCAATAGGAGGGGTGAAAATTAGGCTGACCAAACTCCACATTAGCTGTCGAATGAGGACCATTAATTGACAGGCAGCTCACAAATTAGAGATCAAATTTAGGTACACCACTCTCAGTACCATACTGTAGAAATGAAGAATAGCAACAAGAAGACCCAACCTCGTAAGAAGTTAAATCAGGCTAGGATTATGCAGACCAAAAGCTCTGTGACAGCAATGCAAAATAAAAGAAATAACACTTGATGTTCTGTCAGAGCTCGATGATTCTCCCTACAACACATTAAGTCATTAGGAAACGTCACAGTTTGAATGGAAGAATCAGCAAGACTCAAAAAATAGACTCAGACAGATAATGGATTAATTTGGTTATTGTATTAAAGATTCAAAATTCATTGCCACAAGTAATTTCTTGAGTAGTTCATTTAAGAATATCACAGCTTGTGGTTTGAGGACCCTCACTTTTCTGTGCAACACCCCAGCCTCTGCCACAGACTACGAACTTTTGAAGCCAAAGCAGCACACAGTAGAGCGTAGATTACATGCCGGCAGCATCTAAACAATTCAGGGGTATATTCACAAGAACGTGTGATAACTACCACAAGAGTAGCTTAACGCACATCGCAACATATCTCGGGAAAATTACGCCATGCCAACCAAGTATTCACAACGTGGGGGGTAGCATGCGATAGTCACCAGATAACGTGTCAAATGTCAGTGTGAAAATCAATGCCACGCCGCAAAAATGCGAAACGCGAAGGCAAAAATCATGCGATCAGGCCAATCGCGGTACAAAAATTACCGAAAACCAGCCACAGGCCTGCAAATCTCACGCGTCTGGCGGGGAAATGCACTATAAAAGAAAGAAAACAAAAAACACCAAAACCAATTCAAACTGCGTAGCATCATGGATGCACCCGGACCGAGTGCAGAGGACAAGCCTAACCCCACAAGCCCAACGGAGGACCAGCCAGGGACCCCGTGTTCGGGGAAGGGCAAGGAGAAGATGAAGACGGAGTTCAATCCGCAGGAAGACCAGATCATCGTCACAGAGGTGATAGAACACCATCAACAACTGTTCGGCACCTCCACTGTGGCACTGGCAACCCAAACGAAAATATGTCAGGCCATCGTCACCAACGTCAATGCAGTCGGAGTGTCGAGGAGGTCAATGGAGGAGGTCAAGACGCGCTGGCATGATGTGAAAAGGCAGACCAAACAGAAACTCGCCACCAACAGGAAGGCAGCAACTGGAGGTGGGAGTCCCGCGACACAGGAGGAGCTGGATTAGCTGGAGGAAATGGTGGCCACAGTCAGCAGTGTGGAGACGGTGGCAGGATTTGGGGGCCTGGACACAGCTCGATACGACCTGACCCAACTGCAACAGGGTGAGTAACGACCAGGGACTGGGGGGAGGGGAGATGAGATCAATGGCACATATGCACAATTATGTGTAGCACACTGCACACCCACAATTATCATGGAACATGTCCCCGATATCCTTGGCACACTGCACCACACATAAAAACACCAAATAGGCCCCTTCCACAATGTGCACAAAGGGGCCCCCCTCCCTATCACCAATATCACAACCGACCCATGCACATGTGCTGAATCCAGCAAAGCAGAAGCTCCATGAGCCACACTGACTATGCAAGTGACACTGCATGCCCGATAGCATGACTACAGCCAAAAAACATGACATGGCCCACGAATCGACATGGAGATGGCCCAATGCGGATCACATCCGTAAAGGAGCAGGTCACACTCTGACATATCCACGTGCACCCACAACCCATGCCATACAATACACGCAGCAGACGAACAATGCACCAGGCCACAAAATCTGTCCGATAGCACATATGACCCAAGTCAAAAACAATTCAGCACCCGAAAAGCACACAAAACAAAGGCACCCCACCTCAAAGGGAGAAGGGTACACGAAATCAGAACTGCAGGGGCAACTCCCCCACAATGCAGCACACACACATAGCAATTACAGAACATCAGGAATGACGGCGATGTGGTACAAAGTGCAACACCAACACCACAGGACAGGGCTCACAACAGGTTTTGCATGTGGGATGTAACTGTCCACTCACATCTGGCATTGCCTGACACTGTGTGATGATAATGTACGGGTACTACCACACATCCGTCATGTAGTAGAAAAACACACTGACTGCCATCAAATAGCCAGCTCCACCAAAACAGTCACAATGTACATTGGCAAGCAGTCTGAATGTAAACATCTCCAAATCTTCAACATACATGTGTAACTCTGTTAACCTGCATCACCCCTTAACATTGCAGAGGGACAAGCAACACCTCCTGCAGAACACACCACACTTCCCATCATTGATGATGAAGAGGACAACCTACACATATGTCAAGACACCCTCCAACTCATAATGGACAGCCTCCACACCCCATCCCCAGGAGCAGGACACGCCAGCTGCCTCAAGGTGACCCCACCACTTGCACAGACCACACAGCAGGAAACACACACCACCACGACTGTCTCCCAGGACCCCCTGACTAATACATGGAATTCCAACAGCGTGTATGGGGTTGCCAGGTGGAGTTGGCTGAACAGCTGCGGTGGGTTTCGAGCTCGTGGCAGCCAAACTCGATGCCATACGTGGGTGTCTGTGTCCCATCAGGGTCCACATACAGTCCATATTGGACACCACCTGTACGCACCATGCTCCACCACAGACCTTGGCTGACCTCACTTGGGCCATTAATCGGATACAAGAACTGTCTGGTCAGACAGGCACCAGCGATGACAGCACAGAGTTGGCACAGATGCGGACGTCAATGGAGACCTTGGAGCAGATGCAGGCTGGAAGTATGGCTGCCACGGCTGGACACCAGCGAGTAGTTGCTGGGAACTTCAATGCCCTGCAGTTCATCATCTTGCCATTGCTGCCACTGAGCCTGTCCCAGGTGACTGCAGTGGGAACATCGACACACACAGCTCCGACCCCTGATGTGTCAGTGGCACACAGTGATGCAGCCCCATCACCTTCGCAGTCTGATGTGTCAGTGGGACACGGTGATGCAGCCATTACCCCGCCACAAACACCGGACACACCGGACACAGAACTCGTATCAGGGGGGTAAGATGGGGATGGTAATTACTGTGTGAGGAAGGAGGCCGTAGCATCCATCACCGCCATATGGCTTGTCTCTGCCTGGTTCTGCCCTATGCATCATGCCCTGGGAAAATAACTCCCATCCTGCTGCGGACTGCACTCCCCCTCTTCCTAATCACTTTTCAATCCCCAAAGGACTCTGGTTGGACCACCACTGGGTTTCCATATAATGTGGGCTTGGATGGCCATGGACAGCTCCAGCTCCGTCAATCAGCTGAATGTGAATAAAACATTCTAAATCACACAGATGTGTCATGACTATGTTCACTCACGTATGGAAGTATGGCTGGATGTAGGGACAATGATTGCACATGAAGGTACACCCTGGTAACTGACATCTATGCGCATGTGTACCCCTGAAACACATGGCCAATTGGATGACTGTGAAGGTGAGTACCAGCTGTGTCCCCATTGCACATCAACAACAATCTCACATCCCCCCAACGTAGGCACACGTCCATGTATTGAAAAGGGCTGTGTGTAGGAATGACCAAATTGGTAGCAGGCCAGGAGTGGTGTCCTACATCACAGGTGACAACAGAACTTCACGTCACTTGCCTACTCACACACATTGCTTTGGTATACTTAAATCTCTTAGAAGATTTTTTTCTCTTCTTCCTACCCAAGCAAAGGAAACAGTTGCCCGGGCACTCATTCTTTCCCGCTTAGCCTATGCTAATGCTCTCTATTATGGCACTCCTGGGTATCTGTTGAGTAAATTGCAAACTATTCAAAACGCCACTGTCAGACTTCTTTTTAACATCTCTAGAAGGTCCAGTGTGAGGAAGCATTTGCGTGATCTGCACTGGCTTCCTGTGGCGCAAAGAGTGCAATTTAAAGCTCTTGCGGTGGCCCATAGAGCACTGCATGGTCTGGGTCCTGCCTATATTCGGAAGAGGTTCAGCTTCTATGTCCCCAACCGAGGCTTACGCTCAGCCTCCCAACGCTTGATGATCATTCCTTGTTTTCGCAGATCTCGGCTGGGAGGTCAGTCCATCTCAGTCAAAACAGCGTCAGTTTGGAATTCGCTCCCTCTGGCTATTCAGAGCATTCAGGAGCTCGGCTCTTTTAAGAAACAACTTAAAACTTTTCTTTTTAATTAATTCATTCAAACTCCCCGGCTCTTAGGTTCTCTGATAAACGATCGTGCCAGGATACTCTCGAGTAATTGAGCGCGCTATAAAACTTTTTCTAACATAACATCTGTGTGGACTCATTCAGTTATGATTTATGACATTGCTCCACATGGTCAGAGGTTGGACAACGTACTCACATTGCTGAAGTCATGTAAGTGCACAGGTCGGACAGCAATTATCCCAAAACAATGTCTGGCTCACAGAGGTGGAGCTTGCAAAAGGGAGCCACCCCCATTGCACATGCATCAGTCAGTTCCGCCCTATGTAGGGACGATGCTCATTGAGGCACACGAGTGGACAATCTAATCAACACACATCACAGTTAGACACCAATGGAGTTGCATAGACTTTATTGGCATGTGCGTGTCAGTACAGACGAGGCAATGGTCACAACAGGCAGGGACATGCTTAAGACACTTACATGGGAACATGTTGAGGTTTAGAAAATGGTGAGGCAAAAATTAACAACAATCATCAAGGATGGCAATGGTCTCAGCCCACCTTGCTGTGCTGGACGAGTCATGTGTTGTTTGTCGTCTGCCCATTGCCCCGTGTGAGGGGGCATGACTCACTGCCCATGGGATCTGCATTGTGCTCTGCCACTGGAGTGCGCCGATTGTCTGCTCTGCTTATAGTGATCAGGTGAAAGGGTCCAACAGGTTCACATGTTGTGCTACACTGCCATGTGTGTACTCTCCCCCAGCAGTGTATCTGAATTGGTAACGTTGCCAAACAACGCTGTGTTGCTCCGACCATGGACCTGCATCACCTTGCACAGGTGTGTGTACACAGGCATAGTTCCACGCACATGCATCCAGAGTCCTGACGAAGGCAGACATGTCCTCTGTTGTGGTGGGATATGTGAGCATTCCCCATGATGCAACAAGTTGTTGGGACCTGTGCTGTGGGTGACAATCCGATGTGGCTGCAGGAACATAGTTACTCGTCCATGAATGCCCATGAAGCTTCATGTACAATGTGTTCCAATAGTACGTCGTTGTCGTTTCCAAGGAACACCAGGGTGAGCCAATCCATTAACTGGTCTGGACAGGTGTGCTCAACCCATGCCGTTTCACCAATCCGCAACACAGCCCAATAGGGGAGCGCCTCGATGTGGTCACTGCATATGAGGAATTGTGCAATCTCCCATGCACAACTGCCAATACATAGGCAGTAAGTCAAGGCATCCCATGCACGGCTGTCTCGGTTACACTCCTGTTCGTGATCCAACAGGGGGCTCAGACACAAGTCATAGTCCAATTCATCTACGGTAGTGTTGGATAGGCAGACATCCATGGGACACTCGAATGTGCATGTTCGCCAGTTGAACCAGAGCTGGACGCAGGTGACATAGGCAAGGCGGAAGCTCAGCCGGTAACTGATTCGCAGCACTGTTATGTTATGTTATGTTACTGTGATTTATATAGTGCAACAGCTGCTCCAGCAAAGGGGCGTCCTGGCGCTGACAGCAGAACATCTAACACAGAGAGAGAGGGAGGCTACACGGTGGGGAACAGGTCTGTTTTAATGGCTTTCCTGAAAGCCAAATAGTTAGTGTGGCTCCAGATGTGGATGGGCAGTGAATTTCAGAGGTGGGCTGCCCTGCTGCGGAAGGAGCTGCCTCCTGCCCGCACTCTCCGAAATCTAGGAACCCTCACCCGGTGCTGGCCAAGAGAGCGGAGCTGGTGGGTGGGGACGTAGGGGGAAACTAAGTTGGTCAGAATACTGGGGGAGTTGAGTTTAAGAGCCCTAAAAGTGATGCAAAGGGCCTTCAACTCAATTCTCCTAGCCACCGGCACCCAGTGCAGCCAGTGGATAGTAGCTGACACTGGGCAGAACTTCCGCAGGCCAATCAGACATCTGGCTGCTGCGTTCTAGGCCCGTTGGAGCCGCATAATCTCGGCCTTATTAGCCCCTATGTGTAGAGAGCAGGCATAATCCAATCTGGACATTATCGATGCCTGGATGATGGTCTGGCGTGTGGGTGGTCAAAAAAGCCCAATAGGGGTTTGAGCCCACGTAAGAGCCCAAAACAAGTGTCTGCTACCTTTTTGGTTTGAACTTGGTAGCTGAGGGATGAGTCCAGTCATACCCCCAAATTGTTGACGGCCTGCTTGGGGGGGTCGCTGCCTAGGCTTTCTGGCCACCAGAGTTCGCTCCACAGACCATGGTCCTTCCCCACCAACAACACCTCAGATTTGATGGCATTCAGCTGGAGGCAGTTGGCGGTCATCCACTCTGCGACCGCAGCCAGCTCGCCCTGAAATTTCAGGGTGTCCTTCTTGTTGTCACTAGAGAGTGCCACCACCAGCTGCATGTCGTCGGCGTAGGAGACCATGGTCAGACCCCTATTTCTAGCCACCGTGGCCAGAGGTTGGACATATAGATTGAATAGTAGGGGACTGAGGGAGGAACCCTGTGGGACACCTTGTTTAATAGGGTGTGTGCCAGAGGCAAAAGGGGGAACGGTGACCACAAATGACCTCTCACTGAGAAATGATGTGAGCCACTTGAAGGCCAGGCCAACAATCACTGCTTCCTCCAGGCGTTGTAACAGGATGGCATGGGACACTGTGTCAAACGCGGCACTGAGATCTAAAAGGTCTAAAGTGTCTAAAGCGGACCAAAGATGTTCGGTCACAGCCAGGAGGGCAGACTCCGTGCTGTGACCAGGTCGAAAACCATTCTGGGAGGGGTCCAGTATGTTGTTCTTGGTCATGAAGTCTGAGAGGAGTGAGTTGACATGCGCCTCCGTGATCTTGGCTACCCAGGGGAGTAAGGAGATTGGGCGATAGTTTTCAGGTTTGGCTGGGTCAAGCAGAGGTTTTTTAAGTAGAGGTAGCACCTTGGCCTGCTTCCATGTCTTGGGCACAATAGCTGTGGAGAGTGATATATTGATTACCTGCCTCAGGGAGGGCATAATCACGGGCAGCACTTTCTTAAATTGCTCATGTTTAAGAGGATCAGCGGGTGAGCCAGATTTAATTTTCCTGCAAAGAGCTAGAAGCTGGTCTATGGAGATAAGTGGGAAAGACACCAGGGTATTGGCAATTTGCTCGCACCCTGCAGCAAGAGGGGTGATAGCAGTAGTGGGAAAGGATTTATAGATGTTATCTACTTTTCTAATGAAGAAAGAGGCGAGGTCCTCGCAATGCTCATTGGACTGGATCTTCTGTCCTGTATTGTTCTGCTGAGCCTTCAAGCTGGAGAGCATCGAGAATACGCTCTTTGCCGGATTGTCGCTGTTACGGATTTGGTTGGCATAGAACGTTGATCGAGCCGGTGGCAGTGCGCCCAGTAAATGCAGCATACGTGCACAGTACTGTTCCACATGACGGGGATTGTGCATGTGCCCGGGATGGCCTGCCATTGCGTTGGTGGGTCTCGTAGAACCGGTACTCTTCTGAACTACGGCAGTTGTGTGGAGGATATGCCACAGCTCTGAACAATGATTTGAATGTATGTGCAATGTTGGGGAGAATGGGTTGCTGTTTCCGAGAGTGTCAAGGGCATCGCATGTGGGGGTACCTCAGGCAGGGGCTTCTGTGTGTGGGGTGTGGATAAGTTGGATAGTTCATTTGCACAATGCGTGGTGTGGGAGTTGTCCCCATCTGCCATGGCATCTCTTTCAGGGTGTTCCAGCCGCGTTCTGGATCAAGGTCAGAGGTGTAGGTTTCCTCCCTCGTTCTGTATTGGAACAAAGGAGCTTTCATCCCTGATGTTTGTCTGACTACTACTTGCGTTTTCGGAATGTGATGTGGCATTGGTGCTGAGATTGGGACAAGGCCTTGGGCTCATGGTGTACGGATGGCGATACACACACATGTTGTGAAACCAGGTGCCCGAGAGGCCTTGCGCTGCTTGTGCAATCTCACTCCGTCTCTCTTCCTCGCTCGCTCCCTCTCTTTCCTTTGTTGGGCGCATGGCACACCTTCTCTTGATTTTTGTCTTCCAGGCTGTGTCCTACAGATTGTCCAGTGAGGACCCGCTAGGACTCATCCGAATGGTTGTTTTGGCTTTTGTTTGAATGGTGTTTTGTGTTGGTGATTACATTGCTGTATGACTGATTCTCCATTTTCTGACCACACATGAATGTTGATTTTCCTGCATGTGCGACATCAGGAAAAATATTTGTTTTGGGATTTGTGGTGTTGGTGTGCAGTTTCTTTGTCCAGGCTTGGGGGTAGGCCTGGGGGGGGGGGGGTTGTGGGCCTGGGTGTTGAGTTGGTGGGTGTTGTGGCCCTCTTGTGTGTCCGTGCTGCATGTTCAGTTGCTCAGGGGCATCTGTTGTTCTTCATGTGTGGCTATGGGCTGTGCTCCCTTGTCTGGTGCAGGTTGTTGTCTGACTTTGCACCAGGTCTGAGTAGGTGTTAATTTCCTGCTGCTAACACGCCTTATTGCCTGTTTTGTGTTCTTATTGCAGTTCTGGCTGGTTGTTGAGAATGTTGCGGAGTGATGTTGTCGTGGGTTTTTGCTCGGGAATGCCTATTCTGCATCTCATTAACGATAGTTGAAGGGGTCATCCGTGGCGATGTTTGTTGCGAATGCTAATGCCAGAAAAGTGGTGTTGTAGGCTGTTTGCACTGGCTTGTGAATGGGGCGGTGAATCTATCACAAGCTTGGCTGCGCTAAAGTGCCATTAAATTGGAGATAGCTCCGTGAGAATGTGGCCCTCAGTTTCTTTACATTTTAATTATTCTTTGATTTGTGAATCTGTCATGAAAAAAATAGAAGACAGAATCATGAATAAAGTATAAAAGAACAAATAAGAATCTCAAATAGATTTTCTTTTTCGTTTCATGAATTGCTAATTGACTTTTGTAAAACATATATGAAAATGTGCCTCTTTCTCAGTTCATTCCAGATCAGATCTAGCCCCTAAATTCGCTTGGATTATATATTATGTGGATTTAGCTCGTCCAGCAGTAGTACATAACAATTACGGTGTATCTTAGTCCATTCAAGCAAATACACATTTAATTCATTACTACACCATTGAAGTTCCGAAAATGGCCTGTTAAGACGGCCAGAGCAGTGCCATGGCAATTCAGAATTAGGCTGCAAAATGAAATGCACCTAGGGGTGTCCTGCCGTCCATTCAGACTCCAATGGGTCTTAGCAACCCCTGGAGAGCTGTAAAAACTGGACTGCATAAGCTTCATTTTGTGCTTTCCAGCTAATCCATGCACTCTGCTTATCATCAGAAGTATCTGGTTCCGGTGTGGGGCCTACATAAGCTGTAATAAACTACTGTCACAAAGCATGCCTTTCAAGAAACTCATACGCTATCGCTTATATCAAAAATAAACAAGGGCCACTGTTACACAATTTGATACAGTTATTTTACTCCTCATTAGTTATCCCTTGAGTTTTTCGAGTTGTCGGGGTCAAACTGGATTCTCAACCAGCAATAGTAACCTTCTATTTAGGATTCTAGATTATAAAAATAATTAATAAAATAATATGCTATTGTGCGCCAATAATTAATAAGAGGTAACCATATACTAATGCCTAGATTGAGCAAATGGTTATATTATACACAAGTGCAATTGGGGGCCTAGCCACTGTTGCAGTGTAAAGCATGGTAGACATATTTACTATACACCTTCTCTCCTTACTACTCTAACCGTACTGGGCCCTATACCATTAGAAAATCTGCAGCACTTTCATCTACCACAGAGGCAATGATCCCTTGATGAATCTTTCTCCGCCAATAGGAGGGGTGAAAATTAGGCTGACCAAACTCCACATTAGCTGTCGAATGAGGACCATTAATTGACAGGCAGCTCACAAATTAGAGATCAAATTTAGGTACACCACTCTCAGTACCATACTGTAGAAATGAAGAATAGCAACAAGAAGACCCAACCTCGTAAGAAGTTAAATCAGGCTAGGATTATGCAGACTAAAAGCTCTGTGACAGCAATGCAAAATAAAAGAAATAACACTTGATGTTCTGTCAGAGCTCGATGATTCTCCCTACAACACATTAAGTCATTAGGAAACGGCACAGTTTGAATGGAAGAATCAGCAAGACTCAAAAAATAGACTCAGACAGATAATGGATTAATTTGGTTATTGTATTAAAGATTCAAAATTCATTGCCACAAGTAATTTCTTGAGTAGTTCAATTAAGAATATCACAGCTTGTATAACAATGCCAAACATTTATGAAGGCTTTCTTGGATGGTTATAATCAGAATCAACGATAGAGTTGCAGACTCCTGCCTCCATTAGGGCAGACTGATAGTTTGTTGTCTGACAGCTCAGGTCCTTCAAAGAATTTAAGGTTAATTAATGGAGAGTCCATTAGCATAATCAAAGAATTAAACTATGAAAAAACGGAAATGGGTCGGCAAAGAAGGTTCAGTCCTTCAGCTACCGACTGTAGCATCAACCAGGCAGTCCAAAAGCCAAAGATAGTTAAAAAAAAACAATCAGCAGAGCATTCAGGTCTTGAGTAGGAAAAATCAGAATGGCGTTGCCCCTCCTTTGGGGTTTCTTCTTTTATAAAGGTTTTTAACATCGTCCCAGTGAGGTGGCATCACATCACCATCGAAAGATTATCACATGTCCATATTCGCATAGTGCCACCTAGGATATTCGCAAAAGTAAGAAGTTTTCCCATGCTAGTCATGAGAAACAAAAGATTCGAAACCCCACATAGGACTCACATTGGTGGAAAAGAAATACAAAATTGCTATCTAAACTAACAGCTGCAATCCTGTTCCAATAGGAATATTTAACTGTGAAAGAAACATTCAGGAATGTCGGGGTGTATACATGTAGAGGACAAATAAAGCAACATTTTACTAGTAGAAAATTAACCATTGTATTAAGTCAGGGGAAAGGTCAGCATTAGCAAAAAGCGTTTAGAAAAGGCATTTCAGTTAGCATTACACTTTAACTGAAATGAGCTCTAACCCAACTTCAAATATAATTACATTAAATCAATTTAAATAATGTATAGAACTTTCATAAATCATTATTATATCATAATAGCTAAAGTTAGAAATACCCTATTATCACAAATGTTCACAACATTCATATAAGTGCATGTTTTTCTAAATTTATATTACAAAAATAATTTGTATATTTTCATAAACTATAGAAGTTTCAAGCTGGTGATTCATTTCTTTTTGCACCAATGTTTTTAACTGGGGCATTCTCAGCAGAAAGCATTTAAAACACTAGGCCACTTCATCTAACATCAAACTTCCATCAATATACGTTGATAAGCAACATGTGCAATGTGCATTACAACTTTATTAATGCAACTTTAGTTATATGTATTAGTATTGGCTTGCACATAAGTTTTCCTTATCTCAAGTGTTAAAGCACGCTTTTATTGTTCTTCTACTACACTTGCCTCAGTTTCATGCAGCACTGTGTCTAACGTGTGCAAAGTGTACTTTCAGCTTTTTGTATCCTTAATTTCTGAATGCGTCATGTTTTATGAGTTTTCTACATTGTGCTTCATTAGGCCCCCTCTCATGGTGAATCAAGACATCATGTTATCTACCACATCAGATTATTGGTGTGTCTCTTTCTTCTCCTCTCTGCTAGGGCTTTTAATTCATCATTAAATTTGCATTCTGCATCCTCCGTTTCAAGATCAGCTCTTGTCCTTTTCATGATTTTTACTCTTTTGGTATCTGCAAAATGTGATTGACAATATCAGCAGCATTTGCACAAAGACAACTCTACTACAGGAAAATGGGCATTGCAAATCCCTTTCCTAAATTTCCCATCCAGTTGCTAACATTTGATAATTCCTTACCTAGGATTTTTCAAACACCATCCGCCTTTAGGTCTTTTATGTCTTTGTTTATGTCAATAATGTTTTTAATGTAACCTTGTAAGTCTTTGATTCTGTCAGGTATGTAAGTGCAAAGGTGTTGAACTTTCAATAATCAGAAGATAACTCCCTCTTTCACGAAAAGAATATCAAGGGCAAGTAGGTTTTAAATCACCATCAATCTTATCAATATAATTTTTGCATTAACAACAGAAAAACCTCCAGTTGTACAGATGGCACGTTTATCAATAATAGTAGACAGCTTGCTAATTTTCTGAGAGTTTAATGCTACTCCTACCGAAGGTATCAGAACTCCAAATATGTCTCCTACTATTTCACTTGCACTCCCACATTTCTTTATCCCCACATTTGTCTCCACTAACTCTTCTCTAATCCGTTTGACATAATACATTTTAGGAAAATTTATTCCCATATTACACCTTCCATTTCATCCTTTCGGCAACTTGTAATATGCACTCTTCCCACAGATATAATACACTCCACGGAAAATATGATTTACTCCTTCTAAATATCTTCCCCAGTTTTCATACAATTCAAATGTATGTTCCCATTTACTAAATTCAACAAAAACAGTGTTAATGTTTGATTTCTTTCTGTATATACAAAGTTTGCCTTTCTGTTGCCAGTTGAAAGCTAATGAAACCATTCAATCTATGATTCTGTTTTCTTCTTGCGGTAAACTCCAAGGAGTTAATTTAGGCATTGCACTATTATTATTTATTTCATGGTCTCGTCTACTTTCCACTAAATCTATCCATTCTTTTCAGTTCTCACTAATGTACATGTTAAGTTATTTCTAAGTGCATAAGCCATGTCTAAAGATTGCGTTGGTCTAAATATGTAACCCATAGTCTCAATTGTTGAAACTGCAGGATGCAGATTCAGATATCTATTTAAAGAAATTTCAGAAAAGATCTAATTTTGTTTAGAGTAATAATATAGCAATTCATCAGTACCATAGTATAAACTAGCTAACTCACTGCAAGGAACTCCATGTGTTAAAGGTAAGCTATGATAGGTTATGCCCTCAGCAACTTATGAAGGTATTTGCATACAAACATAGCAATCACCAGCATCCATAGTATTTACATATTCGTTGAGCAAAATAGCAAAAACATTTGAGCTATAATATATTATTGTGTAAAGAATCGTCATTCATGTCAACAGAATTGAAAACATTTCTTTCAGTGGCTCCAGAAGTAATAATACGTTTAAAATCTTTCAAAGAAACATAATGTGGCAGATGTAAGATACTAAGTATTGCAATTAATATCAAGACAGCAAGAGAAAGAATCACAATACACATTTGCATTTGCAAGAGATTCTAGCGTTGGACCACATGGTGACTCAAGATTCAGACTGTTTAACTAAACAAAAATCAAAAAATACAGCAATTCAGCAAAGTCTCAGAACAAAATAAAAATATGGCAAAGCCCAAAATCTTCTCAAATAAGGAAAGACTCTCATATCCTCTTCATTGATTAGTAGATTCAGGAAACACTGCGTCAGTCCATGAGTTGGTACATCCAAATTAAAATTCAAATCAATAACACAGTTCTCTTCAGGAAGTTCAGGTGGACACGTATTAATAGCACAAAACTAATAGAATGGCTGTCCCCACTTAGTAGCAGCCAAATAAGTCAATTCAGGAGATGTGTACCTTAGACTTGGTACCTTTGCTGCTCTTTTTGATCTCCTCACAGTTGTTTGCTCATCATTTGTGTCACTTTGATCTGATGGTTCAGAGCTTTCAGGAATAGTTGGTGGTACTCGTCCTGTGGTCAGTTAGCTTCTCAGGATCTCACCTATTCTGGGGCGGTTGTCTCCGGGCACAGCTCACTTTCTTACTGCACTAGGTCCTTTGTTGGGGGTCTGTATCTCTTGTAGTCAACTCCCTTGACTGTAACCCTTTGGAACCTGATTCTCTCGGAACCCCCTCAGGCCAAAGGAATGCTGTGCCAGTAACTTGTTGGCCCCCAACAGCTTGGTTAACCTGATCCCTCTGTTTCACGGTTACCACCGGTACTTCAGGAACAGGCGCTGTTGTATCATTATGGAGACTTGGGACTCTGTGAGTATGAGCTGCATGCACCCAGTTCGGGAGACCACCCACTTCACTGCGGTGTTGGTGACTAGTATCACCTGGAAAGGACCCTTCCAACAAGGTTCCAAACACATTTTTCACACGTGTTTCTTCACCATTACCCAGTCCCCCAGACTGAGGTCATGGAACTGCTCCTGTTAGATTACATTGCCAGCTTCTCTCCAACCTGGTGAGAGACAGAATGAACCACAGCAGCGAGGCCTTTGCAATTGTCCAATATAAGGTCATCTGTAATATTAACTAATGCATTAGCAGGAGCAGCTGGCAGCCTCATTACAAGTCCCATGATCACTTTGTGGGGCGGCAATCCTGTCCTCCTATCTAGAGTACTTCTTAAACTCATCAACACAAAAGGCAATGCATCTGGCCCGTTCAAAGACATAAAAGAGCATACTTTTGCCAATCTGGATTTCAATGTGTCATTGATTTGTTCCACCAACCCAGTAGCCTCTGTTGGGTAACTGCAATGAAACTTCTGCTCAAGGTGTAGTACTACAAATAACATTTTTAGAACCTCATTGTTAAAATGAGTTCCACGTTCTGACTCAAGAGAAGCTGGAAATCCGAATCTCAAATTCAATTCCTGTAACCGCAATTTTGCCACAGTCAAATATCATTGCTAAGAGTAGGATAGGCTTCAACCCATTTTGAGAAAATGCACACAATGACCACAACATATATTAAGCCGTTGCAAAGTGGCATCTTTATGAAGTCCATTTGCATTCGTCCTGTGACATCGGATGTATTTTTCAAGATCTCTTCAGTAAATGTGTGCACATGCAAAGCACAATATCTTGCCTTCTCATCTGCATAACAGTTGCCAACTGTGACACAGTCGTTACTCTGTTAGCGAGGAAGAAATTTCACAACAGCAATTTGGGCAGGTAATTGCAAGGACTGCAAAAAGTTCCTCATGGACTCCCCATTTCTTATGGGTGAACAAGAGGATGTCATGAACCCATGCTGTGACCACAATTGCCGAAAGTCATGCACGACTCCAAAGCCATACTGGCTATCAGTGTAAATTGTAACTAGAAGCTGTTTTGAAATGGGACATGCTATGTGCTCTGCAACTTCTACGGAGAGCACTCTTTGCAACCATGCAGCTTCCCTAACAGCTCCCACTATACAAACAGTGTACACAGCTTTCACATTTCCTTCAATGTCTCTCAAACAGGAACCATCAACAAACAATACATGATCATATTCAGACAGAGGCTCGCCACAACTCGTCACATCCAAGCAATCATGCTCAGCTTAATCAATCATGTTCTTATTTCCAGGCAATGCCATCAAAGTAGCCAGGTTCAACACTGTACATCCCTTCAGAGTTACATTTTCTGCACCCAACAAAATCTGCTCATATTTAGTCAGATGACTATTGGTCAGATACATTGTCTGCATACGAGTCAAGAGTATCTCCACTGAATGGGGCATGAATACTGTCAGTGGGTGACCCATGATAATACTTTCACACTGCTCAGGACTCACACACGTAGATGCAACTGCTTTCAAACATCCAGGGAAAGCAGCTGCAACAAGGTCAAGGGTCGCCAAGAAGTAGGTGATAGGCCTGTGATTGCTTCCATGCATTTGTGTCAGCATGGAAAGAGTGCAGCCTTCTTTCTCACTGCAGAATAACACAAAGTATTTATTATAATCACGCATTTCCAAATCTGGTGCCCTGCAAAGGCATTTTCACAGCTTTGTGGCGGCAGTCATGCAATTGTCATCCCAGGGTACTGGATCAGGCACATATGTGTGTGTCAACCTCTGAAGAGGTTCTGCTGTCAAGGAAAAATTCAGAATCCACTGTCTTTAATAGCCCATCATTCCCAAAAACATGCAGACTTTCTATTGGGTAGCTGGAGTATTCATGTTAAGAATTGCTGAGATTCTTTCTTGTGACACTTTCCTTGCTCCTATCTCAATGTGATGTCCTAAGTAGGCCAAAATTCCGCGGTCCGCGGCTTCGCAGAATTATTTGCTTGTTCGCGTTCTCAAAATGCGTGTTCGCGAGATATTGCCCCCGAGCATGCAAACAGCATTCGCGAACAGGAAAAAAGCGTCATGAACAAGCAATTTCGTGTGTTCGTGGAATTTCTGCGTGCTCGCGGAGATTTTTTACCATTTCGCAGGGCTTTGCATAGCGCGACTACACAAATTTCGCCCACCCCTAGCCCTGAGTACAGAACTTAAGTTTTGCAAAACTGTAACTTAGTCGGAAAAACGTTGCCTCTATTTTCCTGCAAGATGATTCAAAAAGGCAATAGTGTTAGTTTTGCAAGCTTCTCTCATAGTTGATGCCAACAAGGTCGTCAATGTAGTGGACCAACACTGAGTAATTCGGCATTTCCAGAGATTCGAGATTCTTTTAGAGTATCTGATTAAAGGTTGAGGGGATTTCTGTATACCCCTGTGGGACTATGCACCAAGCTAAAACATACTGCCAAAACAGAAAGTGAATAATATTGGCTATCGACATGCAATGGAATGTAAAAGAAGGCCTGGCACAAGTCAATGACTGAAAACCATTTGGTCTGACATGGAATCTCAAATAAAATCGCAGCTGGATTTGGTACCACAGATCAACATGGAACAACAATGGCATTTACCTTGCGCAAACCCTGCACAGTGTGATACTTGCCATTTGGCTTCTACAGAGCCATAATAGGAGAGTTACACGGACTTCCCAATATCTCCTTCAGAATCCCTTGTTCAATCATTGAGTTTATCAAAGTAGTAATTTCAACAATGGTATCTGGAGACAAATTGTATTGTGGGAATCTTGGAAACTCTGCATTTGGTTTAATTGTGATTTGTACTGGGTCGACACCTTTGATTAGTCCGATATCTTTATCTGTAAAGTCCCAGACTTCAGGTAACACTGTATCTTTCAGTTCTTTGTGCAAAACTTCACACGTCAGGTGAAGATATATCCCTACATCTGATTTCTGTTGGGAAAGTTTGAAAACAACATCCTTATCTTTCATATTGAACTAAATTCCTCTGGGTGTGCTATAAATTGAGCAATTAAATTTGCAAATTAAATCTTATCCAAGCAAGTTCATTGGACTTGTGTCACACACCACAAAACGATGACGATTCTCGAAGGATCCCGTTTTAATAGTAACTGGCTCTGAGATTGGATAGACAACCTTTTATTCATAACTCCTATAACTGGATATTTTCACCTGAGAAGGGTAGGATTCGAACCTTTGCTGTTCTTACAATAGAGCAGGTAACACCAGTGTTGACAAGGAATGAGATAGGATTCCTATCCACTTCTCCATCCACATAAGGACCCTTCTACTTCTAGGGCTGAGCTGTGCAGGCTGTCATCCTCTCCCCTCAAGCACTGTCATGCTAACCGGTCCTGGTCACTGTCATCCAATTCAATCAAATATTCCTGAGCTACAATCTGATTTTGGTAAGAATTTTGATTCACATTGTATCTTTGTACCTGAACATTCTGTTGGGGAATGATAGCTTGGGGAATTTGCATTTGTGTGATACATTAGAATTCTGCATTCTCTGTCCTTGAATTTTTGAGTTTGTTCCATGTTATTCCCTTGAGTCTGTGAGTAATCCAGATTCTGCATCTGATTCTCCATATTAATCAAAACTTATATTCGCATCTCCAATGTCCAAGCTTTCGTCACACATGACATGCATTTGTCTTTTTCAAAAGCGACACCTCAGTGTCAGTTCTTGGATGTACAGGAATACCATGACCTCTACCTTGCGATGGGAAATTCTTCTGCTGAAAACCATTAACACCCTGCATCATCAGAACTTGATTATAAGCTCTCTATACCTATCCTGTGTTCTTAAAACCCATCTGATTTTGACCTTTCTGCATCACCTTTATCTGTGCAATCATTAATTTCTCCTTAAATTTCTTGTGTCTCATCTAGTATTGGCTGCATAATATTTTGTAAATCGCAAAATTTAATTCACTGATTTACTCTGCCTTCAAAGTATCTGCTGTCGAATCATGTTAGAAATCTCAGGTCTCAAACCCATAACAAACTTGAAAACAAATTGTTCCACATATTTTTCTGAATAGTGTCTGATACACTACACTGTTTGAATACCTGTACCAATCTCTCATAAAACGCATGTACTGATTCTTTCAGGTCTTGGGTCGTCCTGTCAATCGGAATTCAATCAATTTCTTTAGAGGAAATTTTAGTCTTCAGGTGAGTTATCACCGGTTGGTATTTCCTCATTGCCTCTGGAGATGGTGCACCTGTTCTGGAATACCTTTCTCGTTTTCCCTCTAGCCAATCCAGTGTAATCTTATAATCGGCCCACAAATCTTCTGGAACCACAATTTCAAATAAAGTATTCAAAGCAATCCACAAGACCTTTGAAATTTTCACAAACCATTCTACTTGTCTGGACCATTACACTGGCTTTTCTATCAATTTAGGGAAATCATATGTAAAGGATAAAATATCTTGTCTATTCCATGGTACATGAACATAACCAGGCAGGTTCTTCTCTCATAGGGAGCATTCGTACATCTCCTACACTGCCACCAAAAGCGTCATGTGGTGACTGCACTCAAACCATTTTGTTTCCTTCTTTTTCACCCATCTGTCTTCCCAGTTCTCTCTTTCTTCCCATGTTTTGATTAATGCCATTAGCTCTTTTATCTGTAATTTCTTTCCTAGTGCTTTCATGTTCTCAATGTCTTTGTCAGTAAAGTCCATCCTATGAGATTTCTGCAAAATCTTTGAATTTCGCATATCTATACCATATTTCTGAGCCAATTCTAACAATCTCTCATAAGTCATATTTGCTCCATGTGTAACGTTTTTACAGAGAAACAATAGTTCCTTGTCTTGGTAAGTCTCTAATCTTGAAGGGCTAAGTATTCCCTGAATCATTTCTTCTAATTCAAATTTTAATCGGCTCACATTTTTCTGAACTGAATTTTGAACTGAACTTGGACCTACAACCAAATCTGAAGTAGATGCCGAACCAGAAACTGAAGTTAGCAGTGGTTTCAAATTCATGGCTGAAAGTGGAACTGAAGCTGTAACCATTACTGACTTTTGATTATTTGGAGTGCTGTATCCTTTAAGAAATTCTTCAAGTTCTTGAGGAGTAATCTTTGTTTGCTGTCCTGTACTATTAACATTTAAGCTTTCATTAGTAAAACTTGTACTAGTTCCAGGTTGTACATTTACCGAAATACCAATTGGCGCAGTCATATCAGAAGCGTGATTATTCATTTCAGGAGGTCCACCCGGTTTGGAACAACGAAAAGGTGGAAACGTCTGCACGATTCTTTGCGTCTGATCAGCTTGTGTCTGATTAGGAACAACATTCACAGCGGCAGCATTATTAGTCCACATCGGGACCATGGGTGTGTGAATCAGTGATTTTACTGTCAGATCTGAAGAACTCCCATGTATTGTATTTACTCCAGTCCAGTAGGTACAGTCAAATTGTGAACCATATTTGCCAGTAACCCAAACTTGTAAAGGGGCACAACTGGTCCAATAGTAACAGGAGCAGTCAAAGCAGCTGGAGCAATTGGATCAATCAGGTTTATAGGAGCTGGCATTTTTATCATCCCACTCACAAGAGAAATAAGCATAAGCTCCCTCGGTACTTCAGGCATCAAGGGAGCAGTTGGTCCCCAAGGTGTACTCATTTGCATCAAATCTCTACTCAGTGGCTCTTTATAAGGTGGTGTGTGATTTAGTAATAAATCTTTCAAACATTCGCCATCTATGTCACTTTCTTCTCCTGTTTTAGTTTTGCCTGTCTCTAAATGCTTCATTTTCTCCTTTCTCTTGCCCTTAGCTTCTTCCTCAACCTCTAACACCAGATACAATTGTGTTCTGTGTATTATATCTGCTCTCCACATTTTCTATTGAGGATCCTACCCAGCTTCTGCGTAATGATCCATAGTTCGCCTATACTTCCCTTGGTACTTCTCTTTGTCTTTCTGTTCAGCAATATGCTCCCAGGTATTTAAAGCCTCAAGAACAGTGGGTCTAACAGGATCTCTCCTCTTGTATGTTCTTTTCCTTATATTTTCTAAAATACTCAAATTAAATGTCCCCTAGCAAGGGAACTGTAAGTCCTCATTCTTTTCAGTAAGTGTGTGCCAAAACATGAGCCACAGACATGGGTGTAACCTCTATCTTTGTTTTGCCAAATACGGTGTCATCTTTCGTTACTAAATTTAACAATAACTTTAAAAATTTCATTTTTATTAAATTGTTTTCACAAACGATTTCCGTAAATCCAGGAAATATTATTCTCCCACAATCCACCTGTTCTGCAACCTCAACCAATGACTGTGCAATTCTTATGACGTAGTCAACCAATTCTAGAGTTGTTTTACACTAACGGACCAATCACAGTACGGCACACTGTGACATCAATCTTGCTCCTTGCAATAGCTCACCTTCTTTTTAAAAAAAACTTTATTTACCAGTTTCAATAATCAGCACAATATCATTACCAGCTCAAAATTCAATAAAATTTGCATCAGTACACAGTATTCAACAGATGTATCTGTTACACATGAGACAGAGCTCTGAAAGACTTCTTTGATCCTGGCTCAACATCACATTTTCTATAGAGTAAGTCACCCTGATTAAGTACAGTCTCGCCATCATATTCTTGTATTGCAGTGAAATCACATTTCAGGAGTCGTGTTCCCGTTAAATTGGCGTACCCCAGTTGGGTGTGTGAAAAAACAGTGATTCAGAATTTAGCCAATACCCGCAGGCACAATCCCGCTATTAGGCCGCATGTGAGATTGTGATTTGTCTTGGCTGTGTATTGTTTAAAGGACCCCAGATATCCCGGGGACAGGATTTACTGGGCACTGTGGACGCATAGAGATCATAATTGTATTGGCAATATGCAAGACTGTGCAGCCAGTCCTTGCGCTGCGGTACCGCCCTCCGCCCCCATTTAAGTGCAATCTCCCTTTTTGCCAGGAGCAGCCTCAGCGCTGTGAACTTCCGGACCGGTTTGGGGATGTTAAGAACGTATCCTAGTAAAGCTATGGCCGGTGCGGGGTCTATATCAAAACCAACATGTCCCCCAATGTGTGGAATATTTCTTCCCAGAATCTGCCTACGTTGGGACAAGTGCAAGCCAGGTGCGCAAAGTCTGCATGTGGGGCCCTACATTTAGGGCAGCAGTGGTGCCTGTCCGGGTCTATTTTGTGTGTCATTTCGGGTGTGATGTAGATTCACCGTAGAAATTTGACATGGAGAAGCTTATGTCTGCTATTCAAGGACACCCCCTTAGTTTGTAAACAGCACACGGCCCATTGATCATTAGACATAAGGTGGCCCAGATCTGCCTCCCACGAGGCCGTATCTTGGTGTCGTGGACTGGTACCAAGAAGGCCCTGTATAATTTAGAAACCAAACGGTCCCCTGTGCAGTATTATGGACAGGGGGGTTAGAGAGTCGGGTTCAATGGGAAAGCCGCAGATCCTGGCTTTTAAAGCTGCTCGCATGTGGGCACGCACAAACCTATCCATAAATGAAGCCTCTGGAAATGTGACCCTGTCAGAGATCGAGAAAACTCGGCCTTCTATATAAAGATCTCCTATTTATTTCACGTCAAACCTATTAAGTGTGCGTTGCACTGTCCTTTCCCCTGTAATTGGAATCCATCGCTGATTTGGGAGCGGCAGGCTCAGGGAGTACATATTAGGAGATCCCAGCACCCTGAGCAGTTTTCTCCAGGCCCAACTGGTAGTGGATACCGTCTGGATGTCTAGTGGATCACGCGGGAACCCTGGCAGTAGCGCCGTGCTTAAGGAGTCCAGGAGGACAAGATCTGCTTCAAGCTTCAGATAGGGTATTCTAGTTTCAGGGTGAAACCAGGAATGTGCATTTTCACATTGAACAATCAAATAGTATAACTGAGAGTTAGGGACTCCCAATCCTCTCCTGTGATATTGGAGAGTCATGACCTCCCTGCGGACCCTGGGGCATTTTCCCCTCCAAGTCAGCCAAATAAGGTGGGTGTTAATGGACTTGAAGAACCGGTTCATGAGAGGGATGGGTATGTTATTGAATAAATACAAGAACTTCGGCAGGACAATCATCTTAATTAGTGCTACACGCCCAGTTATTGAAAGCGGAAGCCTAATCCACCTCTCCACCTGCTGCTCCAAATTGTCTATTGCCGCCCCATAATTCAATAATAATGTCTCATTTGTGTTTAAGTGTATGTTTATCCCTAAATATTTAACAGAATCAGAGCACCAGGTGAGTGGATACTCACATTCCCATTGGACGGTAGCAGTGGTAAGGGGGAATATCACAGACTTGTGCCAATTCATACCGAGACCCGAGAATCTGCCAAACCTAACTATTTCTCCGACCAAGGGGGCCAAATTAATTTGGGGGTCCCTAACATATAATATAAAGCCATCTGCATAGAGTGACACCAATAGAGGCCCAGTGGTGAACTGGAGCCCCCTATGGAGATGGCGTTCCTGAAAATGTCTAATGAGTGGGTCCATTGCCAATATGAAAAGTAGTGGAGACAGAGGGCAGCCATGCCAAGAGCGTCGAGATAATGTAAAGGAGCGGGAGAGCGTTCCATTTAAATGCAGTAGAGTGGAGGGAGGCGAGTAGAGCAATGCGGTTAGGTTGATGAATCCAAAGGGCATGCCCAGCCGGCGCATAACCATCCATATAAAGGGCCACTCAAGAGAATCAAAAGCTTTCTCACATCTAAAAGCACAGCCACTGCCGGAACTGCCAAATTGATGCGGTGGAGGACTGCGAAGGTTCAGGGAGGTAGATCTGTGGGGGACAAATCCGGACTGGACTGGGGATATTATTTTATATAACAGCAGGGCAAGACTAACTGAAATCATTTTAGCCAGAATTTTATAATCAAAGTTTAACAATGATAGTGGCCGATATGTTCCGCATTGCAAGGGGTCTTTACCGGGCTTGGGCAACAGCACGATAACCGCCTCCCTTAGCGTCAGCAAATTACTTTCTCAGGATTCATGGTAGACCTCCAAAAGTTTAGGGGCTAGTATGTCTTTGTAACGTTTGTAAAAATTGCCTGTGAAGCCATCTAGGCCAGGCGCGGAGTACCGTTTAAAGAGTCTATTGCATCTGTTATCTCATCCAGTGAGATAAGCTCAGCAAGGAAATCTTGCATGTATTTGTCCATATATACAAGCGCGATCTCATTAAAATAGTCTCTGCGCGCGTCATGGGAATGCTTAATCTTAGAGGTGTAAAGGTCCTCATAATAGTGTGTCTCGAATATCAAACGTATCCATTAATGGGAGTCCTGAATTTGAGTTGAGAGCCGTGAAGTATGATTTAGAGCATGGTGATCTCAGTAGCTGTGCCAGCGTGCACCCTGGACTTTCACCCTCCCCATACTTGCGTGCAACCGCATATTTACTGATGAAGTGGGTTTCCCTTTCCGCAGCTTTTTGAAAGTCTAGTAGCAGTCCCAATTGGCACCTTTTGCCATCGGCGGCGTCTGGGGTGTCTAGCATGGAGGCCTCCAAGGGGGTAAGTTGCTGCTCTATGTCAGCCAAAGTTAGTTTTTCTCAAGTCCGTCAGTATACCTGCATGTTTAGAGATGATTACACCCCTGTTGTAAGCCTTGAAGGCTTGCCAAAGTGTCGCCCACGTGTTTACTGACCATGTATTCAGTTCAAAATAGTCTTCAATTGCCTTCCTGATGTCATTGTTGAACAATTCATCATTTAACGCCCTGCTTGGAAACCGCCACTGGCGCTCATGTCCCTATGGTCTGGGAATGCGAAGTTTTAGCAAAATGGGAGAGTAGTCAGAATAGGTGCGAGGGAGGATCTGCAATTTGTTTTGCCGTGTGTGAGGGATCGGAGCAAGCAACCAGAAATCCAGTCTGGTCCAAGTATCGTGTTGGGATGAAGAGTGGGTGTAACCCGGGGTTGTTGGATTGTGTACCCTCCAGGTATCAGTGAGCTGGAATGTCTTGCATCTATCCATCAGAGCCTTGCGGGCCTGTGGTTTCGTATCTGCTGTCCTAGAGGAACAGTCTATGTTACCATCTATAAGTAAATTGAAATCCCCACCCATTATCACATTGTCAGTACTCATATGTACAATGTGAGTGTCTAGTTCCTGGAAAAATTCAGAGCTGTCGACATTCGGAGCGTAAACACATACTAGACTAACCATGTGACCCATCAGTTTCCCTTCAATTATTATGTAACACCCCTCCTGATCAGTATGGCAGCAAGTCAGTGAGAAAGGAAGACTGTTGTGGATAAGTATTTCTGTGCCCTGAGCATAGGTGCTGTAATTTGATAAAAATCGGTGCGCACCCCAGCCGGCTGCAAACCGTGTGTTGTCGGACTTCAGTAAATGTGTCTCCTGTATGAAAGCGATGTCTACTTTGTGCCGTTGTAAGTAATGGACAATGGCTCTGCATTTTTTTAGGGTTATTTAGTCTCCTAACATTCCAGGTGACGAAAGACAGATGTGAATGGGTATCTAAGTCAGGGGCTGTAGTAATGTGTGACGTGCAGTGTAATCATTAATGCGAATTAATGTAATGCAAATCGCTTATAATGCTGTGGCTAGAGCTGGTAAAGGAGCAACATCTAACAAGTCGTGAATTTCTACCACCCCCTCCTAGCCTCACGTCCCAGTACGTAAGGCAATAACCCAAGGAACAATAACCTAATGCATCCTGGAAATTCCCTATTCAGAAAAAACAGGGTCAATGATTGACGCATTTGAATATGAAAATTCATCAATGTGCTACGCACCTAGGGGGGAAGCAACGCTCCAAGTGGGCCCAGCATTACATAAACAATAAAATAAAAATCCGGTCATGCTGTCTAAGTTCTTCAGTTGACAAAACTATACGGCATGTATTCAGATTATATCAGTACTATAGCAAGATTCATTAACGAGAGAAGTGTTCTACGCTGGCCACTGAGCCACTGAGCCACTGTGCGAAGGGGATGAATCTGGACCGCCATCTCTCTGTTGGTTATCCGCTCCCTTGTATGATTTACAGAAGGCTTGAACGTCCGTAGGGTTGTTGAAAATGCAGAATCTCCCACTGACGTCGACCCACAGCCTTGCCGGGTACAGCATGCCATACCTAAGACCCAGATTCCACAGTGTGGCCTTGACCCCGGTGAATTTGCGGCGTGCATCTTGGACCATAATGTAAAGTCTGGAAAAAAGCACACAGCGGAGCCCTGCCAGGTGATCACTCCTCGCTCTCTAGCCAAAAGCAAAGCAGTGTCCCTGTAGCGGAAGTTCATTATGCATAGACAAGCAGCGATTCCACAAAGGTGTCCATTCTGCCCGTGTTTGTCGATTCCGGAACTCCAATTATGCGGAGGTTATTGTGACGACTACGTGCCTCCAAATCTTCGTTTTTGATGGCAATGTCTTTTAGGATTTTCTCCATACGGTCCAATCGTTTCGTTGATTGAGCGGTGCCATCTTCGAGATCTGATAAACGACCTTCCGCCGTGTCAATTCGCCGTTCATGAATGTCCAACTTGCCCCCAAAGGAGTCCAGGCGCTCTTCGAGCGTGTCTAATCTGGTATCGATCGACTTGAATCTGGCCTTGAGTTCCGCAAGAAGATCGGAGTAAGATGCAGCCGTGCCCGGAACCGCAGCCGGGCCTTGAGCGCTTTCTGCCATTGCGACGCTAGATTCCTGTAGTTTGTCTGCGGCAGCTGGGAAAGACAGCATTCGCTGCTTTGGGTATTTTTTGCCCATATCTGTGAGTCCAAAGCTAGAGGAATCGTCACCACTCACTGTAGCGACACCACAGGATGAAGAGGGCACGAGTGTGTTGATTAGATGGAGGGACAGATTAAGGAAGTAGCTGTCAACCTGCAATAAGCCAAGCGAGGGTGGAGCGTCACACAAAGTTGCGGAGCGGTAGCAGCTCTCAAAACAAGCCCCAGGTACACTTATCAGCTATAGTGAATCACATGTCCATGAGTAGATCTGCCCTCTAAGTGGAATGAAGAAGCTGTGCCGCTCGCAGGGGAGACAAGCGGTAATCAGAATGGTGAGGGCAGAGGAGATCAGTTGTCCCGCACTTCTAGAGACAGTCACGTTGTTAGGAAGCCAGTTACCACCAAGATCATGAGCTATCTTCCTCCCCTGCCCAGTGTGTCAGATTCGGGACCAGCAGGCTGATCCGTGGCATGATCACATTGCATTTCCCACTAGCAGCGCTGAGGAAGTAAAGCAACGCTCCGGTTTTGCTGTCTCTGTTGGGATTCTTCGTTCTCCTTGCACGCTGTGCAATATGGGGCATTCCGAGGCTGCGGTGAGTCTATCCCACCCCCTCAGTCCCCAAGCACAGCCGGACTGCTGCCACCCTGGCTCACCCAAGGCCCCTGGCACCCCGGCGGCCTACGGGAGCATCAGCAGCAGAAGGCACGGCCCAAAAGACTGCTGGTGAAATAAGGGGAGGCGCGCTGCATTGGCCGTTTGATGAGGGGACTATGGCGGGGGGGGGAAGTCCGGGTGACTCACTCACCGCATGTCCCAGTCATCGGTGGGATCGCTCCAGTGGCGGCAGCGGGATCACTTAGGCCTCAGTAGTCCGGGATGTAGGCCGTAACAGGCCCCGCATCCTGCAGCACCAGAGCCGACACTCGTGCACCAGCTGCAATTTTCTAGGACCCAAACGGCTCCACCGCTTCTCCGGCAGGTAGGGATGGACAGCCTTGCGTTTTTGGATCCTTCAGCCAGTCATAACTGCTCGACAGCCGGATTGGTGCTGGGTTGCCAATCAGAGCTTCACAGCCACGCAGCCATCTTGGTCCGCGGCATGGCTCCGCCCCCACAGCTCACCTTCTTTCACAATTTCTCCTATGCGTTTTTCTCTAAGCCACATGGCAATACAATGCAAGCAACAAATAAAACTGTCTGCTCCACTAAAGGATATTCACTCTTACAAGGTAACTAAACTTTCAAAACTCATTTGCTGTAAATGAGACCTCAACCAGCGGGATTTCACCTTTAAGTGAAATAGTAAGTCCCTCTGCACCTGAGATCAACTATACCAATTGTTTACCACTAACTCACAAGAGAAGCCTTACCAACGTGTTGTCGATGACGTCTCATGACCAACACAATAAATCAGCAGGCAACTTACTCAGTGTCTTCTACACTGAGGCAACAATAGGTAAATATCTCAAGATCTTAGTCTATGACAGACCCGTTTAGAACTTCAACTCTGCACAAAGCATCACAATTATACATGTGGGTCCATATTCTCAAGGAGCTATCGCTGAGTTATTGGCACTTTAGCGCAGCCAAAATCGCAATAAATTTATCACCCCATTTACAAGCTGGTGCCAACAGCCCATATCACCAGTTTACCTGCGATAGCAGCAGCAAAAAACATTGCCACAGATGACCCAGGCAACTGTCACTAATGAGATACAGAGTAGGCGTTTCCGAGCAAAAAGCCACAACACCACTTCGCAACATTCTCAACAACCAGCAACATCGGCGATACGACCACAAAACATGCGATAAGGCGCGTTAGCAGCAGGAAAATAACACCTGCTCTGACCTGGTGTAAAGTCGGACGGCAGCCTGCACCACAAAAGGGAGCCCAGCCCACAGCCGCACATGAAGAACAACAGATGCCATGGAGCTACTCATCATGCAGCTCGGAGACCCAACAGGCCCACAACACTCACCGCCACCACCCCCAGGCCCGCCACCACCCCCCGGACTCCCCCGCACCACCCCCAGACCACCACAGAGGCAGCGCAGACACAGACCGCAGACCTTCAGAAAATGCACCAGCCTCACAGACATGACACTAGAGTATGTTATTGCCCACTACAGGCTCAAAAGGACAACCATCCTCCACATCCTGAACATCATTGCCCACAATAACGGTACCAACACAGCGGATAACCAACATCCCACCTCAGACAAAGCTGCTGGCGGTGCTGCACCTGTTGGCCTCTGGAACATTCCAACCAACAACCGCCAGAGTCGGAGGGGTCTCATAGCCAGCCCTATCAAAGTTCCTCAAACCTATCCTGGATGACATCATCAGCTTGGTACCCCAGTATCTATACTTCCCACACACTGCGCAGGAACAGCTGGAGACCAAGCAGGGCTTCTACGCCATAGCTGCATTCCCGCACGTGTTGGTGGCAATTGACTACACACATGTCCTACTTGTGCCCCCTGCACACAACTACCGCAACAGAAAGCACACGCATTCCATCAATGTGCAGGCAATAGTGGACCACTGGGGACTCTTCACCAATGTCATTGCTAACTACCCAGGCAATGTGCACGACTACATCTTCTGACAGTTCATCATCAACCGGCGCTTCCAGGATGGCACCTACGGAAATGCTCTGCTCGTTGGTAAGTACCACATGAACACACCACACACCTCAACTCCACAATCATGCAACTCACAACTCTGGCAATGCTCACGTTACAAACTCACATACAACATGCTAAACAACATGCTCACCTACCAGACACGACAGCACAACTTACTTTGGGAACCTAGGCTAGCCATGTACACAATCCATCCACGGCATGGCACCTCAGCCACACAATAGTAGATTGTGGGGAGAGGTGCGAAGGAGGCAAGTGACCCATCAATAACCATGTACACAATGCCAAGTGTGGCATGAATGTGATGGCCAGACTGCAGTATGCAGACAACACACATATCCATGTTGACACATGCCGCTGGTGTATGGAGTGTAGTGGACAGTGGACGCAACCATGTCACCATAGCCAGTGGGGAAGATCATGAAAATTTATCTTGTTACGTACCCCCTGTAAGCGTGAGCAGAGTGGGCTGACCCGGCGTACGCCAGGCCAGCGTTGGCTCACCTTCCCGCAGCATATTGTCTGAAAGGGGGTACAGTAATTCCAATCTCCCGTGTGGAGATACACTCCAGTTCGAAGCCCACACTCATCTGTGCAGCGTTCTCGGTGCTGCGTCGAGGGGGTCGTTTGCATTAGCGGGTCATGCCTGCCGCCTCTCTGACTGTCCGGTTGTCTCCAGTCTCCCCTCCCGCCACCGCACCTCATCCATCTACCAGCGGCCACAGTGAGGAGGGGGGGGGGTCCAGGGGCATCGGGACTACAGATCCCAGACGACCTAGCGGCCACACGCATTTCCGGTGCCAGGAGACGAGCAAGGAGGAACTCAGCCGTCAGCACCGGGCGAAGAGGCCGGAGGAGGCTGGGCCCTGTACCATGCAACCACAGCCGGAAACTAACAGCGATATGTAAGGAGGGCGCCCTGTTTGGATATAAGTACCAATTGTGGTCTTCAGCTGCCAGCCGTACATTAATTATTAGGTCTTATTGTGACATTGTGATCTCACTTCATGGCTAAATCCATTGCTAAAGGGTGCGGGGGGCTGGGTCCTTGGACGCTTATTTAAAACGAGCAGAGACCGCTGTGGCAAAAGAAATCGAGCTTGTGGAATGAAGGTTATCTCTGGACCCATCTTCTCAAACCCTCCCTCCAAGTTTTAACATAGATGTGCCTAAGACAATTGCCCCGTCCCTGGCCCTCCCAGTTTGCCCAGCCTCAAATGGAGCGGTGTTAGACCTGAGTCTGTCTATCACGGCGGAGGCATCCCCCTAGCCTAGTGTACCATCTTCTTCTGTAGTAACTTGTACTAGACAGCTTTGATCGGCTGGAGGTAAATCTCTGACTGGGAAAAGAAAGGCCAGTAATGTGCCCAGGGGCAGCAGGCAACAGGCGAAACAACCCAGGAATAGTATAAATTCTGTGACTGGGCCTGATGTTTATGTTGAAAATGTTTCAAATTACGGTATAGATGGGAGGGCAATGGGGGGTTTATCTCATGAGGATGCAAATTTAGAAAATGTTTTGGGGGGGAAAATGTCGGAGTTTATCAAGGCCATGAAAGAATGTTTAGGGGTACTCATTTCACCGGTTATGGTGAAATTAGAGCAAATAGAGGGCAGATTAACTACCATTGAAAAGCATATTGCTGGTCAAAAAGTGTCAGTGCAGGGTTCAATGCCTCTCAAGGAGCACTCCGCGAGAGCCGTTGCTACCACAGTAATTAACCGGACTGACCCGATGTTGACTATAGCAACCCAAGTATCTCCGGTACCCCATGTAGCAGCGTCGATTACGCCGCCCATAGCTGTAGGAGTGGGAGTAACTCAGGGGGTAAAGAAGGGTCCTAGAGGACCAAAGGGGAAAATTAGCCCCCCAGTGCAGAGGTACCCGCGAGAAAGAGCATTGCACCTCCCCCCAGAAGCATGTCCCTATACAGTGATTTTGGCAAACATTCCGAAAATGCAGGAGGGAAAAGAGGAACACTGGAGTACCCTTAAAAACAGAGCCTTACATTACCAAAACAGTGTTAGGGGATCACCTGTTTAAGAACTTTAAAATGGTGAGGAGGGTACCCTGGATGGGTAAAACTAATAAGTCTCTCAAGGGGGATTGCGCGGTGGTAAGTTTTAGCTGCCCTATACTGGTGGACCACATTCTTAAGCAGGCCGGATCAGCAAGGATCCATTTTGACTCTGTAAATGTACTCCCACTTAGGTTTTTCTACCCCCCAGTCAACACTGGGTTAAATAGTGAGACAGGACATAGATTACAACTGGTCTACCCGACTAGTACAGTGGCCCTGACAAATAGATATGAGGCACTAAGCTCACTAAATGCAAATGATTGACTTGGGGATGGTGACAGTGTAGAACTGGGAATAATCCTCTCAGTGGATGGATGTATGGTGTGTCCGACCACGGATTCGGGAATAAAATGTGTTGACCGTGGTTTAATGGTAAATTGTGCCACACCTACCAGTGATATAGTCGAAAATATTTTGCCCAGGGAAGGGGACAATATGAGAAACAGGTCTGTTTTAAGCTTTACACTAATGGGGGAATCCGCAGGGCGGAAAGGTGGTTTCGGGAGTCCCACAGTGGAACATGAGGACGGTGACTCACCAGTGTGTGACAGATTGCCAACAGGGAATCAGGATCCCAAAGAATTAAGTCTCGCAGTATCTGAGAACAAGATGGCAATCTTATCCTGGAATAATGCCGGACTAAGATCCAAAAGAGGGGATACCAACTGGGAGGCTTTTCTTGTTGCCCATCATGTTAAAGCTTTACAGGAAATGTGGGAAGCTAAAGAAGGTTATTACCTGGATGGTTATCAATCGTTCATTAAATTTGCAACTCCTTCCACAATGGGGAGATCCAGGGGTGGACTTCTGTTGTTATTCAGTCTGAAACTACTATACAAAGCTGTATTAGTAGTGACAAGTTCCCCAAACATTTTAGCAGTAAGATTGGAGGGTGATAACTTGCCTACTATTTTAGTGGTAAATGTTTATAATTCCTTCACCAGGAATGATGAATTAGAACATCTATTAGCATTATCAGGGTTCCTGTATGATTATGATGAACACAACAATTCCTTTTATTATTTGTTAGTGCTTGGGGATTTTAATATTCATGTTTGTCTCATGCAATGTTTACAGAATTTGGATTTTGAGGAAGACCCACTCGGGAATCTTCATTTCGAGCACACTAGGAGTGGGGTCTATCTGGAGAGTTTTTTATCGACATATTACTTGTTTGTCCCAGCACAAGGGGAAACTCAGCGCCCTGTCCCAACTTTTAATGGCCAAGGCAATGAGTCTACGATTGACTACATTTTAGTGTCATGTCTACTGAGGGACTCTCTAGGTCCTTTTAGTGTGGATCAGAGAGGCTTTAGTGATCATAATCCACTCACGTTGACTATCAATATCAGGGCACTAAATACTGAACTTGTACCATCCACTATTTTAAATTCTAATATAGTCTCCAAATGTCAAGGACGCAGGCTAAGGTGGGAGGTCATTACTCCTAGCGACTTTCTGGAAAACCTGTACATGAGTAATGCCGAGGACCTGGCAAAATGCCTAGGAGGAAATCCAGGTCCATGGGAAATTCTGGATGCTTTTAATCGCATCACAGTACAGGTAACAGTTAATTTGACTAGGAAAAGTAAAATAAGGCCCAAGAAATTGAAAAATTGGTTTAACCAAGCCTGTAGTGACACCCATATGGCCCTTTTAGAAGTGCTTAAAGAACCTGGCAAGGATGCACAGAAGGTTGCGGAGGCAAGAAGGTCTTATAAAAAGGCTATTAAAAGTAGGAAAATTAAGTTAAAAGATATGGCCTGGGAGGAACTGACCAAAGTGAGTATTCTGAAAAGCAGTTCTCAATTTTGGAAAGTGATTAACAGTCCCTTGTTTAATGAGACGGTAAACACTAATCAAGACTGCCTCATTCCACCAGATAAGTGGGTGGAGCATTACGGTGGCCTCTATGCTGGAATAAATAAATCATCTCTTGTGATTCAAAGTAAACCCACTCAGGTAGGAAAGATTAACTTCACAGAAGAGGAAGTGTTGGAGGCCATTGAGTCCACGGCACATGGGAAAGCACCCGGCCCGGATGGGGTGCCGGCAGATCTTTGTAGGGCAGATCCTCATTTGTGGGCAAAGGTTTTAACTGCTGTGTTTAACGCAGTCACCATAGTGGGCTCCCCAGTGTCCTGGGGCAAAGCAGTTATTGTTCCTATATTTAAAAAGGGTTCAAGAGAGGATCTGGCATGTTATCGGCCGATCTCTCTCCTGGACTCAGCAGCAAAAATCATGGGGAAAGTGGTCCTGGAGCGGCTGACAAACCGGTTGGAAGAGAATGCAGTCATCTCAGACTTGCAGTTCGGGTTCAGAAAAGGAAGAGCTACTGTTGGGCAATGCCTCAACTTACACCTCCTCATAGGGAAGTACACGGTCGCAAAGCAGGGGGATTTACATCTAGCCTTTATGGATCTGTCCACTGCGTTCGACCTTGTAAACCGTCAGAAACTTTGGACTGCTCTGTCTGATATAGGTCTAGATCCCATACTGATATCCTTCCTAGCCGATATTCATAAAGACACTAGTGCTGCTGTGCATTACAATGAGAACGGGAGCTTGTTGGACGCCTGGCCAGTAAATCGAGGGGTAAGGCAAGGATGTATCCTTGCTCCTCTGCTGTTCACACTTTATATAAACAAGTTGAGTGAAGCCTTAATTTCATCATGTAAGGACATCCCGAGAGTGGGCCATAAAAAGATTCCTAAGCTATTATACGCAGATGATGCTGTGTTGATAGCCAGGACGGCAAGAGGTTTACAATCACTTCTAGATTGTTTTATTAGTTTTATGGACTCTTTGGATTTGAAATCTAATTTTAAAAAATCACACGCTATGACGTTAGGCAGCAGTCGGGCGAAAAGGGCATCATTTGTCTGTAAAGGGCAGGAGCTAAGTAAAATACATGCCTTCCCATACTTGGGTATTGTCTTTGACGATAGAAGATCGTGGTAATGCAACGCTCATTGAAAAAAAAACACATTAGTGAAGGCCACAGGGGCCCTGTTGGGCTTTGCTAAACGTTTAGGTTGTAAGCCAGTACCGGCCATCATGAAAATTTATAACGCCAAATGTTTGCCCATGGTGTTGTATGGGAGTGAGGTGTGGGGCTATACTAAATCTAGTGAGATCCAAATGGCAGAAAATGTCTTTTTTAGAAAAGTCCTATCGCTCCCTCAATCTGCAGCATCCTTTAACATTCATGAAGACTTGGGCGCTGGTTATATTTCTGACCAGATTGCTGTGGCACCGGTATTAGGATGGCTTAGAATCTGGTCACAGCAAGCTCCGAATCTAAATCAACTAATTATTCAGTACTGTCTGTCCTTGGACAAGGCCATGGCTATACTATGGATCCATTATATTAAAACTCAAATGGAGTCAATGGGTAGCCTTGATTTGTTTACAAACCCTAGGGCCTTAAGTAAAACCGCGATTCAGGCAGTAAAATCTCAGTACTTAAATAGGTTGATGGTCCTAAGGGAAGAGGAGGAATTGGCAAAACCATTGATCAGAAACTTTGTTATGTTAAGCACAGGGAGAGAGATTCATCCGTACTTAACATACATAAATAAGCCATTCCATTGGTTTGTTCTGCAAAGGTTCAAACACGCCATGCTCCCATGGTTGCTATCTTTCCCCCGGGGGTATGCCAAAAGTGGGTCTTTAGGGCCTTGCCCGTATGACAACAAATCAGACCAAAATGTCCTGCATATGATCTTTTTCTGCGAGTTCTATGTACTGCAGCGAAATAAATTTATCCTGCCACTGCTAAGATGTTGTAATTTTGAACAGGTCAGACCAGCTCTGGTTTATTTACAAATGCTTGGGTCTTCTGCAATTTGTTTCGGGGTGGCGAGTAACATTATAGGGGCTGTGAGATGTCGTAAGAAAATGCTGCTACCCTAATCGCCCCCCTCTGCCTCTTCATGTCCGCAGTGTAACAGAAAGTTTTACTGTAACGACAACTGGATGCAATGATTTCTGAAATTTTTATAAAAAACAATTAATTTTCCATTGGGTGACAAACTTTTTATTGTGTTTTTGTACTTATCAATTGTATAGCACTTTACATTGTAATATATTTAGTTGTGTTAATTATGATACAGTAATGTGAATAATTGTGATACGAATTTTACTGTGTATGCTTTGATGGTTTTAAATTTTTTTTAACCGAATAAAGCCAATTTTTGACTTTGACTTTGACTAAAAAGCACGTAGCTCTGGATGTGGTCCTCTTCCGGTATGCCCAATGTCATTGCCAGGGCGGCGCCACTCATCCCGCCATGAGGCCCACGCCATTGCCGTGAGCGGTGTTGCCTGCGATCCTGTGGGACTGATGCACCCCAAGCAGCTGGTTCCCGAACCAGTCTTGCCTGCCCCTGCGCACCCAGCCCTCAATGCCCAGTTGCCGACACAGGCGTGTGTCGAAGAGGGCCCACCACGTGCAGGTGCAAGCTCCAAACCCGAGGCCCGCGACCTTGGAAACCTCCTCAGACTATCACGGCCTCCGCGACACAGGCCCGCAGTACTCCTTTCTCGTTGACGGGGCCACAAACTCTGTGCTGCTCAAGTCAGGGACCCATGATGTCTGTACCTTGTACTGCTGATTGTCTGCTCACTGTTGTGGTTTTTGCCAGCACCAACCAACTCCTGAGTGGTGGCTTACCCTACCCAACACCCATCCAGCACAGGCATCACTGGAGATGTGACCCTGTCAATAAAAGGGGCTGGGCGCACGTGCCCTTAGCCAGTCCCAGAAACTCACTCAGTGTGTCCGTGTGGTCATTATATATGCATGTGGTACCGGGGCTATTCCATAGCTCATTGTGCTGTGTACAGCGTGTGCAACCATGTCACTGCAGGCAGTGGTGTAGACCTGGGACATATAACCATGTTGCATCTTCATGTGAGCGTAAGCGGGGTGGACAGGCATACAACAGTACTGCGTAGGGGTGTGGGTCCTCCACACGTGGATCTGGATATGGTTCAGTGTAGGCCGTGCCAAAGATGTGACTGATGCGTGTGTCTCTGTTGTCGTGTCTGCGCCACCCGTCACGCAATCGACAATGATGCTATGTGGCATGTCTCCAGTGTGCATGGTCGGCCGAAGGGGTACATGGGGGAGGGCATGCCCGCTTGGGGTCCGGGATCACACATGCCAACTGTTGTCTGTGTCACTATTAGTGCAGCATGAGCCAAAGATGTACCTCAACAGCATGTCGAGTTCAGCCAGGCAGGTGCTCTACATCTGTGTCAGCACTGTCCTCTGTGATGCAGCTCATTTGCAACACTCAGTACATGTCATACAGGAATCACTGAGTCACACATATCACACACCAATGAACTAGTGAGCCTGCCATCATATCATGCAATATGTAGCTGTGACTCATGTATCTCTGCACTGTCACAAGTGACCAAAGATATGCACTTGCACTCTGTGCTTGGATGCTGACACCCCTCCGAGCCCGGAACACACAGCCCCAGAGGCAGTACAATTTGGCCCACAAACGCACCAGGGGCACCGTGGAAGGCACATTTGGTGTGTTAAAGTCACGTTTCAGGTGCCTAGACGTCACAGGTGGTAAGCTCCTGTACAGCCCAGACCTCGTATGCAAGATGATCGTTGCATGTTGTGTGTTGCACAACATATGTGTACGCAGCAAAGCCCCATGGATACGAGTGCTAGATGCACCGGACGATGATGATGAAGATGAGGCAGGTGGACCACACCCCACTGCAGCCGCAGCAGGAATAGCCCGTAGGGACTACATCATTGACAGTTTCTTCTCTGGTTGACGTCACATTGTGTGGGTCCTTCGCAGTAATGGCACAGTATGTTGACTGCCACAGGCACTGCATGTGCTAATAAAAGCATTCCGATACACATTCCCCGCGTCCATGTCACTCATCTGTACAGGCACTTCACTCAGACAAGTGTGGGTGCCACATGTTATTCTGTCAATTGAGGGATTTGTTGATGGATGGTGGGTGTGTCACCTCTGTGCAGTGCGGCTGTTTATGGTGTCACGTATTCTAACTGCCAGTTCTGTGTGTCACAGTTGTTACGGTATCCCACTCTCCGGCGTTTCCATTTTGGCTGTCATTTGTGGCCTACAGGTGACAACAGGCATTCTATTGTGCTCTGATATGTGCTGCCATGATGCAGGGATGCACCCTGTGACTCAAGTCCCACGACATGGGCAACATGTGCGTAAGGGGGAGTCACTGCCCCTACATTAGTCCGTACTTTCATTCTTGTTTGGTCATGGACATGGCACGTCGGTGTGCAGGAGCTGTTGTTTGTCCCTCTGCAATGTGAGGGGGAGACATGGTTTCACAGTGTGTACCATGTTTGTTTCCGCATTGGCGCAATTCACATACGGAATGCATGTCTATGTTCATTGTGTCTGTTTGTGGGATAATACCTATCTGATTTGGACAATGGTCATTTATTCTGCGTCACAGCTGTGGGGTTGTGCTCGCAGGTTGTCATCTCACCATCTGTTTACTCTGCTTTTATGTTGCATTTTCCCGCCAGACGCGTGGGATTTGCAGGCCGGTCGCTGGTTTTCGGTGCTTTTTGTACCGCGATTGGCCTCATCGCAGAATTTATTGCGTTCGCGTTTCGAATTTTTGCGATGGTTATCACACGTTCTTCAGAATATGCCCCGTGGACTTTAACCACTTCACTCCGCTCAACAACACACAGCCATTTTAAAAAGGAAAATCGAAATCTTAAGCAAAAGCAATAGTAATGTGCATCCCAATTAATACTGATACTACTTTGCTGCTAGTCGTTGACTCTATCCTGAGCGATACTGCATCCATCAATGCTTCTTCTTGCAGAACCAAATACTATGGACTTTTGAACTTGGGTTAAGGATATTTTGGGCACCCTAAAATCTCACTTCACTAGGCAGAACCACAGCTCTGCTACCGGGATTTCTTGCAAAAGACACATAATTGATGGACGGAATGCGGCACAAATCAAAACATTCACACCCAGTCAAGAGATCTGGGTTAAATCCATCATTCTTTTGCTCACCATGTGTTAGGAATATCGTAGGAACTACAGTGCAGGATCAGATAACCCCCCTTCCCATGAAAAAGGTTAGGGTCATTGTTAAACCCTGCATGGTGAACTTGTGGAGAAACTCAATGTAGGGTTCTCACACCACTGTAAGATGGCCGTCCCATTAATTCCCACCCCTTCTATTGGTGCAGAAAGATTCATCAGAGGATCATTGCCTCTGAAGTAAATGGAAGCACTGCAGATTGTCTAATCATATAGGGCCCATTACAGTTAGAGTAGTAAGGAGAGAAAGCGTATAGTAAATATTTTTGCCGGCAGTTAGGGTTGGACTGTTCCCATGAGGCACAGGGTCAAGACTGATTTGCATATGGCCAGGTCTAAACTGGGGTGGCATGGTGAGCAAAAGAATGATGGATTTTACCCAGATCTCTTGACTGGGGGTGAATGTTTTGATTTGTTCTGCATTCCGTCCATCAATTGTGTGTCTTTTGCTTTCTCACCCTAAGTGCACCAGGTATGCCCAGACATGGGTCCTGGGCTCACTGTGCCACTGGAATCAAGCTATCCTGGCTGAAGAGGGGTGAAACCCTGTAACCGGTCCTAGGATGCTTGTTTACGGTCCAGGAAAGACCTGGCTTGGCAGTTCAGGCTGGACTGTTCCCATGAGGCACAGGGTCAAGACTGATTTGCATATGGCCAGGTGTGAACTGGGGTGGCATGGTGAGCAAAAGAATGATGGATTTAACCCAGATCTCTTGACTGGGGTGAATGTTTTGATTTGTTCTGCATTCCATCCATCAATTGTGTGTCTTTTGCTTTCTCGCCCTAAGTGCGCCAGGTATGCCCAGACGTGGGTCCTGGGCACACTGTGCCACTGGAATCCAGCTATCTTGGCTGAAGAGGGGTGAAACCCTGAAACCAGTCCTAGGATGCTTGTTTCCGGACCAGGGAGGACCTGGCTTGGAAGTTTGGGCTGGACTGTTCTCATGAGGCACAGGGTCAAGATTGATTTGCATATGGCCAGGTGTGAACTGGGGTGGCATGGTGAGCAAAAGAATGATGGATTTAACCCAGATCTCTTGACTGGGGGTGAATGTTTTGATTTGTTCTGCATTCCGTCCATCAATTGTGTGTCTTTTGCTTTCTCGCCCAAAGTGAGCCAGGTATGCCCAGACGTGGGTCCTGGGCACAATTGGGGAGCATCAATGAGATTGAATTGAAGTACTTCCTTATGTCGATTGGACTGAATGAGTTCCAAGGATTCAGTATGGCTGGTGATTGGTCATGAAGACAAATTGGTGCCGTCCACAGCTCGAACTGGCTCACTTTTTTCTTATAGAATAGCTTGAATTCCTATTTATTGAGCATATTTGATGTCACAGAAGTTGCCTGTGGCTCCAGAGTCAATCATAATAGCAACCCCAAGGATTTCTTGTTTCCGAAATGTAATCGTCATTTGTAGAATCAAATGGGGGGCAAAGTCTGTAATGTGTTGATAATCTGATGAGAGTCTGGGATCGTTTTCTCTTCTACTGATGGTTTTGGGTGTTTCCCTTCACAGGAAATTTGGGTCGTTTTGGACATTCTTTCACGAAATGTCCAGCAACACCACAATATAAGCACAATTTCTTTATCCAACGTTATTCCTTCTCTTCTTTGCTGAGTGGACCACGTACAGCTCCAATCTGCATTGGTTCCACTTCTGAATTGGTCCCCGTAGTTCTTCCAACTTCTGATCTGATTCTATCAAACCGAGGAACGTTCATCCATAATTCTTTCTTCTTTTCACCCTTTCGTTTGGACCAGCGAAGTCGATTTCCATCACTAAATCCATTAAAGCAGATAATTTTAGTTGGAGGATGAGCAATCTGTGCTAATGTGTCCTTAATCTCGTCTCGTAGCCCACAATAAAAAAGTGCTACCCGTTTCTCTTCTGGCCAGTTAGTCTCTACAATTAATTTATTAAATTGGGTCAAATAAGTAATCAGATCCTCTGTACCCTGACGAAGTTCCAGCAATTCATTGTCAGTCGCTTTAGAGATTCTTCTTCGATCAAATATTCTCAGGAATTCTGTTTTAAATAACTCGCCCAAAGTGAGCCAGGTATGCCCAGACGTGGGTCCTGGGCACAATTGGGGAGCATCAATGAGATTGAATTGAAGTACTTCCTTATGTCCATTGGACTGAATGAGTTCCAAGGATTCAGTATGGCTGGTGATTGGTCATGAAGACAAATTGGTGCCGTCCACAGCTCGAACTGGCTCACTTTTTTCTTATAGAATAGCTTGAATTCCTATTTATTGAGCATATTTGATGTCACAGAAGTTGCCTGTGGCTCCAGAGTCAATCATAATAGCAACCCCAAGGATTTCTTGTTTCCGAAATGTAATCGTCATTTGTAGAATCAAATGAGGGGCAAAGTCTGTAATGTGTTGATAATCTGATGAGAGTCTGGGATCGTTTTCTCTTCTACTGATGGTTTTGGGTGTTTCCCTTCACAGGAAATTTGGGTCGTTTTGGACATTCTTTCACGAAATGTCCAGCAACACCACAATATAAGCACAATTTCTTTATCCAACGTTATTCCTTCTCTTCTTTGCTGAGTGGACCACGTACAGCTCCAATCTGCATTGGTTCCACTTCTTAATTGGTCCCCGTAGTTCTTCCAACTTCTGATCTGATTCTATCAAACCGAGGAGCGTTCATCCATAATTCTTTCTTCTTTTCACCCTTTCGTTTGGACCAGCGAAAGTCGATTTCCATCACTAAATCCATTAAAGCAGATAATTTTAGTTGGAGGATGAGCAATCTGTGCTAATGTGTCCTTAATCTCGTCTCGTAGCCCACAATAAAAAAGTGCTACCCGTTTCTCTTCTGGCCAGTTAGTCTCTACAATTAATTTATTAAATTGGGTCAAATAAGTAATCAGATCCTTTGTACCCTGACGAAGTTCCAGCAATTCATTGTCAGTCGCTTTAGAGATTCTTCTTCGATCAAATATTCTCAGGAATTCTGTTTTAAATAACTCAAAAACATAAAGAAAGGGGTCATCCCTAGATACTTATGGCATAGCCCAATTTGCAGCATCCCAAGTAGGACAGAACAAAAGCGACTCTGGACTGAGCATCTGGGAATAAGGTGGGACGACACATGAAATATAAAAACACTGCGTCAAGAAAAGTTGGGCCTTCTGTGGATCCCTGTGAAATCTTTCTGGAGCAGCTAAGGGTATGAGAGGTGAGACGGAGTGGATTACTTGAGCTACTGTACGTGGATTAGATTCCTATGACGAGTTTGCTGATGTGGTCGGAGGGGCAACTAGATCACTCACAGCCAACCCATCTAACTTCTGCGACAATAACATTGTTTCTTGACGTGAAGCAATCAATTCATGTTTTAAAGTTTTGTTTTACTCTCTGACTACTCCTATCTCCCTTTGGATACATTCACAAAAATGAGTCACTTTGTTCCTCTGACCAGAGTGCCTACTGCACAGGAACTTGCAAAACAATTTAGTGAACACATAGTGAAGATACGTGGGGTCCCCATGGTTGTAATCTCCGATAGAGATTCTCAGTTCGTATCTCACTTTTGGAAGGCCTTCTTGCAAGGGTTAGGAGTTGAGATCAGACATTCCATCAGTTATCACCCTGAAACCGATGCTCAAACGGAGAAGGTAAACCTTCGGTTGTTTCTCATGGATCAAGGGGGAGAAGGGTCGGCATTGTTATGGATGGCAGAAATTGCATTTAATAATGCTAAGAACGTGTCTACTTGTTACTCCCCCTTCTTCCTGAACTATGGACGACACCCCAATCCTTTTAATCTTCAAGAAGATTTAGAGGTTCCTGCAGTGGAAGATTTAATGAGAGATTTGACCCAAGTTTGTAGGTCTGCAGAATCTAACTTACTGAAAGCTAAGACTAGTTATAAGAAATAAGCAGATTAACATCGAAGACAAGCCCCCACGTATAAGGTTAGAGATTTGGTCTGGTTGTCCTCTCGTAATCTTCAATTAAAGGGTAACAAAAAATGTCAGCCTCGCTTTGTAGGACCTTATCAAATTGAAAAGGTGTTAGGACCAGTCACTGTTAAATTGAAGCTACCTTCCAATTCAGATATACATCCCATCTTTCATGTCTCACTTTTGAAAAAGACAACCCAACACACTAGAATGCCTAAGTTTCCGACACCTCTTTTGGAAGATGGTCATCCTGAATACATAGTTAAAGGAATTCTAGATTCTTAAAATCACCAAAGGAATGCTTTACAATCTTATTGATTGGGAGGGGTATGGTCCAGAGCATAGATCCTGGGAACTGGCAGAAGATGTACACGCCCCTCGTCTTCAGAGACGATTTCACTCACAGTATCCTCGTAAGCCAGGACCGTTAAATTGGTCATTGAGAGGGGGGACTGTCAGGAATATCGTAGGAACTACAGTCCAGGATCAGATAACCCCCATTCCCATGAAAAGGTTAGGGTCATTGTTAAACCCTGCATGGTGAACTTATGCCGAGACACTTAGTATAGGATTCTCACACCACTGTAAGATGGCCGCCCCATTTGTAGCGTTTGTCAGGCACATTTAGAAACTCTCGGGGGGTTGTAATTAGGAACAGGTGTGCACGCGCCTACTGTGGCGCACTTCAACTGTAGTTTTTCAGAGAATGCCCGTTTGTCCCGTTTCTCCTCACGACCTTGTGAGGTAGAGTGTGGGAATTTCTAGTTATTTAGAGGAGCTTGCGGAAAGAGTTATTTCCGCATTTTGGAGTCAGAATTGAAGTTCTGTGTTGTGTGAGAAAAGATATCTCGCAGTCTTGAAAATAAGCCGCTTTTTTAATATTACTGCAGCCGTCGAGATCACTTATGGAGAGCTGAGTCAGCAGCTGCCAAGGACGTCTTTCTGTAGCGGAGCCTGGGTAAAGGACGCTGTCAGACCCGGTTGGTGTGGTGCCTGAAAAAAAGTCGTCTTGCCAAGAACACTACAGTAAGGCGTATCTCTACGCACGCTGCATTATCCCGCTTCCAAGTTTTAACTCCTTCCTGCTTTTGCGCAGCATCATTTTAAAGAGTTTCCTGTACCTTCCTCTTGCGCTGGTCCTTTCCTTTCCTTCCTTTGTTCTTAGTTCCCTTTTTGCGCGTTTCCCCGCCCTTTGCCTTGGAGCAGAAATTGTAGCACCATTTGCAAACATTTAATGGACTATCACCAAAGTGCAAGACATTAAACTACTAGAATTGTTCAATGCAGAGTAATAGCCTGAGGCAAGGTATAGTGAGACTTGTTTGTGCTCTATATCTATAATCAGCTCGACAGTGCTGGCTCCATATTAAATTATCCCTTTTCAGTTTCAGGCACAGAAAGTAATCTACAACCTTAGAAATCAAAACAAAACGAAGAGGAGCTTATACTCTTTCCACGACTGGTAGGAAGAATTAATGTAATAACTGTGTGTAGAGTTGACCTGCAGTGCGTTTTCTTGTGTTCATCTTCTTTGTCCCTCTGTGCATTAGGTACTCTTTCTCCTTCCTGGGAGCAACTAGTGAAGATAGCCTAGGAGTAGCAGAGGGAAGCAATCTGAAGGTGTTGTCTCTTCTCTGTCCCATTCCCCTTTCCCCCACACTGGTGAAACTGCTCTGTGAAATTGAGCATGGTGTCACCGGTGGGTGGGCATTGGGACTTTAAATCTATTCTGCTTCTGTGAAGATGAGGTACTTGACACCATGCCACCCCAGCTTAGACCTGGCCATATGCATGCGTGACGCTGTACCTCTTGGGAACAGTCCAGCCCGAACTTCCAAGCCAGGTCCTCCCTGGTCCGGAAACAAGCATCCTAGGACCGGTTTCAGGGTTTCACCCCTCTTCAGCCAAGATAGCTTGATTCCAGTGGCACAGTGTGACCAGGACCCACGTCTGGGCATACCTGGCGCACTTAGGGCGAGAAAGCAAAAGACACATAATTGATGGACAGAATGCAGAACAAATCAAGACATTCACCCCCAGTCAAGAGATCTGGGTTAAATCCATCATTCTTTTGCTCACCATGCCACCCCAGTTCACACCTTGCCATATGCAAATCAGTCTTGACCCTGTGCCTCATGGGAACAGTCCAGCCCGAACTGCCAAGCCAGGTCTTTCCTGGACCGGTAACAAGCATCCTAGGACCGGTTTCAGGGTTTCACCCCTCTTCAGCCAGGATAGCTTGATTCCAGTGGCACAGTGTGCCCAGGACCCACGTCTGGGCATACCTGGCTCACTTTGGGCGAGAAAGCAAAAGGCACACAATTGATGGACAGAATGCAGAACAAATCAAAACATTCACCCCCAGTCAAGAGATCTTGGTTAAATCCATCATTCTTTTGCTCACCATGCCACCCCAGTTCACACCTGGCCATATGCAAATCAGTCTTGACCCTGTGCCTCATGGGAACAGTCCAGCCTGAACTGCCAAGCCAGGTCTTTCCTGGACCGTAAACAAGCATCCTAGGACCGGTTTCGGGGTTTCACCCCTCTTCAGCCAGAATAGCTTGATTCCAGTGGCACAGTGAGCCCAGGACCCATGTCTGGGCATACCTGGCGCACTTAGGGTGAGAAAGCAAAAGACACACAATTGATGGACGGATTGCAGAACAAATCAAAACATTCACCCCCAGTCAAGAGATCTGGGTAAAATCCATCATTCTTTTGCTCACCATGCCACCCCAGTTTAGACCTGGCCATATGCAAATCAGTCTTGACCCTGTGCCTCATGGGAACAGTCCAACCCTAACTGCCGGCAAAAATATTTACTATACGCTTACTCTCCTTACTACTCTAACTGTACTAGGCCCTATATGATTAGACAATCTGCAGTGCTTCCATTTACTTCAGAGGCAATGATCCTCTGATGAATCTTTCTGCACCAATACAAGGGGTGGGAATTAGGGTGACCAAACTACACGTTAGCTGTCCAATGACGACCATTAATTGACTGTCTTTAACCTGAACTAAAAAGAACACAACTATCTGCTCTATATTCCTTCACTATTTCTCTTTTCTACAAAAACTATCTCTTCTTAGAAATAGATTGAAATGTTAAAGAATGGAATACATTGTCTTAGTAGTTCATTTGTATCTGTCAACTGATGATGTCTCTGATATCTTACTGTCTATGATCAAACTCAGTGTTGTTATATAAAGTCATAATTAGAATCTTTTGACTGTAGGCATCCCATACGTTTATTAAATTATACCACCTAGCTAGACTATGTATATACTGTTGATGCCTCACACATCCTTTTGTTTGTGATAAGACTCAGTGTCGTTACAACTGAATCACTACTATAATCTAATTTCCTGAGGCATACCATATGTTTATTAAATCAAACTACTTAGTCAGACTCTAAATATGTTAAACATGATTTGTAACTAATTCTTTGGCAGTGACGAAATGTGATTTAGTATTTTTTTATTTCTTTTTACATTACAGGAATTGTGGCCTTAGCTTTCCTGACGAAGGCGTAAACTACGCCGAAACGCGCGTCGAATAATATACAGTTTTTGCCACTATATTTGTTCATTCTGTATCCCTATGTAACCCACATTTATTTTAACACTTGTCTTTAAAAAGATTTTTTTATGTATATTAAATTTGTTTTTAACTGCGAATGTACTCAGGATTTACAATTAAAAAAGAATTATATTTCTCACCCTTTCGTTTCACTGCCTAAATTGTTCTGACTATGAGATAGATATTATTTTTAAAGTTCTATTCACTAGAATTGCCTAGGTTGTTATTTTACAAACAACCGACCATTAATTGACAGCCACGTTACAAATTAGAGATCAAATTTAGGTACGCCACTCTAAGTACCATACTGTACTAATAAAGAATAGCAACAGGAAGACCTCCCTAAGATGTTAAATCAATATAGCATTATGCAGACCAAAAGCTCTGCAACAGCAATTCAAAATAAAAGAAGTAACTCTTGATGTTCTGTCAGAGCTCAATGATTCTCCATACAACTCATTAAGTCATTAGGAAACAACACAGTTTGAATGGAAGAATCAACAGGACTCAAATAATAGACTCAATCAGATAATTGATTCATTTGGTTATCGTATTAAAGATTCAAAATTCATTGCCACAAGTAATTTTGTTAACAGTTCTGTTAGTAATATCTCAGCTTGTATGATAATGCCAAACATTTAAGCAGGCTTTCTTGAGTGGTTACTGTAGGAATGTAGGATCTGCTTCTTATGGTTACCCCAATGTTTTGTTTGCTAAATGTAATACTGTTTTTGACTAGTCTGACTGGGATCCTGCTAATCAGGGCCCCAGTCTATCTGCTTTCTCCCTAAACTGTTATGTTATGTACTTAGGTACACTCTAGATTGGATACTGGGGTACCCTTGTCAGTCCCTAGCATATGGTACCCATGCACCCAGGGCATAGGGACCCCAGAGGCCTCCCATGGGCTGAAGAATGTATCATGCCACCCACGAGAGGCTATGCAAAATGGAACTACAGGCCTGTCATTGCAGCCTGTGTAAGTTGGCATGCACCACTTACTTAAGATATAGATTTACTATATCTAAGGGTCACTCCACTGAAAAACTATCAGTCACCCCTATAGCAGGGCTTCACAATCCTGAAGGCAGGGTGCATTGTTATAAGTGATAGGGTACCACTGCATGAGCAGAACAACCCTGCAGCCTATGTAGTTCTTTCTCCTGGGTTGTCAGTTATACAGCCATATACAACATATGGAGGGGCATTATACTACTGCGTGCTGACCAACTCTAAAACGGCTGAAAGAAACCCTATAGTGTCTGGTGTCAAACATGTTGGAATCATACCCCCACACCAGTAACTGGTGTGGGAGATATGATTACACCCCTCCGGACAGCAAAAAATGGTTGCTACCGACCAGAGACACATTTTTGCCCTCCTGCTGCTGAGCCAAGCTTGGGCAGGGGAAGGCAGAACAATAGACATCCTGTGACAGGGAGGCGTGACCACCTCCCAGACAGGATTTAGTGTATTAGGACTGGGTGGGTGTGGTTGCCAATGACTAAAAGTCTGCATGAGGGGCACCTTTGGTGTCCCTGTGCATAGTTCTGGTCATACCAGTCCTAAGAGCCTTTGGCTCCCGCTCTGGCGCTAAACTGGACAAAGGACATTGGAGTAACCTCTCCACTGTCCAGACCCTCCCCTGGGAGGGTCCCCTGAATCTTGCCAACCCTCTTCCTTGGGTACTTAAGGGCTTACCTGGCTGTAGGACTTTAGATTCGACGTGGACAAGATTCTGAACAAGAAACTACTATACTTCGACTGTCTAGACACTCTGGACTTCGCTGGACTTCGTTTGGGCCCGACTTAGTCTCCCACTCAGTCAGGACCTGTGGAGCATCAAGGACAACCGAAGATAATCTCCCTTGGAGTGAAGGAGTCACTCCCTTGCATTCGCAGGCACCTCAACACTGCTAGCCAGTCTGCTGATCCCAAGATCCTATGAACTTCAAAGGGTCCCGCAACACAGGAGGTGGATTTCTATGTCCCTCGATACCTGAGCAGCCTTCTCACCATGTTTGAGGTCAGAATCCCACATGGGGGGTTGCAATACCTGAACTCCTGTGCTCTGCGTACTTTTGCAAGAGAATATGCTTGTTGGAATTTCCCAAACAAGTCCATTGGGCTCCGAGTAGCCCCAGCCTCTGGCACCATTTCCTACCAAGAACTTTGACCTCTTTGCACTTAGTGCACCGTGGGCTGTTGTTTGGTGAAATTGCTTGAGGTCCTCTAGCGACTCCTGTGCCTCCGGCCTATGGGTCCATTTTAGGGTCAACTTTGCTTTTCTTGGGCTCCCCTGGTTTCTCCAGGCTTTCCCCGACTCCCTTGTGTGTAGTGAGTCTCCTGGGGTTTGCTGGTCTGAATCGTTCCCCTCCTTGTCCATCTGCATTGGTTGCTGTTGCCAAGGCTTGTTGGTGCTCCATCCGGACACTGACCCCTCATCACTCGACATCCTTTGTGGGACAGCTCGCATACAGCTCATGGTTGTCTTCGACATCTCCTGGTCACCACAGCTGCAGAGTCAAGGACTACATCAACCAACCTGAAGCACCCGACATCGGTGGGCATTTGTCTACCGAGCCCCTGGTGACCCTTAAGTGACCCAGACTCTGTCCTCTCTGCTTTCAGGTACTTCTCAACATGAATCCACCTTTGGATTCCAACTGAAACTTTTCTTCCTTCCAGCAGCGGTTCTTCTCCGAAGTCCTCCATTGGGTTCGAATTTGGTTTCCGACGCCAGTTCAGACCTATGCACCTGGCTTCCCTGGGATAGGTAACTTGGGCACTTTGGTATGCACGAGTGTGGTGGCTCTCCAACCTTCTGTCTTCCATGGGGTTTCTTCGAAGTCCACTGGGAAGAGTCCTTAAACTCTAAAATTTCAACCACGACTTCCCATAGACTTGCACGGAGCACGCAGTCAAGTTCTCACACTCCACACACACTCCGTGGGGTACATATCAACTCACCTTGGGTGGTTCCTTGGGGTCCCAGCAATTCTACGTTCTCTCAACACTGTCTTGACTGGAGTCGTGGTTCTTATACCACTTTCTTAGTATATGGTTTCTTCCCCCCCTGGGCCCACTGTATATTAGTGCTATTTACTGTCATTTCTGTGCTTAAGTATTGTGTGCTTTGTGATTACCTCAGTGTAGGAGATACTGTGTCGTACTAGATAGTGTTATATTAATAAATACATATTTTTATAACTACTGTGTGGTTCTCTTTTCATTTAACCAATACTATAAAATTGCATTCTAGTAAAACAAACTGCTTAACATTCCTTCAAGACTAAGTCTGAAGGGTGCTCTCCACAGCTACCACCTGGATAGCTTTCTAAGGTTATCTTTGACCTCTTAAATCACCATAAGGGTTGTTTGGACTGGTGCAAGGTGCCCACTTTAATTAGTGGACAGCATATACCAGGCCAACTTCTCACAGTTACAATTAGTATCAACTACAGAGTTACAAACTCCTACCACCATTAAGGCAGAGGGATAGTTCATTGTCTCACAGCTCAGGTCCTACGAAGATGGGAAAAGGGTTCAAATTTAAAGTCCATTTAGGGCAAGACCATTATCATAAACAAAGAATTTAAGGAATGAAAAAATGGAAATGGTTCGGCCAAGAAGGTTCAGTCCATCAGCTACCAACTGTAGTATCAACCAGCCGGTCCAAAAGCAAAAGATAGTTAAAAAAATTACGTTGCCCCTCCTTTGGGGTTTCTTCTTTTCTAACGTTTTTTAAGATCGTCCCAGTGAGGTGGCATCACACTACCATCGAATATGTTCATATTCGCAAAGTGTCACCAAGGACACTTAAAAGAATTAAAGACAATTATATTAAAGCCATCAACAATATGTCTCAAGATATTCTAGACACTACAAGATATTACCAATAATATTATTCACCAATAATATAGATTTTTTTTAAGTGAGTTTTATATAGCACGGACTTGACCCAAAGGTAATGGGTATTAGAGTGCTTTACGCCAGCACCAGTTGCATTACATGAGGACACATTCATTTTTGTTAGGCACTGGGAGATCAAGTGATTTGTCCAGAATCACAGGCTGTTAGGCATCCCTGCTGAGATTTGAACCTAGTTCCCCAGCTCCGAGGTCAACCACCCTGGACGTTAGGCCAACTCCTGTCCCTACCTCTCTCCTTCCTCTTCTTCAATCAATATCAAGGTGAACTGTCAGATTACGAATCTAAGTGCACGAATGATTCATAAATGCGATCCAAGGCAAAGGTCATAGTTGCTTTACACATATATCCCCCCCCCCCCAAATAAGTTATAATGTAAATTCTTGCAATTTTGCTGTGCATGCTAGCGAAATGCACCATTTAAATGTATTACATAAATATTTGGCATTCTGCTAGCCTCTTGCAAATTGGTTCTCTCAGGTAAGGTTACATTGGAGTGTAAAACAGGGGAATTATATTGTCGTTCAGAGGTATATGCCCAGTAATGCCCCTTATGGAGTGTGGACAGGATGATTTGCATACGGACGGTCTTATGAGGATGTGTCCCGGTTACTTACAAGGTGATGGCGCACCATTGCCGTCACGACATAATTAGGCAACTATAATTATGAAGAAGCAGAGACATAATTAGGTACCTACAATTATCAAGAAGCAGACAGACTTCGGTCCTGAACTGAGAAAGATATTAGAAAAAGCCCCCATGTTTTGCACTCATTAAAACAGGTCCAGTACAGTATGTGCTACTGTTGCACGTCTGAAATGTGTGATTCATACATAGATTTGACCCAGCGTCCATTTAGCGAACAAGTTGCTGAGGTTATACAATTTTTTTCTCCGGTACATTTCCATTCTCATTGAAAACTAGAGACATGATTGCCGACTGCCCATCTTGCCAAGTTCAGTCTTTTTTCCCTTTCCTTTCTCAGTGGGATTTGCTTGAGTTTACACTTTGTTTTTGACATAAAATAAATAGCCAACAATTATTCCCAGTCAAGTGATCCCTGGTGGCTGAAATATCTGCGGCTCGGCGCCTGAATGGGGGATTTTGATCTCTTTTCGTTATTCTTGGTGTAGACAAGTAAACACGCTAATGCAGTGGTGTGTGCCGTCGCTCCCCTGTAAAGATAATGATACCTAGGTCTTGCCTGTACAATCCTGTCAGCTCATTATTTCCCAGCAGTGCCAGTACAGAGGAATCTGCAGTTTTGTTTGTCAGCTTTATCTAGCGCTTCTTGTGACATCTATTTACTGAGTGTCTCAGGCTGGCTCAAGTCCAAGGTGTGTTTTGAGACGTAGGCACTAAACTGTACTGTACACCGGATTTGTTTAAATTGTGTTGATTTGTTGGGCCTGTAAAACATATATTTACATTTCGATGTTAAGTGTAGGCAGGGCTTTAAGTGGGAGGGGTCCTGCCGGTGCTCAGCACCAGCAGTTCTAATTAGCAGGTGCTGGGACTGGTCTCTATCGGGCTCTCCGCTTCTGCCCTCACCCTCAGGGTGAAAAACAAAATCTTAACTCTGTAGCACTGCCACCCTTCACTGCCTGTACTTCAAAGAGACTCGTTATAGTTCTTGCACTGTCTCATCATTTCAGAATTGAAGCATTTTCAATATTATATGCAACGAAGCCAAAGTTTTTGCTTGTTTTTCTTATGCAACTAAGAACCACTGACAAAGCCAATAGTCCTGGCTTTCTATAGGTGTGGTGTTACTTGTTGTATTATATACCTAGATGCACTGACAGAAGCAGCAAATTACCAGTTGGGCTGCACACTATGCTATGCACTGATGTTTAGCTTATGTGTTTTTAAGCCATTCCCTTAATTACATCGACTACGCCCCTTTGATAGATCCCCCCACCCCTGGTTTTTTCATCCCACTTATACCCCGTTTGTACACTGTGTAATTGTGTCAAGACTTCGGTCAAAACGTTATTGGACAGCAAGCATTGGCAACATCCATTTGTTTGCACACTATAAAAACCGTAACTTATCCACTGAAATAACCACATTTTTATAATTATATAAAATGCTCGAGCTGCTAGGTAGATGTTTGTTTTGCTCTGCACTTCTTTAGGGAAACAAGTGGTTGGCTCTCTATGCATTTGGAAGGGCAGGGTTGATAAACACCGAATCGTGTCCATCACAAGTTTGGAAAGCAATTCATTGTCAAGAGTATTGCAGATAACTTACCTTTTTTTTCATAGACCTTCAATTCATATAGTTAACCACTGTAAGTAAAGGATTATTTTGCTACTCATTTTATGGTAGTCAAATTACCGACCTCAAAATGGAGGCAAAGTGGGTCTGGAAATTGAATTTCAGAAGGTCATGGTAAATTATCGATGAGAGAAAATGTATTCAGCTTAGAATATTCTCAAAATTCTCAATAGTTGCATCTTCTTGAGGGAGATTCTAGATATGCTGCTGCTGACTTAGGTTGTAGTGAACAGAAACATGTGAGCTGTCGCCAAACCTTATTTTGTTTAAACTCTTTAAGAGAAGGATAACCAACATAGAATCAGGCGTGCTGGAACCATGCTACAACCCTTCAAGGGAAATTAGGCACAAACAAAAACCGCAAATACAGGAAGCATTATTGAGCACCAAACTGAGATTAATGTAGCACTAATTTAAATAGTATTGAACACAAACGCTATTTGAGCTTTTTTTCTCTATGTCAGATACTGATAGTATTGCATCTTGGATCCCGGGCTCTTAGAGGGGTGGCACGATGCCGGCGGAGAAAACCGGTAATCCAATATAAATTCAACACGGGGTTACCAATTGCGCTCTCAGGTTATCGCAAAAATCCAAGCAGGACACCAGAGTTAGAATTGGGGGTTATCCGTGTTTCCAATTCTTTAATCTCCTTGTGTTGTTCCTCTATTTCTTTTTTGGCATATTTGATGATAATCAATTAACATGTTCCTAGAGCATTGCATTCTGTTCCTTGCCCACTCCTCAAGCATCTCGGGTTTAGTGTCAGGGTGATTTGGTGAAATGTGCTTATCAAAAAATAAATCCAAAGATAAATTAAAGAACTCAAAGTCCCATAATGCCTCATAATGGGCTAACATGGAACTACTTTATAAAAGAGACACAAACAAAGGACAATACCGTGATCAAGGCCACTTCTTGGCTGAAACGTTGGTGGTGATAGTGGTGATAATTGTGCTTTGAATAAAGCTACTTTGTTGGAGATGCTTGGAGTGTGGTAATCTTTCTTGATGAGAAATATATATATCTATATATCTATATATCTATATATATATTAACCACAATTGTCCCACCATCGGAGCACTCACAGGCTTTTCAAACTGCTGGCATCCTTCATTCAGCGTGAAAGCCGTCCAGAGGAAGGGAGGTATCCCGAAACGCGTAGGCGGCGCGTTAATGGGGTGATGTCGTGTAGCAGCAGCCCTGCCTGTGACCTGACCTCCGGCGAGTGCAACCATCCGGAGCGGCAACTCTTTTTTCTCATATATCTGTGGCCAAGTCCAGGCCACGGTTTGCACCACCACAATACCTGAGTGGGTCTGCAGCTATGGATTTCCTAAGCAATGCGGAGCTGGAGAGGCCGTTGTATTACAGGGAAGCGCCACAGACATTGTTTATCCCATGAATAATTTTATTTTTCATATGCCGGCGTCCACATGGATATTTAGATTTCAAAGGACTTCAAATCCCATCATGCTTTGTTCTACTACTCACCTGATTTATATCAGTGTTACCTCGAAAATAAAGATGGGAGTTTCCTTTTCAAACTGCTGGCATCCTTCATTCAGCGTGAAAGCCGTCCAGAGGAAGGGAGGTATCCCGAAACGCGTCGGTGGCTCGTTAATGGGGTGATGTTGTGTAGCAGCAGCCCTGCCTGTGACCTGACCTCCGGCGAGTGCAACCATCCAGAGCGGCAACCCTTTTTTCTCATATATCTGTGCCAAGTCCAGGCCAAGGTTTGCACCACCACAATACCCGAGTGGGTCTGCAGCTATGGATTTCCTAAGCAATGCGGAGCTGGAGGGGCCGTTGTATTACAGGGAAGCGCCGCAGACATTGTTTATCCCATGAATAATATTATTTTTCAAATGCCGGTGTCCACATGGATATTTAGATTTCATAGGACTTCAAATCCCATCATGCTTTGTTCTACTACTCACCTGATTTATATCAGTGTTACCTCGAAAATAAAGATGGGAGTTTCCTTTTCAAACTGCTGGCATCCTTCATTCAGCGTGAAAGCCGTCCAGAGGAAGGCAGGTATCCTGAAACGCGTAGGCGGCGCGTTAATGGGGTGATGTCGTGTAGCAGCAGCCCTGCCTGTGACCTGACCTCCGGCGAGTGCAACCATCAGGAGCGGCAACCCTTTTTTCTCATATATATATTATCTACTGGCGGTCGCCAGTAGATAGTTATAGTTAGGACCGTGTTTCCATAGGAAATCCGCATCATTCTATTTGGAATAACTTTGGCGCCGGTTGACGAATCCTCGCGAATTTTTCAAAACTAATGGGGCGCTACGCTCCGCTCCTACCCTGAAAGTCTCGGGGGGATTCGTCAAGCGGGGGCTGAGAAAAAAGGGGGGTCCCAAAACGCGTTTTCCCCATGCATTTTCCCATAGGACCTTTAGTCCGAGCTACAGCCCGAACGGCTGAACAGAATTACTTGAAATTGGGCAGAGAGGTAGTCCTCAGGTCAGGGATGTGCCTTTTGCAGGTCTGGTGTAAATCTGTTCAGTAGGTCCTGAGAAAATAGCATTTAAATCAATATATATATCTGTAAGCGCGCTCCGTGCGCTGACGGTAAGCTTACCGTACGTGTACGGTGCCGTGCGCGAGCTCAATTCTGATTGGTGGTTACATGACTGTAAACATTCGAATCGGTCGAAATCAGAAAGTATCGGCTGCCATTTTCTGTCTCTCGCACTGAAAAACAAAGGTTGATAACATGAAAAGGGGGCAACGAAGAGAGTTGCAGACCCCCTAGCGTTCGTCAGGGGGTTCACGAAGGACCAAAAAGTATGAAAAAGAAATTTAATAATTAAAAAAAAAAAAAATCGCTGAGTGCGCGTACGGTAAGCTTACCGTACGCGTACAGTAAAAAAAAAAAAAAAAAAAAGAATTAACAATCACATTTAATATATAAATCTAAGGACCCCCAAGGGAGAAAAAAACAATTGATATTTTGTAAAAAATGGCGAGGCGTGCACGGTACGAAATGCGCAACGTGGGCGCTCGGTGCACGAAGCGCACCGTGCGCGCAAAAATTAAAAATAAATACATAACTTAGCATTTAAAAAACCGTACAAATTCACTGAAAAAACCATAGGTTTCACACACGTTATAGTTAGGAATTAGCATTTAAAAAACCTTGCAAATTCACTTAAAAAACCATAGGTTTCACACAAGTTATAGTTAGCTGTACATTTCACTCGTAAAAAACCAATGAAATTCCACGTTATAGTTAGATCAGGTAACTATAACTTGCGCGACCGCAATGCACAATGTGTAATTTCAGATGTCATCATTGATGTCATGAGTGATGTCACTGACCATGTCATAAGTGATGTAATATGTGACGTCATCAGCAGTTTATTGTAGGCGCGCAAGTTATAGTTACCTGATCTAACTATAACGTGGAATTTCATTGGTTTTTTACGAGTGAAATGTACAGCTAACTATAACTTGTGTGAAACCTATGGTTTTTTAAGTGAATATATATATATATATATAAATTCAACACAGGGTTACCAATCGCGCTCTCAGGCTATCGCAAAAATCCAAGCAGGACAACAGAGTTAGAATGGGGGGTTTATTATCATCATAAACCCTCTGTGACGCGTTTCGACTTCACAAAGTCTTGATCACTCAGTGGGACAGTAGGTAGCAGTTACTTTCATACACTTCCTGTATGTAGTCAACATAGAAAACTGACACATTTCAATTCACAGCAGTGTACGTGAAATCCCATGGTCACCATCGATGAGTGGTTGAAAAGCAGTAATTCAATACTGTAGTTTGTAAGCATGCAACAAGAATAGCTATTTATATATGATGTGCTTTCAACCACCTATTAGAAACTCTGCAAGTCTACTACCTGGTGTGTGTAGTGCGTACTATCATCTGCAGGGTCAGTAATGGGGCATGCTGGTATGTGTTGTTCTATTCAGAATGACGTGTTGCCATGTCAGCTGGAAGGTAACTGGCTAGCGCTGTTGTGCAGAATCACAGTGGTGATTCCCTGATAAGTGGGAATGTAATTCATGAGAGCGTGTAAATTGCAAAATGTTCCCTGGTTAGTGGGGAGTGCACCTAAGTAACTGCATAGCTAGCGAGCCAAAGACTCGGCTAATATGCACAGCATGAATGTATGACTTGACACGTATATGCATGGTGCTGTGGAGGAAATCCATCCTGACTAGGTGGTTGACAGCGGGTTGTCAGTGTTCCCTGGTTAGTGGGGAGTGCACCTAAGTAACTGCATAGCTAGCGAGCCAAAGACTCGGCTAAGGTGCACAGCATGAAGGTACAGACGTCTCAGTTCTTATTCGTAATTCCCTGGTTAGTGGGAATACCTAAGGAGAATCTAGTGTGTATCTGTATACCCGCTTGAAGTGTGATGCAGCCCCTTTGTCCCCTTGTGGTGAAAGTATCAGGGAGTGTATTCTAGAAAACACTGCTGCCTAACTGTTCTCTGTGCCCCGTCTAACACCTAATCTGTGCACAAAACCTAGAAAAAATGTAGGAAAAATATACAAAGAATTATATACGGTAAGTAAAAGAATTATAACAGTGCAAAAGGTCTTATCTGTGGACATGGTTGCAGTAGAATGGTGTCAGGAAGAAAAGGTTAGGGATTCCTCTGTCACAGGCATGAGACATGGTCCCTTACTTTCCTCCTGCAAGAAATGTAAAGAAGAGAGAAAAGAGTCATGCACAACTACGATGTTGAAAACGTTAGTGCAACAATCAAAATGCAACATATTTTTCATAAATTGGTTGAAGAAGTAGTCACAATCCTGTCTTGTGTGTGTTAGTTACTGTCTCTCACGGGTTGTGCCGGTATCTAATTCTCTTGTAGATGTATAGCCATTTCCTACTGAACAAAGGGCTCAGCTTCTGTCCTGACAAGCACTACAACTATGTTGAGACTCGCATTGATATTTATAAATATATAAGAAAACTGAAACTAGCCAAATTCTTCGCTAAATCAACTAATGAGACAAAAGAAGGCACACGGGAACAACTACAAGATACAAACTTTAGCATCAAAGATACCATCAGTATCAAAACAGCATACGATCTGATGCTCAATCAAAATGACGAAGAAATGAGTGGATCACAAATTTTAGATGACTTGAACATATCCACTGACAGACGCATAAAATCAGGATTTAAACTTAAATCGAAATTCTGTCCGATGTTTAGTCCAGGGAACAAGATTGACTTATTCCGTGAGTTAGTAATCAAAGAACTGGACAACATGGAAAACATAAGAGACAAGAAAGAAAACCTATCCCAATCTGAATGGAAGGCACTACTGGAACTAAGTAAGAATGATGAAATAGCAATCAAACCAGCTGATAAAGGTGGAAGTGTGGTCGTACTCAACACCAAAGACTACATTGAGGAGGCAATGAGACAACTCAGTGATGAGAAGAACTACATGTCATGGTTACGCGCGGGTGGCGTGACCTGCGCACTCACGCCGAGTAAACTACCGCTGCCCAAGGGGAATCGGGTTAGCGGTCTATGCTCCGAGAATCGGAAGCGGACGTCACCATGCCTCACTTCCGGGCGGACACGCTTAACTGACGGGGATTCCGGCTGCCCCAGCGCTTTGGATTCACGCCGATGCCACCTCCGAAGATACGCTGATCCGGAACTCTACCTCCTTCAGGTATCGTACCTTGCAGGGTTTCTCCCTTATCTGGGGCCATTGTGACTGCTGCCTGGCTAGCGCCAGTGGTGCCCCCGTAGAAGCCTCGTTCCTTACTCCTAGCCACTTACACACAGGTGTGTGTTAGGTGGGCTGGGCTCCTTTGCAGGCCAACTTTATTATTTGCGCAGGAGCGCTGGTTTTTATTATTTTGGTTCACACAGACAAAAACTCTGACTGGCCTGGACTGTCCTATGTGCAGTCGTCTTACAAGCCTGTTTTATCTTTGTAGAAGCCTTGCTCCTCGTTCCTAGCCACGGGCGCACAGGAGTGTGTTTGGGGTGGCTACTCTGCAGGTCAACTTTATTATTTGCGCAGGAGCGCTGGTTTTGTTTCTTATTTTGGTTCTCACACGCTGGAGCACTTCCCCGTACGCCCATCAGTAGATTGGTTACTCGTGCAGGAGTGTTGGTTGTCGTTTGCCATGGATGACTCCACGGGTCGCACGACTGAGGCAATCCCGTAGTCAGTGGGGCTGGCAATCCTTAGAGCGGTAGGGAGGTTGGGAATGCATTGAAGTAATAGTGTTCCCTTATCACCCTATACAGACCAGAATCAAGGAAGACTCCAGAGACGTAGTGAGACCCCCAGACTTATTACCTGTACTTCACCTTGGCTGGCTTCTACCCCTGGTACCCCCTCTATCCTAGTCAGTATTCACACGTTACTAGGGTAAGGTGGGAGACGGTGGTGGTAGTTCATGTCGCCTCTGCAGGATCGCCTCACAAGTAGAAGGTAAGACTTGGGGGGCTCTGGCAGAATCCAAAGCCCACATAGTCTATCTTGCCCGGGCGACATGGGTGACCCCGAGATCACACTACAGGACATTGCAGCCATCCTTGCCACCATGCAGGCGGAAAACCACAGTATACGTCAGGATATCACAGCGTTACATACACAAGTTGCAGATAGCGGAACCGGGCCCTGGGGACAGTTCCCTACGGCTAGGGTGCTCCGGGAAGGCTTATTGAGACCCGCCATGTTCCAACCCGGTGGTTCTGCCACTGCTCCCGCTCAGAACACCACCATCCAGGTGGTAGCCCCTCATGCAGTACAGCTGGCTTCTCCCGAACGCTTTTACGGCGACAGCACGAAGTATAGCATCTTCATTCATCAGTGTCATCTCCACTTTATGGTGCGAGCCTCAGCTTTCCCGGACGACGCTTCTAAAATCGCCTTTATCCTCTCCTATATGGGAGGTGATGCTTCTCAGTGGTCCATACCCTTGGTGGAGAACGACGACCCCGTGTTATACAACCTTCCAGCCTTCAAAGACACCATGCGAAGGATGTTCGCCCGCCACACCTTTGTGCAGGCCGCAGATAATGAACTACTCAGATTAAAGCAAGGAAACACGGACTTGCTGCATTACATCACCACCTTCAGTAGATTGGTGATTGAAGCTCGCTGGCCTGAGTCCAAGAAAGTGTCGGTGTTTTACAGGGGCTTGCGGGACGAGATGAAGGACCTGCTTTCCCAAATACCGGATCCTCCAGAAGACATAGACCCTTTTAATGATTTGGTGGTGAAGCTAAACTTCAGGCTACAGGAACGGAAGACCAACAGAAACAGAGGTGGTGATCCCCGATTCCTGACGCATAAAGTAAAAACCACCGACGACACTGTATCAAACCCTGACACACCGGAGCCGATGTAGATTGGAAGCGTTCGAGGACCCCTCACCAGAGAAGAACGGGAGAGAAGGAGAAGACAGAACCAGTGTTTGTATTGCGGCAAAAGTAGGGCACTTCGTTAGAGAATGTCCAGTGAAGCCGTCTAAACCAAAGGGAAAGAAACCCTTTGTTCTCCCTGTTTCCAAGGTGACTGGTCGGGAAACGGGGAAACCCAGTAAGCGGTGGGGTCCGGCTACTGGGTCCTTCATCCATCAAGATACCGACCTCTAGCATATGCGAAGGTTACCATCATCTAGGCGTAGAAGTAACCTTACATACACGGACGGGCCTGGTATGGCAGGTAACAGCCCTTATCGATTCGGGAGCCACTGGAAAATTTATTGACAACCAGTTTATGGGGGGTATGGGTATAGCCACCGTACAGAAGAAGATACCGGAAACAGTAAAGGCAGTGGACGGGACGGATCTTACCTCTGGCCTCATCCGTTTTCAAACTGAGCTCCTAGAGATGTCATTCAGGAACAACCACACGGAATCCATTTCCTTTGATGTCATCGACGCACCACAGTTCCGCTTGATACTGGGACTTCCATGGTTAGTGGAACATAATCCACGGATTGATTGGGTGTCCAGGGTGGTGCGATTAGATTCGGAGCATTGTACTTCTCTCTGTTACCCCCAGTCGGGTTCCACCAGTTTGACGAAAGTACAGGCTCACGAGCTGCCCCTCACCAAAACCGTCATGACCCTACAAGGAAAAGTACCTGATGCGTACCTAGACCTGGTGACAGTATTCGATAAAAAGGGAGCAAACACCCTACCTCCGCATCGAAGCTTCGATTGCAGAATAGACTTGATTCCTGGTTCCAAGCTGCCCTGTAGTCGTATTTACTCCCTCACCGAAAAGGAAAACGAACATCTCCGTATTTATCTTGATGAATACCTACGCAATGGGTTCATACGCCACTCCAGATCGCCGGTGTCGTCTCCTCTCTTTTTCGTGGCAAAGAAGGAAGGGGACTTGAGAACATGCATCGACTTCAGGGCTATGAATGCCATCACAATAAAAAATAGGTACCCATTACCTCTGATATCTAACCTGCTGGACCAGGTGAAAGACGCCAACATCTACACCAAGCTGGATCTCCGTGGGGCCTATCATCTTGTCAGGGTCCGAAATGGTGACCAGTGGAAGACCGCGTTTCAGACCAGGTATGGTCTCTACAAATACCAGGTCATGCCTTTCGGACTCTGCAACGCCCCGGCAGCCTTCCAGTATTTTATCGACGAAGTGCTGAGGGATTTCATCGATCTGTTTTGCATCGTTTACATCGATGACATTTTGATCTTCTCTAGAACACTAGAAGAACACATACAACATGTGCGCACCGTCTTACAACGGTTGCAACACCACGGATTATATGTCAAGTTGGAGAAAAGCGTCTTTCACGCCATCGCAGTTGAGTTTCTGGGACACATCATCACTCCTGAGGGGGTTACCATGGACACCAAGAAGGTCGAGGCTATACTGCAATGGCCTTCCCCTGCTTCCGTGAAACAAGTACAATGGTTCCTGGGGTTTGCTAACTACTACCGCCATTTTATCATTGGTTTCTCTAGGATCGTCACCCCCATCACCCGCTTACTGCGCAAAGGCGTCCGCTTTGGATGGGACCATGAGGCCGAACGAGCCTTTTAAACCCTGAAGACGAGGTTCATTACAGCCCCTGTCTTAATACATCCCGACCCAGAGCGGCCTTTCATCGTGGAAGCCGATGCCTCCCAAGACGCCCTGGGAGGGGTGTTGTCCCAAAGAGATACCAACACGGGCCTGTTGCACCCCGTGGCGTTCTACTCCAGGAGACTACAGCCAGCAGAGCGTAATTACACGATCTCTGACCGCGAGCTATTGGCCATAAAGGCCACCTTCGAGGAATGGCGCCAGTACCTCAAAGATGCTAAACATCCAGTAACCATATACACAGACCGTAGGAACCTCCAATTCCTTCGTTCTGCACGAGCCCTGACCTCTTGGCAGCTGCGTTGGACCTTATTCTTCAACGAATATGATTTTCTCATCACGTATCGACCCGGCAAGGACAATGCCAAGGCCGATGCCCTGTCACGTCTCGAGGAGACTGAAGACACCACACCCATGGTTGAACCGGCTTCAATCATTCCGAAACGTTGTTTCCAGGGGCTCATCCTGTCTTCTGGCTTTTTGACCCAACTACACGATGACTTGCAACAGAAAGAAACCTCATCTTGGATAGGTGAGCATAAAGGGCTTACCGCTCTGGGAGGATTCATATACCAGGGAGATCGTTACTTCTTGCCTGTACCGACCCACCAACAACAGGCCTTGTACATGTGCCATGATCATCCCCTACCCAACCACCCAGGCCGCCAGAAGACCATGGACCTGCTTCTGAGACATTTCTGGTGGCCTACCATGGACGCTGACGTACACACCTATATAGCACGCTGCGCCATCTGCGCACAGGGAAAAAGCTCATCTCAACCCTCAGTGGGATTGTTGCATCCTATCCCTGTGCCTCCGTACCCTTGGCATACCATCTCCATGGACTTTGTAGTGGAGCTGCCCAGAACTAAGGCGGGATGCACCACCATTCTCACCATTGTGGACCACCTCTCCAAGATGGCTCATTTCTTTCCCCTGGTTAAACTACCCTCAGCAGCTGACTTGGCAGTGATCGTCAGGCACAATGTGGTGCGATTACATGGTATCCCGTCCGTTGCGATCACGGACAGAGGCTCCCAGTTCGTGTCCAAGTTTTGGAATGAAGTATGCCGCACTCTGCACATGGTAGTACGCTTGTCCACAGCATATCACCCCCTGACCGATGGACAGGCGGAGAGGACTAATCAGACCTTAGAGCAGTATCTCCGATGTTTATTGTTGTCCGTGGAAAAAGACTGGTCGGAGGTTCTATGGCTGGTGGAATACGCCTACAAATAACAGCAAACATTCCGCTATAGGCATGTCCCCGTTCTTTTGCCTCCAAGGGCATCATCCCCGCACGGTCCGCTGGGAGGTGCCGCAGAACAGTCCCTTGCCCACAGTACAGGCTTACTATGGCTTTCTTCGTGATCTCTGGCAACAAGCCCGATTTGAGTTGGCCAAAGCTAAAGAATCCTACAAAATGTCCGCAGATAGGCACAGACAGGCAGAGCCACGGTACAAGGCAGGTGACAGAGTGTGGGTGTCCATACGGCATCTCAATGCTCACGGTTCCAAGAAACTGCTGCCCCGGTACGTGGGTCCCTTCGTCATCGCTAAGGTTGTCAACCGTGTTTCCATGAAACTGTCTCTGCCCCCTCACATGAAAATCCATCCAGTTTTTCACGTTTCCCTCCTACAGGCCACGCACCCTGATTGTGTGGCCTCCTCTCCTCCTTCTCCCGTTCTTCGAGGTGACCACATTGAGTATGAGGTCCGGGCCATTCTTGACTCCCGGAGGACCCGGGGATGGCTCTACTATCTGGTGGACTGGAGAGGGTATGGTCCGGAGGAGAGGTCTTGGGAGCCATTGTCGCATGTCCGCCATGCTTCCCGGTTTGTTCGGGCCTTCCATGTGGGTCATCCTGGTTGTCCTCGCCCTGCCACCCCGGTGTGATCGGCCGGCTGCATGGTGGGGGTCCTGTTTGGTGGTAGGTGCTGTCATGGTTACGCGCGGGTGGCGTGACCTGCGCACTCACGCCGAGTACACTGCCGCTGCCCAAGGGGAATCGGGTTAGCGGTCTATGCTCCGAGAATCGGAAGCGGACGTCACCATGCCTCACTTCCGGGTGGACGCGCTTAATTGACGGGGATTCCGGCTACCCCAGCGCTTTGGATTCACGCCAATGCCACCTCCGAAGATACGCTGATCCGGAACTCTACCTCCTTCAGGTATCGTACCTTGCAGGGTTTCTCCCTTATCTGGGGCCATTGTGACTGCTGCCTGCTGCCTGCCTAGCGCCAGTGGTGCCCCCGTAGAAGCCTCGTTCCTTACTCCTAGCCACTTACACACAGGTGTGTGTTAGGTGGGCTCCTTTGCAGGCCAACTTTATTATTTGCGCAGGAGCGCTGGTTTTATTATTTTGGTTCACACAGACAAAAACTCTGACTGGCCTGGACTGTCCTATGTGCAGGTGTCTTACAAGCCTGTTTTATCTTTGTAGAAGCCTTGTTCCTCATTCCTAGCCACGGGCGCACAGGAGTGTGTTTGGGGTGGCTACTCTGCAGGTCAACTTTATTATTTGCGCAGGAGCGCTGGTTTTGTTTCTTATTTTGGTTCTCACACGCTGGAGCACTTCCCCGTACGCCCATCAGTAGATTGGTTACTGGCGCAGGAGTGCTGGTTGTCGTTTGCCACGGATGTCTCCACGGGTCGCACGACTGAGGTAATCCCATAGTCAGTGGGGCTGGCAATCCTTAGAGCGGTAGGGAGGTTGGGAATGCATTGAAGTAATAGTGTTCCCTTATCACCCTATACAGACCAGCATCAAGGAAGACTCCAGAGACGTAGTGAGACCCCCAGACTTATTTCCTGTACTTCACCTTGTCTGGCTTCTACCCCTGGCACCCCCTCTATTCTAGTCAGTATTCACACGTTACTAGGGTAAGGTGGGAGACGGTGGTGGTAGTTCATGTCACCTCTGCAGGATCGCCTCACAAGTAGAAGGTAAGACTTGGGGGGCTCTGACACTACACCAGGTTATCAGTCAATCCCATCAACGATCTTACCCTGCATCTCAATGGAAAGATAAGACAATGGCAAGACAAAGGTCTGCTCAATGATGAAGAAGCAGTTTATCTTTGAAATGACAGTCCTGTGATGCCAACAATATACTTCTTACTGAAGGTGCATAAGACACTACACAAGCCTCCTGGTAGACCTATCATATCCAGATGTAATTCTCTATATGAAAACATTTCAACGTACGTAGACTTCTTCCTTGCTCCAATGGTTACAAATTTAAGTTCCTACATAAAGGATACAGGTGACTTTTTGAGAATTCTTAACAACATAGAATGGAATCAAAATTCATACCTGATTACCATCAACATGGTATCATTGTACACATCTATTATCGCATGCTCATGGAAATGGTAGAACTATGTCTGAGAAATAACATCTTAATTTTCAACAAATAGAAATATGCCCAAAAGTGCAGGACTGCCATGGGCGTGGCATTTTCTCCCAGCTATGCAAATCTCACCATGGGCTGGTGGGAGAAATTTGGGGCATGGAATGAGGCTAACGAGACTTACACCACAAAGATTGAGCTATGGTTAAGATACATAGACGATTTGTTTATCATATGGAACAGCAGCAAGAAAGAGTTTAAAGAATACTTTGAAATCTTAAACAACAATGATTCAGGTCTCAAATTCACATACAACATGAGCAGGTAGCAGATCCAATTTTTGGATGTATCTGTGTACATCAATGAAAACAAAATTCATATTTATTGGAAGCCAACGGCCATCAACAGTGTCTTACATGGGTCTAGCTTCCATCCTGTCCCATTGAAAAAAAAGCATCTCCTATGGGGAATTCATCAGGATGCGCAGAAACTGCTCAGAAGACACGATAATGGAAGAAACTTTCAAAGAAACTGAAAGCAGATTCTTAAAAAGAGGATACAAATTCACTGATGTTAGACAAGGAAGACTAAGAGCCGAGAAGATCTCGCGTGAATCAACATTAACAAAAAAAGTTAAAGAAGGAACAATTGGGAAAGAAATCGACCCAATAAGACTGATTACAACATTCAGTAAAGAAAGTTACAAATTGGTAAAGATCTTGAAAAAAAATTGGAATGTTCTATCTAAAGACTCAGACATTGGAGAAAGAGTAGGGACACATCCGATGGTTACATATCGTAAAGCACCCTCACTCAAGGACAAACTTGTTAGGAGTCATTTCACCAGTGTTCAACCCACTAATTGGCTGACCAAACATCAAACAGGCTTCGTTCGATGTGACAAATGTAAGGCCGGTAAGGTGGGCCAAAATATGAAAGAAGTGGTGGACTTCAGAGGAAGATCTTCCCATATTAACGCACAGATAAAATGCAACTCTACATTTACTGTATATATGATCGTCTGCATGTGTGGCCTAAGGTACATAGGCAGTACAATTTGCCCTCTCAGAAAAAGAATCCTGGATCATCTGAGAGCGATTACAAATCGAGATATGAACTATGCAATCTCCAAGCATATTCATACCATGCACAATACAAACTGGCAAAACATTAAGTACTTTGGCATTGCAACTGTACCACCTAATGAAAGAGGACGAAATCGAACCCTCAAGCTGAGAAGATTGGAATCCCGCCTAATCATTCGATTTAAAACCAAGACTCCGTATGGTCTCAACGGGGATGAAGAATTATACATGCACTTATAATATCCTCATTGTGAATCGAGTGTTGGCCTCAATGCACATAAACTAGTCATCAATTTAGGATCAAATGATGCATACAACATGCATCTCACTAGAGATATTAATTGTACCACATGACAACATGAGGAAACACAGTGTGCATAGATGATAATCACCGAGGCAAATATCTGGACGATGTTATTGGAACAATCAAAAGTGTGACCAACACAAACTGATAACAGTACCAAAAACTGCAATTTACAAAGGAGGAAGAATATTGTGACAAGGAATGGCACTAATCCCTTCACTTTAAAGAGGAAATAATTCTGAAAATTCTGAAAATCTGAAATTCCAAGGTTGACAACAGCAAGTTTATACACCTAAAAAGGAAAGAATGCGATTTCTAGAGACCATATATGTAACTTTAAATGTGCTTATCCAAAAATAAATCCAAATATAAATGAAAGAACTCAAAGTCCCATAATGCCTCATAATGGGCTAACATGGAACTACTTTATAAAAGAGACACAAACAAAGGCTCACAATACCGTGATCAAGGCCATTTCTTGTCTGAAACGTTGGTGGTGGTAGTGGTGATAATTGCGCTTTGTAGCCCCCCTCCTCTGGCCACTTAAGGCCCCGGGGACCCCATCCCCCGGGGCCGACTATTGATTTTTTTTTTTAGCTTAATGGAGAGGGGGGCCGCGTGGCCCCCCTCCCGGGCCACTTATGGCCCCGCGGACCCCGTCGCCCTGGGCCTGGCTATCGTTGGGGACCGTGGGGGGTCCCCAATTCCCCCATGGTCCCAACCGGCTCCCCGCCTCCTGTGGGAGCCGGCATTGCTTTTCCACATGGGGAGCAGCTAACATGCTGCTCCCCATATGGAAAAGCAATCTGCTTTGCTTCATTGAAGCGAGAGCAGGTTTCCCTGCTCTCGCTTCAATGAAGCAAAGCAGTTTGCAATGGCAGGGTGGGAGCCGTGAGGCTCCCGCCCTGCCATTGGAAACAGCAGTGTCCCGGGGTGGGCACCCCGAGACACTGCAGGAGCTGGCCCTGGGGGGTGGCGGTCCCTAGGGCCTGTACAAGGCTCCAGGAGGGGGGCCACGTGGCCCCCCTCCAACATTTGTAAAAAGCCCCGGGGTGGCGGTCCCCGGGGCTGGGGGTGCCTCTGAGCGCCCCCACACCTAATTTGAAATAGCCCCGGGGGGTGGAGGTCCCCAGGGCTTGGGGGCCTGAGAGCCCCCACCCAATTTGAATAAGCCCCGGGGGTGGTGGTCCCCGGGGCTGGGGGGGCCTGAGAGCCCCCCGTACGTAATTTCAAAAAGCCCCAGGGGGTGGTGGTCCCCGGGCTGGAGGGCCCCTCTGGGCCCCCCTTTACATTAAATTCATTGCCCCCGGGATTTGGCCCCCACAGGGGCTAGATAACAAACCAGCGGGGGAGCCCGTGCTTAATTTATTTTTGTTTTTTTATCGGCGTGTCCTCATGCATGCACAGATACAAAGCTTGACACCAACATCGCAGGATTGCACCTACCTACCAGGAAGTTATTATTGAGGAGAAAAAACTGTGGCAGCAAACTTCTAAGACCAGAATGCACTATCTGTACACGCCCTTGGGCGGGACATACAAACCCATTAGAAAAGGAAAGTTACTTCACTGCTGTCAGTTCTCCCAAGAAGCCATGCCAGAGAACAAGGGCGAGGCACGCCCGAAACGCGTTTGGTGATTATGGCATCATATTGACTCAATCAACGATGTTATTGCCCAGCAGCACATGCAAATAAAGGGATTCAAGCACGTCGTGTGTGGTGCCTTCATGTGTTGAGCACAGTTCGATTGGAATATATATATATTACCTACTGGCTGTCGCCAGTAGGTAGTTATAGTTAGGACCTATTTTACATAGGAAATCCGCAACATTCTATTCCCAATAAGTCTGGCGCCGGTTGACGTATCCTTGCGAAATTTTCCAAACTTTTGGCCGGCTCCGCTCCGCTCCTACCCTGAAAGTTTCGTGGTGATTCGTCAAGCGGGGGCCGAGAAAAAAGGGGGGTCCCAAAACGAGTTTTCCCCATGCAATTTCCCATAGGATCTGTTGTCGCAGCTACAGCCCGAACCGCTGAACGGAATGACACCAAATTTGGCAAAGAGGTAGTCCTCAGTTCAGACTCATGCCTTTTGCATAAATGGTGTGAATCCGTTCAGTAGTTCCTGAGAAAATTAGAGTTAAAAGTACATAAATATCTTTGGCCGGGGAGGATCCGCGGACCCTACCCGCACCGTGAGCGCACCCTCCCCGAACCAAGCGCGCACCCTCCCGATCGCGCGCTGAATGCTAATTGGCTGTCGAGTGTCTGTCTACATTCGAAACCAGGAACTGTTGGCGGCCATTTTCTGCCTCGGTAGAAGCGAGGCTGAAGAAGCAAGGGGAATAAGTGTGTAAAACATATAAAGGGGGCAGAGTGGAAATACTCTGACCCTCTAGAGGTGCATAGGGGGTCCTAGAAGGACCCCCTGTGGCCCCCTTTTAAAAAAAAACAAAAAAAACGGCGGAATGCGGGCATGGTGCGCGCATCTAATCGCGTTGGGTGCACTGCTTCTCTCACGTTGGGTGCGCGGATCCACGGTTTCTTTTTTTTTTAAAAAGACAAGAAATCATTGGTTGTATGACTACTTTCTACACTGAAAGGTAGGGTGTATATTTCTGTTTTTTAAAGGTATGATTCTTATTGGTTGACAAAAACAGATTGTAAGGAACATTATATATGATAAGCTGATATGTTGAAAAGTCAAGCACACTTCCTGTCTTGTTTAGCAACATTGTGTGCTGAACTTGTGACCTGTGTGCTCAGTGCAGTGTTCCATGAGCTGTGTCTATGGTAACAGGTAGAAGGCAGATTGGGGGAAGGGTTGAAATGTATTTCAGTTGGAAAGGGTTGAAATGTTTAACCAATAGAAATGTGTGTTTGCTTTTGAGTTTATGTGTGAAGGATTGTGATATGATGTTACATGTATATGTGTGGAAAATGAAAGGGAAACTTTTCCATTCTTTGTTTTTGCTGAGAGGTGCACAGTGCGGAGATTCTGTAAAAGAAAATATGGCGAGTGACTGATATACTTCTTAATCTACAAAACAACTTGAAAGGTGAGTTATTTAATTGTGAGGGGATGTATGTAGACTATTTTGATTTTAATCAGACTAATGTATTTCTCCTGCTAAAGTGTAGGGAGTAATTTTTTTCTCTACAATCTTATTGACAGTGTGTTTGCATGTAGAAACCATTCTGTGATAATCATTTGTGTTTTTTATGTGTTTGCAGACAGATAACTGTACTGTTTTTGTATTTTGGTAGAATTAGAAACCAGTCATTGTTTATGAATTTGTGAAATGAGTTATGTCATGTATCTATACTAAAATGTAGTACTTCTTCTAGATGAAGAAATGTGTTTTGGTATAGTGCAAGGGATAGTGTTGTTTGTCTAGAATCACACAGTGAGTATGTGTGCATTTGGGAACCACTGTGAGAGAAGCATTTGGTAACATTGTGTATTTGCTGACAGATAACTGTTTGAAAACCTGTCATGTTGTCAAGTTTTACTAGCATTAGAAGCCAGTGTTTGCTTATGCATTAATAAAATAAGTCATGCTTTGAGACTAATGTGCTGTACTTTGATATGTAGATTGTGTGTAGTCTCCTTACCCCTTGCACAGTAGTGAATGAGTTTTGGTAAGCTGCTAGGGATAGTGTTGCTTGTCTAGAATCACACTGTGAGTCTGTGTGCATTTGGGAACCACTGTGAGAGAAGTATGTGGTAATATTGTGTATTTGCTGACAGATAACTGTTTAAAAACCCGTCTTGTTGTCAAGTTTTAGTAGCATTAGAAGGCAGTTTTTGCTTGTGCTTTGATTAAATGAGTCAGGCTTTGACACAAAAGTGCAGTCCTGAAATATGTAGATTGTGTGCAGTTCCCTTACCACTTGCACTGTAGTGAATGAGTAATGGTAAACTCCTAGGGATAGTGGTGCTTGTCTAGAATCACACTGTGAGTTAGTGTGTATTTGGGAACCACTGTGAGAGAAGCATTTGATAACATCGTGTATTTTCTGACAGATAACTTTTTAAAAACCTGTCATGTTGTCAGTTTTAGTAGAATTAGAAGCCAGTTTTTGATTATGCTTTTATTAAATGAGTCAGGCTTTGACAGAAAAGTGCAGTCCTGAAATATGTAGATTGTGTGCAGTTCCCTTATCAGTTCCACAGTAGTGAATGATTTTTGGTAAAGTCCTAGGTATAGTGGTTGTTGTCTAGAATCACACTGTGATTCTGTGTGCATTTGGGAACCACTGTGAGAGAAGCATTTGGTAACATCGTGTATTTTTTAGCAGATAACTCTTTTAAAACCTGTCATGTTGTCAAGTTTTAGTAGCATTAGAAGCCAGTCTTTGCTTATGCGTTGATTAAATGAGTCATGCTTTGACACTAATGTGCTGTACTTAAATATGTAGATTGTGTGCAGTTCCATTACCTCTTCTAGACTAGTGAATGAGTTTTGGTAAACTGCTAGGGATAGTGTTGCTTGTCTAAAATCACACTGAGTCTGTGTACATTTGGGTAAGGATTGTGAGAGAAGCATTTGGTAACATAGTGTATTTGATGAAAGATAACTGTTTTAAAATCGGTCATGTTGTCAAGTTTGAGTAGCTTTAGAAGCTATTCTTTGCTTATGCATTGATAAAATGAGTCAGGGTTTGACACTAAAGTGCAGGACCATGTACTATTCTCTTCACTGTGCCAGAACTGAAAATTTAAAAGTTTTACCCAGGCACTAAGCTAGCAGTAGTCTGATGATTTAGTCAGTTTCCAAGTACTCATGTTGTGAACCATACATTACCATATAGATTGTTTCAAATGTCTATGTAGTATGCATGCAGTCTTCTAACATACTATACACTTGTCTTTCACATTTTCAATTCGCTAGTCAGTATCCATACACTTCCAGGAAACACCCTGTAACTCCCTTTGCAGTCCTCTAGTGACCCATTCAGCATCATGTACTAATCCATTCACTGTGCCAAAACCCAAACACTTATAAATTCACCAAGATACTATCTTTGGAGTACTCTAATCATTCAGTCAGTGCCTAAGTATTCATACACTGAGCCAGGCCTTAGCACATGGACTGCTTCAAACCCCTATCCACTCTGTATGCAGCCTTCTAACCACCTAGACACTTGTCTTTCACACTTTCAATTCCCTAGTCAGTATCCATACAGTCCAGCAAACATCCTGTCACTCCCTTTGCACTCCTCTAGTGACCCATTCAGTACCAAGTACTAATCCATTCACTGTGCGAAACACCTACCACTTATAAATTCACCTAGGCATTCTCCTTGCTGTACTCTAATCATTCAGTCAGTACCCAAGTAGTCATGCAGTGAGCCAGGCCTTAGCACATGGACTGCTTTAAATGCCTATGCAGTATGGATGCAGTCCTCTAATCACCTACACAGTTGTCTTTCACCCCTTCCATTCCCTAGTTAGTATTCATACACTTCTAGCAAACACCCTGTCACTCACCCAGTGTGTCTCCTTATAGTACTGTATTCATTTAGTCAGTTAGCATGTAGTCTTTTAGTGTGGTAGGCTTTAGGGCATGTGCTGAGAGAAGTATGTGTTAATATCGTGTATTTGCTGACAGATAACTGTTTTAAAACCTGTCTTGTTGTCAAGTTTTAGTAGCATTAGAAGGCAGTTTTTGCTTATGCTTTGATTAAATGAGTCAGGCTTTGACACAAAAGTGCAGTCCTGAAATATGTAGATTGTGTGCAGTTCCCTTACCACTTGCACTGTAGTGAATGAGTTTTGGTAAACTCCTAGGGATAGTGGTGCTTGTCTAGAATCACACTGTGAGTTAGTGTATATTTGGGAACCACTGTGAGAGAAGCATTTGGTAACATCGTGTATTTTCTGACAGATAACTTTTTACAAACCTCTCATGTTGTCAAGTTTTAGTAGAATTAGAAGCCAGCTGTTGATTATGCTTTTATTAAATGAGTCGGGCTTTGACAGAAAAGTGCAGTCCTGAAATATGTAGATTGTGTGCAGTTCCCTTATCAGTTCTTCAGTAGTGAATGATTTTTGGTAAAGTCCTAGGGATAGTGGTGCTTGTCTAGAATCACACTGTGAGTTAGTGTATATTTGGGAACCATTGTGAGAGAAGCATTTGGTAACATCGTGTATTTTCTGACAGATAACTTTTTAAAAACCTCTCATGTTGTCAAGTGTTAGTAGAATTAGAAGCCAGTTGTTGATTATGCTTTTATTAAATGAGTCGGGCTTTGACAGAAAAGTGCAGTCCTGAAATATGTAGATTGTGTGCAGTTCCCTTATCAGTTCCACAGTAGTGAATGATTTTTGGTAAAGTCCTAGGTATAGTGGTTGTTGTCTAGAATCACACTGTGATTCTGTGTGCATTTGGGAACCACTGTCAGAGAAGCATTTGGTAACATCGTGTATTTTGTAGCAGATAACTCTTTTAAAACCTGTCATGTTGTCAAGTTTTAGTAGCATTAGAAGCCAGTCTTTGCTTATGCGTTGATTAAATGAGTCATGCTTTGACACTAATGTGCTGTACTTAAATATGTAGATTGTGTGCAGTTCCATTACCTCTTCTAGACTAGTGAATGAGTTTTGGTAAACTGCTAGGGATAGTGTTGCTTGTCTAAAATCACACTGTGAGTCTGTGTACATTTGGGTAAGGATTGTGAGAGAAGCATTTGGTAACATAGTGTATTTGATGAAAGATAACTGTTTTAAAATCGGTCATGTTGTCAAGTTTGAGTAGCTTTAGAAGCTATTCTTTGCTTATGAATTGATAAAATGAGTCAGGGTTTGACACTAAAGTGCAGGACCATGTACTATTCTCTTCACTGTGCCAGAACTGAAAATTTAAAAGTTTTACCCAGGCACTAAGCTAGCAGTAGTCTGATGATTTAGTCAGTTTCCAAGTACTCATGTTGTGAACCATACATTACCATATAGATTGTTTCAAATGTCTATGTAGTATGCATGCAGTCTTCTAACATACTATACACTTGTCTTTCACATTTTCAATTCGCTAGTCAGTATCCATACACTTCCAGGAAACACCCTGTAACTCCCTTTGCAGTCCTCTAGTGACCCATTCAGCATCATGTACTAATCCATTCACTGTGACAAAACCCAAACACTTATAAATTCACCAAGATACTATCTTTGGAGTACTCTAATCATTCAGTCAGTGCCTAAGTATTCATACACTGAGCCAGGCCTTAGCACATGGACTGCTTCAAACCCCTATCCACTCTGTATGCAGCCTTCTAACCACCTAGACACTTGTCTTTCACACTTTCAGTTCCCTAGTCAGTATCCATACAGTCCAGCAAACATCCTGTCACTCCCTTTGTACTCCTCTAGTGACCCATTCAGTACCAAGTACTAATCCATTCACTGTGCGAAACACCTACCACTTATAAATTCACCTAGGCATTCTCCTTGCTGTACTCTAATCATTCAGTCAGTACCCAAGTAGTCATGCAGTGAGCCAGGCCTTAGCACATGGACTGCTTTAAATGCCTATGCAGTATGGATGTAGTCCTCTAATCACCTACACAGTTGTCTTTCACCCCTTCAATTCCCTAGTTAGTATTCATACACTTCTAGCAAACACCCTGTCACTCACCCAGTGTGTCTCCTTATAGTACTGTATTCACTTAGTCAGTTAGCATGTAGTCTTTTAGTGAGGTAGGCTTTAGGGCATGTGCTGAGAGAAGTATGTGTTAATATCGTGTATTTGCTGACAGATAACTGTTTTAAAACCTGTCTTGTTGTCAAGTTTTAGTAGCATTAGAAGGCAGTTTTTGCTTATGCTTTGATTAAATGAGTCAGGCTTTGACACAAAAGTGCAGTCCTGAAATATGTAGATTGTGTGCAGTTCCCTTACCACTTGCACTGTAGTGAATGAGTTTTGGTAAACTCCTAGGGATAGTGGTGATTGTCTAGAATCACACTGTGAGTTAGTGTATATTTGGGAACCACTGTGAGAGAAGCATTTGGTAACATCGTGTATTTTCTGACAGATAACTTTTTAAAAACCTCTCATGTTGTCAAGTTTTAGTAGAATTAGAAGCCAGTTGTTGATTATGCTTTTATTAAATGAGTCGGGCTTTGACAGAAAAGTGCAGTCCTGAAATATGTAGATTGTGTGCAGTTCCCTTATCAGTTCCACAGTAGTGAATGATGTTTGGTAAAGTCCTAGGTATAGTGGTTGTTGTCTAGAATCACACTGTGAGTCGGTGTGCATTTGGGAACCACTGTGAGAGAAGCATTTGGTAACATCGTGTATTTTTTAGCAGATAACTCTTTTAAAACCTGTCATGTTGTCAAGTTTTAGTAGCATTAGAAGCCAGTCTTCGCCTATGCGTTGATTAAATGAGTCATGCTTTGACACTAATGTGCTGTACTTAAATATGTAGATTGTGTGCAGTACCATTACCTCTTCTAGACTAGTGAGTGAGTTTTGGTAAACTGCTAGGGATAGTGTTGCTTGTCTAAAATCATACTGTGAGTCTGTGTACATTTGGGTAAGGATTGTGAGAGAAGCATTTGGTAACATCGTGTATTTGATAACAGATAACTGTTTTAAAATCGGTCATGTTGTCAAGTTTTAGTAGCTTTAAAAGCTATTCTTTGCTTATGCATTGATAAAATGAGTCAGGGTTTGACACTAAAGTGCAGTACCATGTACTATTCTCTTCACTGTGCCAGAACTGAAAATTTAAAAGTTTTACCCAGGCACTAAGCTAGCAGTAGTCTGATGATTTAGTCAGTTTCCAAGTACTCATGTTGTGAACCATACATTACCACATAGATTGTTTCAAATGTCTATGTAGTATGCATGCAGTCTTCTAACATACTATACACTTGTCTTTCACATTTTCAATTCGCTAGTCAGTATCCATACACTTCCAGGAAATGCCCTGTAACTCCCTTTGCAGACCTCTAGTGACCCATTCAGCATCATGTACTAATCCATTCACTGTGCCAAAACCCAAACACTTATAAATTCACCAAGATACTATCTTTGGAGTACTCTAATCATTCAGTCAGTGCCTAAGTATTCATACACTGAGCCAGGCCTTAGCACATGGACTGCTTCAAACCCCTATCCACTATGTATGCAGTCTTCTAACCACCTAGACACTTGTCTTTCACACTTTCAATTCCCTAGTCAGTATCCATACAGTCCAGCAAACATCCTGTCACTCCCTTTGCACTCCTCTAGTGACCCATTCAGTACCAAGTACTAATCCATTCCCTGTGCGAAAAGCCTACCACTTATAAATTCCCCTAGGCACTCTCCTTGCTGTACTCTAATCATTCAGTCAGTACCCAAGTAGTCATGCAGTGAGCCAGGCCTTAGCACATGGACTGCCTTAAATGCCTATGCAGTATGGATGCAGTCCTCTAATCACCTACACAGTTGTCTTTCACACCTTCAATTCCCTAGTTAGTATTCATACACTTCTAGCAAACACCCTGTCACTCACCCAGTGTGTCTCCTTATAGTACTGTAATCATTTAGTCAGTTAGCATGTAGTCTTTTAGTGAGGTAGGCTTAAGGGCATAAACTGCTTCAAAGTAGTATGCACTATGCATGTAGTGTTTTAACCATCGTCACACGTGTGGTTCAGGGTTATAGTTTCTTAGTCAGTTTTTATATAAAATGTGTTTGTGCAGTAATGGAATAGTATAAATTTGAAAGTTATTAATATACATTTATTTGTGATTCTTTTTTACAGATACAGAACAGGAGTGTTTCTCATCTGTTTGCACTCTTCTCGTGCAAGATTGTTTGGATGAAGGGTCCTTAGGTGTTTCATCCTACTTGCTGTGCCGCACGAGTGTTTTTTGTTAGGTTCCCCTCGTAACAGAACTCTTTTGCAAATCTTGCGCGTGACGAAGGTGGCATTGGTCTTTGTTTGCCCCTCGAGAAAAGTAGAACATTTCCACATCACTGAAGGAAAATTTTGTTAGCTGTATGCATTTTATATATCTGTGATTTGTATCTTGTTTTTTTTTGAGAATAGCATGTTGGGGGTTTTTTAACAATCTTTGAGATTGTTTTTTTTTAGCCCGCTGTTAAGTGATGAGTACGATTGAAATCACTATTTTTAGTGAAATTTAATATATTCTGAGAACAGCAAAAAAGGCAAAAAAATTACTTTGTGGAAATTATGCTGTGTTGTAAAAATGGATTATTACATGTTATAATTTTTTTTCCTTTTCTTTCACAGATCCAAATTTTAAAATAAGCAATTTTTATGAATTTAGATTGGAATGAAGATGTGAAAAAAATGTGTACCATTTTTTATTCCTATTACTGTGAAGTTAAGTTTAACTAAGTCTCAATATGTAGAACGAGGAGGTCTGCAAGAAGCTACAAAGTTGAACCATGTTTCTAAAAACACTCTGTTTATACCTTTGTAGTTTTGAAATCTGACCATAATCAGATATTATGTGACCTGCAAAAAACAGAGATTTGAGGGGTTCATAATATTTCCATAATTTAGGACCGCAATAATTTCAATCATTCTTCTTTGAACATCTTTGCAGACAAAACTCTGTGCTTACCTTTTATCATTCGCAAGGAATTTTAAAAATGGAAATATGTCACTTTTTGTAACATAGTTATTGTGTAAGATACTCTTTCATATTTACAAAGAGAGGAAAAGGCACTCTGTGCACTTTTTATACTCCATGTAAATACAACCTCATCATGCAGACCACTTTCTGTTGAAAGGGTGTTCTATAAGTGTTGTTGTGCATGATTGCACTTAATACTCATAGAACAAGACACATGTCTAGATTTATCAGAAATCATAAATCTCGATATGTGTGTGAATGGTGCACCATTCTAAAATTGGTGTAGGAAAGCACAACAAGGAGAATTGTTTTAATTTCTCCACATTTTTATATCTTGAATGCATGCTGAAATGTTCAGCATACATTGAAGGAGAAAAATGCATTTTCTCATTGTTTTTGTGCAGGAAGCTGTGTCTTCCTGTAGAAAAACAAACAGCACATGACACAGATATCCTTGCACTATGGTGCAAGGGTGCCTTTGTCACCACATGGCTGCAGTTTAACCCCTTGGATGCTCATGACGGAGCGGTTCCGTCATGAGCATCAGTTGGGCTGTGCTCATGACGGAACCGCTCCGTCATGAGGACAGCCCCTGGGGGAAGCGCTGGCGCTCCCCCCCTGGGGCATCGATGGTGCCCCCACAGACGGGGATGGCAGCGGAAGAGTTTCCGCTGCCACCCCCGAGCCCCCCCACGCTTCCTGGTGACGTCAGCGCGTACAGCGCACGCCGGCGTCATCAGGAAGTGCTCGAACGCCTGGAAGCCATTTGCTTCCAGGCGTCCACAGAGGCAAGGTGAGTCTTGTTTGCTCCGGTGGGGCGGCGGGGGCCTTTCAGAGTGTATTGAGGCATCGGGGGAGAGGAAAGAGTATTTCCTCTCCCCTGATGTCTCAATACAGGGCATTCCTGCTCCACGATCGCGCACAGCGTCGCGATCGTGGAGCAGGGATGCCCCACTAGACACCAGGCATGTGTGTTTTTTTTATTTTGGAAGCGACCCCTTGGGTAAGGGTCGCTTCCTGGGGCCATATATCATTAGAAGACTTTTCTGCCCCCTCTGGGGGCAGATCGGTGGTTTTTTTTGCCGTTTCTGCTCCCGGGGGGGGGGGGGGCAGAAAAGCCCACTAGACACCAGGGATATCAGTATTTATGTAGGAAGCGACCCCTTGGGCAAGGGTCGCTTCCTTGGGCCCCTAAATTGTTGGAAGACTTTTCTGCCCCCTCTGGGGGCAGATCGGTGTCATTTGTTTTGCCGTTTCTGCTCCCAGGGGGGGCAGAAAAGCCCACTAGACACCAGGGATCTTATTATTATTGTAGGAAGCGACCCCTTGGGCAAGGGTCGCTTCCTTGGGCCCCTAAATTTTTTGAAGACTTTTCTGCCCCCTCTGGGGGCAGATCGGTGTTATTTTTTTGCCGTTTCTGCTCCCAGGGGGGGCAGAAAAGCCCACTAGACACCAGGGATCTAATTTTTGTTGTAGGAAGCGACCCCTTGTGCAAGGGTCGCTTCCTTGGGCCCCTAATTTTTTTGTAGACTTTTCTGCCCCCTCTGGGGGCAGATCGGTTTTATTTTTTCGCCGTTTCTGCTCCCAGGGGGGGCAGAAAAGCCCACTAGACACCAGGGAATTAGTTCAAATAAAAATAGAAGTGACCCCTCGCTTCCAGGGTGCAATTTGTTTTCTGGCACACAACCCGATTGACCATTTGGGTAGTGACATAGCATGTTATAATGTTTATTGTTATATTTTTTGTGAATTCCAATTGTAATGTTTTTTTTTGTTTACTTTTTTGTTCTAGGTGAAGGCTTTTCTTCTTTTCACGTTGCCGTTTTGTGACTGGTGGTTCTGCTGTTTGTGTAGTTTGGTAAGAGACTTATTTTTGTACAATGTAAATGTGTTTGATTTCTCTGCCTGTTTTTTTTTGTGCAAATGGTGTAATAATAGCAGTATGTTTGGTTTTTGAGTGTCAAAAACTTTTTGCATTGGTGCTCGATGTGTATTTTGTTGTCTTGTGAGTAATTTGTTTTTTTTTCTTCTTTCTAGTTTGATATCGTTGGTTTTTGCTGTGTCACTGCAGAGTTTGTTTCTGGTGAGTGCAGCTGTCTCTTCTAATTGGATTGTATAGTTTTTGAGTACATTGATCTTTGTGATAAAGGTACACATTTCTTTACTTACTTGGTTTGCACATTGTTGGTTGTTGTTGACTTGTTTGTGCAGTCTTCTATCTTAGTAAGTATAATGGCTAGCCGCAGGATTACTGCTCAGCAGGTTGTTGGTTTGCTGTTTGAGTCTTCCTCTGACCATGGTTCAGAGACTGACTCTGCATCTGAGGGAGAGGAGGCAGGGGACGATTCTGGCAGTGAGTTTTCTCTCCGTATGGGGTCATCGGATGATGAAGATACTCTTAGTGCGGATGAAGTGCCTGTGTTAGAGGAGGAGACTGATGTGCCGATAGTGCGGCAAGAGGCATCTGGGCTGCAGCCTGCGGCTGCAAGGCTTCCCGTTGGTGTAGTGCGGCAAGAGGCTTCTGGGCTGCAGCCTGCGGCTGCAAGGCTTCCCGTTGGTGTAGTGCGGCAAGAGGCTTCTGGGCTGCAGCCTGCGGCTGCAAGGCTTCCCGTTGGTGTAGTGCGGCAAGAGGCATCTGGGCTGCAGGCTGGGGCTGCAAGGCTTCCCGTTGAAAGTGATGACCTCTGGGTTGCCCCTGGCATGGTGCAGCCGGCATTGCCAGAGTTTACTGGTGTTTCAGTGAATACTGAAAACTTTTTGCCGGTAAATTTTTTTCAGTTGTTTATGGACGATGTGTTTTTGGCAGAGATTGTTGAGCAGACTAATTTGTATGCCGAACAGTTTTTGAGGGACAACAGTGCCAGTCTTAAGCCACACTCTAGAGCTACCCGGTGGACTCCCACAAATGTTGAAGAGATGAAGAAGTTCTTGGGTTTAACTTTTTTGATGGGCTTGCTAAGGAAGCCATCAATGTCTTCATATTGGTCTAGCAGTCCCTTGATGGCAACGTCTATTTTTCCGGCAGTCATGAGTCGTGACAGGTATTTGCTTCTGCTTCGGATGATGCACTTTGTTGATAATGGTTTAGCGTTGCCACGAGATCACCCTGATTGTGACCGTCTTTTTAAGATTAGGCCTGTCCTTGATCACTTTGTTGATCGATTTTCTGAGATTTATGCCCCTGGTAGAGAAATTGCAGTGGATGAGTCTTTGGTGTTGTTCAAGGGCCGCTTGGTTTTTAGGCAATACATTCCTAGTAAGAGGGCACGCTATGGAATAAAGCTGTATATGCTGTGTGACAGTAGGACTGGATATGTCTCTAATTTCAGGGTGTACACCGGTAAGGAATCTAGGTTTAACCTCCCTGGTTGTCCGTCCACTTTTGGAGTGACTGAGAAAATTGTTTGGGAACTTGGTAGAGGAATTTTTAACAAAGGCCACCATTTATATGTAGATAACTTCTACACTGGTGTGCGGTTGTTCAGGGAATTGGCCAAAGTGGACACTGTTGCTTGTGGCACAATCCGCTCTAACCGTAAAGGTTTCCCGAAAGAACTTGTTTGTCAAAAGCTTGTGCGGGGACAGTGCAGTGCGTTGCGTTGCCAGGAGCTTCTTGCTGTGAAGTTTACAGACAGGAGAGATGTCTACATGCTGACTTCCATCCATGATGAAAGCACTGCACCTGTGACTGTTTGGGGTCAGGTCGCTGAAGCGCGCAAACCTGTGTGCATTTTAGACTATAATAGGCACATGGGTGGTGTTGACAGAGTAGATCAGAGGTTGGAACCTTACACTGCTCTTCGTAAGGCTTACATTTGGTACAAGAAGTTGGCTATCCATCTTTTCCACTTGGCAATGTTTAATGCTTTTGTTGTGTTCCAGGATTCTTGCCCTGAGTCAAAGATGACTTTTGCTAAGTTTCAGGAGTCTGTAATAGGCAGCCTTGTTGTAGTGGAACAGGCAAGTGTTCCTAGAGTTGGAGTGGTGGAGGATGTTGCTAGATTGAAAGAACGCCACTTTCCAGATCACATTCCTCCCACACCCGCAAAAGATTTTCCCAGTAGGAGATGTAGAGTCTGTTGGCGAAGAGGTACGCGGAAGGAGAGTCGTATGTACTGCCCCGATTGTCCCTCTCATCCTGCACTGTGTCTCCCTGCTTGTTTCAGAGCGTACCACACGCGAAAAAACTTTTGGGAACATTCATGAGTGGTAAAGTGAACTGGCTGGTCTGTATTCTTTGGAAAATATGATTCTGTTTCAAGGTTGGTGTTAGTGCAATGTATTTAGTTGCTGATTTTCTGTTAGAAGATTTGTATCTATTTGCAATTTGTTTGTGTTTTTATTTTTTTCTAAAAAAATCCTAAATGTGATGGCGGTGTGTGTAGGCTTGCGCTTGGCTGTTGGCGTGTGTGGTCTGGCACTTGGTTGGTGGTGTGCGTGGAATGGTGCTTGGCTGGCGGTGCACGTGGACTGGCGGTGTGCATGGACTGGCGGTGTGCGTGGACTGGTGCGTGGCTGGTGGTGTGCGTGGAATGGTGCTTGGCTGGCGGTGTGCGTGGAATGGTGCTTGGCTGGTGGTGTGCGTGGAATGGTGCTTGGCTGGCGGTGTGCGTGGACTGGTACTTGGCTGGCGGTGTGCGTGGACTGGTGGTGTGTGCGGACTGGTGTTTGGCTGGTGGTGTCCGTGGACTGGAGCTTGGCTGGTGGTGTGCGTGGACTGGAGCTTGGCTGGCGGTGTGCGTGGAATGGTGCTTGGCTGGCGGTGTGCGTGGACTGGTACTTGGCTGGCGGTGTGCGTGGACTGGTGGTGTGTGCAGACTGGTGCTTGGCTGGTGGTGTCCGTGGACTGGAGCTTGGCTGGCGGTGTAGGTGGATTGGCGATTGGCTGCCGGTGTGCCTGGACTGGCGATTGGCTGGCGGTGTGCCTGGACTGGCGCTTGGCTAGCGGTGTGCGTGGACTGGCGTTTGGCTTGCGGTGTGTGTGGGCTGGTGCTCAGCTGGCTGTGTGTGAGTAGTGACTTTCTGCTGGTCACTACACACACTGCTAGCTGAGTGCCACTCCACGCAATCCATCAGCCTGTGTAGTTGCTGTGTCTGGATTGTGGGCGTGTGAAAGTGATGGGCCCTTGAATGGCGCTGTGTGCTGGTGTGAGTTTTGTTATGTGATGGGCCCGCGGCTGGCGGTGTGAATGGTTTTGTATGTCTCACACGTATGAAAGGTGTATGAATGGCCTGTAAAGAGGTTGGTGCCTTGTCGTGGCTTTACAGCTCACGAGCTGTGAGTCAATGGTTCAGTTTCTCGCCCTTTCAATTATTACCAGTGCATTTCATGTTTTGTGAAATCACTTGCTAATACAATTTTATCTACTGAACCATCACTCACCCTCGTGCCAAATCCAACCAGTATGTGTGTGTGCTTGCGGATTAGATGGCTGTGCAGTAATATTTGTCTTTCTGAAGCAGGGTGTACCTTGTCCCTTTTTGGTGATTTTTGTACTGTGTTGCTTTTGTACCTGGTGGTGCGAATGGTCTTGTTTGTATCACGTATGAAAGGTGTGTGAATGGCCTGTAAAGTGGTTGGTGCCTTGACGTGGCTTTACAGCTCACGAGCTGCGAGTCATTGGTTTGGTTTTTTGTGAATTTAATTATTGACAGTGCATTTCATTTTTGTGAAATCTCTTGTTAATAAAATTTAATACACTGAACCATGACTCGCCCTCGTGCCAAATCCAACCAGTATGTGTGTGTGTTTGAGGAATAGATGGTTGTGCAGGAATCTTTGTCTTTAGTTTCTCTGCCAAGGTACACTTTCCATGCAAGAATAACCCACCAACTGTAGATATTGTCGAAAACCCTTGGGAGTTCATGGTGATGTCTCTCTGGTGAATTGAAAAATATTTTTTATCCCCATTGTCCTATAAACCTCAAACTGTCTGCCACATTTTCTTTGCAGTATTATTCCAAAATTCTCACGCTGTAGTAACAATAGTTAATCTGGTTTTGCAAGGGGGGTTACTTTGGTTTTTTGCCCGGTGCTCGGCGGCCATCTAGGGAAACCTACCAAACCCACACATTTCTGAAAACTAGACACCCGGCGGCTTCCAGGGAGGTATGGCTTGCGTGGATCCCCCAACGTTTCCTTACCCAGAATCCCCTGCAAACCTCAATTTTTGCTCAAAAAATCACTTTTTTCACACATTTTGGGGTGGGAATGTAGTGGCATCACCGGGCTCACACAAATTTACCACCACCCAGCGTTCCCCCAGGTCTCCCGGTAAAAATGGTGCCTCACTTGTGTGGGAGGCCCAAGTACCCGCGGCAGGCAAGGGCCCAAAACGTAGTGAGGCGACATCAAAATGGCCTATCGCAAAACCACCTGGTTTTGCAAGGGGGGTCACTTTGGTTTTTGGCCCGGTGCTCGGCGGCTATCTAGGGTAACCTACCAAACCCACGCATTTCTGAAAACTAGACACCCGGCGGCTTCCAGGGAGGTATGGCTTGCGTGGATCCCCCAACGTTTCCTTACCCAGAATCCCCTGCAAACCTAAATTTTTGCTCAAAAAATCACTTTTTTCACACATTTTGGGGTGGGAAAGTAGTGGCATCACCGGGCTCACACAAATTTACCACCACCCAGCGTTCCCCCAGGTCTCCCGGTAAAAATGGTGCCTCACTTGTGTGGAAGGCCCAAGTACCCGCGGCAGGCAAGGGCCCAAAACGTAGTGAGGCGGCTTCAAAATGGCCTATCGCAAAACCACCTGGTTTTGCAAGGTGGTCACTTTGGTTTTTGGCCCGGTGCTCGGCGTCCATCTAGGGAAACCTACCAAACCCACACATTTCTGAAAACTAGACACCCGGCGGCTTCCAGGGAGGTATGGCTTGCGTGGATCCCCCAACGTTTCCTTACCCAGAATCCCCTGCAAACCTCAGTTTTTGCTCAAAAAATCACTTTTTTCACACATTTTGGGGTGGGAAAGTAGTGGCATCACCGGGCTCACACAAATTTACCACCACCCAGCGTTCCCCCAGGTCTCCCGGTAAAAATGGTGCCTCACTTGTGTGGGAGGCCCAAGTACCCGCGGCAGGCAAGGGCCCAAAACTTAGTGAGGCGACATCAAAATGGCCTATCGCAAAACCACCTGGTTTTGCAAGGGGGGTCACTTTGGTTTTTGGCCCGGTGCTCGGCGGGCCATTTAGGGAAACCTACCAAACCCATGCATTTCTGAAAACTAGACACCCGGCGGCTTCCAGGGAGGTATGGCTTGCGTGGATCCCCCAACGTTTCCTTACCCAGAATCCCCTGCAAACCTCAATTTTTGCTCAAAAAATCACTTTTTTCACACATTTTGGGGTGGGAAAGTAGTGGCATCACCGGGATCACACAAATTTACCACCACCCAGCATTCCCCCAGGTCTCCCGGTAAAAATGGTGTCTCACTTGTGTGGGAGGCCCAAGTACCCGCGGCAGGCAAGGGCCCAAAACGTAGTGAGGCGACATCAAAATGGCCTATCGCTAAACCACCTGGTTTTGCAAGGGGGGTCACTTTGGTTTTTGGCCCGGTGCTCGGCGGCCATCTAGGGAAACCTACCAAACCCACGCATTTCTGAAAACTAGACACCCGGCGGCTTCCAGGGAGGTATGGCTTGCGTGGATCCCCCAACGTTTCCTTACCCAGAATCCCCTGCAAACCTAAATTTTTGCTCAAAAAATCACTTTTTTCACACATTTTGGGGTGGGAAAGTAGTGGCATCACCGGGCTCACACAAATTTACCACCACCCAGCGTTCCCCCAGGTCTCCCGGTAAAAATGGTGCCTCACTTGTGTGGGAGGCCCAAGTACCCGCGTCAGGCAAGGGCCCAAAACGTAGTGAGGCGACATCAAAATGGCCTATCGCAAAACCACCTGGTTTTGCAAGGGGGGTCACTTTGGTTTTTGGCCCGGCCCGGCACTAGGCCGACCCGCACAAGTGAGGTACCATTTTTCTCGTAGGACTTTGGGGAACGCGGGGTGGGTGGAAATTTGTGGATCCACGCAGATTCCAGAACTTTCCATCACAGAAATGTGGGGAAAATGTGGTTTTTTTGTCAATTTTTTACGTTTGCAAGGGATTCTGGGTAACAGACCATGGTGGGAGGCAGTCAAGTCACCCCATCCTGGATTCCCCTGGGTGTCTAGTTTTCAAAAATGTATAGGTTTGCTAGGTTTCCCTAGGTGCCGGCAGGGCTAGGGTTCAAAATCTACAGCTAGTCACTTTGCCAAAAAAAGGGTCATTTTTCACTGCAAAATTGAGGTGTGACCACATTGCGTTTTGCACTGTTTCCTTTCACGGGCACTGGGCCGACCCGCACAAGTGAAGTACCATTTTTCTCGTAGGACATTTTAAAAACAATAAAGTTCCTAATACCCACCTCCTCTGAACAGTTAGCTTGCTGCCCCATCCCCTCCTCCATATCCTCTGTTGTCTGAATCATGGACTAGCCTAATCCCTCCTGCCATGCAAGGTCTGATGTGCTGCCACTGCCCTCCAGTTAGCATGATGTACCAGTCCACTCCTCCTGCCCTCCATTGCCCAATTCTATGCCCCATGATTGACCTCCTGCTTAGCCTCTGTGCTTAGCTTGCTGCCCCTATTCTCCTTCCCCCTGCCCTCTGATGTCTTTGTGCATGCCCCTGCTCCATCCTTTTTGCCCACCATGTTCCATGGACCTGCCACTCCTATCTACTCTGAGTGTTCTGTTGAGCTACCACTCCCCTCCCACCTGCCTAGCACTGTCAGATGACTGTAACCTGTCCCTGCCACCTCCACCTTGCCTGTCCACATGCCATGCCCCTATCCCCTTCCTCCTGTCCTCCATGGTCTATTTTACTGCCACACCCTTCTGCCCTCCCTGGTCTGTTGTGCTGCAACTGCTCCTCCTGCCTGCCCCGCGCGGTCTGTTGTGAGGCCCCTTCTCCTGAACTCTCTTGTCTGTGCCCAGGTCCTGACCCTCCCTTCTATCCTCCATGGTCCTTTGTGCATGCCCCTGCACCCTCCTTGTTGCCCATCATAGCCATTGTGCTGCCACTAACCCTCCCGCTTGCCATGCATGGTCTTTGCTACCACGGCCCTTCCCACCTTCCCTGTGTGGTCAGCTAGCTGCCCCTGACCCCCTCCCACCTTCCCTCCATGGTCTGTGTGTATGCCATCATAGTCTCACTGTTACTCTCCATGGTGTGTCTTGCTTCTAGTGCCCATCCTGCCTGACCTCTGTGGTCATCTTGCTGCTCCGGTCCTGCCCCTTTGCCTCCAGCCCCCTGTTTCCATGTGCAGACCCCTATTCCCTCCCTCCTGGCTTGTCTGTTCCATTGTAATTCCCCTGATCCGTCCCTCCTGCCCTTTATGGTCTGTTATGCTACTGCTTTCTCTCCTGTCTGTCCATTATGGTCAGCTAGCTACCATTGCCTCTTTCCCCTCTGTTCTCTGTTGTCCATGTGTATGGTCCTGTCCCCTCCCTATTGCTTCCTATGGATTGTTGTGCTGCAGTCCCGTCCCGCATGCCCTTTGTGGTGTATTGTGCTGCTGCAAACCCTGATGCCTGCCCTGCAGGGTCAGTTTGGTGCACCTCTCCATGTCTCTCCTGTCCACTGTTATGCAAGTCCATGTCCCTACCCCAATTCCTCCTGCCTTCCATGATCCAATGTACTACATTGCGAACATTTTGAACTTGGTAAGAGGGAGATTTTGAAAAATAACTGGGGTATTGATTTTCCCCTTCGAGTTACATTGAAAAAGAGGAAATTGTAGACAGGAGACAGATCAAATAAATTGAGCTTAAAAACATTGGACGTTTCCTGGCTGAATCGGGTCTGTTAGCATGTATGGTTATACAACCACTGCCTCTTCCTTCTGCCCACAATGGTCTAATATATTGCAGCTGCCTCTCTTGCCAGTCCTGTATTGTTGGTTTGTTGCCCCTGCCCCCCTTTCCACTGCCCTCCAAAGTCTGTTGTGCTGTCACGGCCCTTCCTGCCTGCCCAGTATGGTCAAATTGTTGCCTCTGCCTACCTGCCTTCAATTTTCAGAGTCCTTACCCCTGGCCTCTGCCTCTCAACAGTATCCCAATGAACAACTAGATTGCTAACATTTTATATTTATTACAAAAGTGTAGAACGCCTGACGTCATCTTGATGTAATCAAAACTGTAATACCTAGAGCATTTCCTTTAGAAATTACATATATGAGAGGGTCTTATTGGCATCAAAATTATGGTTAGTGCTCTAAAAGACTAAAATAAGGACATATTTTCTGAGTTTTCAAATAGCGACAAAGCACTTTTAAATTATTTGTTATCTTTATGTTTTTTTATCCAGTTGACCACTTGATTAAATGTTGCACTTAGGGGAGAGGATGTGGTGTTACTTCCAGAACTGCAGACTTTGCAACTGGGGAACCAGGTTGGAGTTTCTGCTTCAGCTCGACATTCTGTGATTCTGGTCAAATCACTTAGTCTCCCCATGTCGACAACCAAAATGAATTTGTTCTTGTGTGATGTAACCAATGCTCATGTAAAGCACTCCAATACCTGACAAGTCTGCACTATATAACACTGCAAAAACACAAAATAATAAGTGTTTTGCACACTTCTGTCATTGGGCTATATTTGGGCTACATCTGGGTGATTTTGGGCTACATTTGGGCTCTTTTGTCTCCGGTGGCCATCTTGGGAGATTTATTTGTTATGAAGTTTCCTAATTTCCTCATGTACTGCAGTCTCCTCAGTAGGAAATGCTTTCAGTTTTTTACTTTGATTCCATCATGAAGGCATTCAGATATGTCACACATTTGCCATAAATTCTGAAAGTTAGCACTCTAGTTGCTCATTAGATCACTGTATTAAAACTACTGTTCACCATGGAAGTCTGCTCCTGGTATTAAAAGTGCATGTTTCAGTCTGCATGTCAGAATTTTTTAATGAAATAGAAGAGGATTTGAGAAGTCACTCAAAATGTGCCCTCATTTTCTTTCTTCAGCATTAATCATAATTTCTATGGCAAAATGAACCCCCTCATTGTGTTCCTTTTTAAATTAAATGTTTTAAGTGTTACCAGTTTATTCCAATCAAGATGGCTTCAGGTGTGCCATACTTTTGTCATAATGAAGACAGTAAGCGCTCTAGTTGTTTTTAAGAACACTCTGGGACATTCTGTCATTGGGCTATACTTGGGCTACATCTGGGTGATATTTGGGCTACATTTGGGCTCTTTTGTCTCTGGTGGCCATCTTGGGAGACTAATTTGTTATGAAGTTTCCTAATTTCCTCGTGTACTGCAGTCTCCTCAGTAGGAAATACTTTCAGTTTTTTACTTTGATTCCATCAAGAAGGCATTCAGATGTGTTACACATTTGCCATAAATTCAGAATGTTAGCACTCTTTTTGCTCATTAGATCACTGTAGTAAAGCTACTGCTCACCAGGGAAAACTGCTGCTGGTATTGAAAGTGCATGTTTCAGTCTGCATGTCAGAATTTTTTAATGAAATAGAAGAGGATTTGAGAAGTCACTCAAAATGTGCCCTAATTTTTCTTTCTGCAGCACTAATCATACTTTTTATGGAAAAATGAACCCCCTCATTTTGTTCCTTTTTAAATTAAATGTTTTAAGAGTTACCACTTTAATCCAAGCAAGATGGCTTCAGGTGTGCCATACGTGTATCATAAGTAGGACTGTTAGTGCTCTAGTTGTTCTTTGGAACACTCTGGGAAGCTGCAGTAGAACACAAAGGAATCAACTGACAGTCTCTGCCCTTGTTGGATGTACATGTTTTACTGAGAATGTCAGACTTCATTCTCACATGACTGAGACAGTTAATGTGAATTTACAGAAAATAAGCTCTCAGTTTAGCTTAAAGATCACCTTCCAAACATCTGTGGGAAAAGCATGAGAAAATATTTTTCTCTCAATCATGATATCCCAGCAGAAGGCTTTTTCACATATTGAAATCACCTTAGAACATACCACAATTCCTAAAATGAGTATGGTACCATCAACAAATGATTTATAATGTAACTAAAGTCTTAAAACCTTCTATTAACTGCAATGCTTTTAAATGAGGTGCTATCATGTATATTGGTCCCAAGATGGCTGCCAACACTTCTTGGATGAAGTGCTGACAGCCAATCAGATCTCAGGATGAGATGTGTGGTTAGGCTCCGCCACATATATATATGATTTTACTTTTGATTTTCTCAGGAACTACTGAACAGATTGACACCAGACCTGCAAAAGGCACATCCCTGACCTGAGGACTACCTCTTTGCCAAATTTAAAGTTATTCTGTTCAGCCGTTCGGGCTGTACCTTGGACTAAAGGTCCCTATGGAAAATTGCATGGGGAAAACGCATTTTGGGACCCCCCTTTTTTCTCAGCCCCCGCGAGGATTCGTCAACCGGCGCCAAAGTTATTTTGAATAGAATGTTGCAGATTTCCTATGGAAACACGGTCCTAACTATAACTATCTACTGGCGACCGCCAGTAGATTTTATATATATATATATATATATATATATATATTCACTGAAAAAACCATAGGTTTCACACACGTTATAGTTAGGAATTAGCATTTAAAAAACCTTGCAAATTCACTGAAAAAACCATAGGTTTCAGACATGTTATAGTTAGCGAAAATTTTACTGATAAAAAACCAATGAAATTCCCCCGTTATAGTTAGTGCAGGCAACTATAACTCACGCGACCGCAATCCTCTGCTGATGCTAATACTGTATTTAGACACTTATTTGCCCATGTCTTCTTCCATAAATTTTTAGCTATACATATATTACAAATGTTTTTTTTCATAAAGACACATATGTCATCAGCAGAAGATTGCGGTCGCGTGAGTTATAGTTGCCTGCACTAACTATAACGGGGGAATTTCATTGGTTTTTTATCAGTAAAATTTCCGCTAACTATAACATGTCTGAAACCTATGGTTTTTTCAGTGAATTTGCAAGGTTTTTTAAATGCTAATTCCTAACTATAACGTGTGTGAAACCTATGGTTTTTTCAGTGAATTTGTACGTTTTTTTAAATGCTAAGTTACTTTACGCCATTCGTGGCGTGCACGCCCACTTAACGCAGTTCGTTCCGTGCGCGCACACAGTGAGCACACTTTACGCAGTTAGTGCCGTACACGCAAAGGTGGGCACGCAGTGCGCTACGCGCACCGCGTGCCCACGTTACGCACCGTGCGCACATGGAGGACATATTATGCGCTTCCTTGTGATAGGTAATCTGTTAAATTTAATTTGTAAGTGATGACAATAATATGCCATGCACAGAGAGTGTTTTTTTTGTTTTATTAAAATTTTTAGCGTAAGCGCACCGTACGCGTACGGTAAGCGTAATCGGCGAAATTTTCAAAAAATAAAAATTTACCGTTTTTGGCCTTGGGGGATCTTTGAGGACTCAACTAACATGGCTATGTGCATGGGCGCTGTCTAAACAGCCCCTTTATATGTTTTTTGTCTTTGTTTACAGCCCCCCCCTCAGAGTGCGAGAGAGAAAATGGCGGCCGCTGCTTCCTGGTTTCGACCGATTCGAATGTTTACTTAGATGTAACAGCCAATCAGAATCGCGCTCGCGCACGCCACCGTACGCGTACGGTAAGCTTACGGTAAGCGTACCGTAAGCTGGCTCAGATATATATATTGATTTAAAGTCTATTTTCTCAGAATCTACTGAACAGATTTACACCAAACCTACAAAAGGCACTTCCTTGACCTGACGACTACCTCTCTGCCAAATTTCTAGTAATTCTGTTCAGCCGTTCGGGCTGTAGCCCTGTCTAAAGGTCCTATGGAAAAATGCATGGGAAAAACGCGTTTTGGGACCCCCCTTTTATCTCAGCCCCCGCTTGACGAATCCACCCGAGACTTTCAGGGTAGGAGCGGAGCGTAGCGCCCCACCTATTTTGAGAAATTCGCAAGGATTCGTCGACCGGCGCCAAAGTTATTCAAAATAGAATGTTGCGGATTTCCTATGGAAACAGGGTCCTAACTATAACTACCTACTGGCGACCGCCAGTAGGTAATATATATATATATATATATATTACCTACTGGCGGTCGCCAGTAGGTAGTTATAGTTAGGACCACGTTTCCATAGGAAATCCGCAACATTCTATTTTGAATAACTTTGGCGCCGGTCGACGAATCCTCGCGAATTATTCAAAATAGGTGGGGCGCTACGCTCCGCTCCTACCCTGAAAGTCTCGGGGGGATTCGTCAAGCGGGGGCTGAGATAAAAGGGGGGTCCCAAAACGCGTTTTTCCCATGCATTTTTCCATAGGACCTTTAGACACAGCTACAGCCCGAACGGCTGAACAGAATTACTTGAAATTTGGCAGAGAGGTAGTCCTCAGGTCAAGGAAGTGCCTTTTGTAGGTTTGGTGTAAATCTGTTCAGTAGATTCTGAGAAAATAGCCTTTAAACCAATATATATATCTGAGCCAGCTTACGGTGCGCTTACCGTACGCGTACGGTGGCGTGCGCGATTCTGATTGGCTGTTAGATCTTAGTAAACATTCGAATCGGTCGAAACCAGGAAGCGGCTGCCGCCATTTTCTCTCTCGCTCTCTGAGTTGGGCAGCAAAAACGAAGCCCAAAAATGTGTAAAGAGGCAGTTTCTTGAGATCCTAACCACCCAGGATTGATATAGGGGTCCCCAAACAACCCCCAAGCCCAAAAAAAAATTCTTTTTTTTTGGAAATTCGCCGATTACGCTTACCGTACGCGTACGGTAAAAATTAAAAAAAAAAAAATTATCCACATTCTCCCCACCCCATGTGCAAATGGTGCCCGCAGGGCACCATTTGTGCATGGCCTATCCCAACTATGAAATTAACAAAAAATACATTTCACAAAGATGCGCATAATATGTCCCCCATGTGCGCACGGTGCGCGAAGCGCATCGTGCGTACATGGCCCATCCCGCATAACGCGGGCAAGCGGTGCGCGCAGCGCACCGCGTGACCACCGTGCGTGCACGGCACTAACTGCGTAAAGTGGGCGCGCGGTGCGCGAAGCGCACCGCGTGCTCACTGTGCGCGCACGGAACGAACTGCGTTAACTGGGCGCGCACGCCACGAATGGCGTAAAGTAACTTAGCATTTAAAAAACCGTACAAATTCACTGAAAAAACCATAGGTTTCACACACGTTATAGTTAGGAATTAGCATTTAAAAAACCTTGCAAATTCACTGAAAAAACCATAGGTTTCATACATGTTATAGTTAGCTGTACATTTCCCTCGTAAAAAACCAATGAAATTCCCCCGTTATAGTTAGTGCAGGCAACTATAACTCACGCGACCGCAATCTTCTGCTGATGACATATGTGTCTTTATGAAAAAAAAATATTTGTAATATATGTATAGCTAAAATTTTATGGAAGAAGACAGGGGCAAATAAGTGTCTAAATACAGTATTAGCATCAGCAGAGGATTGCGGTCGCGTGAGTTATAGTTGCCTGCACTAACTATAACGGGGGAATTTCATTGGTTTTTTACGAGTGAAATGTACAGCTAACTATAACATGTATGAAACCTATGGTTTTTTCAGTGAATATATATATATATATATAGTGAAGGTAATTCACTTAGTACAGCTTCTTTCCTCTTTCAGCCACAGAGAGGTTAGCTATATTCCCTTTGCCAGAGGGTAAAAGTTAACTGCCCACTCCCTTTCTAAACTCCTATTACTTATTCCACTACATCAGCCTTCTGACAAACATTCTGTTGTGATATCTGTAGACTCAAAGACAAATCGATCGTTGCACGGCACTGTATTGAGAGCCACTACATCATGACTACTACAATTCAGTACTTTGTGGGATATTACTTCTTCTCCTGACCCTGACTTTAATTATTTTAATGTGTCTTCAATTGTTACCCTGAGCCTATTTCTTAATTAACATTCTACCTTTAATATATATATATATAATATCCTATGATGCGATAGTAGCCAATACTAGCTCCACAATCTAGTGGACTGGATGCAGTTAGGGTATACCTCACACTCTGTTTGGCATCATAGGGCTCACTACTCACCTGTGGGTTCAGTATCATCCTCTCATCCAATTGAGTTAGAAATTGCCACTGGCAGTTTTGCTCAGGGTACAAACTGAATCTATTATGTCAGGTGATGTTGGCAACTTATGCTCCTGCCAGTAAAATAGACGAAACACTTTGAGCTCTCCCACATGTTGAATGCTGTCATCACTTTCACTGTTGCATCACCTGGAGACACATTTGTGTCATTTTCCTCAAAACTGTCCCTGACGCTTGAAACAACACACTGTCATTCTTAATGTCTTCCAAGTACTTGTCTGTCACCTGCTGGTGGACTCTTCCAAATTGGTTCCCTAAATTACTCCCAATACTAAAGCACTGTATATGTTCATTTCAGGAAACAGGTGACTATTTTTACTAACCACTGTCTTTAAACAAAAAGTCCTTCTCTGTTCTGTTGTGCAGCGTACCAAACATAAATGTGTACTTCAGAGAGTACACCTATCACTCTTTCGGCCAATTCACAAAAGATTTTCCCGCGGTGCAAGTTAGACTTACACCTGGGAAAAGGTATAACTAACACATGCATAATTTACAAATGATTCACAACGGTGTAAGTAAAGGCACAAATGTATGACATACATGTTTGCAATGTTCTCGCTCATATGTGCAACCACACTTAGGTTTTTACACTAGTGGCTATTCCTGACTCTCTCTCAGCAGAGTGGTCAACAAAGTCTTATGTAAATATTTAAAACACAGATTACCTGCAATCAAACACCCACATTGTCCTTACTTATTAGGTATTCACAAACAGATGTAAATGTTCTTTCCAGACATTTCAGCACAGCAAAGCTAAATCTTCTTGGTTCAAATATCAGTATTGTTGAGAGTGTAAGAAAGTGAATGATAGGAGCCTTTTTACATGGAGTGTGTAGGAAAGGGAAATACCGTAATAGAAACTGAAAAGCGAAAACAAAAGATAAGTTACTATTTTGTTATACTTTTGCTATCTTGGGGATATTTCCAATGTAGAATGTATATCTCACACAACCAAGTAGTTAGTAAAACAGGAATATTAGAGCTTTTTAGGACTTCGCCTACCACACAACCTTTAGTTGTATAGAGGTGAAAGCCTCTTTTAAACATAAAAAAAAGACAGCAGGCTTAGAGTCTGCCAATTGCTTACCATAGGCTCACTTTATTTTCACTCTCATTTGGTGCTTCTGATTTGATGGCTTGCGTACCTCTTTTTGTGTTTGTCCCTCACCTGAGGCATAGCCTCTTTCCAAGCCTTTTGATTGGCTGATTTGTATCCTTCAACTGCCCATATTTCTGGAGCTATTTTTTGTTGTTGCATTAAGCACACAATGAGAATGCATGTTTTCTGGCTCTCCCTCATGTTGTTTTCCCTGCCCCCAAACACCCACACCCCTTTAATGCCTCTCGTTGTTAAAGTAAATGCTTTGATTAACTTAAGATATTCATTTATCATTTATGAGGGTTCCTCGGCTGCCATTTGCAGCTGGCCCACTCCTTAGTCCATAGTGTGTTCTTTGGTGTCTTCATTGCTCCCTCGCCCCATGCTCACTCCCCATTGCTTACTCCTACCTACTCCTCCGTTGTTCTCCCACCCTTGTAGTCGACAAAATATTGATATATTTTTTTTTCCGAGGACCAGGCAGCAGCCATTTGCTGCGGAGCAACACTGCATTACAAAAAGCGTTTCACACAAAACAAAAACATGTTTTTTAATTACCAAGACAATGGGCACCTGCCATTTTGGAGCAGTACATAAAGGCACTGCATCTGCAAAAATCATTGACAAAGCCAATAGGTCAACATGGGGAGACCCATTGGCTTTGTTTCAGAAGTCATATTACCTCATGCATATTTCTTCCAACATCAAAAGATTGTGCTTGCGGTTATTGAAAGTTTAATAAATATGGTAAAAAGAAGAAACTGACAACAATGTGTGGGTGTATTTTACCTATGATGTATATTATCACTGCCATGGCTTTAACATTTATGCCCAATCTTCTTGTGCACCAGGATGTAGATGTCTCCTGATTCATAGCTAGGAATACAGTGGTTTCACTTGCATTGTGTTTGGTAATATTAACCCATACAACTATCGGACCCAGAACATTACCTACAATTACGTTGTCATGGTAAGTGTATTTTTACTATTCTTAACTGCATATCTACCTACCTTGATTTATTATGTGAGGTAGTAGCTAGGCTGATGTAATGAATGCAATATTTTTATCCTATGATAATAATTTGTAAGGTATAGTGAGGGTACACAGGTTATGGTATGTTGAATTATGTATCCAACAATTCTGAAGTTCCAGTTAGCATTTCTGCACATTCTTTCACTATTGCCACATCATGTTTGCGATCTTGATGTTGTTTTCCAAATAGTTTTTTTTTTAAGGAAACTTTTTGGACACAGTGCACAAATTGATTAGGAAAATTGCTGTCCATGAAACTCAAAGTACAAGTCAACCTGAACTGTTTCACTTCACTGCCACTGCTTTGGGGCTTGGGCTAGAGTTGGGGGGTAATGGACAATCCTAAGTGCAAAAGCCGGTGGACAATAACATGGTGGAATTAGCCCCACACTGCAAATTGTGAAAGAAATTCCTCTGGTTCACTATCTTCCAGATTGAGGTCTCCCTCAATAATCTGATTGTATGTTACCACCAACTTCTAAATCAGACACGTTGCCACTTTTTGGGCTGAAATTGTAACTATGCCTTTCTCAATAGTAATCTGTGGCTCAATTGAGGCTTTACTTGACTAGTCTCAATAATTTGCAACATATGTAGGGTTTTCAATAGAGGCGGGTGATAAATTCCCCTCTGCTGGCAGAGTTGGCATAGTTTTGCCCTCTCTGCTTTACCATGTAATGTGGTGTTCCGGACAAATTCTTCCAACTGCCATGTGGCAGAGATTTTGTTTCACACACGGCCCGCCAATGGTAAGCTGGCTAGCGCAAGCAGGATTTGGCATCCCCTATTGTGATTTTCAGTTGCTAGGAGGGTACCCAGTGAGATTTCCCCAAGGAAATCTACTCGAGTGGCAGTAAAATCAACTTAAGAAACAGCACCTTCTGGCGCACTGCGTGGTGCCGTTTGTGATGATTTTTTGGCACAGAATTAGCTCCCGGCACTAAAAATTCTGCCCATTTGTGGAATCTTGCTGAGGGGCATATTATCAAGCACAGTGATACAATTATCTCCCTTTTAGCGGCAGAAAACTGCCGCTAAAGCGGCGATAATGGGCTTGATAATATGCCGCAGAGAATTCCAATAGAAGCCCATGTTGACACCAGAACATGGGCTTCTATTGGAATCCCCAAGGGCATATTATTAAACCCATTATCGCCGCTTTAGCGGTGATAATTTTAACGCCGTTTGTTGATAATATGCCCCTTGGTTTTCAAAGTGATCTGAGCCTGGTGTATCTATGGGGCATATTAGCAAGACCGGCGATAAAATTATCGCCGCTTTAGCGGTAGAAAACTGCCGCTAAAACGGCGATAATGGGCTTGATAATATGCTCTATGGAATTCCAATTGAAGCCCATGTTAGACGTCCTTCACATTTAACATGGGCTTCAATTGGAATTCCATAGAGCATATTATCAAGCCCATTCTCACCGTTTTAGCGGCAGTTTTCTGCCGCTAAAGCGGTGATAATTTTAACGCCGTTTGTTGATAATATGCCCTTTGGTTTTCAAAGTGATCTGAGCCTGGTGTATCTATGGGGCATATTAGCAAGACCGGCGATTAAATTATCACCGCTTTAGCGTTAGAAAACTGCCGCTAAAACAGCGATAATGGGCTTGATAATATGCTCTATGGAATTCCAATTGAAGCCCATGTTAGACGTCCTTCACATTTAACATGGGCTTCAATTGGAATTCCATAGAGCATATTATCAAGCCCATTCTCGCCGTTAAAACTGCCGCTAAAGCGGCGATAATTTTATCGCTTGGCTTGTTAATATGCCCCCAAGTGTCTACATTATTAGCTACAAGCAATTAGTTACACAAACAAGCATTAATTTGCTGCTGGCTTTATTATCTCATAGTCTTTGAACATTTAACTCATAGAATGTGTGGTACCTGTGTGCAACATTCACTTCACATACAATTTTCAGACGCACCGGCCTTTTCCCACAAAGATTTGAATCTCTGACCTGAAAATGACACATATTTTTGTAGGTTTATTAACATGCTGGATAATCTTAATGAGGTTTTTAGAGGATTCTCTTTTTTGCCCTCTGGAAATAAAGTTACATTCTTACACATAGTTTCATTTCCTGCATTTTAACTAGTTCGTTTTAAACTCTCATTAATCTGACACTGCTTCCTGTGAAGGGATTTAGGTAGGGCCTGTTTTGACCTTTCCAATGGTTGTTTGCGAAAAGCTTTAAGCATATTTTAAACGTCTTAAACCAAGCTTATTAAAAGTTCAGCGTGGTTGGCAAACTCGAATTATCATGAAACGCCATGCACTTTGCACATCGTTTCAGGAAGTTCGCCCACGCCAGCTGTTAGGGCTGGCATGAAGGAAAACGGAAGACACTAAGCCAGCAGTGCCTCGGCGCTGCCGAGCACTTACGTTTGTTAATCTGTGTCTTCTAATAGAGCCTTGCCTACCGTTTATGTTTTTTTATTCTGTTTCTTTCGTCGCTCTCTGGCATCCTTTTATGGTTTTAAAAGTTTAACTCTGTTAGATATTTTCAAATTGTCTTCATTTGCTTCAACTTACCAATGTTACCTTTAATGTCATATATTTATGCAGTGCTGGAGTTGTAAAAAATGTATAGAGGGCTCAATGTGTGGCAGGGGAGAAGGGAAACAGTCATGATTCAGGAAAAGCAAAGTCTGACAGACAACTCATACTTTTTTTTTTAACTGTCATAAAGAAATTGACAACAAAGGCAAATGTGACAGCAAATCTGTTCTGGCTTGCCAAATTGATAACAGACTGCATTTTAAAATGGGGTTAAGCCACCTGCTGCAGAGATCTTTGTGTGCCCAGCACATTTTCGATAATAATAATAATAATAAGAGAGATCTGTGTTTTGTCTGGTCACAGTTTTGACTCATAAAATACCATACGCGGCTACTGTGCCGGCTGCAAAGCACATCGTGCAACATGCAAATCACAGATTGTATTTTATGTACCTGGGTAAGTGGGTTACTGTGTTTGACACAGTCACAAAGATCATTTTGTACTTGCAGCTCATAAGTTGCATTCATTTTAATATAGCATATTGAGCTATGAACTGGCCTCAGGGAGCAGCATGCATGGGTTTGGAAATGTGTCTTTTTTTCTCAATCTGTCATCATTCTAATATTTTTACCAGTGGTTCAATTGGATAGTAACCACATTTTATTTATATAGACAACCCCATCCACTGCACTACATTTTAAATCCTGAATTTGTGTTTCATCTGGCAACGTACTCTAAACATAACACACTTATCACGTGGACGATATATGACTTCTACATATTTATGTAACATATCCTGCACATTGATTTACATATGTGTATGATTTATTGTCTCTGCATAATTTGTTGGTGTGATGTAAAGTGCTCCGACACCCTATACTGTGATGAGTGGCACAATAGAAGAATGATTTTTAAAAAAAAGAAAAAGTGCTGTTTAAGTTATTATTTATGTAACTACTCATGAACCTGACCCTACATCTGACATTTTCAGAGTGTAAGCATATTTTTTATAAATAGGGTTTGAAATAAGTCAAAAACCTTCCTCCAATTTATATTTTCTCTTAGGTACATGTGAATTGATAACAAACTGTGTGCCATTGATCCCCGCCATTGCCTTGGCACCTAGGCGTTACAGCTCCCAGCCTGGATGCTACTCAGAAAATAGATGGCTGATGGCCCTTTAAATAAGGGCGGGCATTATTAAACACAAATTAATGTCACATAGCGCTAGGCCATTTGTGTAGGAAAAATTACCTGTTGCTTAGAACAGACCCACACAGCTTGGCATAGAATTTTCGACCTATGTAAGATGGTGATGGATTACAACAGTGAGTCGACGTCACGTTGGTCACATGACACAGCAATAGCATTCCGCAGTGTTTTAGGACACAGTGCCAGTCTCTTTTCCAAGATGCAGACGCCGGGGGAAGTAATAGGCAAGTCGCTGGTCGAGTCTGTTGACGAAGTAAGTGACTTTGGTTAGAAATGAGGCTAAAACTATTAAGCATCTCAATTTAATCCTCAACTATAACTTGAATTCCTTTGTTACCTTAAGTGTGTGACTACAAGGCCGACCACCCCCAAGATGCCTATGGGGCTTGTAGCTGATGCTAGATAAATATGTTACCATGAGATGAACGGCTGAGAAAGAGCACTGTTGAGCATGACAGATCACATGAACACATTTATTAACACATTAAGCTTTAGGCTGGGACATCGTCACTTGAAAACAACACCAATGCTGTGTAATGTTCGCCTGTGAATACTTGTTTCACAGTGTGGAGAAGCTGCATATAGTTTGCGCTGTGTTTTTCTGGGGGAAACTTACCCGCAAGCTGCTGCCTTCATCGCCCTCCATCCCGCCGCCGTAGTAGTCCAGCCAGCGGCCGCCGAGAGGAGGAAGGGGAGAGACTACACCTCCCAGCCTGCTCAGCACCGCTGTTCCCGTGCCCGGAGGCGCCATAAATCACCGACAGGCTCGGTGGAGCGGGCGCTGTGTTTTTCTGGGGGAAACTTACCCGCAAGCTGCTGCCTTCATCGCCCTCCATCCCGCCGCCGTAGTAGTCCAGCCAGCGGCCGCCGAGAGGAGGAAGGGGAGAGACTACACCTCCCAGCCTGCTCAGCACCGCTGTTCCCGCGCCCGGAAGCGCCATAAATCACCGACAGGCTCGGTGGAGAGGGCGCTGTGTTTTTCTGGGGGAAACTTACCCGCAAGCTGCTGCCTTCATCGCCCTCCCTCCCACCGCCGTAGTAGTCCAGCCAGCGGCCGCCGAGAGGAGGAAGGAGAGAGACTACACCTCCCAGCCTGCTCAGCACCGCTGTTCCCGCACCCGGAGGCGCCATAAATCACCGACAGGCTCGGTGGAGCGGGCGCTGTGTTTTTCTGGGGGAAACTTACCCGCAAGCTGCTGCCTTCATCGCCCTCCCTCCCGCTGCCGTAGTAGTCCAGCCAGCGGCTGCCGAGAGGAGGAAGGGGAGAGACTACACCTCCCAGCCTGCTCAGCACCGCTGTTCCCGCGCCCGGAAGCACCATAAATCACCGACAGGCCCCGCGTCGCGGGGACGCGCGTGGGTTGCGCCGGGCGAAGCCCGGGCGAAGGGCGGGCCGTCTGTGGCCGTCCGGGGCAGGACGAGGCTGGGCTGGGCCACCCACCTAACATCTGCAAGAAAAAGAGGTACTGTCCCAAGTAAAGTTCTGCAAACCAGTAAACTATGGGGAAAAAGCGTCTTGACTTGGCAAAATCCAATGGAGGGGGAGTAGCAACGTTGGATTCATATCTGGTGAAGGTCTCGAATGTGTTAAATGATGAAATTGAAAGAACTGAACGAAGGCTTTCATTGGACCCAATTTGCATTGTTGATCCCACAGGTGGAGATAGGGTAGAAAGCACTACTCCCCTGGCATCAATCTTATCGCCAGGTATTCCCCAGGCCCTCATTAGTCAAGCCAACTCATCTGGCGTCCCTCAGGAAAATTGTGAGCATTTCCACGTTGAAATGTCTCGTGATAGTATTAGAGATGTATTGTCTAGTCTATCTCCTTCGCCTATGTTGAGACGACGCACTAGGGCTGGTGGGTTGGGACGCTCTAGCAAAGCTATACAACAAAAGAGAGGTCGGGTATCAAAAACTATACCTAAAGTATCTGACCAACCATCTCCAAATATCTATCCTTCTCTAGAGGATCTATCTATTTCCCTTTCAGTGATTTTTAAAGAGAAACTAGATACCGCCTTAGCACCTATTATGATTAGATTGACTTCCATAGAAGATAAGGTGTCTGCTTTAGAGCGAAATATTGGGATAATATCTCAAGCTATCCCTTCCCTCAGACGACCTATGTCAGGTTCACAGGAGGCTGATAGGCAACCAATTACTATTAATAAGAGACAGGCGGAGAAAAAGAAAACACCTCTAAGTCGCTCTAATCCATGCGTCCTTCCTGAAAACGAAGGCTCAACTATAATGGCAAAAGATTTAGAACCAACCACTGGTGGCAGTACAATAACAGAGAAAGAGGCCCCACTAACCAATTAGGTGTCAGATTGGAATGTCCTGGTGGTTAACCCTTTCGCTGCGGCAGGAATTCCGCCGCAGCGCTGGGGGGGGTTGGGGGGCAGCGCGGTGGCGCTGTGCTCATGACGGAGCCACTCCGTCATGAGCCACGGTTGAGCTGTGCTCATGACGGAGTGGTTCCGTCATGACTCCGCCCAGTTGCATTGTCCCCCCGCACAGGCGGGGAAACTGCGCCGCGTGGGCGGAGCGGCCGCCAACGGTCGCGGCATGACGGAACCACTCCGTCATGAGCACACGGCAACCGTGGCTCATGACGGAATGGCTCCGTCATGAGCAGGGGAGGGGTTAATTATGAGCCACCATCAGAGGGAGAACCATTCCAGTTTATCCCAGAGGCTTTCCCCTTGGTACTTGTTATGGCCAATGCTCCATCCCTGGGTCAAGGTCAGGTGGAAACAACATCCACTCTCATTAATAAAGCAACGCATTGGTTAACCAAAAACATGAGGCTATCCAGAGAGGGTAGGCAAAAACTGGCAAGCGAAATTATAATGGCTAGAAGGGTGTCATGGCTTTGTGATCAAAAGAAATGTTTTAAGGGTGACTGTATAGCTATAAACTTTTACAGTCCCCATGTGTTGATAAATGTATTGGATAATCTATTTTCCCCACAACACAGAGAGTCGATGATAAAACCCTTGACATTGGACTTTTTCTATGGAGATCTTGGACGTACAAGAAACTCTCATAGGTTTTGGGGTGAAAAATTGGCATATCCACAATCCAATCGGGAGGCGAATTGTACCTCTGTGGGATGGAATAAGTACAAGGAACAGGTTTGGGGCTCTTACTAATATGGATGACTGTGATTGACTTCAGGATGAACAAACAAAATCTATAGGTAATAATTCCCTGAGCAATGGTGTTGCTACCAACAGGACCTTGGGTAATAATGTCACATGTCAAGATCTCATTATACCCCCCTACCCCAAAGTATGTCAGCTTGCTAACCTGGGGCTAACTCACGATGCTAAGTTCCCTTTAGGTATAATTCATAAACATAGAATGAACGAGGGATGCATTACAATGACTAGCACTATGTTGAATCCCCAATCTCACAGGTCTAACATATCTAATCAGATTCTAACGGAGGAGTGTGTCATAAAGGGAGGAAAGGAGAGTTCCTCCATTTTGAATACCTCTTCACAACAAATGATAGATTTAACCCTGCTCTCGTGGAATATTGCGGGCTTGGGTAACAAGATTGAGTCCCCGGAGTGGTGTAGTTTCATAGACCGATATGATATTAACATTTTTCAGGAGACCTGGTCCACTACTCCTATATGTCGTCTGGGATATCTCAATTTTTTTGTTCCAGCCACAAAAAAGTCAAAGGGCCGGCCTGCAGGGGGATTGGTGATTTGGGTACGACAGAGTTTGTGCTGTAAGGTTGTACAGGCTGAGTTTAGGGAAAAGGATATTTTGATGATTGAATTAGAATGGCCCAATGGCCACAAGGTGTCTATTTTTAATGTCTATGCTAGGGGGATAATAGGGGGGCATAGCTCAGAGGTAATTGCAGCCCTTGATACCAGACTGGGAGCTCTCTCAGAACAGATTTTTATTATAGTAGGAGGGGATTTTTACCCCACCTACGAACCACTTGGCCTTGAGGACCAGGACCTTTCTGAGGAGCAGGACCTTAGATGGGGAGTACCTAAATTGGAAATTCCCGTAATAAAAAGATGGTCCTCCATAGCTATTCAATTAAAAGCATTGTGTCTAGAAGGAGGTTTTAGAGCAGCAAACGGGAGAACTCCCTCAGATACACAGGGAGCCAATACGTTTGATAATGGAAGGAATAGTAGCCGTATTGACTATCTCCTGGTGGATTTAAGGATATGGCACTGTTTAATAGATATGGTCATTGAAACCCGGTTGGAAAGCGATCATAACCCCCTCTGTTCGAAATTCCAAGTTCAAAAGGGGGACAGAGTTGAACCCACAAGAGAAGGGTTAGTCACGTTAGATTTAGTTGCCTCCAACAACCTGCGTGGGATCAAGTGGAGTAAACTCATAGAGGATCCTGGAAAAATGGTTGCGCTCAAAGTGGAGGTTGTGGGTGAACTGGCCCGACTTAAGATCCAAAGCAGTGATCTAGCCTTTCCCACCATTATGACAGAGACATATTCCTTCTTCTTTTCTAGACTTAAAACTTTCTTCGTGAGGGATGGGAACCCAGGAAAAAGAGGCGCAGAGCTAATAAAGGCTAAGTGGTTTAACACACATTGCAAGTCTGCTCGCCAAAATCTAAGCTCTGCATTAAGGACAAGGAACCCCACCAAAATAATAGAGGCAAGAGATCAATATAGATCTGTTCAACAAGTGGCGAAAAAACAATGGGATGAAGAGAGGTGGCGGGATTTGAAACATGCCTGTGCAGCTAAAGACTCCAAGCAGTTTTGGAACATTATAAAATGGGATAGAGGAGGTTATGCGGAACCTCCCCATAATAATGTTGCCCAGACCCAATGGCTAGATTTTTTTAAACCCCAATATGCTCGCAGCCTAGGTGAGGAGGAGTGTCCATTACCACGAGAAATATTCTATCAAACCCAGGTATTTACTATTACCGATGTCAGTTTGGCATTGGATTGTGTGACAGGGGGCAGAGCCCAAGGTATGGATGGCATTCCGGCTGATGTTTTCTTGAGCGACAGACCAACCTGGTGTCAATACTTTGTATTTCTAGCTAATGCTGTGGCCAGGGGTGCTCCAATCCCAATATCCTGGAAGGGAGCAGAAATCATCCCGGTTTTTAAGAAAGGTGACAAATCCCTCCCAAGTAACTATAGACCCATCAGTCTTATAGACTCTGCGCAAAAACTGATGGGTCGATTAGTTTTAAATAAAGTGCAATCTTGGATTGAGGGAAATACCTTTCTATCCCCATATCAAGCTGGTTTTCGCCCTTGTAGCAGTTCTGTAGATCAGGTTTTTTATTTTATCATGCTCTATTGGAGGAATGTGGTTTTAACTAAAGGGTCGCTCTACGCAGTTTTTGTAGATTTAAAATCGGCCTTTGACTTGGTTCCCCGTTGCAAACTTTGGAGAGTCCTTGCCGAACTGGGGATGGCCCCGGAGTTATTGACTATTCTCGTCCGCTTGCATGAGGGCAATTTTGCTAGAATCAGATGGGGGGCTCAGGGGGAGGTCACGGACACATTCCCTGTCGAGCGTGGTGTCCTGGCACCCACCCTATTTTCATTATATATAAACGGAATAGTCAATCATCTTCGTAGTTCCCCCACTGATGCCCCTGTAATAGCTGGGAAACATGTACCTGTCCTCATGTTTGCGGACGATACGATGATTATTTCAAGGACTCCTAGCGGGCTACAGAAGGCAGTTAATGCCTTTGGTGATTTTTGTCCGGAGCGTGGACTTGTAATTAATACATCGAAAACAAAGTTCATGTCTATTAATCCACATAAATCCTTTAGAGGTAGCATCACGCTAAATAATACTCCTTTAGAGCAAGTAGAGGCTTTTACATACTTAGGAATTCTACTTCAGAGCAATATGTATTGGAATCGTCATCTGGATATGGCAACCTTAAAATTCCATCAGCATGCGGGCGTTTTATTGTCCACATTTAAATCTTCTCTCACTAAACCAATCACCCCTGCATTGGAGGTATATAATATGAAAGTGCTGAGTGCCACCCTGTATGGGTCAGAATTATGGGGGTTTAACAATCTGAGCCAACTGTCCAAAGCAGAAAATAAAACCCTACGTAGTTTAGCTGGCGTCCCCCAAAGTACTCCCACTGTTCCTCTTTTACTTGATTTAGGCAGGAAAAATTTGGTTGATATAGTGAGGTTGCGTCCTCTCTTATATTGGAGGCAAATCTGGACCACACCAGAACTTTTACATTATGCTCAAGCTCTGAAGGATGTAATTCGGGCTGATCGATTCCACAAAATTCATTGGCTTAGCGAGATTAGGTCGCTTATAAAAAAATTAGACCTTAGTTCCCTATGGGAAGCACCGGATTTAACATCTTTCCCATCAAAAAAGCAACTAAAAGCCACATATTGGGAAATGGTCTTTTCAACACTTTATTCTGCCAATATGAATACTAACCTCACAGGCTGTTTTCTAAAATTTAAGTCTAAACCATGGCGTGAATCCTACTGGGATATTATTGAAAGTCCCCTAGATCGCAAACTGTTTTTTCAGTTTAGGGTAGGATCACTGCCAGTTAAAGCTTTTACTTGCAAATGGGTGCAACCTTCAGATAACAAATGCATTAAGTGTCTTGATATGGCTGAGTCAATTGATCATTTATTTTTTGTATGTCCCCTTTACATTGGTCCAAGACGCAAGTGGTTGAAACCCATTTGCTCAAACATGGGTACACGACGGCATATCGAAGTCATGAGGATATTGGAGTCAGATTGCACCCCTTGCATAGCTATTGCTGTAGCAAAATTTTTAAGAGGGGCCTGGATTATACGTACACGTTTTGCACAATCCTAGCTGCTAGTTAAATAATGTAGGATGGTCTTATTATTGCTGGTTTTTAGGAAAACATTTTTTAGTGACTATATATGAATTTTATGATGAATTATTCGACAATAATGAACTGTATTTAATAATTTCTTAACATGTGTAAACTTAGGTACTATTTAATTGTTTCGTGTTATATGTATTGTTCATGCTTTTATGACATGTTGTCGAATAAAGCTATTTGTATCTGTTTGCCCACAAAATGTCTTTTCACTGACAATGAGACACATAGGTGGAATGCACTTACGATCAGTGCAGTAGTAGATGCAAAAAGAGTCACTATAAAGATTATTTGGACTAACAAAAAATCTGACTTTTTTTTACCCACAGGAACCAGACTGGGGAAATACCTCAGAAGGTTGTGTAAGTGTGTGGCATGCAATGCTGAATGTATGAATGCAGAAACAATAAGGTGATAACTAAAAAGGTCAAAAGTTTAAATTAATTAGTGGCAGGGATCTAGATACTGGTGGTCCTGTAGAAGGCCAAAGTGACCCGTTGAGAGCACGCTAGGGCTGAAACATGTAGACCTGAGTTGATGGGGAACATTTAATATAAACTCTTTAGACATCAACAAACCTGTTTATAACCTTGTGTCCTCATGTAACACAACTGGTGCTATGTAAAGCGCTCTGATACCCGATACCGGGTCAAGTTCGCGCCATATAAAACTCCGTAAAAAAAAAACCTTGTCTAGGGGACCAGAAAAATGAAAAGACTACAAGGGCAACCTGAGACAATTTTAATATATAGATCCCCCTTCCTAGAAAATAGGTTATTATATAAGAGCTTCCTTGGCGTAGCCCAAGGTGAGCCCGGCCAGATATGTGTAGAATATCTGTGATGAGGACTCAATGATGACGCATACCACTGGAGTGAGAACACAGTGGGTGAGAGTTCTTAAGCAAACCAATAGCTTTGCCAGGTAGGGTTGTATTTGATGAAGAGTCCCCTTTAGGTCATGGGCACCCTCTTGTGATTTTCCTGTTTCAGCTGTGGAAGCAGGGTGTACCCAGGTGTCGGCTTCTATCTCTCTCTTGTTTGATTTAGACCCTTTAAATTAGGCCTTTGCTTTGGGCCCAGCTGGAGGTAAAAATAAGAATGCCTCCTCACCACCTGGAGGCTGCTGCTCAGAACAGAAAGTAGACAACGTGTGCGCACTGCTGAATGTGTTCAGGTGTCATCAAATTACCCCAGACAAATTCAGCATATTTCACTGGGTCTGGCCGCATCCCAGATCTGGCTTAATACTAGCCGCCAGAGCTGTGATCCAGCGGGATACCCCTCATTTCCTGCACTGAATTTATGTGATGCTATTACTGCCAAAAGTGACATTATTCAAGAATGCACAGCTCGAGAGAAGGAAAGCAAGTGAGGGACTGCAGAGTTAAACAATAATGGAGGAGATCCAGAGAGAACGTCAGAGACTGAAACGCATTTGAGTAAATACATCTGTGTGTTTGTATACACAGTCGTGTGAGACCCTTTTGCTCAATTTTACTCCAAGGTCTTATTTGTTTCCCTCACAGCCTTTGTTACCTCCAGCACCCCTTTCTGATTCAAATGTGCTAAAAGCAATACAACGTTCAATTATTTTCATGTCATTTAATTTCATTTTTAGTTGGGGCCTTTTCGCTTCATGGTCATCTGCACTGTGTGCAGCAGAGTCCTTGCCCTTCTGACATTGCCCAAAGTAATGGAAAGGGTTTTTAGTTTTGAGGTTTCCACATCAATTCAGCCCCAGGGAGATATACAATTGATTAAACTGAGATACAGACACTGTATTTTAACCAGATGTGTGGGATAGGGTTAGGGTTGGGGGTGGTGTGGGAAGGAAATTACTCAAAAGTAACGTTAACCCCAGATTGGAACAAGCCCTGTTCCATTTTTTAATTGTTTGGTGAATTGGCACAACAAAAAAACCCTAATAGTAAAATTAAACTGATAAGACTGACATTTGGGAATAACCTGTGCCACCAGTGTCATTAAAGAGTACAGGTATGACACCAAGTCTAAAACAAAGGGTCGTGGGGTGGGTAGGGTGGGGATCAAGGGAGAGGGTGAAACAGGCAACAAAGAATTGGCCTTCTGCTAATTAACAATTGGCTACTTAGTCCAGTGTGGTGGAGTTTTCTTTTGGGGTTTTGCCCATCTTGTGTGCTTCTGAAAGCAGGTAGCCACGTGAATGAGTTGCGGAAATGAATAATAAAAACTTGAATTTATTTGATATTTGTTTGCTCAATAAAAACCCACTGGACAGTCAAAAAAAAAAATAGAAATTGAAATTACCTTTTATATAATGCTTACTATACCGCCGACAAGGCATTGAAATACTGCTTAAGACAGCCAAGATCAATAAAAAAGTTAACAACTTTAAAACAAGCAATATTGTTTACTGTGTACTAACACATGAATGAAAGTCAGGGTTATGAAGGATTTACTTTAAATCTAGGACTGTCATTTTCCGAGCAGGGAGTGGGGAAGGGCTGTTCACACATCAGTGTGCTCATTGCTATCCAATATAGCAACTTGATGTTGGACTTTAGGGCGACCTAATTGTTTCCACATACATAAGCTAGTGAGAGCTTTCACACCATGGGCAGATTTACAAGAAAGTGACGCATCTGTAAAGATGTGTCACTTTCCCTGCGCCACCTTGAGAAACCCTTGCGCCACTATAGATGCGCCGTATTTATAATACGGAGCACCATGGCGCAAGGATTGACAGATGCATCTCAAATTCGGACGCATCTGTTGACACAAAAGTTACGCATTGCTAGAGTCGTGTCGCAAGCATGATGCAACTCCAGCATTGCATGGGGAGGTCTGTCCTCATTGTGCTGCATCACTCATTACGCCTGCACCAAGCAGGCATAAGAATTTGATGCAGTGGCATTCCTAGGAGTGGCGCAGTGAAATCTTGTAGATTTCACTGCATCACTTCTACAAGGCTTTTTTGCATTGGAACGCCCACCCTGCATACATTATACCTGATGCAGGTATAATGTGACACAGGGCTTTACAACGTGCCGCATCTCCCTAGATGCATCACGTTGTAAATGTGCAGCATTTTTACGCTGCTGCTGCGTCACAAAAAGTGATGCAACGGCAGCACAAAAATGATGCAGGGGCTTGTAAATCTGCCCCCTTATTCCCACCTATGTTGTAATATGTGACTAGGGTACAGTGTGTTTTGAACATTCTAAGAGTGTAGGCTCAAGGCAAACCTTTGGCAAGGTAGACTATGGAATTTGTACCTGAAAAGGACTATTCAGTTCCAAGGTATTATCTACTGCTATATAATGGGTGATGTTATGCCTTTTTTCATTAGAGTTCATGTTAAACCAATAGAATGATGAACACGGATGCTTGCTATGGGCATGAGGAAGTCCATCACTTTGTATAAAATAGGCTGATGTCAGTTCTAGAATTCAGAAACATTAGCACTGGTTGGTTCCCCAGCAGCAATAAAATCATTCTTAAACCTGGTCTGGCTTCTTGATTGCTCTGTCAACAGTCAATCAAATGAATGTGCTAAAGAATGGCAGGAGGTACAAAATAATGTTTTTTTTTTTTTTGTTCTTGAAGTCCAGAAGCAAATTACCTACACATCCGATACATTAAGGAATAAAGATATCAGACATAGTCAATAAATTCAAAACATATTGCATATACAACAAGTAAAAGACATCCAAATCTAAGAAAGAATTGCTAAAACCAAGGCTCAGCCACCAATAAAATCCCCCTTATATATATGACCATGTCCCTAAAACTAGATCCAATCCTACCTCCAAACTCACTGGTCCTTGAGTCACCAATTTTATAAGGATAATAATAATGATGGATCCCAAATGTTTTTAGTCAAAATAGGAAGACCATATTTTCGTAAATTTTTTGAGACCCCCTGTTCTCATAGCGTATATGCGTTCGCTTCGCTTAACCGCCCGCATCTTATTGACCCATTCCATTTGTAAGGGAACTAAATCTGTTGGCCATTTCTGTAGTAAAAGGGATCTAGCTACTGCCATTGCGATGTATACAAGTTTGTCCATCTGGTCTGGAAGTAGAAGGTCTGGGTCATAACCAATAAGGATCAATTTATCATATCTTGAGCATTGTAAATCACATTCAATTGCAAGAAAACAAAAGACATCTTCCCAAAATGTTTGAATTTTTGAGCACTGTAACATAGTATGAGTCCAGTTAGCCAGCGGGTGACTTTTACATCTGAAACAATGAGCTAAGTAATTAGGGTACATCCTCTGTAAAACAGAAGGACAAAATAATATGTTGACTAGTTGACAATTCTAGTTCTGTATAAGCAGTTTTGCTAGAGGTAAATTTCCAGCCCGGGCTTTAAGAAACTCTTTAATAATTTTTACAGGTTCAGTAGTGTCCTTGGGCATCAGATGTGCTACACATACCCAAAAAGAAGTTTGCATGCATGTTGTGAACTTTCTAAATATAGGCCTCAACATGCTCAATTAAAAATTCCTCCTTAACCAAACCAATGTGATATTCATTCAATGTTAGGGTGCCTGTTACCTATTGTGGGGATTTGGTACTAAGATGTAACAGGATTTGTTGGAGCAGTAACAGGATTTGCATTTCCTGTTTTGTTCCAGTAATCTGAAAACAGAACATGGCCCCCTAGTGCCCCATAAATATTAAATCAGGAACATGTGTGGGTCAAAAAAGCTGGCAAAACCTGACTTAGTAATGAATTTAGCTCTTTTAAAATGTGTTGGCAGATGTACAATTTAGCTGTACTACATAACCAGAAAATATGATGTTTTTAAATGAGATGTAGTTTTGTCAAGACACAGGGTAGCACCCAGCTAAAACAATACCCTTTTAGGCTTAGAGTGCCACATAAATTTACTAGAAAAACACATGTTTGGGGTAAGTAGTCAGAACGTCACTGGTGTTGCAGGGTGCTCTATATAGATGCTGCTCTCCACCGAAACTTGGGAACTACCCAGAACTCCTTCCCTAATTTTTTGCATACGTTATGCACTAGTGCTTTGATATGTTACATAAATTAAATATAATGCTATGTGTATATTAATAAATTGGAATTCTTACCTTTCTGGTAATATTCTGTTCCACAATATTTTTGTAGTTTACATGCAAAGTATGTAAACTCAATATATTTGTAGATTATATTTTTGACATGATATTTTTGTCATCTGATATTTCTGTTGTCAATTATATGTCATACTACCGAAAATGTGAAAGTGGGAAGAGTATTAAAGCATAGTTCTTGTCCTTGAAGGATCCCCTTTCAGTACAAAACCTATGCTAGAAAAACTCACGCACCTGTGCCCTACTGTGCAGGGTGTATGCATTGGTGCACGACATCCCAAAGTGTGCCAGCGCATTGAAAGAGAAAAACAGTGTCTTCTCTTAGTAGATATTGCACTGTTGTGCTTTCCCTTTTAAGCAGGAGCAGTGTAACAAACACCTCTGGTTGTTGCATTGCGTTGCGTGAAATGTTAGTAAATCTACCCTCTAATTTACTCTGCTACTTAGTCTCTCGTTCTTTCCTAATGGTTACCTGCATCTTGGTATTGCAGTCTGGGTGGGTACAGAAAGGACATCTGCACTGGTCTTGCTCTTACAGGTTTGGCTTCACAGCTGTTGGGGCCATGGTGGTGGCCTCACTTGAAACTTGACATCTTGAAGATTTCAGCATGAGGACTCCTGCGTAGCTCTTGACTTTGGCTGTCGTGACCTCCCTAAGCTAAGTAAAAACAGGATGGTGCTATGGCAAGTGCCTACTTCTGGCCAATCTTGACTTTATGGATGACTTTAGCAGTTGAGGCGTCCTTCCCGAACAGGATGCCCAGCTCAATGTTCATGGAGTATCTATGTTCTGATGTTGGTAGCTGCAGCACCAGTCTTTCAATCATGGCAATCTGCTGATCACACACAACACCTGATTACAGCAGACGTCTTGATGTGCCTCACAACAAGGCAAGTTTACAGAGACTGTGTAAGACCATCCACACATGGGCTACTCCTGAATTTGCTCCCTTGTGGTTCCTCAATCTCTCTGGTGATTCTCCACACCAGGAACATGCTAGGCTTCTCCTCCTAGACATTTTCTCATCCTGCAGGACCAGGAACACTTCTTCTTTCTCTCAGGAGGCCAGCATGCTTTTAGACTCTAAGCAGACCCTCGGCTACACTAACAAAATTGCTGATTTCAGGTGATGTTCTCAAACCTTGGCCAGACTGGCTCATGCAGACACAATAGTCCTTCAAGTACACTGCACAGTACTTTCTTTCTTTGTCATGAAGCCTGTTGAACTAGTACAAAGGAGGATGTTTTGTATCCCAATTTTATGCAAAGTTTCCGGCTGGAAATGTGGATATACTGTCTAAGGTTTCAGAACTGATTTGGTTGTATTCCCTTTCAAATTGATTGTTTGACTGTTTCTCAGGCACAGCCTTTGTGCAAGGTGATGGTCCTCACAGCAGGTAGGAATGATGCGGGTTACAACGGGGAGTGTCCACAACGAGAGCACAATAAATTATGAGATATTTGCACCAGCCTACAATCAGCCTTTTTGAAGCAGTAACTAAGGAAAGGCAAATGGACAGGCCATGCCCAGAAACGTTCTTACCTAAAACATTAGAAAGTGAGGGCCGAAATCACAGAACTAACTTAAGACAAAATCCTAAACTTACTACTTTTGGTATTCACAGAAAGCATTTAGTAGTAGTAAAGTGAGGATTTTGTCTTAAGTCTGTCTTAAGTCTGTCTTCAGTCTGTCCTAAGTTTGTGTTAAGTCTGTCTTAGGTCCGTCTTAGGTCTGTCTTAAGTCTGTCTTAAGCCTGTCCTAAGTTTGTCTCAAGACTGTCTTAAATCCTAACTTTACTTCTACTAAATGCCTTCCGTGAATCAGACTTAAGACAGACTTAAGTCAAACTTAGGACAGACTTAAGACAGACTTGAGACAGACTTAAGGTCAAACTTAAGACAGACTTAAGACAGACTTAAAACAGACTTTAGACAAACTTAGGACAGAAATAAGACAGACTTAAGACTGACTTAAGACAAAATCCTAACTTTACTACTACTAAATGCCTTCTGTGAATACCAAAAGTAGTACGTTTAGGATTTTGTCTTAAGTTAGATCTGTGAATCAGGCCCAAATGTCACCTCAACCATCTACATGGCAGTGATCAGAAAGAACTAATCAGCAACCCTTTGCTAATAAGGACATCACTGAATTTTTAAGGGTAATCCTGTCTCTATCCTCCTCAATGTCAGTGTCTATGTATGTAACCTTTAGCCACAGGAAGCCAAACAATACAGTGCCACTGTCTGGCAAAGTTGTATCCAACTTCCATCTGGTGCCCTGCTAAACTGGGGACATCCAAAATGAATCCCTTCTTGCCCAAATACTCTAACTCAAACCACAAAACGTCTTGTTAACATACACGTGCCACACACTCAGTGCACTGGACAAACTCAAACAGAATGTCAGCACAAGGAACTGAGGTTTACATAACTGCAGACCTTTACATTAGAGGGACCATAACCTGCTCTCTCTCTCTCTGACATAGGGAGGAAGGTCTGGTCATAACACTCGTTCTCAAAAATAAGAACACTGCCACCACTGCTTTATGTGACTTACTCTGGGCACAAACAGTGGTCCTAGGCCCGTTAAGAGGGTATTTTTTTCTACAGCACTGCAACATGCAGTGAAAAATGAATTCAAGCCATATGAGTTGAGTCATTCTCCCAAAACGGATGTGGAAGTAGTTCCAGAGAGTCCAGGAGCTCAAAGAATTTTGTGGATGGTTAAAAGAACATTTTAAGTTGCTTACTATGGCCAAAGTTATTCATAGTGGGAGCATTCATCAGAGAAATTTCCTAGCAATAAAAGACTGCACTTAAACTGTTTTGACATCAGAGGAACTAAAGTAGTAAAGGTGAAGCAAAATCTGGTGTTTTCCAGTTTATTCTGACAAGGAAATATTCCCTTTGGTGGTGTTTTCTCCGTTACAATCGCTTTTCACTGGAAACCGAAAACACAAAACCTTTTTTAACTTTATGCCATAACATAAACTTTATGAAATTAGTATATGTTTTACCTCTAATCATTATGACATTTCTGCTACCAATAAAATCTCAGAAACAGAAATTACCCATGCACAGCACGTACTGCATTTTCTTTTGCCTTGTTGCCCTTTTTTATGTACGGTGAAAGACAGCTTTAGTAGTCTGCCAGAGCTACTGTCTTCAAACCACAACACACATATGGAGGGGCAGTGGATCAGCACCTCTCAGCCATAATCTGTAGTGAGTGCCATTCATATTTTGTATCAGCCCACTTTACAGTCACTGGCAATTGTAACCCTTCCTCTCTCTTCTCTCTATCTCACTGATGTCTCAGTTTAAGGACATGTGCAAGTAAACATAATTGCACTTATTTTACAATGTTTGCAAGTACTTTTACAAAAAAAAGATATGAAAAATCACCAAATGGATACAACATGGGGCAAAATAATAAGAAACATAAATGTGCACATATTTATTTTACATACTACATAGAAACTTGAGAGCATTGGAATTTGTGCAGAATCACAATCTACTCCTCCTGCTGCAACTGATGCATACAGCACCCATGAAGGTCATGTCCAGAGATGATGGTGCTGCACAGACATGGTGCATGCATGTGGCAGCGACACACAAGGGTACACATTTGAGGCAAGCTATCTTCACAAGTTTATGTTGTTTTTTCAGTTCTCTCTAGATAGTGCTCTCAGTTAGTCAAGAACTATAATGACCTCAAATTTCAGGCAATGGATGGATGCCAGTGGTTACTCTGTGTAAGTGTTCATTCTTTGCCTGTTGGATTCTGTGTTGTACTTGAATAATGAGTTGTGGCTGTGGCGAAGCACAGAATGAAATTAAAGTGTGCAGCAATAAGAATATTTGCACATCCTTTACCCCTCAGTGATTTTCTCTTGCTAACCCTACTCCCCTCCATTAAAGCCCAGTCCAATACAGCTTTATAAAACTGAAAATGTCTGTGTAATGCTTTGAGTAAAGGCATATGAAAGAGACTTTCAGCTTTCTGCCTAAATGTAATGTATTAATAATGTGCATGGTATTCCCGGGTGAGACGAATGAACCCAACGGTGGAGGAAATCTATTTACACAGCTGACATGTCGACATGCTTTCCACAGTTTTGCCTGTTGCAAAAAGTGCTGGGGTGCAATAACAATCAAAATAAGTGTGTATTGTGTGTACGGAGGGGTGAGTGTATGTAAAATAAATACTTTTCTCACATTTATTCACTCTCAGCTCCATAGCAATCCCATTTAATTATCATCTCCCCATGTCTCCCAATCATCTCCTCTTATATTGTCCATGGTCGCCTATGTCTCTACATCTCTCTCCAGTTCACTACCAAGCCCCCTGTCTCCTTTATAATGATTGACAATTGTCCACTGGAGCCCATGAGTCTTTATAAGTATTCTTATTAACCCAATTCCACTATCTCAGCCTTTATGTTTGTCTATCTAAAACTCCTGACCTATCCCTTCACCCTCAAGTTCTGAGTGGAGAGAGTTTAATGCATCATGTATGACCCATTCACTGAGTGTTCACCATTATGTAGAAAATTCTATTGAAAGAGAGAGAGATGTAGAGCGAAAGACAGCCTAGATAGAAAATTGTTTTATTTAAACAAAACCTCACATGTTCATTACGTTAATATCTACTGAAGAATTAAACAAAAAGATCAGAATTACTCAAAAACATCTTTTCCATATTTAAAAAACAGTAAGCCATGCAAACTTGTTAAACTCTTACTATGATCATTACCATGCATAAATGCAGTATTACTCAGAAATGGAAAGACATATTGGGGTGTTATTCACAAGCTGCAGTTTATAATACACACTGCACATACACATGAACTAGAAAATGCTATTCACAAACAAACGTGAAGAGATCTCCACCTCTCCTATACTTTCTATGCAGGTATATCCGCCAAAGTGGCAGAGTTCTCCACAAAATGTAAGCCTATGATTTAGGTGTAAAGGTGGGAGAGACAAAGGGGAGTAGCTGGAAAATGAGAAATACTTACTACTAAATTAGAGGGGTTTAGGAAGTAGTAAGGGTGAGTTAGGGAGGGATAAGAAGCGGTTTGGAGTGGCACATGCTAATGCAAACACCCACCCTCAAAAGAGTAAAATCTTTGTTTGCTCTAAAAACACACCAAATATTAGTACAGCCCAAAGGCCACAAAACAGTAGAAAACGCCCTACAGTCCAGCTTTGGAATAATTCTAGCACCAAATATTACCAGTCACATGTGCCGTAGCTAACTATAGAGAATAATAGAGGCAGGGGCTTAATATAATACACCATAGGAAATCATATTAAATAAATTAAGTTGTTTTAACTTTTAATATAAAATAGTTTTTAGGGTTAAAAGTTAGACTACATAAAAACTAAACATTTTAATATTTTAAAAAATCACTAACTTATTTTTCTAAATAGTTTAACTATTTAACCTGGTGCAGAAAGGAAATGCCAGAACTTAAGTCGGTGGTTCCGACTGCAGTATTACGATGCAACCGCCCAGAGGACGGTTGCAAACATCGATTTCTCAATGGAACCTTGTGTAGAGGGCAGAAAATACCCACAGCACAAGCTTCCATTGACAAATGGAGGTTTGTAAACATCCTCCCTCCACTGTGTGACAGGCACCTCATGGATGTTCCAGGCTCCATTGCCGATGGCAAGGGGGGTTCTGCTGGGCCCCCAATGTCACTTTCCAACAGCCTTTCCATGTCGAAAGACCCACATGGACTGGCTTTCAGAAACCGGCATCATAATACAGAAGAAGGGAGCTGCCTTCTTTAAGGGATTCTGTGGTCTATTCAATGAGAAACACGTTGGAATACCCCCATAGGTTTCACTCCGACAGCCGCCATCCTAATACGGCAGCTGCACTGTAAACCTACCATGTCGGGTGGAAAGCCTCTGACCGCTGGTTGGACGCTTTCTGCTCGACATCGTAAATAGGCCCTAAATGTTTAAACTTTGAATACAATATTTAAATGAATTTAAATGAATACAGAAACACATAGGGCATCATTATGATGGCGGTCGGATGAGCGTCCGACTGCCATCGTTTCGGCCATGAGACTGTCCAACAAGGAAACGGTGGTCCTGATAGCCCAATTACAATACGAGAGTTGTGGAGGCAGTCTTAAAATGCTTTTTACTATTGCAGTTTGTTCAGCGGTCCAGGAAAAGACACTTGTAATGTGGTGTACGGGATATCCATCACATTTGTGACGTAATAACTCATCTGCCAAACTCTAAATCAGGTCCTAAGTCAGAAGGAAAAATCTTGACCAAGAAAAATCTGGTTGGTGTATCCAATCGATGCTCCATCACGGTCAACTTGAAATTGTGCCTAGGTCCTGGTTTATTGTGACTATTGATTATAATTGATGCTTTGTGTTTTTTGGAGATATTTTCACTCCAGTCTTTAAAAACTCATATCTCCATACCCCTTATTGAATTTATGTCATTTTAGAGTTATTTTGTTGAGTCTTTTTCCTACTTCTGTTTGAGAATTTTATTGTTTTTCATTTTGACTTCATTATTTTTTTATATTGCATAAATACTTTAAATGCTGCCCTAAAAAAAAGCCGGTCTGCTGTGTACCATAGCTACCAGGAAGTTGAGCTCAGGTTAATTCAGTGACTTTGAGCGTTCAGCCTGACAAGGGTTGTGATTATTTCTTTAAGTGAGTATTCACCCACACCAAATAATCCAACTTATTACAACTAGGTGACAAAATGTTGTAAAATTGCCCTCAGTATTACACATTTCACTTTGCGTTTCTGCAGATGATTCCGAGTTTATATATCTGGAATGGAGAATAAACTGGGACAATGAGTATTACTTCACCATTTCCTGCATAGTTTTTTCGAAATCCTAACTCATATTTGGGGGGATATCTCCACCTACTTTTTACAGGCGGATCTGTGCCCTAAAATACCTGAACACATAGGATCATGATTTGACCGGAAATGGGAGTTTTCAGTTTCAAACGTGATTACTAGGCCACTTGTAATTGAACCCTTACAGGGAAGAATGCTACATCAATTGCTGGCTTTGCCATGTCCTGCAGGTCCTAGTGTAGAGGTCTTTACCTCTCAACCCCTCTCTCTCTCTCTCTCACTCTCTTTCTCTGCCTCCCACACTCCTTCACTCTGTCTACAAATTTCCATCTTGTTGGCATTATATGTAAAAAATGATAAACAATAACAAATAGGCCAGAGGAAAATGCAGTCAAAGTAATGCAAGTCTTGCCACCACCTAGGGTATGTGACCTAGTTAACCAAGGTTAGAGGGGTATGGAGTCTCTACGTTATGTTTGATGAGGGGAAACCCTGACATGGCAAATAAGCAGAAAGAGTACACTAACCAGAATGCTAAAACATAAACACCAACCTACGTGCATACACTGTGAAATGACTAATGTGCTTCAACAAATAAAACATTACATTTATCAATCATACACTCTTAACTACACTTAACATCTCACCACCTGGGAACACTCATTACACAAGAGTGGATGAATGTCAGTTTGTGCTAACTTTGTACGCATGATCCAATGGAAACAACCCCCCCTACCACTGACCACCTATAGAGGAATACGGCAGCCAAAGGTAGATGAGGAGAAAGCAGAATGGGATAAGAGAGAAAACAGAGACACTGGGCTTTGCGACTGCCGTCTTATCACCTGGCTGTCCAATGAGATCTGTGGAATGCAGTAAAACTCAACACGATAAGTGATATCTTAAGTGCTGTGTCATTCAAATTAGCATGCGTATGTGCAATTAATTGTGAATGGATTTACCTTCCCAATTTCTCTTTATAAGCAAATCTCTGTACTTTGTTATGTGATGGGCAATTCTTGAAAACGAAACATTCAAAACACAAGTATCTCAAATATAAATGTGCATCAGTACTTCTCCCTGCATTTAAGATATTTTCTTCAGGCTTCCTCACTACACACTTTTTGGTAAAGGATGAGTCCAATTTTCTATTTGCCATCTGTAGTACTGAAAAATAACTAATAACATTAATAATTTGTTGTTTCCAAAACTTGGCAATAGTGTAAGCTTACTGAAACTCTTAATACCTCACAGATGACATTCGTGAGTGCATGTGCAATAATGCACTAAAAGAGTCTGCCCCCTTTACTCCACAGGGAAACCTAGTAAGCAACCTTAGTCTAAATAGTTCAGACAAATGTTCAAGAAAATAATTAAGAGTTCATTTTCATCAATAGCATTACTTCATGATACGTCTCTGTTATCCAGTTGGACATTAAAAAAACACCTTTGAAGAGCGACAAATCCTTGTGAGAAAATTTGGAATCCATATAGCAAGGTCCTGGCTGCAGCAACATTGCATCAAAATTTCCCAGCACCATGAACCAAAAACAGAATTCTACCTAATAATCTAAGATGGCTGCTGTCTTTCTGGGACAAGGAAGAGTTAGTAACCTTCTCAGCACTGCACTTATTTGCCGGTACACTGTCCTGCACAATGTTCTCCGCACATGCACAGTTTCAGTATAAACAGTGACGACCACCCTGTCTGTCATTGCAAAGTGCCCAGTGCAAGCGAATGTGGAGTATATGGACCACACAAGGCGAAAAACAGCCCTCTAGAATGTCATTCAGACAATGGTGCTATACAGTCTACATCTGACAGGATTCAATTTCCTGTGACACACACCTTCCATCAATACCTACTCTTAGCCTACTTAGTTCAAGGGGATATACTTTAGCAAGAAGCGATCTGAACCCTTCCGCAGCCACTGCTCCGATGCATTTTCTAACTATGTGTCCGAGGATCAAGGGCTCACTCTTCTAAAATTAACACCAACATTTTGCTGCTTTTCATTTGCGTATGTGGCGCACCAGAGGGTTCCCCTGCGATCTGATACCCAGTTTGTGGGTTCACTGACTTACTGTCAGCTCCTCATGAAGGAAGGCCCACAGTTCACTGTTGTAATCTACTTCAGAATGTATTGCTTTCGTATTCTGATGATGTCAGTGGAATGTCAAAGTGAGGGTGATTCATTCTATGTTGTGCGAGGCTGAGCGAAGCAGCGGATGAGACTGTTGATGCTGGTTTGGATATCTACAAATAAAGGTCTTCTTCTACAACCTTTCAGACAAGGACTTATTATTACACTGGCGACGAGGGTGGATACTGGGAGAATAACAATGCCCGAATGCAAAATTGGTGTGGATGACTTTGACTTCGTAGTCTTAGCTGATTCGGGTTCCCCTTTCACGATGATAGGGAATAGACAGTGGGACGAAGTTGTGGGTTTTGACAATGTGGTGCTCATTCCACCGGACATTAGTCCGGTCAGCTATGGAGGTGCAAAAATAAATGTTCTAGGGTATATTGAAGCACGCATTACGTTTAAGGACAGGAACACTTTGGGTAAGGTTTATGTAGCGGAAAGAGGGGACAACCTATTAGGATGGAGGCATCAGCGTGATTTGGGCATTATGCTTAATCCTAACGCCAAAGATCCTAAGGATCAGGTCATGCTGGTGGATCGTGAGGTTGACAAGGGGGCATCTGTTAACCAAAATTGTGTGTATTTTGACAGATTCCCTGAAGTCTTTTCTGATAAGTTAGGGTGTCTGAAGGGGTTTGAGCATCAAATCATTTTAAAAGATCGAGCCGTACCATGTGTGCACAAAGTGAGAAAGGTGCCGAACATGATGATTGAACCACTAAAGTCTGAACTTGAGAGGTTGTTAAAGCTGGGGGTTATAGAAGAGATAGAATCCTCGGAATGGTTGGCCCCGATTGTTTTGGCCCCGAAGGATGGTGGAGCAGGTATCAGAATGTGTGTTGACTTAAGAGGTTTGAATGAGTGGATTTGGGTAGATCGACAGCCTTTACCAAATATTGCAGAGTCGCTCAGTACGCTGAAAGGGGCCCGCATTTTCAGTGTACTAGATTTGTCGTCGGCTTATCACCAGGTTCTTTTGCATGAGGGTTCAAGGCACCTCACCTCGTTTGTGACACCTCTGGGGGCATTTCGCTTTCTGAGGATGCCGTTTGGCTTGGCATCAGCAGCGGCATGCTTCCAGAGGGTCATGAAGAAGGTTTTAGATGGTATTGATAACATCATGTTTTTTCAAGATGATATCTTGATATATGGGAAGAACGATGATGAGCATAGTCGGACGTTACTAGAAGTTTTAGGAAGGTTAAGAGAGAAAGGTCTAACAGTAAAAAAAGAAAAATGTCGTATTAGAGTAGAAACTGTTACTTATTTAGGTCATGTGATCTCTGGTGAGGGCATTCAACCGAAATTGGAATTGGCACAAAGTGTGGTGAATGCTCCCACGCCCAAGGACAAGGAGGAGGTAAGGTCATTTTTAGGTCTTACTGAATTTTATGCCAAGTTTGTTCAAGGTTTTGCTTGTGTAACCGAGCCTATCAGAGCGTTGTTGAAGAAGGGTGCACATTTTCTGTGGTCTAGTGAGTGTCAGGAAGCTTTTGAGGCAATTAAAATGGAGATTGGGAAGATGCCTACTCTGGGGCATTTTGATGCTCATAAAAAAACAATATTGACTACTGATGCTAGTCTTAAGGGTTTGGGAGCGGTTCTTTCCCAAGTGATCGATGGGGAACACAAAACGGTGGCGTTTGCCTCCAGGGCTCTGAGGGGAGCTGAAGCGAATTACTCATGTATTGAAAGGGAGGCCTTGAGTATCTTTTGGGCAGTGCAACATTTTAAGTTTTATTTGTGGGGGATTCCCTTTTTAGTGAGGACGGACCATCGTCCCCTCACCCAGATCTTTTCTTGCAGACACAGTGAACACATCACTCCTAGGATCAAACGCTGGAGTGAAGGATTGCAAGAATATAATTTTCAGGTGCAATATATACCTGGGTCTAGCAACAAGTCCGCAGACTGTCTCTCTCGGTTACCTTTGGCAGGAGACGGTGATGACGATGGCAGTGATGGTAGTGATAGTGTGTGTTGGGTTGCTGAATCCACTTTGACGCTAGAAGCATGGACAGATGGGGTGAACAAGGATGAGGAGTTGGAATTGTTGAGGCAGTGGATTGTTCATGGTTGGCCGGATTATAAAACATTGGAACAGGAGATGAGAGGTTATTGGCCTGTCAGGGATGAACTTTCGTATTTTGGTGGGAACTTGGTGAGGGGGGAAAGACTTGTTCCGCCTGTGGGTTTCAGAAGCAAGATTATCAACACAGCGCATGAAGGTCACCTAGGGAGAAGTCTCACCAAGGCTCGAGTCAGAGAAAGATATTGGTGGCCTGGCATGGATCGGATGATTGAAGATGTGGTCAGGGATTGTGTGTCTTGTGCCTCAAGTGACAAGTCTCATGTGGTTTGTCAAGCGCCTTTATCTCCTGTGGAAGTTCCTGAGGTTGTTTGGTCCAAATTGGGTTTGGACATAGTTGGACCATTTGAGCTTTTGCCGTCGAGTGAACGTTTTGTTATTCTTTTAGTTGATTACACTTCTAAGTGGGTTGTCACAAAATGTGTCTCTTCTGTGAGCACGAGAGTAGTTATTAACTTTTTGAAGGATGTTTTTGTTTCGGAAGGTGTACCCAAGTTTTTGATAACGGATAATGGGGTGCAGTTTGTGTCTCATGAGATGAGAGAGTTTCTTGAGGATCACAACATAGTACATCAGAAGACGGCGTTGTATGCACCTCAGGCTAATGGGTTGTCTGAGAGAATGAATCGCATAGTGAAGGATTGTGCTCAGCGTGCTCTTAGTTCCAGAGTTTCTTTCAATAGTGTTTTGAGAGACACATGGTGGGCGCATCGTACAACACCCAACGCACTCACTCAGTTATCACCTTTTGAGGCTTTGAGGGGAAGGAAAGCTGTCTCTAAGTTGAATCCATCTTGGTTGCCTACGAGCTCGAGTTTGGCACTTCCTGCAGAAGAGAGACATAGGAGGATTTTGAATTATCAAAATAAGTATAAAGCTGATTTTGATTTGAGGATGAGAGTAAGGAACAGGAAATGGAATGTTGGTGATAGAGTGATGGTGAAGAACCCCAAGCATACACTGAAAGGAAGATCGTCTTTCTTGGGTCCTTTCACGATTATTTCTATTAGGAAAAATGTTGTGAAAGTGAACACGGGTTGTATGTGGAGCATGTCCAGATTAGTGAAATGTTTGGGAAAACATACAGGTTTGAGTCATTCTGGGGTGGATGGGAGTACAGTAGTGGATAGTTCCAAGGTATGTGCTGATGCTTGTGGAAAAGAACTAGCCATGAGTAAAAGTACTGTCTTTAGGAAAGCTGGTCAGAGGAATAGGAATTTGCCTGTCAAATTCAAAGATTATGCCATGTAATGTGCTTTGCATGAAAGTTAGGTCACAAATTTAGGAACAAAGTATATATTACCTTGCTTTGTTTTGTGAACCTATTTTAGTTGTTTTTCCTTGTTTTATTTGTTTATTCTATTTTTATTGTTTTGTTTTTGGTAAGGGAGATGTGTTGTAATCTACTTCAGAATGTATTGCTTTCGTATTCTGATGATGTCAGTGGAATGTCAAAGTGAGGGTGATTCATTCTATGTTGTGCGAGGCTGAGCGAAGCAGCGGATGAGACTGTTGATGCTGGTTTGGATATCTACAAATAAAGGTCTTCTTCTACAACCTTTCAGACAAGGACTTATTATTACATTCACTCTTCAACCAATGATACATCTCTGTTCTGAGATCAAATGTTTAAAAAGACAGAACCTCAATGCAAAGAATTGCGTTAAACCATATTAGGGTGTAAACATTTGTGTATGGCCAGATTGGGATTCCGAGCTGTACTTCCAATTCTCTTTCCCCATGGGGATGTCACCTGTTGAAATGTTTGTGAATCGGTGCACAAACCGTGGTTTGCATTATAATTCCCATTTCCAAGTGAGAAACTCAGAATAGCTTGGTAATGAAGCACTTAATTTTTACCACACCCCGCAATTTCAGTAATTCTAGGTGCTTCGGTTACCAAGTGTTTCCCCCGCGCCCACAATAAGTAGGGACTCAATATATGACTCCCCAAGGGGAAGAGTAATTATTTAATACCTCTGGTGCCAGTTTGCTCACTCAGTTGCAGGGAGACCCGCTACCTCCAATGGTGCAATAAAAAAAAAAAAATCATTTTACGGACTAAAAAACTGATGGTGCTTGGTGTCAACACGTAGCCACCTTGCTTTAATTACTTGCTCTAGGTTTCTGATGCAATTTTGCCTTTTTCCTACAAACTATTTGCGGGAACAGCAAATAGCAGCTTTTTTCAGCAAGACAATGATGAACTCTTGCAGTTAAATTGTTTTGAAAGTCATCTTCGAAATCTTGCATTTGTTACATAGTGCCAGAGGATCGCAGTGCCATTATAACAGTAGCCCTCTCTAAACAAAGCCTGTCCTCAAATTGTAAGCTGCTGAAAGCAGTTGTCACCATTGATATATTGCTGCAAACAGTGACGCCTCTATCCTTTACCAACGAGGAAGTATTTACACAACGTGTAATTTCTCTTCACAAATCACGTGGAAACAATTTATATTTTATTTATAGATTCACATTTACTTTATTGTGAATGATAAGCATTTATGTAGGTTTTTAAATATGTGACCAGTTTTTATTTGAAACGCAGGAATATTCTCCCTCAGGTTTTTCAGTGTGTTAGTCTGTTTTCCTATTATAGACCTCGCCAACAGACTAAATGAAACAGGCGCTGCAGGGGTAATCAATCTTTTGGTCAACGGGGTCATGCTGTGGTAATGGGTTCCTCGCTGCGCCTCCTGTCTTTCAGGACAACTTCTGAGCTCGAAGCTTTCAGCACTGAACAAATAAACACAGGTGTGGTTTGCAGTCACCCGTCTCTCTCTGCTCTCACACTGGAACAAAGCAGGTTTCTCTCACGGACAACCTACTTACACACTGTCGAGGTTCTCATGGGAACAGTTTGAATTTCTGCTGTGCGGTGTGCACCGATCACTCCCAGGTTAAACCGAGTAGTACCTCTTCGGTTTGCACCCAGGATCCTTTCCGGTGCCGAGTTTATGTTGTGGACTAAAATCCTATGTTATTAGGGCCACTGGAATTATGCGATTTTTCGACCACGGTGTTTTGTGCATAGTTATGAATTTTCTGCATTTCCCACACAGTTAATCCATCATCGGCGGCATAATCTGTAGATTAAAAAAAAAATGTCTCTTGCTCAAAGCGATCAAAAGTTATAAACAAGTAAACACATGTTACTGCTCAGTGGAAGGCCCTGTGCAAAGGTTGACTGGCCATCTTTCGGTTGCTTATTACTGTATGTATTTGGGAGTCTGACTGGTACTTATGAGGTGAAACCTTTGCCCTTATAGTGTTAACATGTGTAAAAATGATGAAACAATGGTGCATAAGTTTGCCTTTTCTTGCTGCTTAGTTTTGTAAACAATGCCACATAATTTGGTCCTTCCCTGCCACATATTTCCAGCGTACTGATGATAATAACCATTGTATCTTATCATGCAATGCATTCTATACATTCCATTGTAGTATATAAATCAATGGAATTATTATTACACAAAAAGAATAAAAGAACATACTCAAAATGGTTACGCAATGAACCTCAGAATATGTATATATTTATTTAGGATGACCAACTCACTCCAGGACATTATGGACACTGTCTCCAGTCTGAAACGTTTCCAGTGCAAATCATTATTTTGAGGTATTAGTCTAATTAGTTCAATAAAAGCTAAGCAAGAATGCAATAGGAGTAAGAGGAAGCAGACAAGTTCTAGGGCTGATCTCCAGAGCCCACAAAGTACATACATATATAAGTATATACTAAAGCATATACAAGAGGTCTCGAATGCTCGACCTAAAAAGCGCCCAAATTGGTAGTTACCTCCTCATGCACCAAATAAAAGAGCATTTTAATGCATTACTCAGATTATTAATACCTCGTTTTCGTAAAAAAGGGATCAAAATGTGTTTTGAAAATAAAGCGCAGAATCCACACGCTTGTTTACCCTGAGTTTCCATCACAGGGGCATGGCATAGACTCCAGATCAGCATTTAAACCAAGTGGGAAACAACAGGTATTTCACAGTGCCAGCCCTGTAAAGGAACAGAAGGCTACGTTCTCAGTTTTCCCACACTCTGGTCAGGTACACTGAAAAATTATCTGGAGGGTCTAATAGCATATAAGGTGCCAAGCTCACCTTTGAAGATTCTGATCGCATTCTTTTGGAGGCAGCCTGATCCTATCAAGCCTGCAGTAACTGTTTTCTATTAAATTTAGGTTGTCAATTTGAGCAATATAAACCTGTTTTAAATTAACAGAACTGAGACTAGATACAATGCTAGCTAGTCAGGGGATCTCCATGCCATTTTACACCTAAGGCAGTCCAGGACAATATCCCTGGTTAGACAAGCTATCTGATTTTTCCTGATCGCAAGCCAAAATAGAGGTGGCCGAGCTTTACTATAATCCTCAATATATGGGATGCCCAATTTTCTATGACAAATAAAGGTTGGAGACGAAATAGGTGCCATAGGAACCTTTCTGCAAAACCTTTTTTCCTCTATCTGAACGGGGTTGCATTTCTAGATACCCCACACCTCAGCGCCATACGTAGCTACCGGCAAATATTGGGTTTTATTTATGTGGAATAATGGCAAGAGGGTGCCACCGCCCCTAGGTTGTGGTAGGCTAAATAAAGTACCAGTAGATTTTGACAATTTTAGCCTGCTATGCGCAATCTGTGGGGCCCACAAACCAGTAGCAGCAAACGTTAATCTCAAATACGAGCAGGTACTAAACATGTTTCAAAGTATTGTTGACTACGGCGATGAGGAAAACAATGTTTCTTGGGGCCACAGGCCAAAATATCAGATTTTTTTAAAATTAGTTTGCAAATGCAGGGTAGCCATAAAATCATTTAGCCCTAGCCATCGAAGGGCTCTTGGCGTACGTGCCAATAATAAGGCGTCATTAGCATATAAAAGTGGCAGTAAGGGAGAGCCATTGATAATTGGGACATCTGGAGTCATATGCTTTAAAAAAGGGTGAAGATTATTAATATATAAAATAAATAAAAGGGGTGCTAACACGCACCCTTGTCTCACTCCTCGAGAGACATTCATTGCAGACAAAACCATACCCTCTGCAGTGATTCTAATTCTGGCCTTCATATCTGAGTGCAGATAAGCGAGTAAGTGGACCAGTGCATCATCCAATCACTAAGACAAAAAGTTTGACCAAAGCTTATAACTGTTTACACAGTCAAACGATTGAGACAGATACAAAATGGCTAACTATATAAGTGTCTGTCATGCAAATTTGTATATTGCGATAATTAAAGACAACAGTACCAACTCTACTACTAAAGCCGTATTGGCAGGGATATAAAACAGACTTCACCTCTGCCCACTCTCTAATATGGTTATATCAAATTCTCCCAAGAATCTTAATAGTAATGTTGATTAGTGAGATTGGTCTATAAAAGTTAGGATGGGCACGATCTCCGTTTTCAAAAATAAGCACAATAATGGAGGTTGACCATGCACTAGATTGTGGGGAGTGAGTCAGGCCGTTGAACGCATTCAATGAGAGGACAGACATGCCCAAAAAGCAGGAGAGTACCTAAAAAGATTGATTGGGACCCCATCCAGTCCAGGTGCTTTACCACAGAAAATGTACACAGAAAATTTAAGTAATTGCATCTTCACCCAGTTTTAGGGAAACAGAAAATTCCTTTGCAGAATTTCATATTCGCCGTGATAGCAGCATAGATTTTAGAAAAGTGTGCCTCCATGTATTACTAGCAATGTGACATTTCATTGCGGTGGCAATTTGGCTCACTCTCCCTATTGCTGACACCTCCCTCTAGTATAACTTTCTATTCTTCATGGCTGCTAATAAGAAGAGTGAATCCCACTGGTTTTTCCCACCTCCTGCTTGTGAAAGCCTCTTTATACTTCTTACGACATGCAGAAACTAGCGCGGGTACCCTGGGGGAGACTATAAGTGCCCTTCATAGGTTGCGATTAGCCTTTGAGCAATCATAATTAAACCATCTATATTTAAAAGTATGAATCCGGCAGGGGTGCATCAAACTTACTCCTTATGTCTAAGCACAATTTGAAGAAAGCCTGAAACACATAATGTTCTACACCAATATCGTCTAGACATGCTTCAAGCAGAACTATTTTCTCATTAACTATTATATGGAAGAATTGTGCTGGGTCAATAGATCTCCATTTAATCTTAGGCCGTCATTTCTTATGTGCAAAGTGGAGGATACGCACTTCACTCTTAAATTATCCATCCTTGATTTGGAGCGTAAGTATTACTTCCAATGGATTGTAGTCCCCAAGAGTGGAAGCCAACACTTTCCCGATAACACAAAATCAACCAAACTAGGAATATTACTAAAATCACTTTTATAAAAATTAATAAAAAACAAACTCATATGTCTCTCAACCTTCAACACTTGAAAGTTATTACTGTTAGTTAAAATGGCCCCAATGCTAGTTCACCCAAATGGCCAAACCTCCCACCGCCCTCAGAATGAGAGGGTGTTGCTGGTACATAATAACATTCAAAACTATCAACTGGGACATCTTCAACCAACTATGTTTCCTGTAATAAATGTATGTCACACTGCCTTATAAACATTTGCCAGTCATGTAGCATTAATTTTGTCGAAAGACCAGCCACGTTCCAGCTTACAATTCACAGCTTTGAACCCCATTCCACACAATACTCTCATTAACACTAGGAAGAGGAGTGGGGAGTAAAAAGAGTAACATCACATAATGGCTGTGGCTCTGATGGAGACAATTACAAAATCCTACTGAAATTGTAATTATCCCCAGTCAATCCTGGCTCTCTAGATCTCTTAACACAGCATACCGATTATTGGTTACAAACTGTGGCCCAAGGCAACCTAGGGTGGCACGATCATGGGGGGTTTCATATCCAGTGGGCTTGTAAAAATAGCCTAATGGAAGAACACATATATTTGTATGTAAGGAATAATTGTTCTCCTTCATGCCCAGCAAATTCCTTACAGTATTTGGTCTCCAAATGTTTATAACAATACAATCCCCTTCAATGTCCTTCCTGGTATGACCAACCAATCCTACTCTACGGGCCATCATAATCTCATTCAAATGAAAACCATTGAAGTGCTTATGCTTATGTTACCAATCAAAGCATTTGTTACGTATCTCTGGCCATGACTCTCTTTGAGCTTCCATAAGAGGAGGAACACCTGCAAGGGCTAAAACATATGGGCATGATACTGGAGGCAGATCACAATTGTCCTTGCTGGGTAGAACAGAAGACCTAGTCTGATTACAATCGGCTAGATTCTAATCCAAATGTCCTGGATTTTGTGTAATAAGTTGGTCTGGTTGGGCATGATGTCAAGGTTTCGGCTGAGTACCACAGAATCCTAGAATGGCAGACATTGTAGATTTCTCCTGAATTACATCACTAACAATAGCTGATGCACTATTGAAGGGGAATAGTTTGTCAGAAGTTATTAATCCTTGCAGTTAATCATGAGTCAGGAGGTAATAAAGGAGGTCGAGAGGATTTATGGGAATATAATTTATAAACAATTTCTAGCACACAGTTTTCAATACTACTCAATTGTATCCTGATTGGTTGCAGTTTTTCTTCTAGGACAGCACCCAGTTTCATACACAGTGCATTGTAATTCAGCAGCTCCATAATACAAACATCTATGGTCTGCATCGACTGTGTTAGGGGCTCCGTAGAACACCAAGTGGTGAGTTGGCTCTGATGGGTGATTTTGCTTCTCCTTGTCCCTGAGACTTAACAGCATGTTTTTGTTCTTTGTTTGTACCAAACCTATGCAATAGGTCCAATTTCCATGGGACTCATGGAAATTGGAACGTGTGTCCTTTTAATTATATTTGTGAACTGTCGGGTTCGTTTGTCAAATCATGTTATGTAGATTCATGTTGTATATTTGTGTTTATTTATGTAGTCTTTAATGTGATTGTTTTCAGCCCTGATGAAGTTCCTGTTTAACATGAAACGAAACACATTGGCTGGATTTTAATTCATATATATTATCAATAAAAGAAGATTTTGGATAATTAAATTGGGTATGGACTTCTTTTCTACTGCACCTTTTGTTGAAAACCGTTTTTCTTCTTAACTGCTGGCTCCTGATCAGTGAAAAATACTTATCGTACATTTAGGGCTTGGGGGGCAGGCGGTTAGTTGGTTATCAACTTTGTTCTGCAAATTTACCATGGAAGCAGGTGAAGCACGTGATTGTGTCAAATCATTAGTCGAGCATAATGTAGAGGTATCCTTAGACAGAGGCAAATCAACCGTTCAGAATCCTAGATTAAAGCTGCATTCCATGGATAACCTCTGCTCTGGTATTGTGATTTCCTTTTACACTATCCCCATTGCCCTTTCCAACATACTGTGAACGGTAGTAGTTGGGCAGAAAAATAGACAAATAGCCACCCCTAGAGCCTTTCGCTTCCCCATTTTATAGGTAACCAAAGTCACCCACCAGGCAGAAAGATGAAAGAAAGAGGGCAGGCCCATCCCAGCCTTTGCCCGCCATGGACGGGTGAAGACAGGTCTCCACTTGGCTTGGTCTTAGCCTGGGTCACACCCGGGCACAACCCACATCTGTCCCACACTGCTGGAAGCCTCTGGTGATTTTATGGCGCTCCGGTTCCCGTCAAGGCTGGGAGGCTGGGGGATAAAGTTACCCTCCCCAGCAATGTGGCAGGAGAACAGCAGGGCAGGACACACAGGTGATTCAGTGTAGTGGTAGAATCAGGATTACAGAGAAACTCATACTAGGGGCGTAAAAGTGTTATTTCCCTTAACAATGTTTAATCGCTACCTTACTAAATACACAAGTTCCCTATCCCTCCTCTGCTAAAAGGTTCTCAATCTGATCAATGATGATCCCAACATGACCACTCATGTCACGCCTGTAATCAGGATGGGATTCTTCCACATTTGCCAGCTCTGAAATTGTCTCCTCTATGCCCCACTCAAACTCCTCAGAACCATAGGTGGTCACTCTGGGTATGGTAATGAGTTCAGCGGTCTATCGGACCACCGAACCCAGGGTGGTAGTCCTCGGACCACCAGACTGGTGGTTCACCCTCCATATTCCAAATATGGTGGTGGGACCTTCACAGGACTGCAACATCCGCCAGGGATCATAGATCCTGAATTGGTTGCCAGAGTCTCTAATATTGTGGTGGTACCAATGCAGCACCACTGACCATATTAGGAGTTTCCTCACCGCCACAGTTTTCATGGTGATGAGGAAACAAAGGGAGGCCTGCAGGGCCTCCTGTTGCCTTAGGGCCATGGGGTTCCTGCAGGGGGCCCTTGGTGGGTTCCCTGTGTGCAGTCACCCCCTTTACTGCATGGAATGGGCTTTACATTCCATGTCGTACATTAACAGGCTGTGGTGTTCCCTTTGATGTGCCTTTTTAATAGTCACCTGTGTGGGAACACCAAATGACCACCCACCAGACAACGTGATAACTCGTAATCTGGCGGGTGGCCTGCGGTCGAGTTTGGCGGTCTTGGAGCTGGTGTCGCGACCTGCTCCAAGCCTGCCAAACTCATAATCAGGCCCCATGTAAACCAATATTAATTTATTTCGGGTAAAAGCCATAAAAGTATGACATACAAAAAGTAACATCTGATAAAAACGTTTTCAGGACATTTGTTTTTAAAAGTTTTATCAAACTGATATATTCACTGACTGGTGACTAAGTAATTTCTCAACTTGACTGTGCACTACTACCTGTACTACATGCACTACCACATACTAATTCACTACACCCAAAAGGTCTAGAATGTTTCTACCTACACCTATGGCCTGCTATCAGATCTCTGCAATCCTGCTGTATGGGACTTACTGGAGGTAATAAGAGGGGTAGTTGGCCCCCAAGGACAGCCTTGGGGGCCAACTACCCCTCCTGTTACCTCCAGTAAGTCCCATACAGCAGGATTGCTGAGAAGTTGTCAGAAGCCACGTCTCCTTTCTCCAACACCCTGCAAACATGCCTCCTGGTGCACAACTAGTTGAGGGATAAGGTCCCCTTGGCTCCAGAGGGACCTTGGGGGTTAAGAAGTCTTCCTGGTACCTCCTGTAAGTCCTACACAGCGGAATTCCTGAGAGCTGGTCGGAGGCCCAGCCCCCTTTCTCTACTACTCTGCAAACGTGACTGCTAGTTAAAAAACCTTAGAAATTCACACAAAAAACGAAGGTTACAGGGACATTATAGTTAGGAATTAGCATTTAAAAAAACCTTAGAAATTCACTGAAAAAACCAAAAGGGACATGGGCGCTATAGTTAGCAAATAGAATTCAAAACACCATAGAGATACACTTAAAAAAACAAAGATGAGGGGAGATAAGGGATTCCTTTGATAGACGATATTCGTTGTTGTTGATTATTTCAATGCTAATATTGTTTGACCTTAGTCTACCTGTAATGAAAACAGAAACAAGCTGCTTTGTATATCTAATGTGGTTTTGCAATGTGATTAAGAAAATGCAAATAAATACATTCCCCCCAAAAAAAAAAAAAATTACAGGGATGTTATAGTTAGGTTCAGATTTTACTCATACTAAACCAGAGATATTCAGCCATTATACTTACCTGAGTTAACTATAACTTGCCCCCGCAATGCAGTCACTTTGCCTTTGAATGAGAAAAAATTATTGCACTAGCCTCTATTCCTGTCAAAGATGTAGCTAACTACTACAGATTACTTATAAAAAGTCCTTTCAACCAACAAAACAAACAAAAACCTGGCCCACTAATAGATTATTTTCAAGACACTTGGTTTGGCAGACTGCCCCACTCAGCACACAAACGCCAACCCAAATTCCAGTACCATGGTGGAATGTCTATAAGAGCACCGTGGCTCAAGAAACCAAAACTAACAATGAGGTAGAAGGATGGCACAATGCCTTCGAATCCGCACTAGGCAGAACCCAACCTACACTCTATAAATGTATAGAAGCCATACAAAAAGAACAACATTACCAACGACTACAAATGGAACAATCAGTAACTCAAATTAAACAAGCAAATAGAATGTACGACAGGCTACGACGTAAAGTAAAACTGTTTATTAATAACAAAGGAGTGCACTACTAAGGGCCCGATGACTAGTTTGTCGGTGCGCCACCGGCTCAGCCCTGCTGCTGCACCGCAAAACCTGTGGTGAGGCTGCCTGCCAGATTACGAGTGTAACTTGTGCCTGGCAGGCTTTTTCTGGTGTTCCCATGGCATTGCCTTTAAAAACAGGCACTGCTATGGGAAAGCCAAAAACAGTTCCTGCTCTGCAAGGACTGAAAAGTCCATGCCATGCAGGAACAGGGCCCCCTTTGTTTCCTCTTCACCAGGTTTTTCATGGAAGAGGAACTGCCATGAAAACCCTGGCGTAGAGTAAACTCATAATAGGGTTGGCGGGACTCCAGTGGTCTCGCTAAGCATATTGATGCCTCTACACTCTCTACACTACTGCAACACCGCCAGGGAATGGTAGTTTACTGGCAGCTGTTGTGGTCCCACCACCCAACTAATAATAGGGCGGTGGGGAAACTGCTACCTCCACGCCCCGCGAGTCTGGCAGTTCTCTGACCGCCAACATTCTTAATTGAGCCCTTAGAATCAATAGCCAGAAGAAGTAATAACCAACAGATAACCGATAATTAAAAGCATAATCCAAAGCAGCATAACAAGAATAGTTTTTAAATAAATACTAAACATATTCTTTTATACATCAGCCCACAAATAAAACCAACAAATCTAATAAGACTGATAAATAAAAATATTATTTATATTAACTATATAAAAAGATGTTAATTTCACCTGCCATCAACCTGAAATCACAACTAAAATCGATTTGAAAAATGAATTACAGCACATAAAATATAATTTATTAAATAGCAATCACAAAGTTCACATAATTCATAAAATATAATTTCTACCTCAAAGAACTTACTGTTCTGTAGTTGCAAATTCTCTTTCATGTCTATGTAATCAAAAAGTAAAATTCACCAAAAATAGAAAAATAAATTCTATATATCCTGAAAAACTACAGAAATAAAACGAGTCACATAGAGAGCATTCCGAGGTTTTTAAGAAGCATAAAAAACCTTGAAAAAGTGTTTAAAAAATGGAAACATACCTGAAAACTAAAAGAATACAGGAAATGAAAGTAAAAAAGGCTGGTTTACTAGAAACCAAAACTGATTTTCTTCAACAAAAAAATGCAAAATCCAAACATCCATAGGACACCTTGGTTAATGAAAACCTGTAAAACAGAAGACAATTCCCACCCACAAAAACAATAACTTCAAACTTAGAATATACTTCACAATCATCCCTACCCTCAAAACCTTAAAAAAACCTCTAAAAAGATTGGATGAAGAGCAACACCTTCCTGTGACTTACTTTCAGGAAAATGAACTACAAAATGGAAGATAACACTTTTTTTTTTTTTTAAATGGCCGCTTAATGAAACAAAAAAAGACTATCTCCCGATAAGCAAGAAATAGGAATTTAATGTACAAATGTTTAAAAAATGTTTTACAAACATTTAAAATGTATAAATAACATAAGCCTGTAAAAAGTGTTGTAAAAATATGTAACAAATATAGGGTTTAAATTAAATATTACTATAAAAATATCATTATTTAATATATCCTGAAAAGCTTTTGTAAATTGTTTTCTTTAAAGTTCTTGAAACAACTTTGTTAATGTTTAAAAATAAATGTAACAAAGGAAAATATTACAGAAAAATGTAAAGACTTTAAATATAAATTACACGTTTATCCATTAAAAAAATTGTATTAAAATATTGTTTATATATCACTATGAAAATGTTTTTATATATGAACAAATGTATAGGTTAGAAAAGTGTAAATATGTACATTTAATAAATATAAAAAATATAGATAAAAATTACAAACTGTGTTATGGACCTTTATTATCATAAAATATGTAATTATTTATATTCTATATAAAAAACACAAACAACTTCAGTGTTGACCATTGTTCAGGTAATCTTGGATACTAAGGATCTTATTACGAGTTTGGCAGTCCTCCTTCGGTGCTGGCACCGTGCCATCTGCAGGAGAACCACCAAAGCCATGGTGCTGCCGCCAGCTGGATTGTGAGTTTAATCGAGGTCAGGCAGGCTGGGCTGAAGCGGTCTCACGGGGCTGGACTTCCGCCGTGAGAGCGCCTAAAGTATGTTTCTGTACGGCGTGGCATGCACCATGTTGTGCATGCCAAACCATGCAAGAATATGGGTACAATTCCAGGGGAGCACAACATATGGCCCCCTGCATGCACCCCCAGGATCAGCAGGGGGCCGTGTTAGGTCCCTCTTATTTGCCTCTCCATCACCCTTTTCATAGCGGCTCACTGCCATGAAAAGGATAGTGGACAGGCAACTTCTAATATGCTAGGCAGTGCCGCAACAGCACAGTCAGCATATTAGTGCCCTTGACCGCTGCGTGACCACAGCCGGATCCTGGATCCCCGGCTGACACAGTGGGACTGTGGCAGTCCAACCGCCACACTTGTAATACTGCGGGCGGGCCTGCAGTGTGGCAGTGGCCAGACCGCCACCAGGAGTATGTTGGTCCTGTGGGCAGCCATACTCATAATAAGGCCATTATTCATTTACATTAACTACTCCTACTTCATTCATAACCATTTTAACAAAGGTATTGGACCCTATAAGGGTTAGATTTACTATTCCCACTCCAATATAAACTATTTTGGGGAAGGTGTTAAACACTAAAAGAGTTACATTTACTATTTCCACTCCAGTCTAAACCATTTTTATGGAAGATGTTGGACATTAAAGAGGTTACATTTATTATTGCCAGTCTAATCTAAACCATTTTGAGGAAGGCATTGGACACGAAAGGGATTACATTTAGTATTCCTACTCCAATCTAAGCCATTTCGAGGAAGGCTTTGATTTCCACAGGGGTTACATTTACCATCCACCCTACATTCTAAACCATTTTAGGGAAAGTGTTGACACTAAAAGGTTTACATTTACTATTCACACTTCATCTACAGCATTTTAGGGTCTAATTACGAGTTTGGCAGTCCGACCTCAGTAGAACTGCATGTGCCCCCATCTGCAGGCCACGGCGCTGGCGATCCAAAGAACGCTGTATTACGAGTTGACCACGGGGCACATCAAACCTGCCAAACCCTAATAAGTAAAAACCATACAGTAATCCCAGTATTATGAGGGTGCACTAAATACCAAAATGTGCATGTTATTCACCAGAAACCTGCAATAGGTGCTATTTATCACACCCATAAATAACGAACACTGTGGTACCGTTATTTAACAGCTGCAAAAAATAGCACATATACTATTCAGGTAATCAGGCCCCTAAAAGTCTAAAAGTCCCCATTCATGGCATACATGTGCGATTGATGATCATTGGCTTTCAGAAGGTCAGAAGAAAACGGTAGACAGACTACAGGACAGCTTAACAATAGAGAAGGGAACAAAACCATTTTGAGAGATGGTGAATGGGGAAGAGTTGTGACCAATAAGAACAAGAAGGCATTTGGAGCAAGGCAGTAGAATAGGAGAGTAACAGGGAAGGGATAAAGTGTAGATGATCACTGAGAACGGAGGGAGCAGGAGTACACATGAAAACGGGTAGAAGATGGTGAGCAATGACTGAATTTTTCCATTCTCCGCCAAAAAATTAAGTAGAGGACTTTAAAGGGGAGGGAGCAGGAAAAAAACTATGGCTAGCTTAGGAATGAAAAGAAGATATGCCATTTGAGTCCACACATTCCACCTCAAATAAGGAAAAAGTTGTCAGAACAAATCAGTTTGTCATCTTTAATGAAATAGTTGATGCAAAGCCTCACATGGCCTTTGACTAGTAGGACACAGAAGGGTATTAGAGTTTTTCACTTATCCATGCTCAGGGAAAAAGAACCAAAATATAAACAGACTTGTGGATACTTGCTTGAGTGCCAGAAAGAGATTTACTCTACCGTTTGTCAGGTTAATAGACAACGCTATCAGCCAACACATCGCAAGTTAAAAGGCATGGACTCAGCAGAAGGAAAAGATTAGAACCGTCTCTTGCGCAATTTATTGAACACGCACTATCCAACCTGATATTCTCCGTTAAATACATCTCTGGGTTTAGACATGTGTTCTTCCAAGCAAAGCAGCACCTTGTACCACTGAGAAAACATATAGCTAGTGGTTAATTTGAGCCAGCGGTTGCAGTTGGGCCTACAGCATACTATATTGAAATTGCCACTAGAATGGTTGATTTTGCCAGTAAGACAACTTACTATGATGGGTAGGACTGTTGCCGTGCTAAGGTGAGCCCATCTGACAAAGTTGGTGAACAACCAGCAGTCACATAGGTGTTCCATGAACTTTCATAGGTAGTTTCCCACCAGTAAAAAGTTGACAATTTACTCATCAGTATCAGGTGAGATGGTAAATGTATTGATTAAATCCCCAAGGACTTGGGAATTCCATGTGGTTTATGACCTGCAAAATCAGTCCAACAAGGAGATTCCCCATTGCACTGGGATTTATTCATAATCGCACAGTACTGATATGGATTTACTGCATGGTAATGGTAAAATTGCATGTGATTATACCACTATCCCAGTACCATGTAACTTAACTGACTATTCATCTCAATTCAGTCTTTAGTATCATAAGTACTTTGTGTCTCAAAGTAATTAATACTGCCCATGCCATTGTGAATGTAGGAAAGGTAAACTTCTTCCTTATGTGGCTCTATTTGGACCTGGCAGATCTTAGCAATGGTATCCTATCACCACCACGGCCAAGCTAGCAGAACCAGCTTAAACAGGTATGTCAGTCAACTAATGAGCTTTGTGGTTGATAACTTAGGGCCCCATTATGCTTTTTGGTGCAGCAGGATCTCATGGAACACCACCACCACGCTTCCGCTGCTCCAAAGCCATGGTCAGGCCGCCTGCCAGATTAGGAGTTTCCGCCTGTCTGGTGGGCTGTTTTTTTGTGTTCCCATGGCGGGGCCTCAGAAAATGGGCACCACAATGGGAAAGCCAAAAACAGTTCCTGCATGGCATGGACTGTAAATTCCATGCCATGCAGGAACTGGGCTGCATGCATACAGGAGAGAACATGCCGTGCCCCCATGCATGCATGCACATGGCATGAGGCACGTGGGGGCCCTGTAGGGCCCCCTTTGTTTTCTCTCTGCCATGGAACCCCCATGAAAACTGTGGCAAAGAGGAAACATGTAATATGCATGGCAGGGCCCTGGCTGTCCCTCGAAACGAATTGCGGCCTCAAGACCGCCGCGCCACAATCGGGGAACAGCGGTTCCCTGGTGGCAGTGGTGGTCCCAGGGCAGTCCGACTGCGCAACTACTAATGGGGAGGTTGGACCGGAGGTGCGGCGGTGACTGGGCCGTCACTGCCGATCCACCACGAGTTTGGTGCCAGACTCGTCATGAAGGCCATAGTGTTATCAGAGTTTTCCTCTGCACTGAGATGGCTTGCTGTATGGAAAAACCCAGGTTGCAGATCATAAGCGTTTGTCTTGTTTCAACGAGCTGATCAATACCTACAGCAGTGTTTCTTAAAGGAAAAACACTCAGGACTGCCCTAGGCCATAGATAGTTAGCAATTACAGAATTATTTAAAACATCTAATGAGCTTCCTATGAAGTTATTGTTTGCAGAGTACTGCAGGGTATAAAAAGATCCAAACACTGTTGGCTCTGCCCCATTACTGGATGCACTTCTTTTTCATAGCCTAGCCGAGCCTATGTTCTGCAAGTTTAAAACCAGCTTACGCAGCCATCTCTGGAGATCAAAGGAATTATCTAAAGATGCACATCATATCCAAACATGTACTATTTTTAAATACTACTATGTAACATGTTCATCTGTGGGATTTGTTTTGCTGACCGTGCTTCATAAATCACAATCTTTGTGCAATGCCTCAATAAGCTACTTGGGTGTATGTCCCCCACAGTAACTCTATTTTATGCTATATACCCATATACCCTTCTATCCCTTATGTAAAGCATTTCTGCTGAAATGTCTGGCTGCTCACATAAAATAGTTAAACATAATACTTCTCTTGCTTTCTTTATTTTCCTCTTGTAGCACTAGTCACCTACAGAACGAAGTTAGGTAGTCTCACTCTGGTTCCTAATTATTCCTAATTTAAATCCCTCTGCTGTAACCTATTCACCTTCAGGTGCACTTTGTCACACTGCTGGTGCCCTCACTTATTCCTGACTGCCTCATGTGTCCTTGTACACTCCTGCTCATCCACTGAAGAGAGGGAGTTATGCTCATTGCCTGTTGACACTTGGCCGTCTGGGCTCTGAAGTTACCAACTACAGCATCCCACCCCGAATCACATTTAATGAAAATCTTGCCTACTCTTTCGGAGCTTCCAAGCACATATTCTTAAGCAGTTGCTGGGATGGCAGATGGTTTAGGATAATATTTTTTATGTATTTGTTTATTTATTTATTTCCTTTCACAAGAATAACATTACACATCCACATTATACCTGTGGAAGGAGTATAGCAACCTGTTCAGAGGCAAAGTGCAAAAAGATCAAAAGTGCATCTAATAGAAAAAAAGCTGTAAGAACAGCATCGAAGTAAATAAAGTGCATACGTACAAAGTAAATCTAATAAGAATGCATATATACTCCTTCCCATAACAAGGCTGTAGACACAGATACAGCACTACACCAGCTGTGGCCCCCCAAGAAGGTGGAGGAGCGTCCCCCCCTCCCCGCATCCAGTGCAGCAAAAGTGAAACAGTAATAAAATGAATTGCCATTTTATTTTTTACTGCTCCCAGCCTGAGCAGTGTGTGGGGGCAGGGCATTGCTGCTGGCTGGCAGCAGGGGAGTGGTGCTCACTCCAGTTTACAGTCGCATGCCACTTTCGTAAACTTCGCCACCTAACTGTCTCCGGCAGCTGGGTGGGGAGCAGGCACAGGCCTCCTGTGCCTGCTGGAGCATCGACGAAGCTTGCTGCAACCAATCCTGGTGCAGCTCTCATGCTCTGACCTGCCGCATGAGAGCAGCATCGGGATTTGCAGAAAGGGGGTTGCCTGAGGTTCTATGCGGTGCTGTGGTGCTGACGGCATCGAAGAACAAAGAAGAAAACAGGGAGGAGAGCAGGAGTAAATACATTTTAAACTTATTATCTTTTTGGGCCCCACTGGGTTTGGCTCTCAGTCCCCTTGAAGCCCCGCCATTGCTGAGGGTCACCGCCCAGCACTGCACTACACCACTGCACATGGAAAAAATTGAACAGTTATTAAGCAGGTAAGGTGCAAAAAAATCAGAAGGTGCATTACGTGCAAGTAGAGCCCAAAGGTAGCTTAGGAGCAAGCAAAGTGCATTTGTGTGGAATAGATCTAGAAATACTCATCCTCATAAAGATAAAAATACAAAATGAAGGTTATATAAATTAACAATCGCAAAAGGTAGTGGTATTGGTTAATAGGGACGGCGCTCCTGGAAAAATTCACTAAATTATTTATTAAGTATTGGTATTTTGTATGGTGCTAAAAAGGGAGACGAGAACCACCCAACTCTTCTAATTAGTCTCTGGCCTAGGCTACAGTACACAAATTCATACAGGTCCCTTAGCACACAAAAATCATAGCATCATAGTATTCTTAGTGTTATTCTTCAATACACAATCTGTTCAAAAATAATGTTGCGAAGCTTTTGTTCTTTAGTTTTCCTCTAGGTCCTTCTTTGAATATCACGAACTGTGATTCAGTTGGAAAGCCAATGAACAATGCCAACACGTGTTTCGTCGCCTTCAAATATTCAACATGCAACTTTTTCAAGGCTGAATAGAAGATAGATCACAGTCACTAATATTTCACAATAGTCTTTCACATATCTTCAAGATAAATAACCATGGTCCCTCCACCGTGTACAAACAAAAAGGTGAATTTAGTTCAATCTGCTCCAAAACAATATAACAGTGAATTCTGTAGCTACGCAGATAAAGAAAATTGCATATATTCATACAAGACAATTACTAACTCAAGTTATATGGGTCTATGTTTTATGTGTTAATATAAGTGTCATATTATCACCAGTCACCACATTTCCAAGTGTGCAGTGACAGGTTAAGCACCAAGAACCTCTAAAAAACCAACACATGTGAGTGCCCTGCCACTCACGCGTGTAACCAGCACAAGATTTTACAAACCTGAATCAGCTTCTATCAGGATATACTGTGGGGTAAAACAAACAACAATATACATAAGTCTCCATACTCATCATGTGGTTAAACGCACTAAAAACTCAAAAATTTCTAAGTTCCTGAGTAATATTCACATACTTATCGTGCGGTGTTAATTCCGAACCACACAGTCCTCCGGCGGGGGTATTCTCTCTCTATATAGGAGTATGATGCAGTGGATATTTCTAAAATACGTCGGCAACTGTAAAAAATGGGCTAAAATCTGGCTCTAGTGTATTATACATACATCTCTCCAATGTAAATAAATACTCCAATACCTCGCTGCTATCACTAATTCCAATATTAATATTAGACTATAACCCAACATAATCCAGATGCCAACTCTCCAGCATTGCTTTAGGTTGCCCTCTACCTATAAGCACTCTATTAAATGCAATACTGAACCTAACATGTAAATAGGAGTTAAAATATCTAGCTGTCACATATATCATGAAACTCTAAAAATATTTTCTAGAAAAGGTAACTTCATGTTATCAATGCCTGGGGGAAACGCGAACCCCTGTCTAGATAATCAAAATACAATGTAGCAGTGACGGAATACCTATATCTGCATGTTAAATCTGCCTATTCGCCTCCATAAGATGTGCATAAGTATAAATTCCAAACTCACTTCCAAGCTCCAAGCAGCTCCCAAACTCTCAATATAGCCTGATTTACTAGGTATCGCCCACGTCTGTTGCCGAACCAAGCGAGTAAACCCATGACGCTTACCGTGTGTATATTTTGATAATGCAGTGTCCTCCTCACGCCGGTTGCCTCGAGTACGAGGCTGAATCTTCCATATCCGTGCTCTTTTAACCTGTGACCTCTATCATGTGTCATGCCAGATCCGGCGTCAATAATAAGCTAAACATGGCGCCATCTTGGAAGTGTCAATTAGCAACAAATTACCGCCAGCTAACGTAAATATTACTAATGCACTGCGAAATGTATCGCAGTCTCCCTGTACATATTATTTGCCTCAAATCAGCAAAAGGGCTAATTTATCAGAACTCTTCATATTAGTGCTGCAAGGACTACTAATCAAATAACAGCTTGCTCAGTACTCGCAATAACTCGTGTAGAAAATCCGCAACCAGCTTTTGCCTCGAACCATGCTAGTTCACCTATAAATAGCGATACAATTTATCCAACTCATCCAACTACTCGTGCCCATATTGACACTGCACATCTGAAATTAGTGAGTGAATTATGTGTGGGCACCTTAACTTAGAATTTTGTAATGATGCCAAAAATGTATACAATTGACTCTCACGTGCGTGTGATAGTTATTATAGTAAGTCGTGTGATACACCATATGTATATATATGTATTCGCCAGTTGATCAATCCTTAACTAACTATTCCCTCAAAACCATGTTAACCTACTGTCTATTCAAATTTATTTTTGTAAAAGATAATATACATTGATATCAACTGATAATCTACATATTAAATTGCATAGTAATGCCCAAGGTGACTCCATATACATTATTATGGCATATGAATTTCTCCTGTCATTCTTAATTATGGCATGTAAATGCTGACCGACAAACTGTATATTGCAAATAAAATCTATAATGCAATTATAATCCATGACATAACGAGGCTATGCATACTTCCTATCATATTCGCATAATATCACTCATATATTTACATAATAACTTAAGCGGTTATTTCTCAATTATTCTTAAATTGATACCCCATGTTGGATATCCATATGTGCTGATAGTTCCCACAGTTATACTCATGAGTCATCCCTACTCAGAGGTCACTAGTGTTGGAATACTCCCGGTTATCAACTCAATTAGTACCTAGGAAGTAGTGTAACTCCTGGTCAATGTTAAGCCCTAACTCAGTCGTCCGTAATTTAAGGATCCACGTTGCTTCATTCTGCCGCAACTGTAGTTACCGATTGCCTCCCCTTGGGTCTCTCTGTGTTCTATTCCATAGAATCTGAAGTTTTTATTTCTGCCATGTGAGCTGCACTGGTTGATGTGTGCCGCTATCGGGTATCGAATGTCACACTGTTTCACTGCTCTTATGTGTTCCCCCATTCTTTCTCTCAGCGTGCAAATGGTGCTGCCCACATATTTTCTGTCGCATCTACATTCAATTACATAAACTACGTAATTACTGGCACAATTGATATTACTGAGGATCTTATACTGTTTATCCCCAGGTCCCATAAATTCTTTCTTTCCATTGTATGCCCATTTACACGCCACACAGTGTCCACATATGTGAAAACCTGCACTTTCTAGCGTAAGCGAATCCTTCATCCTAGTCGGTGTGCGGTAACTAGGGTTGAGTATATTTCTGAGGCAAACGCCTCTCCTGTATGTAATATCAGGTCTTGATTCAATGAAGTCATTAAGGGAAGTATCTCCCTTTAAAATGTGCCAGTGTTTGTTAAGGCTTTTGATAAGTACTTTAGATAGTGTACTGTGATTAGTAACCATCCGTATCTTATCATCTTTATTATTCGTTTTATGTTTACTGTGTGCTTTCAGGGTTTCATGTCTCGTGATTTTACTAATGCGAGATCTAGCTGAAGTTCACACTTGTTTATCATATCCTCTTCTGCTGAAGCGTGCCATCATGTCATTGGCACACACTTCAAATTCAGGGTCAAAACTACAATTCCCCTGGCTCTGATTAGCTCTCCATATGGGACAGCTTTTATTTGATGTGTGGGGTGAGCACTGGAGGCGTGCAACACCGAATTGCATGATGTAGTCTTCCGATATAATCGGCTGTGAATTTTATTCTCTCTAATGTAGAGTTCTGTATCCAGGAATGAGATCTTGTCTTTGCTGATCTCAAATGTGAATTTAATGATAAAATCATTCTCATTGAGGTGTCTGACAAATTCATTCAATCTAAAATTGTCCCCTGTCCATATCATTATACAGTCATCAATATAACGGCCCCAGTATAGGATGGAGTCGTTCCATTTGCTACCCATTGAGCCCCAGATCCACACCTCCTCAAGCCAGCCCATGAAAAGATTGGCATACAAAGGTGAAAATCTGGAGCCCATGGCAACGCCCTGTTTTGTCTGTACCATTGATCCTTGAAGATGAAGACGTTATTGTCAAGTATAAGTTCAATCATATTAATGATCATTTCCGTGTGTTCCCATGTGCTGGACGATCTGACACTTAACATCTTTCTTATAGCTCTCAGTCCACACTCTCTCCTAATGCTCGTATATAGAGCTGTGACGTCTAAAGTAACTAGTGTCATGTTGTCCTCACAAAATACGTCAGATAGTAATCCTAGAATGTGTTTGGTTTCGCGTAGATGATGGCAGATTGTTAACCAACGGCTTTAGGTATATGTCAACATATTCTGACAGTCTTTCAGTTGGTCCATCGTTCCCCGAGATAATAGGTCTCCCCGGAGGAAAGGGGAAATTCTTATGCACCTTAGGGAGTGTATAGATGCAAGGATATCTAGGTCGAAATATTTTAAGGTAACTTATCTCATCATCTTTTAACAAACCCATACCTTGCCATTGTCTAAGGTGTTTGTTAATGTGTTCAGTAAGCTTCCAGATGGGATTCCCTGTAAGTGTCTCATAATGGGTATTATCATTAAGTTGTGAAAGGATCCCTGTATCATAGTCACTACTGGTCATGATCACAATATTTCCCCCCTTATCTGCCTCTCTGATTGTTATGCTTGCATCCTTCTTTAGGTTTCAAAGAGATTCCCTTTCTCCACTAGATAGGTTATCCAGCCCTTTCCTGGATCGTGAAGACGTTTCATTATATCTATCCAAGTCTGTTAATACTAACTTATGGAAGATATCAATGTTATTACCCATATGTAAAGTCGGTGTCCATTTCGATTTGTCTTTTAATCCGCTAGGTATCGGTGTGTCACTAATCACATTCAAATCTCTCAGAATGATATCAGTAGTTACTATTTCATCTTCACACTCAGTAAGTGACAATATCAATTGTGTGTCCCTCACCTCTTGGATTGTAATCTCACTCAAAGCATGACTTGGTTGTGGTATTGCCATAACTTTATTCATTTCATTGCATAATAAGAAATGTTTCTTAATCTTAACCCAACTAGCATTGATGCATGACACCTCCATAGTGTATACATCTAATAGTGCCCCCGCCAGTACATGGAGCCGGAATAGAGGAAAAGAAGGGGGAGTCAATAGCATATAAGCGCATTTAAAGAAATGAAAACCGATTCGAGATGTGTCTAAAGTCAGCAACAATAAAATTAATCTAACAGTTCATTGGTCATATCTAGGCTATATAAACAAGGAGCATTTGAAACAGTAAAGTGCCAGAGTACATTATTACAATTCAGCTTGTATATGCATATATTGTAAAAATACGCATTGTCCATTTTGCGTCATTGCCACCTCTGGTCTACCAAAAGTACATCATTTGACCGTACTGTTGACATATGTAGTGAACAGTGCCCAGATGGCTGTATACCTCAGTAAAATACCAATCCGCCTAGCCGATGCCTCCTCAAAGGCAGTGGTTCTCTTAAGTTTATCCAGCCAGACTTTAACTGTGGGAACATAGTAGACCTCCAGTATTGGAGGATCAGAGCTTGGGCAACAGATAGAGCTGCAGATAGAAATTATTGTACATACTAATTTAGTTTCCAAGTGACAGGAGAAACTCCAAATAAAACAACCATAGCTTCAGGTGCAATCGTAATCTGTAGGCATTCACTAAGGGTTAAAAATGTATTCTGCCAAAAGCAAATCAACTTGGCACACAGATTGAAAATATGCAACCAAACTGCGCACATCGAAAACACTGATTCAGGAAACTCGGAAACTATTTATGAATTGCAAGTGGGGTGTAGTAACACATCCATCTCGAGAGGAATCTCATTGTTTTGAAATTTTCAGCCCTGAGGGACTTATACCCCACCATAGAGATATGCTCCCATTCTTTTTGCATTTGTCACGCCGAGTGGGGCGGGTATACTCATACGTGAGTCCCGTGCTCTTCATGCCACCGGAATCAAGCTTTCCTGGCTGAAGAGGGATGAAAACCCGAAACCAGTCCTAGGATGCTTGTTTCCAGTCCAGGGAGGACCTGGCCTGGCAGTTCGGGCTGTTTTGTTCCCATTGGATACAGGGTCGAGACTGATTTGCACATGGCTGGGTCCAAACTGGAATGGCATGGTGAGCAAAAAAACGATGGATTTAGGCCCAGATCTCTGTACTGGAGTGAATGTATAACATTGTTCTGCATTCTGTCCATCAATAGTTCTTTTTGCATTTTTCCCCCATTTACCATGAGTCACCCATCACCCAGTTACCTGCTCTAGTTTATTCAATGGTCATTAACCAAGGGTGAATCAGAGAATTTCCTTATGGGCCTATACCAGTTGCCGATCCCCAGCAATACAGTTTGAACTAGCAGCTGAACAAGGGTCTGAGTTGATTCGCTCATCTCCTGGCAATTACTTGTGAGGAATCCCAAGATCTGCAAGAACCCATGCCAAAAATGATGGCATGCTGGCCCCAGGCACTGCTGCATCCCTTCCCAAGTTATTGGCCAATTTGCAATAAAAAAAAATCGCCCAGTGTAAAATACCCACGGGAATTCCAGAAACTAAGAGCAGGTTTGGAGCTACATAAACTTAAGGCATTATAATCACATAGCCGTACGATTCTATGACGGGACGGCACTTGTCTTTCTTTAAAGAAGCATTTTAATGCAACTTCTGTATCAACTAGCACCTTATACTAGTCCTTTTTGGTAACCTAGGCATCTTCAAAAACGCGGGTAAGTTGATTTCTGATTTTTGGGCCATTCTAGCTAATAGAAAATTATGCAGCCCACTGGAATCTTTCCTTTTATGAACTATTGTATCCAGCCAAGCGGCTTGGTAATAGGAGAAGAAATCCGGTAGGGCCAGTACACCCTGATCCTTATCTAACTGCAGGATGGAATATTTTACCTGAAAAGTCCTGCCATTCCACACAAATCTGAAAATAAGGGAATCTAACTCCTTAAAAAACCTTATTCATTTTAATGGGGCGATTTAAAAAGAGAAAAAGAAATAAGAGCAAAATAGACATTTTAACAAAAGACATTCTCCCATTTAGTGTCAATGGGAGAAGCGTCTATCTAACCAACTGGGATTTAACTTTATCCAACATGGCTGTGTAATTGAAAGCAAACAAATCTGAATACTTGTTTGTTACATAAACCCCAAGATAATGAACTGGGCGTTGCATATATACTGGTCCTGTAGATCTAGGGGCAGCATGTCTGGTGAGGGTTTGAATAAAAGGGACTCCGTTTTACAGGGGTTGCTCTTATATCATCTGACCCTTGTATATTCCTAAATAAAATTAATTGCCCATTCAATGTTGAATCAGTCGAATAAAGAACCATATAATCAGCAAAGAGCCTAACCTTAGGCTTCTCTCCTTTCAGAGGTATTGTAGAGTCAGAGCCAGGGATTCTTACCATCAAAGGCTCGATGGATAAAGCAAGAAGAATTGGTAATGGGTGCCTCAGGATGGATCTGGCTTCCTTTGTGGTGATTATAACTTGCGCCTCCGCACCGTGGTACATATTTTAGAGCACATTAACCAGTAGTCTGGTAACCCAAACCTATTCAGAGTAGAAAATAAGATATCTTGATTCACCTAGTCGAACACTTTTTTGACGTCAAACATTATGATTGCTGCTGCATCTTAGAAGCTGGGAAAAAACCTCAATAGCCTGGATCGAAAAGTGAGTGTTGGCTGCGTTTAGTCTATGCCTGCAAAAAACATTCTGGTCTTATGGGCTAGAGTGTGCCCTAAATCGATAATACGTGATGCCCAAACTTTTCTGAGTAGCATATCATCTGCATTCAGCAGACTAATTGGGCAATAAGAATTCACATTGAAAGGTGACCTTTTGTTACGAAACTAACTAACACTGACTTTTAAAAAATGGAGGGTATGACCATGCCTTCCCTGATGGAATTAAAGAGTTCCATCAAAAAAGGGAGCAGCTCATTCAAAAATATTTTGTACACCTCAGTTGGTATACCATCATTACCGCTGACTTTGGCATTAGGTCCGTAATGCTAGCTGTTAGATTTGCTTTTTGGTCTATCTTCCAATTGTGGGAGCCTAATGAAACTAAGCACTCTTCAAGGCGTGTTAGTGAGACAGTGTGGGCTCTTTGGTAGAGGTTCTTATAGTGTTGAAGAAAAAACTTCCACAACATTGGTATCCTCAGACTGAACTAAGTTTGAAGCAAGATTTATGAATTTTAAGATGTGTTGCGAGTCGTGCTTGATCCGTGTGGACCAGGCACGAAGCCTGACAATCAACTTACTTTCCTCATTCTGCTTTTGTTGAAAAGACCTTGAGCTATAAATCTCCTCTAGAGTAAAGAAGTCTCTTATATTCTGTTTAGCTAGTGTAAGTTGTTCTTTTATCCTCGCCCTTTCCTTTAATCTTGATCTACCTAAGGCATCTTAAGCCATATCAACAGTCAACTGCAGCTCCCGTATTTGGACCTTATGCTATTTAAGCTGCTTGGCCTTGTACACAGTCACATGGCCCTGGAACATTGTCTTGAAGGCCTCCCACACTTCAAAGAATGGAGCCGATTTATTATTCAAATAAAAAAAACTCCAGATTAAAAAACTGAGTCTCAGACTGCCAGGCCTGGTCTGACAGAAGAGTCTAGCAAAATGTATACCTTCAAACTCCAGATGGATACATATGCTAGAGTGATTAAAGAAAGCATTGGCCAAAATATCTGTATTGCACCAGTTAAGAGTTGAGGTCACGAAAAAAAAAACCAAGCTGTGATGCAGAATTGAATTGGCGAGAAAAACACATAAATTGCATCCAATGTGCTAGTTCCACTCGCTAGGGATCAATAAGAGTATAATCCTGTTTCATTACAGCAAGGACCAACGCAGCTTTGGGCTTGAGTTGTTTTTTAGTCTTACTGGAGGTATTAAGTTTCAGGTCTTAAATGAAATTAAAATCGCCACTGACAATCGCAGCCCCCATAGCCAAATAATATGTCTCTCAAGGGAGCAACTTCATCAGATTTTGTGCCATAATAGATAACTAAATTGAAGGGAGCAGCTTGTACTCACACATTTAACCAAATACATCTCCCACTTCAATACCCTCCCAATCTATAGATCTGGCCAGATATATTCACTCCAGATCAATGCCGTGTCCTCCACATGCTTCAACACCCTCCACATACTTCGCAAGACCTTCAAATGGATCCCCCAACTCTAGGAAGGCCATCACCCACGCACTCATCACCAGCAGACTGTACTACGAAAATGCTCTCTATACCGGAATCAACAAAAACTCCTCTGCAAACTCCCGACCGTCCAGAACGCTGCAGCCAGACTTATCTTTGACATCCCACGATATGACCACATCACCCAACACCTCTGTGACCTCCACTGGCTCCCCATCGAAAAAAGAATAACTTTCAAACTGTTCACATACGCCTACAAAGCCCTCCATAACACCAAACCCCAATACATCAACAAACGAACTCCTTCCATGCCCCCAAGAGAAACCTCTGCTTTGCTGACCTCGCCCTAGCCATGGTCCCTCATTTCCACAGGAGGTAGAAGATCCCTCTCCTACCTCACAGCCAAGACCTGGAACGAACTCCCCTTTCATCTACGACAAAGCCAGACACTGCACCAATTCAGAAAGGACCTCAAGACCTGGCTCTTCGAATGACCCCAACGGATCTGCTCACACCCTCATCCTTCTGCGCCTTGAGACCATGGATGAGTAGCGCGCTCAAAAACTCCTGATTGATTGATACATTGCAACTCCACCCATGGCAGACCCAGTAGACACAAAGTATGCATACAAATATTGCTTTAATATCCCAATCTTGGGATTGTTATCCTTAAGATGTGTCTCTTGTAAGAAAATTATTTCCGGATTGATTGAAGACAACCCCATGTTTCTGCTTATTTAAAACCCCGTTGGGCATGAGATTACTCTAATATTATAGACCATTAAGCAGTTGCGGTGGTTTTTTAGCCAGATAAGTCTGTTGTATTATTGATCAAAAATCAAGGTTGCCTGCTTTGACTACATTAATTACATGACATAATAATATCCGACTGCCGACACTTTGTCCAGGACTGCTCACTACCTGATGCATCTGCTCATTTTTACCGCCTTTTGCATCCCCATTTGACCCACACCAACATACTCTCACCCAATTTGTAAATTACACACTCAGTGACCTGTCCACCCTGAGAGGGAATTGCCCACCTTACCCTCTAACACCACTGCTCTTTATATTGAGTGCCGTGTTGCTGCACCAACCTATGCTCTAAGGAAGGGAACTCCCACACTCCCCCAAAAACAAAAAAGACAGACAAAAAAAGAATCTCTACAGCTGTGGGTGTTTTACCCCTTTTTCAATAGGCCTTGCACCTCTTCTAGCGTTGTGCATGGGTGAAATTGACGTTTGATCAAGACTTTCAGTTTTGACTGCTGCTCTATAAAGGCCTGCATCCAGGCAGCTTTGAATTCTCCCAAGAGTCCTACAAAGTCTCTATGTCTACGTCTACGTGCTGCTGCTGCAGACATGTCTGAAAAGATGCTAATCTGACTTTGATCTGCCATTACAAATACTTTCTTTTGGATAGCCAATGACAAGATATGCAAAAGGGCGAGGATATTTAGCATTTGACAGGTGCTGAGCAAGAATCCGGTGGGCCCTCATGATGGAAAGATCAACTGAGGCATTATCAAGAATGTGAAATTTAGGAGAGATTACTGAGGCAAGATGGTGGCTGGGTAAGGCACTGCGGAAGCCACCCATCTGCTGCTCCATGGATGTCCTATAAACATGGTCTAACTCCACGTCAATGTTCACCTCTCTGAAACTGGGCGTCTGGAAACGACAGCTAGGAAGGAAACGCAGGCGGAAACTGCAGAATTCACTCACCTGGTGGTGATCAGGGCGGTGCTGAAGGCTTTGCTTGGTTGGGGTAGCGGCAGATGCCAGCTCTGGCCCCGGTTTAGAATCATACCTCCTCTTAAAAAATCCAGGCCGCCACAGGACCGTGCGGGGAATAGTGCCATTGAAGCAGGTGCTACAAGGAACCAGTGCGGCCCCCTTGCAGCACGGAAGACATCAAATGGGAAGAAGGCAGGAGACGCTACTCCCGCAGCACAAAACAAAGAGGTGGAGGCTGTGAATCTGAAAATCAAAGAGCAGCGTCTCTGTGAGGGGGCAGGAACTGCCAAAAAATGAGTGATCCCAGGCATGTTTTCTGGCCGTGGAAGAAACAAGGAGAAGAGAGACGCTGTCGATGGCGGGACCCCGCTGGTGCCTGCGGGAGGTAACATCACCCCACCCCCTCTGGACAGAGTGAGTACGGGACTGGCAACTCTGGGTCTGGGTCAAGGGGAGCCAATGCAGGGGTGGGCGTAGAGATTGATAGCACTATGTTGACTGGCAGGCAAGGGAGGGAGGAACAGGACATTAGGGGAGCCTCACCAACTCATCCTAAGCTCTCTCAGGTGTCTCAGAGTCAATATATGCTTGTAGGGACCCCAGAAGGGGGACGACATTTTCTTTCCCTCAATGAGGACTCTGAGGTATCTAATGCCAGTGGGATCGAGGTGTCTGATCTGGATAATTTAGAGACGGATTCAAACAGCTCACTCTCTAAACCCAGAACTCAAAAGCGACTTTCCTCCCAAAAGAGAAAGAAAAGGCATAAAACCAGAAGGGAGCTTGAGGCCAGGTAGTCTGAGTCAGATCAGAGCCGGTCCAGCCAATTAAAATGGGATTATTCAACCACTCATTTTTGCACTGAGGATGGGGGACTGGAAGCAGAGCACACCACGCAAAGGGTAGATAAACCACTTTCCCAGCCAAGGTCTATGATGGAGACTTCGCCCTCAATGGGTCTGATATATTCCACTCTCAAGCAGATGCAGGTGGAAGCTAGACAGGAGCACAAGAAAGCCCACCTCACAACGAAGAATCTACAAGGTGCCATTAGGAAAGTAAACAAAACTTGCACCGAAATCGCCGACAGAACTACAGCACTGGAGGAGCGAGTGTTGGCACTAGAGGCTGAAGCTGAAAGCAATAGTCGACAAGCCACAGCAAATGAATCACGGATGACAGACGTCATGTGGAACCTTGAAGACTTCGAAAATCGCCAATGGCGTAATAATCTGAGACTTTTGAGTATTCTGGAAAATGTTGAAGGAGAAGCTATCAGAGGATTCGTGCTGCGCCTACTGAAAGATGGTCTCCCTGAATCGGCGCATTGGGACTGGGACACAAAGGTGCAGCGTGTGCATCGGTTTCCGCTTATGCTCAACATAAGGAATGGTCGAAATGTCCTGAATGAAAAACATAGAGCCATTTTAATATTGTTTGTTAATTTTATTTCGAGACAAGCAGTGTTCGACAATGCACGGCCTGAAGCAAGACGCTCGGCGGAGGGGCACACCTTCTTTGTTAGGCCGGATTTCTGCCACATTACTGTGGAAAGAAGTTGGAGGATCCGGTAACTAATTACCCCTTTTCAAAAGTTTGGGTGCAAGGTCTTTCGGCTGAGCCCGGCTCGGCTCAAGATCATTCATCGGGGAACTATAAAGATGTTTTCCTCTGAAATCCAGGCACAGGATTTTTTACGAGAAATGCTGGAAACTAGGATCCAGAAAGATCCTGAGGGGTGATGAACATGGACGATTAATTGTTGTCTTTTTTGGTGGAGCTGGATGGGTGGCGGCGGGAAGCAGCACTATGCAGGAGGCATCACAAGAGTCTTTGGACCTTTTTTGCCTAGAGGTTGGGGTGAGTGCGGGAGGGTATGTTCTGGGGGGTGGGTTGGGGGGAATGTGGAGAGGGGCTGGTCCAACAGATAAAATTCGGTAAGAAGGCAGTTAAAAAATGTCTAATTACGACAAATGGGAATGGGTAAGCTAAAAATTACTTCAGTTAACATTTGTGGGCTAAATAACCCCCAAAAGAAGCGCAGGGTCAATGAAGACATTCAATATTTAAAGGCAGATATAATATGTCTGCAAAAGACACACTTAGAAATGGGCAGACATAAGATGGCAGAAATAGCAGGATATCAGCTGGTCTCCACCACAACTCAAGGAACACGCACAAAAGGAGTCCCTATTATGGCTTGCAAAAAGGGATTTAGATTTCCATGCTCCAAGAGTGATCAACTGGGCAGGTGGGTCATTACTCAATGTTTTGCCAATACTTATTTTTTTACATTATGCTCTGTCTATGGTTCAGTATTTGATGACCCTGCCTTCTTCAACTGGCTAAATGTAGAACTTGTTGGGTGGCCACTGCTGTTAATAGTCTGTGGGGACTTCAATATAAGTATGAGTATTAAGAACATCAAGCTAGGACAAAGCTCTTATCATGGCCGCAAACCCAAAACCTTTAAGTCCCTAGCTAATCTATGCATGGCACACAGACATATAGATGTCTGGGCCACACAGGAACCCCAAGACGTAGAATACACCTTTTTCTCTGCCCCTCACCAGTCTCATGCTAGGCTAGACTATTTCTTTGTGTCCCAGAGGCTTTGGACATGCTGCTGGATCTTTAAATTTCCACGTGTGATGTCTGATCACAGCCTGCTAGTCCTGGAAATTTTAAAGCATACATTAAAACCCACGATATCACGTCGGATGTTTGATAGAGCACTCCTCCATGATAAAGAATATATTGCACATATGAGGATATGGATTCCTTGGTTTATTACTGAAAATAGGGATAGTACACTGGTGGAGGTAGTATGGGATGCTTTGAAAGCAGGGATAAGAGAGGAAACATCAAGGTATGGCTGGGCATCCCAGAAGATGAAAAACCACATGCAGGATCTTTATAGAAAGCTGGTTGAAGCTGAAATGCAACTGGTTGAGGTGATCGCGAATGGGGGCGAAGTGGGGCCAGTACAAATCAAAGTGGCTCTAGCAAAATCTGCAATATTAGATGTTTCGGTCAGAAAAGCGGCGAGGAAAAATGCTGCCTGGCGGTCTAAAATGTGTGAATGCAGTGAGAGAGTGGGACATTTGCTAGCGCTACGCACCAGACAATGAGTGACACAGGGTGAGATACTTGTGATCGAAGATTCTCTGGGTGGGCTGGCTTCCAAACCATCAGATATACGGGCTGCCTTTCAACAATTTTATCAACAGCTTTATACTGAAGATATCAGTGGGAGGGAAAGGGAAATTCAGGAGAATACAGTTGGGTTACCTGGGGAAAAGTTATCTTTGGAAGAAAGGGAGGCGCTGAAAGCGCCTATTATGGTTGAGGAAATTGGCGGCGCGATTAGGTCCCTGGTAAATGGGAAGGACGTAGGAACAGACGCCATTTGGGGGAAATTTTTATAAAATACTGACTCCTGCCCTACAGGAATGGATGAAAGATGTGTTCCTAGATGCGCAATCTGGTCAGGGGGCTTCTGAGTCATGGAGAACAGCTAATGTAGTGGTATTCCCCAAGAAAGGGAAGCCGCTCAGGGAGCTAAGATCCTATTGACCGATTACCTTAATAAACAGCGTTGTGAAGGTATATGCAAAGATTTTGGCTAACCGACTTGCGGTTGTCATCAAGAAATTGGTCTCCCCAGCCCAACATGGGTTTGTTTCCAGCCACAGCACCATTGACCATGTTCAACGGGTGATTGCTCTTTTTGATGCTGCGGGGATCACCGGAGATCCTTTCGGGCTAATCCTGCTGGATGCAGAGAAAGCCTTTGATAGGGTCTGCTGGCCTTTTTTATGGGCAATGCTTGAGAACAGAGGGCTACGGTAAGGCTTTATCAAGGCTATCGCAACAATGTATAGTAATCCGGTGGCCAGAGTAGCGATAATGGGGAAGATGTCGGAGCCAATTCTGATCAGTAGAGGGACTCGTCAGGCCTGCTTGTGCTCCCCCTTATTATGAGCTTTGTATATTGACCCATTAGTCAGGAAGATCATGGGCAATAATCGGATTACACCAATTCATAGCTACGGCGGTAGTACTAAGATCTTGGCTTATGCTGACGATTTGGCACTTGTGACTCCTGACCCTTTAGGCGCACTAGACGAAATTGATAAAGAAGCGAACATCTTTGGACACATCTAAGGCTATCGACTCAATCAAAATAAGACCTTAGTTGTGGTTAGCAAGGGGCTACAGCTAAATGACCCACGGGTCGTACAGAAAGCAACATATTTTGGGGTTGAACTAATGGCAGATGTGTCAAAAATTGCCGAAATTAATTTGGAAAACTACTCCTGAAATTTAAAAAGGACTTTACTTGACTAGATAACCTTAAACTCACGCTGGTTAGGAGATGCAAGGTCATCAAGATGCTGTTTCTGTCAAAAAATATGTACCTCTTTAGGGCTATTCCTCTGACCATCAATAGTTCGTGGTTTAAATCTATGAATCAGATGTTTTCTAGGTTCCTCTGGGCTAATTGTTGTCCTTGGAGAGCGCTAACATTTGTAACATTGCCAAGAGATAGAGGGGGTGGGCAGTACCCAATCTCCAGTTATATCACTGGGCTTCAATACTACATAAAATAGGTAGTCTACTCAATGTAGAAGCGAACATGCAGGTAGCTGCACCTGCCACAATTTATGAGCTGATATTAGGCAAAAAGGCCAATGGTTGTCTTCTGCGGTATACGGAATTCAACTATTATAAATGGGTGAAGTTTAAGACCCTGACCTGCACTTTCAAAGTTTGGACTGCAGACCGGAAAATACTGAGTCTGGGACTTATTAATGCCTATACCCCATTGTAAGCAATGAGTCACTTCCAAGTATTTTTAATGACGGTCATATGAAAAACTGGTATAACAAAGGTGTTAGGATGATTGGCGATGATATGGATGAGGCAGGGGTAATACCGTTTGATAGGATTAAGGATACATTTGGGGTGGAAAAAAGACGGGGGCAGCAGCGGCTTTTCCAGGGTGATGCTTGTCGAGATTTTACTCAAAGGGTCATATTCGCTTGGTGGGATTTATAAAAAATTGAATGAGATAACACCGGATGATTTAATCAAACATTATGATCGCTGGCAGGAAGTTTTACAGGTGGGATTGGGCGAAGTCTAAGATTAATTTCATTTGGCCCAAACGTCATTTATTGCCGCTAACCTCCAATCACAGTGTTTTAAAACATGGTAAAATATCTATATCACTCTGGCAAAGATTGCAAAATGGGGAAGAAGTGCGGGCTCAACCTGTCCACGCTATGGCTTTCAAGCCGCTGATATTGTTCATATGCTCGCTTCCTGTCCCAATTTAGATACAGTTAAAAGAGATGTTGGTACTATTCTGGGGTCTCAATTGGGACAGAAAGTAGATTTATCATCACAGCTGATTGTACTTGGTGTTAGCAGCTCTCCACTTCCAGGGCGATTACAGGCTTTCTCTATATCGCTATGACAGTATTCAGACTTTGTCTAGCTACTCACTGGCTTGATCCAGACCCACCATCTGGTCAACAATGGGTAGCTAGATTCCTGGCGGTGTACAGACTAGAAGTTGCAGTCTATGCTAGGAGGGGGCGCAGGGTAAGGAAAAGAGGGATGGAAATTTGGGCTTTCTTGAGAAGATGGTCGCATGACTGTGAAGATTTAGGGTGATAAGCAAAAGCAATAAATAAATAAAGCAGGTATCAAAAAAACTGCTTGTGCTCTTAGAAGAAGCCATAGATTATTCTTTTCTTTAAAAAAAAAAATACTAGGAGGGATCTCTATTAAGGGGGCATGTTATCATTATAAATATCTTGGCCTTCAATGTTTTAAATTATGCAATGATGTTTAATTGTGTGAAATGAATTTGGTCTGTTGAATCTTCTTTTTTGTTTGTTACATACCAGTGGAGAACTGATCTTCTATTAAGAGAGATAGACCAGCAGGGGTGGGGTGGGGGCTGAGTAATAGAGGTGGTGGGGGCGGGAAAAAAGAGAATCTCTTTTGGTGTTGCATCTCTAAGTACCTATTTTTTCTATATGTATGGTACTTTGAAAATCATAATAAAGAATTTATTTAAAAAAATTAAAAAAAATGAATGTGAAATTTAATCAGACATTCCATAAATTGGATGGTGTTCTGCTGGCTGCTGTGATCTCTGTGCCTTCAGATATCTCAACAAAGTGTGGGTTGGATCTCCTATCGTAATTTTCAATTTTGTCAATTTTGTTTTGTGTATCAGCCAGCTTTCAATGGATGGAATTTATGTCTTTATCCCAAATAAGGGAGCGATCTTCCAGGTCAGATAACCTATGTTACATTTCTTTTGGTCATGCTGGCATTTGTAGCACAACCTCCTCGATTTTGCTCAGCCATTGGTGAAGCATAGTTACTTCCTTAGCCTGGAATTCCATAAACTCACACATTTCTGACAGAATAGTCTCTAGAAGAGATTGAGCTGGAAATAGCCGAGCTGGTAAGGTAGGATTTTCGGAACCAATAACTTGGGTAGTATTGCCATTAAATTGCAAGTACTGGTCTTGCATTTCTGCAGAAAGTTCAGGGAGCAAGTTGTTCCTAACGCTTTGAGCATTGATCAATTGCCCTGGCAGAGGCTGAGCCAAGATCAGGTTAGAACTGTGTGAAGGGTCCTTTGTTGTGGGGTGAGTGCCTCTACTTTCCTGCTTGGATCTTTATGTCACCACAGGTAGCAGCCCTGGAAGAGT